>NC_056625.2:161556818-162188182 GCF_002870075.4 Lactuca sativa | reverse complement strand
GAACTGTAAGTATTCGAAAACGTTTTGAACATCCTAGAAAACCATATGTTTCTTACTAAAAGTATCCTTCTACCAAGGCATCTAGTATGTGTGTGTGTGTCTCTTGTAAGAGTGTGTATTTTCCCAATTCCGACTATCATTAACCAAACTATAGCTTCTACATTACCGTGCATTGTGTGAATGTTCACGAAGTGAATGTAATGGGAAAATGAAATAGTACTATGGTGTAGTATCAAAACTACAACCATACTAACTACCTTAAATCTATTGTAATCTTGTAAGTACTGTAGTATTTGTAATAAGTGACTACTTTTGTACTAATTTTGCCTTATTTGAGGGATAAGCCATAATGTGATGGCTAGATCCCAGGCTATATCCTCCCCTGTCAAAGAGATTTTAGGACCCATACATGACCCCTTCATGTTTGCAAGCCGCGAACATCCACATTACTATGATCATGTATACCCAATATAACTATCACAATGCGTTGTGATTCATTGGTATAGTTAGATCCTGAAATCGTTCCATGCTATAGCACCTAGTGATGTCTGTCCTATTATCATATATGTAAACGCACTCATGTAAACGTATCTATGTAAACGTACTCATGAAAGCGTAATCATGTAAATGTAATCATGTAATAGTATAGTAATGTACGATAATGTTCTGCGTGTACTAGCTGTAACGTGTGTTCTCTCTCTATCTAGCATGTATAGTAATGTACTGTGTGTACTAGCTGTAATGTGTGTTTTCTCTCTATCTAGCATGTATAGACTCATGAATGAACTGACTCGTGGTATGATTCCGCATTCTAGTAAACGTATTAGTATCTTCCTAAACTACCCATATGGTAGCTTACTAGTAATGTAACTGGTACGTATGAACATGGAAGTATACCCTTGCTACCAAAGGGCATTGAACTGACTGGAAGAACCTTTATGACTACATATGTACACATGATATATAACTAATAATTAAACGACTGTCGGACGGATACCCGATACCCTACTAGACCACATCCCAACGGGGGAAAGGAAATAAAGCGGCTAGCCTTCCTAAGTCCTTTAAACATTTCTTGTATAACTATACATATATAGGAATGCAATTGACAACACAAAAGAATAACAGAAGTTTTGTGAATTATTGAAAAGTTTGGCAACTGAGAAAAGGTGACTTGATGTAAAAATGTAAAACAATTTGAAAGTAGCTTGTTTGATAAGAACAGTGTAAAGTATAATGAAAACTTTGTTTTGAATCACAACTGTAAAAGGGTTTGAAAAGATATATTTAGTATGAAAGATAGTTTAACAAAGAGTTTTAAATGAGTAAAAGTGTCTTGGAAAAACCATTTGAAGTAAACTGTTTGGTAAAACAGCTAATGAGTAGTAAATCATTTGAATGCTGCTTATTAATCACATGTGATTGATATAATAACTAGCATGATTCTACTTGTATCCCCCCATAAAAGCATTTAAAAACATTTAAAACATTGATTAAGGGGTATGAACTCACCTGTAGTTGATGGTTTGGATTTATTGACTAACGTAGGATGCTAAGTGTCAAGTGAAGACTTGTACACACACAAGGATCCTAGTTAACATATAGTAGTACATATATGTACCCAATTGGTCTTTAAACAACTAATTAATAGAGTTAAGACATCCTAAGACATGATAAACACTTTATATAAGTGTTATAAGTGCTAAGGAGTGCATCTAAGTGTTGTAGGACAAAGCTATTGAGCTTAGGGTTCAAGGGAAGACCTAATATGAGTTTACTCCCTAAAGACCATAACCCTTTGAGTTTATGGTCGTAAACTCATGGGTTTATGTCCGTAAACTCATGTCTTTTTGACCATAGTTTGTTTTGAAGCCTTGCAAGTCCCTTGAAGCATTTCTACATTGAAGTATAAGCCTATGGAAGTGTTTGTGGCATCAAAACACCCCTATATGTAGTTTACGGCCCATGGACCACTTCTCCATGTTTTTGCGGCCGTAAACACATATTATGTATGCTCATTTGATTTTTCCAAGTCGCAAACATATCAAGGAATATATCTAGACTAGTTTCCAAAGCTTGTGAAGGGACTAGGGCCATTTTTGACCCCTTAAGAAGGGTTTACGGCCCAAGATGTTCTTGGACCGTAAACACCCTTAGTCTTGGTGTTTTCTTGTGATTTTCTTGATGTAAGGACGTATACTAAGCAGTATGATACTCTAGGATAGAAACACTTACGTTATAGAAGCTTGAAATGAGCCAAAAGTCCAAGAACGCTAGTGTGTGTTCTTGGTGTTCTTGGTGTAAATTGAAGATTGACCCTTTTGGAATGATTTCACGGTTAGAAGTGTGTTAAAACACTAGATTAAGTCATATAACAACTTAAGAAAGCTAGAAAGACTTACTAGATCGAAGATCTCGAAAAACTTTTGGATGATACTTTAGAGAGAAATGGGACTTGGATCTCGAGATTTGGAAAAAGTGTAAATAATGACTAGTTATCATATATATACTCTCAGATTTAGGGTTTTTGGCAGAAAATATTTTATTTAGGCAGTAAACTCTAATTTCTTAGAGTTTTGGAATAACCGTGTTGCACAATAACCCTAGAGCATCCTCTCTCCTAATATCACTAAAGTGTGAATCCTAAAATACTCAAACTTATCCAAAAAGTCTGAAAATTAACAGCAACTACTCTGACATCTATTGACTTGACATGTTTGTACAGAATGGAAATTTTGGGTTGTCACATCATCCCCCCGTTAGAAGGAATTTCGTCCCGAAATTAGAATTTAGGTAAGGAAGTAGGCATGAATTGTTAAGCCAAGAAGTGGGAAAACTTCCTAAATGATTGATTCTCGCGCTCCTAAGTGAATTCGGGTCCCCGGTTGGCATCTCAGCGAACCTTCACTTAAAAGGAAACGACTACGAATCGTTTGCATGACCTCTCGGTCCATGGTCACTACAGTTCTTCCACGTAGGTGAGGCTCTTGTGGGACTCGATCTCTTCTAGTGGGATTTCAAGAGTCTCGTCGGATCGATACTTTTTACAAGTTCGAGACGTGAAGGGTAGAATGTATGTTACTAAGCTCGCGGAGTAGGTGTAGTCTACGAGATACAGGACCGATTCCGGTAAGAATCTTGAAGGTCCTATCTATCTTGGATTTAGCTTTCCACACTTTACGAAGTGTATTAGGCCATTCCCAGAGTGAGACTTCCTAAAGAATTTGGTCTCTCACTTGGAATTCCAAGGTTTCTTTTTCTTGCTTAACTTCCCAATCAAGGGCCACCCTCTGCTGGGTCAAAGTCGTAAGGGTTTCTGAAATTTGCGAGGAGTTTTGAATGGACTACGATAGTAGGTCTGCAAAACCTAGAATTTAGCGAATTTATGTTGGCGCCTTCGGTGTCGACAAATTCTCAACGGTTTTGATAAATTGAAAGAGTACTCAAGAATTTCCACATCACTAATAGTGTGTCTTAGGAATTTGACTCTTCAATTCCAAAACTCGTGTTTAGAGAACCTCGCGAAGAGTTTCTCCGAGGGAAATGTTTCCATGGTTTCCTTCTTACTAATAAAGTGGATAAGTAAATCATCTACAAAGAGAATGACAAATTGATCCAAGTAAGAATGGCGTACCCTATTCTTTAAACTCATGAATACTACGAGTGTATTGGTCCTATCCGAGAGGTATCAATACGGACTCGAAGTGTCCACATCGAGTTCGGAAGGTAGTCTTCGGAACATCCTTTGCTAACACTCGAACTGGTGATATTCGGATCTCAAGTCCATTTCTGAAAGTAATTCTTTCCTTGCGTTTGCTCAACCAATTCATCTATGCGAGGTAGAGATAACGATTTATAATGGAAATCTTGACGGAGTCCCTGATAGTTGAGGCACATATGATAAAATCCGTCTACTCCTGGAAGGATAAGACCGGAGCTCTCCAGGGTAAGAAGCATGGTCTTCCAATTCTATTGCTGAGTAGCTCGCTAAGTTGTCCGGACTGTTCTTATATCTCCGTAGGTCTTTAAACTGTAGGGCGATCTGGTTACAGGACTCATATTGGGTTCTAAGTTTGTTCACATAACGATGCGATTACTCGTAGTCTTGGACAGTCTCCATCCTGAAGTTCATATTAGAATTCATACATGATTCAACGATCACAATCTCGTGTATACGAGTCGTATATAATTAAGATTGAAAAGATAGTCGAATAACTGGTTCTTCTTTACGTTCACATCCCAGTGAGGAAAGGAAGTTGAAGTGGAATCATCAATTCTAAACCTGTAGAACCTTGATTATATATCACCCCCCATGTATACATTCTTCAGCGATAAATCAACTGTATGGATCCTTGGATTGAACTTGACGTACTGTACGAGTGGTACTTCGGGGATTTCTTTGGAAAAAAAAAGAACTATGAGATACTCTGTGCATGAGTACTTCGGTGTTCTGATATGACGACTTCGCTGGAAAGGAGATTTCGAAGGAAGAGATGTACATATGAAGCTGGTGTTGCGAATCGAATTGAATCTAGTCGCATGATAATGTTGGAATCATAAGGAAACTTAAAGACATTAGATTTGAACATAAGGCGTTACAGAAAAAACACAACCGTGCAACCATCAACAAAGTTACAGTACTTTAGACTTACTACAAGACTATTGTTGCGAAAAAGGTATACTACAAAAGACAAGTATACACTACACGAGCATCCCTATACTGACGAGATCTCGCAAAAGATAAGACTCTAGTTGCACTAGTTTCGGATGGTTTATAAGTCTGTTACAACGAAATGCCTTAAATACATTAACGTGGGTCCGGAGTAGGTTCTCCTGTAGCTATGATCCTAAGAATCTTCCCGTCTGTGCCCGAGTTCTTTTCTATTGGACATTCCTTCTTGAGATGTCCCATCTCTCCACATAAATGACATATCTGGCTAGTGCCAACATCGGTAGTGGAAGTGAAGTGTTGGGTAGGAGTTAAGGGGACACGGTTGCTTTCGTTGATCTTCTCTTTTGGACAACTTATGTAATAGTGTCATGCCTCACCACAACTATAGCAAACTAGGCTTGCTCCAGTGGTCGAGGTAGTTCTACAAAAACGAGCAATGTGCCCCATCTTGTTGCAATTATTGCATTGCCGTACTCGGTAAATTCCCTTGTGGTGATAGTTGCACGGGTCGCACTTCGGGAGTGTTCCTTTATATGGTCTGCTCGGTACTAGGATGGCAGAGGTTTCCACTTGTTGTTGTTGCATGGCAATTCTCTGAAATCGCTTGCCTTCCACTTGGGATTGACGTTTTCGTTTCTTGAACTCCGAGTTGTTGTTTTGGGCGGTGGCGACTGTTACTATTTGTTGATTTCTCGGATCATTACCACGATCGGTATCGTCAACTCCTTTATTAGTCTTGTTTGTGTTGACAGTGTTGCGGTTTGCAAGGACAGTTGTCACGGCAGCCATCACGGCAGCTTTAACTGCGGCTTGGAAAGTAGCGGCATCCATAGGAAAGGCAGGGGTTTCGTTGTTCGGCTGACTATTTCCGGATGACGACATGATTCTGTAACACGAAAGATAAGGATTTTGTGAGAGATTTTGGTTGACCCTAGGTGTACTTCGATTGCTCAAGTAAAGAGTAAGAGTATGATCTCGAAAGTTTTGACCTACATCCCTATGATGCAGTCCTAGTACGGATTGGAAGTATGTGCGCGAAGGTTTGACCTACATCCCTATGATGCAGTCCTAGTAATGAGTGGAAACAAGTTCGTAGAATGGTCTCAAGACGTTTTTCGTTCAAGCTGAGGTATCGTTGGTTGGTGAATAACATGATCCAACCACTAAAAGAGACTTGGAAATGTCTCCGGAGTTAAATTACTATAGTCCAATATCTTGGCTAAATCATGTTGATAGACTCCAATGAAAGTATGATGAGAGTATTTGAATAAAGAATGACACAGAAGTTAGCCTACTGTCAATATCTTTGATATTCATGATGTAAAAGTTCGGGAAAATGACCTTGTAAAAGGTCTTACATTATATCCAGAGAAGATAGTCCATGACAGCATAAAGACCTAACCAAAAGTACTTACAGTTCAAGATAGTTTCATAGGAAATGCCACATCGGGCATAGACAGAAAAATGATTTCTTTTAACAAGCAAGATAAATTAAGGCATCTACTACTGGCGACGGTCATCCCTCGGGTGAACTCTCAGTTCAGCCAGTTGGCGTTCCACATCAAGTAGGTGTCTTTTGTACACCCTCTGGCGTACACAGAGTTCTATGACTTCGGCTCGTGATTCATCCAATGCTTGAAGTAGGGATTCCTAGTCTCTCTCAGGTCTCTCACGAGTATCTTCTAGATAAATGGTGCGGAGAGTATGCATTCTCGCATTGGCGACAACTTCTGTGATCTGATGTAGGGTTGTCCTGCCTTGAATCTCATTTCATGCCACTCTGAGGACCAGAATTGGCAAGATTCTGTCTGTTGGGCCCTCATTTTTCAGGTCATAAAAGCTTTGGTCACCATTAAATGGTATGGGCTGATCTTGTCCTTGGCTCCATGTTTCCAAGCATTCCACCCATGGAGGCGTCGGGCTATGAAAAGTCGGACGAGGGTTAGGATTTGGAAAGGGAGATGCCTGGGGTAGGTTCTCAACCTCGGGTTCGGAGTTAGCACCATACGAAAGGTTTTCATCATGGTGATCATTCAAGTGGGATAGGATGGTCATTCTCTCGTTCTTCTCCAAACCAACCAGCAATGACTTCATTCAGAAGGTAGTGGTTGCCGTGGAGATGGAGTCCAACCATGTTATCTACGCGAGAATTGGGGTAAGAAAATAATTATTAGACGAACTATCTAGATGATTATTTTGAAAATCTTCATTAGTTACGTGACTATTTGTGAAGTGCATACCAGTTATATGTAATCACAATAGGATAGGCCTTCGAATAAGTGACCTTAACTCCAAATTCACAAAGAATAGGGGTAAAGAAAAATTTTCACAGATTCTAAGTCTATAACATCCTAGTTACATATAGCCTTAGCGTATCCACTTAGCAACTATCAACTTAGTAATGAAGATCCTTTTTAGTTCTCAAGTATAAAGTACCTATAGTAACACCAAATACCCCTATAGTATTTTAGGTTTTATGTTCTATTGTTCACATTGTGGTATTGTTGGTAAGATTTTAGACTTGTTGCAACTACACAACTACACTTAGGCACATGCTAGTCAACCCTCGGATAATATAGTTGATCAGGCTATATCTTCCCAGTTTTGACTATATGTCTCTAAGTCCACCTGTGTTGCCCAACAATCGTAATTGTTTTGTACTGTCCTAGTGACACTGATTTTAGTATGAATGCAGGCACGTATACTTAATTAAATATTTTATTATTTAAAGTATAAAATCTTGGTCAGATTATTTTAATCCCATTGTATTTATAGTCTGTATATCTTTTATGGGTTGATATACTTAAGTCACTATAAACAATGCTCTGATACCAATCTGTCACACCCCAAAACCATGAACGGCAGAAACGTTCTGGGGCGGAGGACGTCATGTACAGTATCACAATAATGAAAAGTAGTAAACAAGCAACAACATCATCCATTGCATTAATAATATAATTTTAATACAAGTATATTCTGTTAAATTATGATAAACACTAAAATATAAATCAAAATGAAAGATGAGTCTTGAACGAGCACCATCTTCTCTAAACCTTGCATCGGTACCTGTCTACTGTTGACCTGAGGATACAAGTTATTTTGAAAGCGAGTATCAGCTTTAAAGCTGGTGAGTTCATAAGTATTTTAGTGTCTTAATTTGTATGTAAGTATTTGTACGTATATGAAATGTAAGTATTTGTATGTATATGAACTGTAAGTATTTGTATGTATATGAACTGTAAGTATTTGAAAACGTTTTGAACATCGTAGAAAACCATATGTTTCCTACTAAAAGTATCCTTCTACCAAGGCATCTAGTATCTTTGTGTGCGTCTCTTGTAAGAGTGTGTATTTTCCCAATTCCGACTATCATTAACCAAACTATAGCTTCTACATTACCGTGCATCGTGTGAATGTTCACGAAGTGAATGTAATGGGAAAATGATATAGTACTATGGTGTAGTATCTAAACTACAACCATACTAACTACCTTAAATCTATTGTAATCTCGTAAGTACTGTAGTATTTGTAATAAGTGACTACTTTTGTACTAATTTTGCTTTATTTGAGGGATAAGGCATAATGGGATGGCTAGATCCCAGGCTATACGCTCCCCTGTCAAAGAGATTTTGGGACCCATACACGACCCCTGCATGTTTGCAAGCCGCGAACATCCACATTACTATGATCATGTATACCCAATATAACTATCACAATGTGTTGTGATTCATTAGTATAGTTAGATCCTGAAATCGTTCCATGCTATAGCACCTAGTGATGCCTGTCCTATTATCATATATGTAAACGCACTCATGTAAACGTATCTATGTAAACGTACTCATGTAAGCGTAATCATGTAAATCTAATCATGTAATAGTATAGTAATGTACGATAATGTTCTGCGTGTACTAGCTGTAACGTGTGTTCTCTCTCTATCTAGCATGTATAGTAATGTACTATGTGTACTAGCTGTAATGTGTGTTTTCTCTCTATCTAGCATGTATAGACTCATGAATGAACTGACTCGTGGTATGATTCCGCATTCTAGTAAACGTATTAGTATCTTCCTAAACTACCCATATGGTAGCTTACTAGTAATGTAACTGGTACGTATGAACATGGAAGTATACCCTTGCTACCAAAGGGCATTGAACTGACTGGAAGAACCTTTATGACTACATATGTACACATGATATATAACTAATAATTAAACGACTGTCGGACGGATACCCGATACCCTACCAGACCACATCAAAACAGGGGAAAGGAAATAAAGCGGCTAGCCTTCCTAAGTCCTTTAAACATTTCTTATATAAGTATACATACATAGGAATGCAATTGACAACATAAAAGTATAACAGAAGTTTTGTGAATTATTGAAAATTTTGGCAACTGAGAAAAGGTGACTTGATATCAAAATGTAAAACGATTTGAAAGTAGCTTGTTTGATAAGAACAGTGTAAAGTATAATGAAAACCTTTGTTTTGAATCACTACTGTAAAAGGGTTTGAAAAGATATATGCAGTATGAAAGTCAGTTTAACAAAAAGTTTTAAATGAGTAAAAGTGTCTTGGAAACACCATTTGAAGTAAACTGTTTGGTAAAACACCTAATGAGTAGTAAATGATTTGAATGCTGCTTATTAATCACATGTGATTGATATAATAACTAGCATGATTCTACTTGTATCCCCCCCATAAAAGCATTTAAAAAACATTTAAAACATTGATTAAGGGGTATGAACTCACCTGTAGTTGATGGTTTGGATGTATTGACTGACGTAGGATGCTAAGTGTCAAGTGAAGACTTGTACACACACAAGGATCCTAGTTAACATATAGTAGTACATATATGTACCCAATTATTCTTTAAACAACTAATTAATAAAGTTAAGACATCCTAGGACATGATAAACACTTTATATAAGCGTTATAAGTGCTAAGGAGTGCATCTAAGTGTTGTAGGACAAAGCTATTGAGCATAGGGTTCAAGGGAAGCCCTAATACGAGTTTACTCCCTAAAGACCATAACCCTTTGAGTTTATGGTCGTAAACTCATGGGTTTACGGCCGTAAACTCATGTCTTTTTGACCATAATTTTTTTTGAAGCCTTGCAAGTCCCTTGAAGCATTTCTACATTGAAGTATAAGCCTATGGAAGTGTTTGTGGCATCAAAACACCCCTATATGTAGTTTATGGCCCATGGACCACTTCTCCATGTGTTTGCGGCCGTAAACATATATTATGTATGCTCTTTTGATGTTTCCAAGTCTCAAACATATCAAGGAATATATCTAGACTAGTTTCCTAAGCTTGTGAAGGGACAAGGGCCATTTTTGTCCCCTTAAGAAGGGTTTACGGCCCAAGATGTTCTTGGAGCGTAAATGTCACACCCCCGAACCAGGCGGCGGAAACGTCCGGGGGCTGTCGTGACTCAATTGAATACCATAACATTGAATATATATGAAACATAACAACATTCGTCACCATGCATTAATATTGTACAACCAGTAGAGTTTACATTCATTACATTGTCTCAAAACATTACATTCTCGAAAGTGATTGTTCGATACTAGTTAAACGACAGCAAAACGTCATAGAGTACAATTCATCCTTCACTTTATCTGTTACCTGAGAATACAAGTATTTTGAAAAACGTCAACATATGAAATGTTGGTGAGTTCATAAGTAGTGTTTGAAATCCAATGTTTGTATTGTTTGAAAAACCACCAGAAAATCCGATATTTTCTGAAAAGAAAGGCTTTGGAAAACGTTCGTGAAGATCCATAGGTATGCTTGTTTGTTTCTATACTTGTAAAAAAAATTGTTCATTGAAGATGTATGCATTTCAAATCTGTATGTATTGAAAACCCTAGGAAAACCCGATGTTCTCCTAGTTCCTTGAATTACATGAAGTTACATTGAAACCATTGCATAGCGTATAGTGTCAGTCCCAGGCGACGTTGGAAGGTTCTCGAGCAGGATTATTTACTACAAACCCGCGTTACACAAACGCCCAGTTTATAGATATACTAACGATCCCAAAGGCGTCGTCAGTACTAATCGTGTTATCCAATCGCCCTGACTAGGTGTAGTCCCACATCCGAAGAGAAAGAGGGCACGAAGACCTCGATGACTCTATTAATCGGTTGGGATATTATGCGTGCGAGGGGTCCCCGACCCGCCTCGTAAAATATGCAGACTCTTCTAGCAATACCAAGGACCCTTGGGGACCAGTGGTATACAAGCCATTGAAAGTCCCTCTACGTTGTGCCGAGTCGGTGAAACTCAACACCTCCTAGAAAAATATGCGTCTTCAGGCCTTAAGATCAGGTCATTGGGCTAGCTAGGCTCAACGAACAAGATTTTACACTTGTGGGGCCCAAAGATGGTGCGTAGACGTCTGTGCACACTCGTATGTATATGTATTACCAAACGTTACTTGTATGAATCGTAGTATCGTAGTGTTAGTAGTTGTAGATTTCTATTGGCTCGAGACCGAGCCAATTCGTTTAACAACGACTTTTGGTATTGTAATGTATTGTATTTCGTCGATAGCCGCGGTGCCATTATTTGATCAAATTGTACATATTGAATTAGCCTTGAAATATTTCTGTTTTTCAGCCCCTCATTGTTTGTAAAATTTACATTTTCAACCCTTTTATTAAATACTTCCCGGTTTGGTCCTTGAACTAATTTTCTTGACATTTTAACACCAAAAATTATTGAAATTAATATTTTTCAGCATATTTTTCATAGAAAACAGTTTAAGTCCCTGAAAATGCAGTTTTCTCGGTTTTAATCCCTTCATTTCGCAACTTTGACAATTTTGGCCCAAATTGGAAAATTTTTGCAACTTTGGTCCTTTTTAATGTAAAAAGCATTTTAAACCTTTGAAAAGGATTTGGAACACTTATAGTCCACTGTTTTACAGAAAATCACGGTTTTGGCCCTCCAAAACAGAAAAATTCGCATAATGGGCCTCATTGGGCCGAAATTTTCATTTTTAGCCCATTAAGCTTGAAATTTATGTTTTTAATCCTCTAATTGAGTATAATTCCAGAAATAGTTCTATGGAAACTGTTTTGGCACACTTCATCCATCAGAATCTGTGAAATGTCAATTTGGGCCCTTAATTTTGTATTTTTCACATTTTTGGCCCAAAATTTGTGTTTTTAGCTTAAAGAAAATTGTTACTAAACCATTTAGCTATCTTTCTTGAAACACTTTGTATGTAGAAATATATTTGAAGCTAAAATCATTTAACACAAGATATATTTCGGTTTTGAGGGGTTTTATGGCTAGATCCAACATTATAACACACAAATGCATACATATAAGCATGGAAATCATACAAGGCATACAAACACATATAGATCTACACTTTCACTTGTATTCCCCCCCCCCCCCACAAAACTCATAAAAACATAAAATAGGGGGTATGAAGCTCACCTTGGGGTTTAGAAGTCGGTTTTGATGGAGAAGTGAAGAGATCTCGACCCTAGATGTGTTATGGAGATGATTTTCGAGCTCTATGGTGCTATAAGAGTATGATTCACGAAAGTATAGTGTAAGAGGAGATTTTTGAGTAGATCAAGGAGTGAAATCATAGATCTAATGAAAAACTTACCAAAGATGATGACCTAGGTGGGAAAACCTTCTTGAAATTCTTAGAATCTCGAAAAATTGAGAGGAAGGAAGAGAGGATTTTCTTGAGTATAAGAGGTAAAGATAAGAGATTATTGTGTTTGAAATGAGAGATGAGGGTGGGAAGGGCCTTATGGCCGTGAATTAGGGGGAGAGAGAAGGAAGAGATAAGGTTTTGCATGGATATATGTGAATGCATTGTTACATGGTGGGTAAATGACTTGGTTATCCTCCAAATAAAAATGATGTGTCATGCATTAAGCTAATTAGCTAATTTCTATTTTTTTTATATAGATAATGGGCCGAGAATTGGGCTAGGAGGAAGGAGGGTGAATTAGTTTGGCCCAATCCTTTCTTTGGTTCGAAATTATGAAGCCCCTAAGGAAAATTTTCGGCCCATTGGACTTTTAGGGTAGTTCTCGGCCCAAATAGGTCCATGAGAAAGGTGTGGGTTATTCTAGGCCCATTAGAGCCCAAAACACAATATTTTAATGAATGTGAATTCAAATAAGGCCCAACTTAAGACTCTTAGCTTAAAAGAGTTAAGTTAAGGGTTTATTGGCCCATTAGGTCCAATAGGAGAATCATAGTCCATAATGAACTTGAGTCGGGATATATATAGGGTTTCCAACCCTTATTTAAACATATGAGGTGTATCTTGAACGAGGATAGAGTATTGTATTCACTTAGAGTACATGCTTTTACAATGGATGATGTTTATATGGGATAGAATTTCCTAGCTAAAAATGCTAGTTGTGACAGTAAACACCCTTAGTCTTGGTGTTTTCTTGTGATTTTCTTGATGTAAGGACGTATACTAAGTAGTATGATACTCTAGGATGGAAACACTTACGATATAGAAGCTTGAAATGAGCCAAAAGTCCAAGAACACTAGTGTGTGTTCGTGGTGTTCTTGGTGTATATTGAAGATTGACCCTTTTGGAATGATTTCATGGTTAGAAGTGTGTTAAAACACTAGATTAAGTCATATAACAACTTAAGAAAGCTAGAAACACTTACTAGATCGAAGATCTCGATAAACTTTTGGATGATACTTGAGAGAGAAATGGGACTTAGATCTTGAGATTTGGAAAAAATGTAAATAATGACCAGTTATCATATATATACTCTCAGATTTAGGGTTTTTGGTAGAAAATATTTTATTCAGGCAGTAAACTCTAATTTCTTAGAGTTTTGGAATAATCGTGTTGCACAATAACCCTAGAGCATCCTCTCTCCTGATATCACTAAAGTGTGAATCCTGAAATACTCAAACTTATCCTAAAAAGTCTGAAAATTAACAGCAACTGCTCTGACTTCTGTTGACTTGAAATGTTTGTACAAAATGGAAATTTTGGGTTGTCACAGCTTACTTGGCGGATTCAAGTCAATCCTTGAGGAAAGTACAGATAGATATGGAAGGTAGTATGGGTCCGTGCTACAAGAAGTAGAGGATCCGTACTCGAGTCAACGAGGGTTGCGATGAAACCAAGAAGCCTGTAGAGATTGTGATCTCTTGATGTATTATGATGGTTTATATTGTCTATTTTTAGTATGGTGACATTGTGAGGCAGACCTGTTGGCAGTTCTAGTGTTGGAGAGGGCTTGGGCTCAGGTTCTGGAGCCAGGCAGCTACATAATCAGACTAGGGACTGATGAGCTTTGAACATTCTAACACTCATATGTTGTACATGCAACCCTAGATGATTTGGATCTATGTTTTCTCTAATATACGTGCAAACATTGAAAATACCAAAGCATCATCCTAACAAGCATGTCACACCCCAAAACCAAGAATGGCGGAAACGTTCTGGGGCGGAGGACGTCATGTACAGTATCACAACAATGAAAAGTAGTAAACAAGAAACAACATCATCCATTGCATTAATAATATAATTATTATACAAGTGTGTTCTGCCAAATTTTGATAAACACTAAAGCATAAATCAAAATGAAAGATGAGTCTTGAACGAGCTCCATCTTCCCTAAACCTTGCATCGGTACCTGTCTATGATGACCTGAGGATACAAGTAATTTTGAAAGCGAGTATCAGCTTTGAAGCTGGTGAGATCATAAGTATTTTAGTGTCTTAATTTGTATGTATATGAATTGTAAGTATTGAAAATGTATAGGAACTGTAAATATTGATAATGTATATGAACTGTAAGTATAACAATGTTTTGTAAATCAACTGTAAATGTTTGAAAAACCCTAGAAATCCCTATGATTCCTACTATTATATAAGGGTGTCTTCTGCCAAGACCTAACTGCTCTGAATGTAGTCTTCTACCAAGACCTAACTGCTATGAATGTTCGTTTCTTGTAAAAGTGTATAATTTTCCCAAGTGTCACAATCATTAACAAAATATAGTTTTTACATTTAATGTTTAAGTGAAATGATCACTAAATATATGAAAAGGGGAAATTAATGTAGTACTGTAGTGTTGTATTATAGAAACTACTGTTGTACTAATTACCTTAAACCGAATTTATATTAAGGCATCATGTGATTAATTGCACCATACTATTGACTCGTGACAACAACATAAGTATGGTCATAAAAAGAAATGACGTTTGGCACCCGCAGACCTGCAGGTCCGGCTGTAGCTAGCAGCAAGGTGTAGGATAGTCAATCCAGTATAGATCTATACACAAAGTCATGCTCTCCCTCCAAGAGAATTATGGATACAACTCGGGCCATGACATTTAAGGGATGCTCCGATACAGTGGATCACAAATTTTGTCAATGTATATATGTATATGTAATGTATTGTTACTCGTTCTAGTATCGTAGTATATGTTCTCTTTCTAGTATAGTTGTATATGTTCTTCCTTTAGTATAGTTGTATATGTTCTTCCTCTAGTATAGTTATATATGTTCTTCCTCTAGTATTGTTGTATATGTTCTTCCTCTATTATAGAAGTATATGTTCTTCCTCTAGTATTGTTGTATATGTTCTTCCTCTATTCAGCAAGTATTGACTCATGAATGAACTGACTCATTGTATGATATCACATTCTAGTAATAGTTCTTGTATCTTCCTAAACTACCCTGATGGTAGTTTACTAGTAATCTAACTGGTATGGATGGACATGGATGTATACCCTTGATACTCAAGGGCATTGGATGAACTGGAAGGACCTTTATGACTATATATGTACATATGATATATAACTAATATTTAAACGACCTTCGGACGGGTACCCGATATCCCACCAGACCACATCTCAAGCGCGAAAAGGAAATAGGGTGGATAGCCTTCCTAAGTCTTTTAAACATTTCTTATATAACCATACATATAGAGGCATGCAATTTATAATATAAAAGCATAAAATAAGTTTTGTAAAACCTTTGAACATAATTATTATCTAAGAAAAGATTGACTGGATGTCAATCTATAAAACGGTTTGAAAGCATGGGTTTGATAAAACAGTTTAAGTATAATTAAACATTTGTTTGAAACATAGTTGTAAAAGAGTTTGAAATGAAACATAAAAAGTAAAATTTACAGTTTAATGAGGATTTTTAAACATATAAAGTGTTTATGAAAATCATTTGAAGGAAAACTATTTGGTAAAACGGCTAATGAGTAGTAAATCATTTGAATGCTGCTTATTAATCACATGTGCTTGATATAGTAAGTAGCATGATTCTACTTGTATCCCCCCCCCCCTAAAACATTTAAAAATAGTTAAACATTGATTAAGGGGTATGAACTCACCTATAGTAAGTGATTGGAATTGAACGGACTGTATCGTAAGGAAGGATCGGACAAGTGCTTGGTGTCAAGTGACGACTTTAGACACACACAATGATCCTAAATACACATGAAGACATATGTATATAAATAATTAGTGATTAAAACACTAATTAAACATGTATAAACATCTAATGCGAGGTAAACACTTTGGTCAAGTGCTAGGAGGCTAATGGGTTACAACAAAGGAGTGCAAGACCTCTTATGGGAGTTTATGGTCAAAAGACCATATATGTTGGAGTTTACGGCCGAAGGGAGTAAACTCCTGGCTGTAAAATCTCAATAGGGTTCCTAAATGAAGCCTAACATTATTACAACTCAAGTGGTGAATTGCTTCAAGGCTTAAACAAGTGTTTGGGCTTCCTTTTAACTCCTTTGAGGAGTTCACGGCCCTAGGACCATATCCCTTGGAGATTACGGCCGTAATCTACCTTGGTAGGATGTTTATGGTGTTTTCAAGTCCCTAAATTAACTAGGAACTAAACTAGGCTTTTGTACTAGGCTTTGGAAGAGATTATGGCACCATTTGGCACCATTTTATGGAGTTCACGACCCTAGAACTACTTGGGCCGTGAACACCTTACTCTTGGTGTTCTAAGTGTGTTTGCTAGTCCTAAACTCGTTTAGGTACATGTCCAATTTAGTCTCTTGGCTTAAGGAGGGGTTTTAGGGCACTTTGGCACATAAAAATGGAGTTCACGGCCCAAGAACTTCCTTGGCCGTGAGCTCACTTTCACCCTTGATTCTTAATTGTTTTGGTGGTCTAAACATGTAATGGTAGTCCCTAGGTTGAGTTCCAAGGCTTTGAGGGACATTGGGCACATTTTTGGCCCTTAAAATGGAGTTTACTCTCAAAGTGTTCTTGGGCGGTAAACTCCCAAATCTTGGGGTTTTGATTCGATTTTGATGTTAAAAAACATAATCAACGCTATATAATACAACTAGATAGAAGTACTCACGATTTGGGATAAAAACTCGAAGATCCGTGAGAGAGAATTTGGCTTTTCTCTAGTTGTAAATGTAACTAATGAACGAATATGGTTTAGATTTCTGTATATAGTCCTGGGATTTTTGGCAGAAAATATTTTTATTCCTGGAATGAACTCTAATATCCTAGAGTGTTGGAATAACAGTGTTGCACAAAACCCTAGTGCATCCACTCTCCTGATATCTCCTTAAGTGTATCCTGAAAAACTGCCAAACTTATACCCGAAGTCTGGAATCTAACTTCTATTGGCTTGATATGGTTTTTACAAAATGGAAATTTCGGGTTGTCACATAGCATACAATGGAGTAACTAGACTACAAACATCTAGTTAGTTGACATACCTTTTAGTGTCGTTAAAAACCTTGAAGCTTTAAGAGGCTAGCACCAATAGTGTGAATGCATCAAGTGGAACCACAAATCACCAACAACAAATGGAAGAACTAGAGAGAGAATTCCTTGCTTCACAAAATCGGCTAGCCCTATTCTAAGATCACTTAGGTGCAAATTTTGGTAGCCATAAGGTCTCTTATATAGTGTGGCAAATTAGGGTTACACCATGTAAACCCTAATGCCTTCCATATCCCTCATGCTCCATGGGTTAAAACCTCCATGGAGTATCCATGGGTCACCACATGGGTTTAGCCCAACATAAAGAACTATGGATCATTAGCCCACTTTATAAGAATGAACAATTTACCAAATCAACCCCTTATATTTAATTAGTCTCTTTTGATCACAAAATTAATTCCAAATTAATTCTTGATCAATAATAATTAAATAATATTATTTCATATTACTATATTAGAACTTATAATATATTGATTACTCATAATTATCCTCTTTTCAAACGTCCATCCTTCAAATGGTACCGGTGAAGTGCAACCCAAATGGATCATGCTACTCTCGGGTCAAGTACATACCAAATATAGTTATGGACTAGACACCTTATCCAACAGTCTCCCACTTGGATAAAGTCTAATAACTATAGTTGTAAGTATAACTTCAGGATCCGACTAGCAATCGTGGCTCTAAAATGCCTTTGTCGAACTTATACGTACCATTTTAGATAAGTGATCATAGAATCCTCTGTTCTCAAGATATCAGCTGGACAAACACATGGAACATAGTCAACCTTGTTGTCCAACTGTTTGTTTCCTGATTTCTGATTTGTTTGACATAGAACTTAATCGAACACATCAATTTACTTCTAACCGGGCCCGACACATAAGTTAAAACATTATCATCGAGGGGCCCAAGATATCGCTTTTAATCCTCCAAGAAATAAAAGGAACAAATAAACTTCGACAATATATATGCTTGTACTAACTATTTATTAAATCATACACAAAAACACGTTTTATAACATCGAGTTACTGATGCGTCTTCGTACTATGAATGTACGACCAACTCATAGTCAACAACTCATATATCTAGGTTTGAAGAGTATATGATATTAACATCTCACGATTACTCGAGATACATTCCATGAAGTGATACAAGTGAGCGTGGGTTAAATCAATTACTCAGACCTTATGAGCACTCATGAATGTCATAGCAATGTCTAACCATTTCTGACAATCTACAAGCCAAATTCATGACAGTCTTGCTTCGATACCTACTTCCAAAGTATGATCGACTGTGCATAATTTGAATAATATAATTATTCTGGAATTCAAAACATGCAAAATGAAAAAATGCTAAATATGTGACACAAGACAGTACCACACTAGTAAATAAAAAAACACCTTTTATTTAAGCATCAAATATCAATTACATTTCAATTGTTACAAGTTACTAAAGCTATCTAATCATTAAAACTAATAACATCCTTCAACCCAATGTTCCTCGCATGTTGTAAATGTTTAACCCGACCCAGTCCCTTCGTGAGGGGATCTACCGAGTTCTAATCTGATGATACCCTCTTTGCCATGAGGAGTACTTCTTCTAACTTGTGTCTTATGAAGTAATATTTCCTGTCGATGTGTCTAGGCTTTCCATGATCCATCGGTTCCTTGGATAAGGAAACTACACTATCGCTATCAAAGAAAATCTCCACAGGCTCCTTTATAGCTGGTACAACTCCAATGTCTCCAATGAAGTTCTTCAGCCATATCGCCTCCTTTGTCGCTTCTCTTACTGCTATGTACTCTAATTCGCACGTTGAATCAACTACAATATCCTTCTTGGAACTTTTCCGACTAATTTCTCCTCTATTCACGGTAAACACCCTGCCCAACTGAGAGCAGAAATTATCTCTGTCGGTTTGAAAGTTCGCATCACTATACCCCACCACTCTTCAAGTCATCACTCCCACCGAGTGTAAGGACCCAGTCCTTCGTCCTCCGCAAGTACTTGAGAATGTTCTTTACCGTAGTCTAGTGAGCCTTGCAATGATTCCCTTGATATCTGCTGACCATGCTCAAAGCAAAGGCCACATCAGGGCGAGTACGAGTCATAGCATACATGATCCAGCCAACACTAGAAGCATATGGCAATCGACTCATCTCAGCTATCTCAGCCTCTGTACTCAAACACTAAGCCTTGCTTAGTTTGGCATTGTCCTGGATCGGTAAGTCACCTTTCTTGTAATTATGCATATTGAACCTCTTCAACATTTTGTCCAGGTAGGTGCTTTGACTAAGTCCAATTAGTCTCTTACTCCTGTCTCTCGGTATCCTTATTCCAAGGATATAAGCAGCTTCTCCAAGGTCCTTCATAGCAAAACACTTCCCAATCCAGGACTTCACCTCCTGCAAGGATGGGATGTCATTTCCTATGAGTAGTATGTCATCTACATATAGTACCAAATAGCTAACTATACTCCCAGTAGCTCTGACATATACACAGGACTCATTCTCAAATCTGAAAAAGCCAAACTCTTTGACTTTCTTATCGAAACAGAGATTCCATCTGCGAGATGCTTGTTTCAATCCATAAATGGATTTCTCAAGCTTACACACTCTATTAGGGTACTTTGCATCGACAAAACCCTCTGGCTGATTCATGTAAACATCCTTAGCCAACTTCCCATTAAGGAAATCGGTTTTGACATCCATTTTCCATATTTCATAGTCATGAAACGCAACAATGGCTAGCATAACTCTAATAGACTTAATCTTCGCTACTAGCGAGAAGATCTCATCATAGTTAACTCCCGGAGTTTGAGTAAAGCCCTTCGCAACCAGTCATGCCTTATAAGTGTGTACCTTTCCATCCATGTAGTTCTTCTTCTTGAAGATCATTTGCACCCGACCATCTTACGACCTGGTACATTTCAACCAAGTTCCAAACTTTATTGTCATACATGGACTGAATCTCATTGTCCATCGCCTCTTTCCATTTAGCAGACTCTGAGACTGCTATGGCTTCCTTGTAGTTCTTAGTTCATCCAGATTTACCAGTGTGTTATCACTGATAAATGTATCACCTTCTGCAGTAATATGGAAACCATAAAACTCAGGCGGAACTCTAACTCTATCCGACTCAATAGGAGTTTCTTCCTCAGGTTGATCGCTAGTGTTTAAGGTTTCTTCACCACTTGACTCTTGAAGTTCTTGAAGGTCAATTTTGTTGGATTAGTGTCTAAGTCCATAACTATATTTGGTATGTACTTGAACCGGTTGTAGCATGGTCCTTTTGGGTTGCCTTCACACTAGTGACTAGACAAGATGACTGCTGAGGAGAGAGGCTGATTTATTGTTAAGAATAATAAATTGGAGTGTAAATATGATTTGGTAATATATTATATGAGTAATATATTAATTTGCAATCATATTATTAATTAGTATTTAATCAGAAATTAATTAGGAATTAGTTTTCGGATTAAAGGAGTTGATTAAAAGTACAAGGGCAGTTTTGTAATTATTTCATAGTTGAGGCTTTGCGCCATTGGATCACCTTTATTAGGGCTTGGCCGAAAATCCTAAAAGTATCTAGGATTTTTCGTCCACGGGCTTAAGGTAAGGAGTCAATGGGCTTGCTTAGGCCCTAAGCTATGGGATTAGGGTTTCCACCCTGAAACCCTAGTTGACTTCAAGTATAAATAACACCCTAAGGCACTAGAAATCGGCACCCCTTGGAGAAACCCTACCAGAGCCAATTTTTGGAGCTTTTTACCCTCCATCCTCTCTCCCATATTCATCCTCTCACTCAAATTTTTTTGTGAGCCATTAGAGGTACTACACTTGTGGTACTCTCTTTCAAGATATAAGGAAATTCAAGGAACTAGTTGTTATTGCTATATAACGACAAAGGTATGTGATTTATTCTTCTTTGTGATTTTCGAAAATAATAGATGCATGCTAGGTTTCTTTTTGTGTTCATAAAGTTGTATGTCTAATAGTAAAACATAGATCGTATTAGGGTAACATGCACACATATGATTGTTTGTATAAAACCCATTAGTGGTATTAGAGCTTATGGTTTTCTTTTCAATTAGATTTGATACAAGAGTATGAACATGACATATTAGGGTTTATGGCTAATAAACCCTAAGGATTGGATTTTCGAAATTAGGGTTCCTAAACCCTAGTTTTCAAAATTTTATTAGGGTTTCTTAAACCCTTTTCCTTAGTCCTCAAAATTTCGAATTCAGTATTGTCTAACCCTAGGGTTTTCGAAATTGCCTCATCCCTGAGATAAGATTCCCAAATTTTAGGGATTAGGATAATTCCATCTTTGTAATTATCCCTTTAAACGTTTAATAAATAATTAAAGATCTTTGAATTATCCCATCCCAAATTTTCGAATCTTAGGCGATAAAGGGATTAGGTTAAATTAATTGTTTAATTTAATACATAATCCTCTAAGATTTAATAATTTAAATTAATTGTTTAATTTTGGATAATTATTAAATTAAAGTTTAATATTTAAGATTTTAAAATTAAAAGGTTTTAATTTTCAAAAAAATTTAATTTTGATTAAAACCCTAGTACTTTGAAATGCTTAAAATACACCCTTATACTATTATAATATTATAAGATTAATAGTTATATATGTATAAGAATAAACTAGTCTTACCGTTAGTAGGCCTCATTCACAAAGCCGATTTTTAAGGGGGGTATAAGGTTGTTGCCTATAAAATGGCAGTTTAATACGTTTCCACTCTCACCCACCGCTTCCTTGATTGGTGGAGGGTCGTTAGCCAACCGGGTAGGATAGGGCAAATAATTCCTCAATAAAAGAATAATGATTAATAAAGTAACTAAATGTTTTATAAAAAATTATCAATCTTAGTTACTTTACAAAAAATGTGAAAATGATGTTATTTGTGACAACCTGAAATTTATATCTTGTACAAGCACTCAACTAAATCAAAGTCATACTTGTTTCTGCTAACTTTTAGCACTGTTTAGAGTCTGTTTGAGTGTTCTAAGCCTAGTACCTCCAATGAATGACTGATAGGAAGTGTCTGTTGATTTTCTAAACCACCAATCAAGCCTTAAACTTCATCATGTGGAGTTGACGACCACACCATATGAGTTTATAGCCGTAAACTCATGTTGGTCGTAAACTCATGCCTTATACATGATGTTCTTTCATTTCTACATCATTATTCACCATTCCAACTCAAGAACTCGATTTCTCTCTCAAATATCATAAGGATCTTCATTTTGTTCTTCAAAAATGTAAGTGTTTTATCCCTTGATTAGTTGATAAATCTCCTAAACTAGAATAACCCTTGGATTTCATCCATTAACTTCATCTTTTGGGTTTAATCTTCAAGAACACCAAGAACACACACTAGTGTTTTGGGCTGAAATCAACTATTTTAGCTTCTATATCGTAAGTATCACTTACATATACTTGTTATCTAGTAAGAACACTTTATTAGCACCTTGAAAACATCCATTTCCCATGAACACTAGAAGTTTACGGCCAAGAGCATCTCCATTGGCCGTAAACCCTTGTTAAGGGTGTAATTGTGATCATAACTCTTCCTAAGCTTAAGAATGATCCTAGAAAACTTCCTTGATGCTTAAATTGACTTTAAAACATCATTTGGCACAAAGAATTATAAGTTTACGGCCGTAAACTCATGTGGCCGTGAACACCTTGGCCATAAACACTAAGGGCCATGAACACTTGGCCGTAAACAACATTGTGTGGCCATACACCCCTTAGATGCAACCCTTTGTACTTCTAACACTTCAACCTAAGTGTTTCCTAAGTCCTAGGGTGTGATCCTTACATGATTAGTTGTATAAATACACTACAGTATACAACAGAACATAATATGATGAGAAACTAAGAGAACATACAATACACTACACTATACAAGATAACATACTACGATGAGAAACAGAGAGAACATACAATACACTAGAACATACTATACAAGCACTAGAATACTATAACATTAATGTGAGCCACTACTTCATGACATGGCAATCAATTGTTGTGTCACGTTTGCAACCAGAGTCTCCTAGAGGGAGAGCATGAGTTGGTGTATAGATCTATACGGGATTGACTATCCTACACCTTGCTGCTTGCTACAGTGGGACCTACAGGTCTACGGGTGACTAATATCATACCATTTCGATGCCTTAGAGCATTGTGTTTTAACTAGTCGATCAAGCATGGTTACAACTATATCACATTTTACCTTAATTAAAACAATTGTTTTAAGGTAGTTAGTACAATGGTTGTAGCTATATACTAATACTACAAGTACATCATTATTATTTTCCCATTGATTAGGTGACTATAAAATTGAGGGCGCTAAGTACATTTGCTTGGTTATTCACACCTTGTTTGTGATCCTTGGTATCCCAGTCACAAACTTAAAGGGCATATCGAGATTTAAACATTCCATTGAAAAGTTCAATGAATCTCAAAATATCTAGAAGTTTTCAATACATTTAAAACTTAATTTCCTTTTAGTTTTTCATGGTGGAAATAGTGAATCGTCATGCACTTACCTTAAAATTATTTGTTGTTTAGATTATGACATCCCTCTTCTAAATTGCAAATAATGTTGTTGGATCCTAGCCCTAATTTCTCATTTGGGTGTTTAATTGGGTATTCATATCTAATCAAGCTTTGTCTCTTTTCTTTTTCAAATGTCAAACTCAGACAATAGAAACTCTTCTGGATCGAACTCTTCCAACTCATTCTCACTCATGAATTTTTGTGGGAGGGTGATTTTCGATGGAACCAATTTCAATGATTAGATCTGAAACATTCGAATGGTTACCCGCTATGACGACAAGGAGTATGTCCTTGACAAGGAGCTAAAAGAAGTAAATGTGAACAGTGATACTCCCGAGGAGATTGCTGCCTTTGAGGCTCATGAGCGTGATGCTACAAAAGTCCATTGCATCATGCTCGCGACAATGACTGCCAAACTCCAAAAGTCCTATGAAGACTATTATCCCTATGAGGTGCATCAGGATTTGCTAGACAACTACCACCAAAGTGCCAGGTAGGAGAGATACGAGATCATCACTTCAATGATTACTACCAAGATGAATGACGGAGAAACTATCACAGTCCATCTGCAGAAAATGCAGAGATATCTCGACCACCCGTTGAACTTAAATGTTAACTTCGATGAGGAGCTGGCGATTGATTTCATTCTTGTCTCCTTGCCACCTTGTTTCAACCAGTTCCGCATGACCTACCACATGAACAAGGAGGAGTTTTGCTTGAGCAAGCTTCAAGGCTTGTTGAGGACTACTGAGAGGAACCTCAAGGACAAATCTGTTGCATCAACTCCCACTACTGCAACCCCCGTCTTGGCTATTGGGTAAGGGAAGGGTGAGAAGAAGAAGGCTCCTTCCAAGAGCCACTATAAGGGAAAGTCCCATGAGGGTACCTCTTCTAGTGGAACTAAGGCTGGTCCCGCTGCACCCTCCTCGAACCCGAAGGATGCAGAGTGCTACCACTTCCATGACAAAGGGCATTGGAAACGAAGCTGCTCGAAATATCTACAAGATATCAAGGATGGGAAGATCAATCCGTCCTTTGCAGGTATTTATACTATTAATAACTCATCGCATGCTATTTCTTGGGTTCTTGATACAAGATGTGGTTTTCACATTTGTTCTGATTTGCAGTGCCTAAGAAGAAATAGGGATGTGGAGCATGGGAAGATAAACTTGATCATGGGGAACAGAAGAGTGTCTCCTGTCACCAAGATTGGAGTTTACTATTTAGTTCTTAATAGTGGGTTAGGACTAGAATTGAATAATTGTTGTTATTTGCTAGAAATGGCAAGAAACATCATTTCTTTTCATGGTTTATATAAAAAAGGATTTATATTTTCGTTTGATAATGAAAAGGGTTCTATTAGTGCTTTCTTTAATGGTGTTTTCAATTTTGAAGCATTGCCTTGTAATGGAATATATGAAACTATGATGATTGTAGACAACTTAGGAAATGATGTTTTGCATATCGACTCTTCCAATAGTTTGGACAAAGCATGCTTGTGGAATTTTCATCTTGTACATGTCAACAAGAAACACATAACTCAACTCCAAAAGGATGGAATGTTGGAGTCATTCGACCTTAGGGACGATGACGTGTGCGAGTCTTGTTTACATGGAAAGATGACCAAGTCACCCTTCACTGGTACTTGTGAAAGGGGTGAGAGTTTATTGGATCTCATACACACCGATGTGTGTGGGCCCTTTAGATTCACCACAAGGGATGCAAGTCGCTTCAATGTGACTTTCACCAATGGTTATAGTGGGTATAGGTATATCCAATTAATCAAACACAAGTCAGAAGCCTTTGAAAAGTTCAAAGAGTTTAAGCAGGAAGTGGAGAATCAGTTGGGCAGGAAATTAAGATGCTTCGATCCGATCAAGGTGGTGAGTACCTTAGTCTTGAATTCCACGACTACCTCAAGGAATGCAAAATTGTTTCGCAGTTGACGTTGCCTAGAACGCCGTAGTCAAACGGTGTAGCTGAGAGGCATAATCGAACATTGTTGGACATGGTTCGTTCGATTGTGAGTCGGGCTTTGGTACCTATCTCATTATGTGGGTATGCCTTAGAGACTGCGACCGATATCCTTAACTTAGTCCCTACAAAGAATTTTACGAAAAAACCTCACAAGATGTGGACAGGGAAAGCTACCTCGTTGGCACATATCAAGGTTTGGGGTTGTGAGGCTTTCGTAAGACGAGAGACTCATAACAAGATCAAACCTCGCAGTGAGGGGTGTATTTTCATCGGCTACCCGCAAAAGTCCTTTGGATATCTTTTCTATAGACCGAGTAATAATGTGTCTTCATTGCGAGGAGAGGAGTTTTCCGAGAGCGAGAACTCGTATGCCAAGGGGATAGTGGGAGGCAAATTGATCTTGAAGAACTCCAAGAATCAAGTGATGAAGGAACCTCTGACACTGGCGCTCAACCTGAGTAGGAAACTCTTGTTGAACCGGTTGACGAGTCCCTACCTCTTAGACTTTCTAATAGAGTTAGTGTTCCACCGGAGTTTTATGGTTTTCATATTACGACCGAAGGTGATACATTTATTAGTGATAGTACACTAGTGAATTTGGATGAACCTAATAGCTACAAGGAAGCCATGGCAGGCCCGAAGTTTGCAAAGTAGAAAGAGGCTATGGATAGCGAGATTCAGTCCATGTATGACAACCAAGTTTGGAATTTGGTTGACAATGTGTCGGGTTATAAGACAGTCGGGTGCAAGTGGATCTTCAAGAAGAAGACCGACATGTATAGGGAAGTGCACACGTATAAGGGGCGATTGGTTGCGAAGGGCTTTACTAAAACTCCTAGAGTTGACTGTAATCAGACCTTCTCACCAGTTGTGAAGATAAAGTCTATAAGGGTTATCCCAGCCATAACTGCATTTCATGATTTTAAAATATGGCAGATGGACGTCAAAACTGCTTTCCTTAATGGGAAGTTGGCTGAGGATGTTTACATGAGTCAGCCAGAGGGTTTTGTCGATGCAAAGCACCCTAATAGAGTGTGTAAGCTTGAGAAATCCTTTTTTGGATTGAAACAAGCATCTCGCAGATGGAATCTTTGCTTCGATGAGAAAGTCAAAGAGTTTGGATTCCTGCGAAGCGAGGATGAGTCCTGCGTATATGTCAAAGCTAGTGGGAGTATTGTTAGCTTCCTCGTATTGTATGTCGATGACATACTGCTCATAGGAAATGACATCCCAAACCTGCAGGAGGTTAATTCCTGGTTTGGGAAGTGCTTCGCTATGAAGGACCTCAAAGAGGCTGCCTATATTATAGGAATAAGGATAGTGAGAAATAGGAGTAAAAGGCTAATAAAACTTAGTTAGAATACTTACTTTGAAAAGGTACTAAAACGTTTTAGTATGGAGAATTCCAAGAAAGAGAGTTACCAATCTAAAGCAATACCAAATTAAATAAGAATCAAAGTCCTAATACCGAAGCCGAGATAGCAGAGATGACTCAACTACCTTATGCTTCCGCAGTTGGCTCGATCATGTATGCTATGACTTGTACTCGCCCTGATGTGGCCTTCTCCTTGAGCATGGTCAACAGATATCAACGGAACCCTGGTAGAGCACATTGGACCCCAGTCAAGAATATTCTTAGGTACCTTCGGAGGACCAATGAATGGTTTCTTATCCTCGGTGGGAATTATAACTTAATGGTGCGAGGGTATAGTAACGCTAGCTTTCAGACAGGCTGAGATAATTATCGATCTTAGTCAGGCTGGGTCTTTATCCTGAATGGAGGAGTAGTGACTTGGAAAAGTTCCAAGCAGGAAACCGTAGCTTATTCAACGGGCGAATCAGAGTACATAGCAGCGAGCGAAGCATCGAAGGAGGCAATATGATTGAAGAACTTCATTGGAGACCTTGGAGTTGTACCAGCCATAAAGGAGCCTATGGAAATTTTATGTCATAATGAACGTGTGGTCGCCTTAACCAAGGAACCTGGGGATCATGGCAGACCCAGGCATATCGACAGGAAATATCACTTCACTAGACATCGGGGAAAAGAGGGACTCCTCGTAGTAAAGTGGGTATCGTCAGAAGATAACCCAGTAGATGCCCTTACGAAGGGACTGAGTATTGTTAAGCACTTTCATCATGCTAGGAGCATTGGGCATAAGGAAGATATTAGTTTAGATTAGATACTTTCAAAACGTGTAATAGATAAATTGTAATTAACATTCGATGATTAAATAGGGGAGAATTATTTATAAGTAAAGTTACTATCTTATGTTAATTATTTAACTATTGTTTCACTTTGCATGTTTTGACTTCCTGAATAATAGGATTATTCAAACAGTCCATAGTCACACATACTTTGGAAGTATGTATGAAAGAAGACTGGCATGAATTGGCTTGTAGATTGTCTAAAGTGTATTAGACATAGCAAAAGTTTGATGCGACATTCATGAGTACTTATGAAATAAGATTTGAGTATTGGAATAGACCCACGCTCACTTGAATCACTTTATGGAATTTATCACGAGTGATTGTGAGACGGTAATATCATATAGTGTTTAAATCTAGATTTATGGTTTATTGTTGGCAAGTTGGTTGTGCATTGATAATGCGTAAAGGCATCAATAACTTGATGTTATAAAATGCATTATTGTGTATGATTAGATGAGTGAATAGTAAATGCATATAATTTGAAGTTTATATGTTCCTTTTATCCTACGAGGCTAAAAGCCATATCTTCGGCCCCTTGATGATTTGGTTTGACTTATGTGTCGGACCCGGTCAAAACTAAGTTGATGTGTTCAATTATGTTTTATGTTGGACAAATCTGAGATCGAGAAACAAACTGCTGGACAATAAGTATAACCTTGTTCCATGTAATCTTTTGCATGATATCTTGAGAACGGAGGACTATACGATCCTTTATCTAAAGGACAAGTCAGAGTTCGACAACGGCTTTTGAGAGCTACGATTGCTAATTGGACATTAAAGTCGTACTTGAATCTATAGTTATTAGACTTATCCAAGTGGGAGAATATTGGATTAGTGTCTAAGTCCATAACTATATTTGGTATGTACTTCACCCGGTTGTAGCATGGTCTTTTTGGGTTGCCTTCACACTGGTGACTAGACAAGATGACTGTTGAGGAGAGAGACTGATTTATTGTTAAGAATAATAAATTAGAGAGTAAATATGATTTTTTTAATATATATTATATGAGTAATATATTAATTTGGAGTCATATTATTAATTAGTATTTAATCAGAAATTAATTAGGAATTCATTTGGGGATTAAAGGAATTGATTAAAAGTGCAGGGGCTGTTTTGTAGTTATTTCATAGTTGAGGCTTTGGACCATTGGATCACCTTTATTAGGGCTTGGCCGAAAATCCTAGAAGGATCTAGGAGTTTTCGTCCAAGGTCTTAAGGTAAGGAGTCCATGGGCTTGCTTAGGCCCTAAGCTGAGGGATTAGGGTTTCCACCTTGAAACCCTAGTTGACTTCAAGTATAAATAGCACCCTAAGGCACTAGAAATTGGCAACCCTTGGAGAAACCCTACCAAATCCGATTTTTGGAGCTTGTTACCCTCCCCTCCACTCTTTTATATTCATCCTCTCACTCAAGTGTGTTTGTGAGCCAATAGAGGTACTACACTTGTGGTACTCGCTTTCAAGAGCTAAGGAAATTCAAGGAACTAGTTGTTATTGCAATATAACAACAAAGGTATGTAATCTATTATTCTTTGTGATTTTCAAAAATAATAGATGCATGTTAGGTTTCTTTTTTTGTTCATAAATTTGTATGTCTAATAGTAAACATAGATTGTATTAGGGTTGCATGCACACATAGGATTGTTTGTATAAAACCTATCAAATTTACCTCCGACTGTCCCTTTACAATACGAGCTCTCTCTCACGAAAGACTACTCTCCTCGAAATGAAGACAACATTGTCACTCGATCTATAGAAGAGATATTCAAAGGACTTCTGCGTGTAGCCGATGCAAATACAACGCTCACATTGAGGTTCGAACTTGTCGTGAGTCTCGCACCTCACGGAAGCCTCGCAACCCCAAACCTTGATGTGTGCTAACGAGGGAACCTTCCCTATCCACATATCATGAGGTGTTTTGGCTAACTTTTTAGTTGGGACTCGATTAAGGATATGGGTGGCAGTCTCCAAGGCATACCCCCATAATGAGATTGGTAACGAAGCTCGACTCATCACGGAACGAACCATGTCTAACAAGGTTCGGTTGCACCTCCCAGCCACACCATTAAGTTGTGGTGTCCTAGGTGGCATCAACTATGAAACAATTCCACACTCCTTAAGATAGTCCAGGAATTCGATACTAAGATACTCACCACCCCGATCGAATCGACGCATCTTTATCTTCCTGCCCAACTGATTCTCCACTTCCTATTTAAACTCTTTGAATTTTTCATAGGTTTTTGACTTATGCTTGATTAAGTAGATATAGCCATATCTGTTGTAATCATCAGTAAAAGTCACATAGAAGCGGTTAGCATCCCCTGTGGTGGTTCTGAAGGGCCCACACACATTGGTGTGTATGAGATCCAAAAAACCCTCACCCCTTTCATAAGAACTAGTTGAGGGTGACTTAGTCATTTTTCCAAGCCAACAAGACTCGCAATTGTCATCCGACCTTAAGTCGAATGACTCCAAAACTCCAGCCTTCTGGTGTTAGCCTATGCGTTTCTTGTTAACATGTCCAAGACGACAATGCCACAAGGATGCCTTATCCAAATCATTAGAAGAATCGATATGCAACACATTATTTCCTAAGTTGTCTACAACCATCACAGTTTCATATACACCATTAAAAGGTAATGATCTAAAATAAAAAAACACCATTATAATAAGAATTTATTGCACCAATTTCATTATCAAACGAAAATGTGAAAACATGTTTCTACAAACCATGAAAGGAAATAATATTTCTCGCCATATCAGACAAGTAGCAACAATTATTCAAATCTATTTCTAACCCACTACTAAGCAATAAAGAGTAAACTCGAATCTTGGTGATAGGTGAAACCTTCCTATTCCGCATGATTAAGCTTATCTTCCCATGATGCACATCCTTACTTCTTTTTAGGCCCTGCACATCAAAACAAATGTGAAATCCACAGCCTGTGTTAAGCACCCAAGAGTTAGTATGTGATGAGTTTTTAGATAGAATAGTATCAATACCTACATGGATGGGTTTAACCTTCCCATCCTTGACATGCTGCAATTAGTTGGGGCATCTTCACTTCCAGTGCCCCTTTTCATGGCAATAGAAACACTCTGCTTCTTCTGGGATGGTCCAAGGAGTAGCAGAACCTCCTTTGGTTCCACTTGAAGAGGATCCATCAAGATACTTTCCTTTACGGCTCTTGGAAGGAGCCTTCCTCTTCTTTTCGTTACCTTGCCTAATTGCCAGAATAGGGGCATTAGCAGTAGGAGTGGTTACAGTAGATTTACCTTTGAGACCACTTTCAGCGGTCCTCAAAAGGTCTTGAAGCTTGCTCATAGTGACTTCCTCCTTGTTCATATTATAACTCATGTAGAACTTATCATAACATGGAGGTAAGGAGTGTAGAATAATATCTATAGCCAGCTCCTCATCAAAGTTCACATTCAATTTGAACAGACGGTCCACAAACCTTTGCATTTTCGTGATAGATTCACCATCCTTCATCTTTATTGTAATCATGGAGAAGATGATTTCATACCGCTCTTGACGAGCACTCTGATGGTATCTTTACATCAGGTCCTGGTGCATCTCAAAAGGGTAGAAGTCCTCATAGGACTTTTGGAGTTCATGAGACATGGTGGCAAGCATGATTCGAGCTACCTTGGTGGCATCTTTCTCATGTTCCATGAAATCAGCAATCTCCTGAGGAGTAGCAACAGAGTCTTCGATTTCCTTAAGCTCCTTGTCGAGGATCCTTATAGCGAGTGACCATCCTGATGTTCCTAATCCAATCATTGAAATTAGTCCCATCAAAGATGACTCTCCCACAAAGGTTCATGAGAAAGAAGGAGTTGGTAGGGTTTGAGCAAGAAGCAGTGTTGGAAGACATCTGAAAAGAAAGAAAGACAAAGTTTAGACTAGATAAATATTTCATAATATAACATCCAAAACAAAATATTAAGGCTAGGACTCAACACAATATTTTACAATTTGGAAGAGGGATGCCATAATCCAACTTGCAAAATATCTGAAGGTAGGTAAATGACGATTTACTAATTTCCATCATGAAAAACGAAATTGTTATTATGTTTTAATTGGATTTGAAACTTCTAGATCCATTGAGATTCATTACACAATTCAATAGCATGTTTAAATCTCGATTATGCCCTTTAGGTTTGTGATTGGGATACCGAGGATTACAAACATGGTGTGAATAACCATGCAAATGTACTTGGTACTATCAATGTCAATTGTCACCTTAATCAATGTGTCGGGTAACCACACACACTCCATTGACCTTATGATAAATATTAAGCTACCCTTTGCCACCCTTACTAGTTCAAGTTAATGTGACAGTTAATCACACACACTCCATCACGACTTGGTAAGTGCAAAGTGTAATTTCATGGATTAGCATGAATTTCACATTTTCCTAAAGTAACTAAGATTAGGAATTTATAAACGGTTTAGTTACTTTATATTTATCATTATACTTTTAATGAGCATTATAGTCTTTGTCCTACCCGTTCGTCTAACGACCCTTCACTAGTCAAGGAAACGGTGGGTGAAAGTGGACACCCATTAAACCACCATTTTATAGGCAGTAACCTTATACCCCCGTTATAGACCGGCTTCGTGAATGAGGCCTACTAATGGTAAAACCGACTTGTCTTGTACATATATATAAATATTAAACGTATAATATTATAATAGTATAAGGGTTGAATTTTAACTTTTAAAATTCTAAGGTTTGGAATTAAAGTTTCATTTAGTGATACTTTACAAATTCCAAAACTTATGGGTAAGTTTTGAAACTTGTCAAAACTCTTCAAGTCCATAATATTTGAGTTTAATGACATCTTTAATAGAAAAAACCTCTCATGTTCCATAACATCCATAACTTGAGGACAAGTTATGGAGTCCATTAAAATCATTTAAAACATTATTTAACTAATACAATAATCAAATAATTCATAGAAGATACAATTAAATTCATATGAACAAGACAATTCAAATAAAACAAATTTCATGTAATTAGCCTAACCATATAAACTATTACAAAACATGAAACTTTGATAATTATCTTTTAAATTGGATTAGCATGATCATTACCACATCAAAAATAGGTTTATAACTTCAAAATTGTTTAGAGTAATGATCCTAGTCAAATTCCAGCTTTAAAACCCGAAAATCTGCACTCTGGAGCACCAACTCGTCGAGTGCATGAACTAACTCGAAAAGTTGGTTAGGTTTGTGAGGGGACTCAGCGAGTTCCCCAGTGGACTCGGCGAGTTCCCCAGTAGACTCGGTGAGTCCACTATCCAGACAGCAAAAAATTGATTTTTTAAACATTTGAAAGCATGTAGCATCAAGTATATTGGAAAACAATTATAGGATCTTTTACCACTGATGGGCTTTGACCATTCTAACACTCCTATGGTGTACATGCAACCCTAGATGATTTGGATCTATGTTTTCTCTAATATACGCGCAAACTTTCATACAAAAGCATCATCCTAACTATCATACAATGGAGTAACTATACTACAAAAATCTAGTTAGATGACATAACTTTTAGTGTAGTTGAAAACCTTGAATCTTTAAGAGCCTAGCACCACTAGTGTGAATGCATCAAGTGGAAGCACAAATCACCACCAACAAATGGAAGAACTAGACAGAGAATTATTGCTTCACAAAATCAGCTAGCCCTCTTCTAAAATCATTTAGGTGTCAATTTTGTTAGCCATAGGGTCTCTTTTATAGTGTGGCAAACTAGTGTTACACCATGTAAACCTTAATGCCCTTCCATATCCCTCATGCTTCGTTAGTTAAAACTTCCATGGAGTATCCATGGATCACCACATGCGTTTAGCCCAACATAAAGAACTATGGATCATTAGCCCACTTTATAAGAATGAATGATTTACCAAATCAACCCCTTATATTTAATTAGTTTCTTTTGATCACAAAATTAATTCCAAATTGATTCTTGATCAATTCTAATTAAATAATATTATTTCAAATTATTATATTAGAACTTATAATATATTAATAACTCATAATTATCCTCCTCTCAAAAGTCCATCCTTCAATTTTTCTCGGTGAAGTGCAACCCAAATGGACCATGCTACTCTCGGGTCATGTACATACCAAATATAGTTATGGACTTAGAAACATTATCCAATAGGGAGTTCATCTCGTATGAGATTACGTGTTGCATTCTTGAGCAGACTCCTGTGATCTTTGGCTTAGTCAAGGAGGGTATTCTGGAGATTTTGGATGAGCGATTGAGTGTCTTTCGTTCTGAGATGGTGGAGTGCGTTCATTGACCTTGAGGAAGTTCCGGGCATGTGGATCTGTTAACTACCATGAGGCAAAGGACCCGATAGAGAGTAGGAGGTGGTTAGCGAATGTTGCTAACGCCTTTTTCACCAGTAGTTTCCCCATGGGGGAAAAGTTCAGACTTGCCTCTTGTCTTCTAAAGGACAGGGCACATGATTAGTGGGAGGAGGCTAGACACACAATCGGTCATGAGGTTGTTGATTCGATGACCTAGGATGATTTTGTGACCAGGTTTTGCGCTAAGTTTGCACCAGTGATTGAGGTACAACAGTTGGCGCGAGAGTTTTAGGATCTCAGCCAGACTACAGAGATGGTAGCTGAGATCGTCATGATGTTTCGAGAGAGGGCACTTTTGGTTCCGCAGTATGTGGCAGATGAGGAGATGACGAAGGATAGGTATCATGAGATTTTGAGGAGTGACATTCGGCAGTTTGTAAGCCAGTTCAGCTGCAAGACGCTGGAGGATATGATAGTGAGTGCTAGAGAGAGAGATAGAGATAGAGAGAGAGAGAGATTGATTTTTAGATGGAAAGGAAGAGGATTTTAGATGAGGTTCAGGTATCAGGGGGTTTGGAAAAGAGGCCCAAGGTTGTTGATATGAGAGGAAAAAGCCAACAGGGTCGGGACCACTGTGGCAAGTGCGGCAGGACGCATGATCTGGTGTGCAGGATGGGTTGTTTTGGCTGCTTTAAGTGTGGCCAGACTGGTCATATTAGTACGGATTATAGTGCTACAACCACCATCACCCAGGTATCTGATCTGATTTGCTTTCATTGTAATAAGAGGGGCCACAAGAAGGCCCATTATCCGAGTTTGGTTGTAGCAGGACCTATGCCAACACCCACTCCAACAACTCTTTGGATTACTGACAGCCTCCAGGGCCAGGCAGATGCACCTGTGGTGAAGGTCAGGTCCTTTCAATTGACAGCCAAGGAGGCTTGCGCGATACCATATATGGTGATGGATACGTATCTTTTTGTAAGTCCCTAATTTGCCTGTGTATCAATCAGATCCGTTTGATGGTGCGGAATCCCAATCAAACGGATGATGTCAGATCAAATAGAAGAGAAGGAGAAGAAAAATAATATGAATCTCAATGTATTGATGAATAGAATGATGATCTGGATACAAGAGATTCATACACACTAACACACTTGTTCTTCTCTCTCTCTAGGCCGTACACTCCTTTTCTGTTTATCAATCTCTACTCCTCACCCTAACACCTATATATATACAAGGGGAACAGCGGCCGGAGAACATGGGCCGTGAATGGGTTTATGGCCGTAAACTCAACCGTAAACACGTATACGGCCGTAAACACCAAGTTGTTTACGGTCCAAGACACAAAAATACATTTTCCTAGAAAAGCAAAGTATAAACCATATTTTTGACCCAACAATCTCCCCCTTGGTTTATAAATTTCTTTTTTAAATGACCCAACAAGCTCCCCCTAAAAAATAGCTGGCTTTTCTTGTTAATCTTCAGTTGGAGATTAGCTTCAACATTTATCTTCGATGACTTCACAGCTTCAAGATGAACTTGATGAATCTTCAATAAATGACTTCATCTTGAGCAGTTGGGCTTTTCTTCACGATTTAACTCTAAACGTACATTGGGTGAGGAGGCTTCTTGTACTGATTCTTGAAAGATGGTGCTTTCAGCTTGAGAATCTTCAGAGAGAACATCAAAGAGAAATAAATCTACTGAATCACTTCAGCAGGTACAACAATAGCAGCAGGCTGATTGAGGAGGCTTCAATGCAATCCGTCACAAAATCTTCAATTTCAGCTTCACCTTGCTTCCGGGGTTGAAAGATTGAATTTGAAAGAGTAATCTTCATTTCTTGCTCCTTCGAATGAGAATTCTTCGATGCTCACGGATGAAGCCTTGGCTCAGAAATCTTCGACACAAACTCCATGAGTTTCATCTTCACCTGAATCCACGTTTCAAGACAAAACAAAAACTAAAAGAAAACTTAGAACAAAAAGTAAAATAGAAATGACACAATTTTTTGATTTTGAATTTTGTTTTTTTTATTTTTTTTAATTTTCCCCGTTTTATTTAAATTAGAAGAACACTATGAACAAACTTAACAAAAAAAATAATAATAGCTAACTTTAAGAGTGATTTGGATCAAAGTTTTTAGACAGCCTTTATCCGTTTATCAGTACCTTTCCCTTCATGAATAGATCTGGTCAATCGTCGGTATTGTGGTCCACTTAAACACGAGAGATTGTGACGAAATTAGGGCATACTATAAGTGACAAGAAAATGTAATCCTAAGTTCCTAGATAATATTCCTTAAGGACCATTCAGCTAACGACGACCAAAGATATTGTTGTCCACCTAAATTGAGCAGCGAGATCTATAGAAAAACTGTATGTGTTCAATTTTAATTGTACTAGAACGTGTTTCCTGATTCCTGATATGCTCCAGCCATCAAGGACTTCCAGAATACTCCTAACACCGGGTGAGCAGACAATTATTAAGAGAGAAGATACATTTAGAATGCATATGCTGTACATCCAGGTCGGATCTCTTCCAATCACGCAAAGGATGAAACATATGACTAACTGAGGTTTTTAGAAGGATTAAGAAGAGAATGGTGCATATACTGTTTACCAGGTCAGATTTTGAGTCATGCAGAGGAGACAATATATGGCTAACAAATAGAAAGAATTGCATAGAGAGAAGATGCAGAGAGATAGAATTGCATATGTTACAATCCAGGTCGGATCTCTTGATCACGTAGAGTAGGCAACATATGGCTAACAGACAGAATGAAAGAAAATAACCTTCTACATACCTAGTTTATCGGAATTCCCCAGTCACCCCATCCAACCGGAATTAAGGATAGAATCCCCACATCGAGGAAAAGTGAATCCACAGTTCTAGATACGGGTTATTTAATGTGACTGGTAGATTCCCATGTTCATCTCCCTGCTCAACCTATCCGAGCGTCGTGATGTCATGCTAAACGGATCTAATTAGGTCAAAGTTTGTCAAGTCCTTAAATTCATTAGATTTAACTTTCCTAAGTCAAGTCCATTTAAAATCTTTCGTGCCTACCAGCGCATCGAGCACAGAGTGTAGACGATTCAATTTAGTCCCTTACACATATTCAGATTGCCTTTTATCACATGATTATATCACTTCCCAAAACATCTCCTGCAAGCGCATTCCATTAACACTATATTTTTTATTTTCTGATTTTCTAATGTTTTAGGATTTTTTTAAATTAAAACTTTCTAATATTTGTTTTGTTTTTATTTCTCCCCCTAAATTTGTGCATAGCATAGAAACGAAAGTAAATGCACAAATTTAAACTATCCTAAAACGAAAATTAGTCTTTAAAGCGAATCAGCTTAAAAAAAACTAAAAAAAAAAAAAAAAAAAAAAAAAAAAAAAAAAAAAAAAACTCTGGAGTATAGAGAAGAAAACGCAAACCGTAATTCACCGATTGAATCTGCATTCACAAGGTCTGAGAACAGCAGCATAATCTCAGAACAGATTCGAAAATTCTTCAAATCATTAAGCACTAACCCCATTTGTGATCTCTTCCTTTCTTCCTTTCCCGCAAAGGACACATACTCTTAAATAATGTTCTAAGTGTTGTACGGTTAAGAGATGCCTCCTATCATGTGCCAGGAACAGCCACTACCAATAAACCGAAGTCTGATGATATGCCTCCATAGCTGTTCCGACACAGAGCAGGATTAGTTGGTCTTTGGAACCCAGTCCATTTTGAAACTGGTTCGACCTTTGTCATCAATGTAGGGTATTTTCTCCCATGACATATCCTGCTTATCACAAATAGCAGACGATGAAATATTAGAGTCATTAGAATATTTGGGATTTTTTGCCTTTGGTACCCATTTATATTTGGGTTTAACCCATTTCTTGTTTGATCCGATGGGTACCTCGGCATTTGATTTGGAACTTGAAGCCGGCTGCCTAAATGACTTTGACCTAACCGGTCTTGGCTTCACAGGAGCATCTCTTGAAATAGACTTCTAGGCCAGCATTCCCTTCTTGTTCTTGGGAGTTGGATGCCTGACCTTGGGAGTTGGATGCTTGGCCTTGAGAGTTGAATTTTTGGCCTTCATGGCATTCCAGTCGACATTGTTTGAACGTGGCCTTGAGGGGTTTCTTTTGAAAAATCTCCCTCTTGGCGTGTTCTACCAGCCTTGTGCATAGTAGGGAACGTATGTGCGATTAGGAAAATTTTTAGCAATGTGTACAGGTGTTCCACAGTGAGAACATGTCTTTTTCTTCACTGTGAAGTTGTTTCTTCCTGCCCCTGGTGGCGTATCCATGCCTAGTCTCTTGCTTTTCCTACATGTACAGTTACAATAGGCACTCTGCTTCACTGGAATTGGTGGCCTATATTTCTCAACGACAGGTTTGTTAGGAGTAACAGAATTCGAAGCAACAGATTCCGAGTTCAAGGAGTCATTGGTTTGTTCAGTAGTGTTCTCCTTGTTCTCATCTTCTACTACTTTACCTCCACATAAGGTAGAAAAATTAGTATTTTCAACATTAATAACTCCTCCTTACACAAATCCAGCTCATTTGCCATATTGAAGATGTGTCTCCCTGTCAATTTCTTCATGTGTCATAGGGATGGATGTGTTGTTATGATTGAAAGGTGGGGGAACACAATCATACCCTAGACCCTTGTTTTGATTATCTTTGAATTTTAATTGGGTTTCAAATAATGACTCGACTGTCAGACTTGACGCAGTATAATTTTTTAAACTAACGTCTGTTTTTCCACACTTAATTTTCAAAGTGTCAAGTTCTTCAGTTAAAGCAGCAAGTTGTCTCTTAATATAGTCATAATTTTCACACTTGTTGTTATACTCTTCCTGAGGTTTCCTAAAGTCCTTGGTTTTTGCTTCTAATTCAGCCTTCAGGGGTATCTTTCCTTTCTTGAGTTGATATCCTTCATATCTCAGGTCCTCAACTTCTCTTTTTAATAAATCAATTTGTTCTCGACGAAATTTAATCGTAGTTTCACAAACTGGAGTACATGTAACTTCAGTGACCGGAATGTTTTCAATACTCATTGTTTTTCTACACTTCAAAGCATCAAGTTCTTCAATTACATCAGAAAGACTAAGATGATTGAGATCTTTTGTCTTCTTGATGATAGCCACATTCATATCCCACGATTTCGGAAGTGAATTCAGTAGCTTTTTGTTTATCTCAAACCTAGACAAGAAGATCCCAGCTATATTCATCTCAATAGTAAGTGTAGTAAATCGCTGCAACTGAGTTTTGAGGGTTTCTCCAGGGATATAATCGAAAATGTTGAAATTTTGTCTTAACATATCTTGACGACTCTCTTTCATGTTATCAACTCCCTCGTAGACTTTAAAAATTAAATAAAAAGCACAACTAGAAGCCAAAATCAAGCATAAAATTCAAACCCTTTGATTATAAACCTCAAAATTCAACCTTAAAAGTCAAATTTAAAAAGTCAAACTCTAAAGTCAAACTTAAAAGTCAAACCAAAAAGCTAAATTTGAAATTTTAAAAGTTAAACGAAAAGGTCAAAGTTTAAAGTCCAAGGTCAAACTTGGAAGTCAAAGTCAAAAAAATTAAAATATAATTTTTATTATTTATATTTAATTAATTTTTTTTATTTTTTTTATTTATTTATCATTATTATTTTTTTATTTTGGATGAAAAAGGAATTTAAAATTAAAATGAATTGAATTTTGGGTTAAAAGTGTCAAAATAGCAAAACTTGCTGCGACAGGAAGTGGTTATAGTTAAAAAACGGAAGCTTTAAAACATCACGAGGCTTGGCTCAATTGGTAGGATGTGTGTATGTTGATTCAAGAGACCCGGTATCAATCCCCGGCACCTCCAATGTGCGTCTTATTTTTGATGCGAGGCGAGAAGCTGCTTGCGAGGACGAGGCTGCTGCTTGCGAGGCCGAGGTGCGAGGCCGTAAACCGAACCGGCCGTAAACTCCGACGCCGCATGCTCGGGCCGTGAACTCCGAAACCCTAGCCGTCAGCCGCAAACTCTGCCACACCCTCGTAGGTTTCGACCAAAAACACCGATTTTTGCCCCTTTTTGCTCCAAAACTCGATCAAAAACCCATTTTTTAGGAAAAACGCGAAGAACAAACCCCCCTTATTTTCAAAGATCTATCCAAACACGCAAGAATATTTCAAAACACGCAAGAATACCATTCTCAACCAGAATGGTATTCTGGTCGATTCGGCCAAGCTCGAGGCCGTGCTGCTGTGGGAGATTTCGAGGTGTCCATCTAAGATTCAAAATTTTCTTGGTTTGGCGGATTATTATCGAAAATTCATCCAAGATTTCTCCAAGATAGTTGTTCCTTTAACCCGACTGACAGAGAAGAAGGTTACATTTTTTAGGGGCCAAAGCAGCAGGCAAATTTTTAGAACTTGAGACAGCGGTTGTGCGAGGCACCAATTTTGACCTTACTGGAGGGTGTTGAGGATTTTATGGTATATTGTGATGCATCGATCACAAGATCGGGGGCAATGTTGATGCAAAGGGATCGCGTGATCACTTACGCTTCGAGGCACGTGAAGCCGCATGAGTCGAATTATCCGACACATGATTTGGATTTCGGGGTCGTGGGTTTCGCCCTCATGATTTGGAAGCATTACTTCTATGGGGTCTGTTGTGCTATTTACATCAATCACAAGATTCTGAAGTATTTGATGGATCAGCCAAATCTAAATATAAGGCAGCTTCGGTGGTTGGATGTGATGAAGGATTATGATTGTGAGATCGTTTATCACCAAGGGAAGGCCAATGTGGTGGATAATGCTCTCAGCGCCAAGGAGTTCGCGCCTCCAATCAGAGACATATGTTTGACGATGACCATGATTACTCCTTTGTTGGAGCGGATTCGTGAGGCTCAGGTTGAGGCTATGAACGAAGAACACCGAAAGATTGAGCGTATTCTAGGTCAGGTGGCATCCTTCGACTATGATAGTCGTGGATTGTTGACTCTACATCAGCGGGTATGGGTTCAGTATTGGGGCGTTATGCATCATGTTCTGATGGAGGGGGCGCACAAGACTAGGTTTTCAATTCTTCCGGGGGCGACAAAGATGTATAGGGATCTCCGTCCTGATTATTGGTGGCCCTGCATGAAGCGGGATGTGGCCTGTTATGTGAAGCAGTGCTTAAGTTGCAGGAAATTCAAGGCCTAGCATCAGCGACCTCACAACAAGATGCAGCCATTAGAGATTTACGTAAGGATATGGGAAGATATTACCATGGATTTTAACACGAAGCTACCCAAGACTGTGCATGGAGTGGATTCAATTTGGGTGATCGTGGATCGTTTGACCAGGAGCGCACATTTCATCCCAATTCAGTAGAGTATTTCCACAGAGAAGTTTGCTGAGATTTATATCAAGGAAGTTATGGCAGGTCATGGGTTGCCGGTATCAGTGGTTTCTAATAAAGATGTCTAGTTTACTTCCAGGTTTTTGAAGAGGTTTCATGACAAGTTGGGCACTCATCTCCATTTCAGTACAACATTCCATTCGTAGACCGCTGGTTTTAGTAAGTAGACTATTCAGACCCTATAGGATATGTTGTGAGCGTGTGTTATTGATTTTAGTGGGAGATGGGATATGTATCTTTTGTTAGCGGAATTTTCGTATAAAAATAGTTATCACGCCAACGTCGATTGACCTCCCTTCGATATTCTCTACGGGAGGAAGTGTAAGGCCCGAATTTGGTGGGGTGAGGTTGGTCAGGGGGTATAGGGAGTACTAAAGTGGTACTCAAGACCACTGAGCTGATTGAGTAGGTTCGAAGTAGGCTCCAAATAGCTTTGAGTCGGCAAAAGAGTTATCCCGACAGGTGCCACTCAGATTTTGAGGTCCAGGTGGGAGATATGGTTCTCCTGAAGGTGTCACCTAGGAAAGGATTCATCCGATTTAGGAAGCGGGGCAAGTTGGTCCCCATGTATATTGGTCGTTTCAGAGTTTTGGCTTGGGTCGGCCGGGTTGCTTATCGATTGGATCTTCCATATGATCCCAGTCAGATTCATAGCATGTTCCATGTCTCTTAGTAGCATAAGTGCTTAGTGGATGATTTCGTAGTGGTACCATTGGAGGATATTCAGGTGGAAGACCACTTGAATTATATTGAGAGACCGATGATGATTCTGGATCCGAAGACAAAAACCTTGAGGAACAAGGTTGTAGAGTTGGTGAATGTGCAATGGCAGCACCGGAAGGCTTCAGAGTGGACTTGGGAGCCGAAAGCTGAGATGAGGGGGCACTATCTAGAGTTATTCATTGTAGTCGACTTTGCGGAAGAAGTCTGATTCAAGTGGGGGATAACTGTAACACTTGGATATGGGTATTTTTTAGCCCCTTTGTAGCTAATTTATTGCATTTTGGTCCTTTGAATTAGTAGGTGGGGCGTACCAATAGGTTCGCTTAGCGTACTAAGTGGAATTGATCGCAAGAGAGAGTCCTCTTACGTTGGGCGTACGAGGATTACGTTGGCTGTATAAGGGGTTAATGAAACACTAGTATTAAGGTGTTGCACCATATATAAACTCCTTAAGTCCTTACGGTTGTCCTCTTTACCAACCCCCATACCACCTAATCCCTAAATTTAGAACCTTAGCCTCAATTGTTGTGTCTTTGAGCTCTTCAGAAGAAGTTGGTGCTTAGTTTGCTCATTTTGAACGTATTGAAGAAGCTTGAAGGTGCATTGCTTGGCATGAAGGTTAGAGATCCAGAATCATCACTTGAGGTGTCAAGTTCATACCTTGTCTTCTCCTTTCTTAAATCTCTTCATGTTATGGTTTTATGCTTCTTTGTCACCTTTTGGTTGGCCTTGAAGGATAAAGTTGTTTTAGAAGCTAAAACTTGTAGATCTGAATGTTTAGAGGGTTCATGATGCTTAACGGTGCAAACTTTATGGGGTTTATGGTCTTATGCATGCATTAAGTCATCTATTAAGTCCTTTTGAACTTTTAGAGCTTCATTAACCCATGCATGCATGTAAAGTTAGCATCTTTATGTGATAAACCATCTCAAGGAAGTAAGATCTAAGTTTTGGAGTAAAGTTTTAATGGATTAAGAGATTGAAATGAAAGTTGGCTGAATGAGGGAGGATGTTGGGTGTACAAGCAAGTACGCTTAGCATACAATCCCTAAGGTGAGTATGTTGTACGTACGAGCAGAGTACATTCCGTATACATAGCAGGTTGGGCCTCAGAATCTTGGGTCTTCGATTTGGGCCATATTTGGGCTTAGATGATTAGGGCCTTAGTGGGTCATCAGAATTCATGTGTTTTGGGGTAGGAATATTTTTCGACCTTGGATTAAGTCCCATGAAAAGGATTTGGGCCGAATTTGGAAAATTGGGCAATGATTGGGCCTTGGATGATTATTTTTCTAACTGGGGCTTTTGGATTGTAGCTTGGGCCTTAGTCCTGGACTAAATTAGGTAAGGGGTGAAATGGTCTTTTTACCCTAATTTTGGATGTTATTTGGTATTGATAGCTCTGGGATTTGTCCGACCCGCAGCCAAAGAATTATTCGTGTGATTCAATAGTTCAAGGTGAGTTTCCTCACTGTGTTTAGCGGGTCGAAGGCACCAACGCCGACCCACGATCTGTTATGCTAGAATACTAGATGTCTGTGTGACTCTTGTATGTTTATGTGCTTATATGCTTATGGGGCGGGGATCAATGATTATTATGTATGCTATGATCAGTTATGCTTATATGATTTGTATATGGGTAGGGCCTGTTATGCGAGTTTCGACAGTGGCCCGTTATACTCTTTGGGCGGGGCCCGTTATACGATTTTTGGCAGGGCTTATTAGACTCTTTGGGCGGGGCCTGTTATGCGAGTATGGGCGGGGCCCGTTACACTCTTCGGGTGGGGCCCATTATGTTATTATTGTGTATGGTATGTGGTATTTTGGGGAAATCATTAAGCTTTGTGGTTACGATTTTCAGTTTATATTTCAGTTACTTCCACTTCCAAAGGGAAGAGTTTGGGATGAGTGTAGAGCATACAACACCTCATTCTGCATTTTCTTGATTTACTCTGATGTGATATGATGATTGATACATTTTTTGTCTAGATTTATATGATGATGTTTTTGGGGAACTGGTTTTATTGTTTTAAAAATGAAGTTTTTTGGTCTTATTTTTATGACGTTACAAAGTCTACATCCATTAAGTTCTTAATGAGGCTATAAATTCACCATGGACACAAAGAACTCCAAACATGACCGTTTTTTTAATTCACTAGAAGTTTATTGACCTTATAAATCCATCTCAAGCTTTGAACTTTTTCAAACTCCAAGAGCATCCAAGGAAGGGACCAAAATCAAGCAAAATGAACTTACACTTGCATCAAAAAGCGAAAAGGTCAAGATTAGAGCTTTATACCACCAACAACTTAGAAATCTGAAGGAGATGATGGATCCAAGCTGATTCCTTACTTCCTTGCACCAAAATGATATTCCTCTTTCCTTAAGCTCCACCAAAATCCAAGATTAAGGTCTTCAATCAAACAACCAAGTTGTAAATCATCTATAGAGGCTACGGTTTTGTGGTGAAGGGTTGGAGGCCGAAGAGGATTCCCTACTCCATGAGATTAGGTGCTTATATATAAAAGAAACTATAAAAATCATGGGATTGGGCTGTAGCCGCTTCCACGCCATGGCCTTCCTCTTGCCATGTCATGATGGTCGTCTAGATATGTGTTTCATGCATTTGACATGCCATGTCATGGCGCTCCATTCACCTTGTAATGGCATAAGGTTTGTCACCAAACATGACTTTTAGTCCTCTAAGTCTTCAAACGATCTATCCTAGAAAACAAATTTTATAGTAGAGAAACTGACATTATTCAATAACACCTTATCTATGTGTAGTCTCACTAATTTGACAGTAAGTTCCAGATATCCATCCAGCTACCAAGACCACCTATCTAACTACTTGGACAAAATAAACCCGTAAAGGGTTTGAATCGAGTCCAATAACTCCCATATTTATGCTCCAACACGAATTTCATTTCACCATTGCCAAATAGAATTCCTATAATTTATAAAGTCACAAACGTTGCAATTTTGGACATTTTCAAATGCATATAACCTAGGAATAGTCAATCTTAAACAATGATAATACGACCAAGAATACAACTAAAAACTAGTGTTGCAACTATTAATCACTATTTTGGTGATGAAAGACTCAAAGTCGATACCTTTGGATTGCAGATTGTCACACCCCCAAACTGAAATGACAGATACATTCGCGGGGGGGGGGGGGGGGGGGGTGACGTCATGTACAATATCACAACAATCGCATAATAGTAATCAAAGTAAAACAACCATGATATTAATAATGTGCAATTTTACATTTGTGTTCAACTCAATGTATACTTGACACCTAAGCAGTTATCGCGGTCAAAAATATAATAGCAATCACTGGCCGCTATTAATCAGTAAATCATAGCTTAAAGTTCAACCCAATCGAATTAATTAGTTAATCAGTAAATTTCAATTCACATATCATATTTAGTTAATCATACTTCATATATCATAATTAGTTAATCATACTTCACAAACCGGTTACCAATGCCCCAGTTAATCATACTTTAACACAGTCAACAAGAAAACCTATATAATACTTACTATTTTATCAAACTTTAACACAATTACAGTTATCAAATGAAATGATGAAGTAATTTGATAGTTAATCATAATGTAGTACTTTAAGTTTTCAACACAATTAGTAAGACAACACATACATGGTTTCAATGGAAGTTATTACAATCACAAAATTACAATATTATTCAATATAATGACAAAATAAATTTGGTTTGGGCTAGGAAAAAACAATTTTATTCAATGGAATGGCACAAACAAATATTTTTTTATGTAAAATATCCCAAAAATGGAATTTATTCAAATAGCGAATATAGCGCCGCTATAGCGGTGACCATAAATGCGGTAAATAGCGGTAAATCGCGGCGCTAATAGTGCCACCGCTATTCTAAACCACTATTTTGAAATAGCATTTCCTTACCTCCACTAAGCGCTATAGCGCCGCTATTGACTACATAACATGACACCAAAATGTATAGTACAAACTAAAAGACGTGACACTATGAAACTCCATCTTCTCAAAACCTGTGAGTACCTGTTTACTGATTTCCTGAGAATACAAGTAGTTTTGAAAAGAGTGTCAACAATTAAGCTGGTGAGTTCATATACATGTTTATAATTGAAATTTGTCTTTTGTTCCTTGAAAATGTAAGCATGTTCTTCCAAAAAATCCTATATTTTCTATTGTAAATATGTTGTAGTATTAATACTCTAAGACCAAAACGTGTAAATGTTGTTGTATTCTGAAATAGTATGATGTAGTTTTAATCCACATAAAACCATAAAATAAATGTTCCTTGAAATGTAAGTTTCTGTGTGTTAAGAAATTTGTATACTGTAGTTGTACTTGTATGAAGTTCTGTGAGTGTATGTGTCTGGATCCACCAGTTGTATTGTAAAATACTGTTGTCTAGCTTTATTATTTAATAAAACCATGTGAAGTTGTTTACTTATTCCTACACAAATCGTATTGGTCAATACCCAATTGTGAGTTATTATAACCATTGTTGATGACCTAAGATGGCCTGAATACGACGTTCTTCAAGCGTCGGAATCGTTACGAGATTTTTTACCCCAAGCCTACCAGCCTAACTATAACTATCAGTTAAGGTGTGTGATTGTTAGTCCCGTATAGATCTATACACAAGTGTCACGCTCTCCCTCCAGGAGACTCTTGTTATAATTCCAGGGCTTTCGTTGGTACTTAGATAAGTACGTGAAGTGTGTCTCACAAAGCTATATTTATGGTTACATGTGGAATAATGAAAACTCCTTTAGTAATAAATAACTATATGTATCTCATAAACTATATTTATTATAGTTTATATGTTTGTTTTTGGTATTGTATTCTGAACTTAGTAATATAGTGCATATGATCCATAAACTACACCTATTATAGTTTATATGTTTCTATCTGTATTGTATCTCGAACTTGGTTAAATGTTATGTAAGTTCCATAAACTATACATATTATAGTTTATATGTGTGTGTTCTACTGAAATGAAAACCTTTGTATTATTAACGATTTTGCAAGTTTGAATCGTAAAATCCGTATTAAATATGTTCCGTGAAATTTAACATTTATGTCCAAATGGTACTAAAAATAAATTGCAAAACTATTGTCTTTTTTAACATATTTAAATAGTTTTATACTTATATAAATATAATACTTATATAATTATGATTAAAAAGTAAGTCGAATAAATGATTCTACCATAAGCCCACAACCAAACAAGGAACAAGAAATAAAGAAAAATCACCAATTCTAAGCCTGTTGAATCTTTATTATATATATATATATATATATATATATATATATATATATATATATATATATATATATATATATAATTTTAGTAACGATTATGATTAACAATATTTAAAATCTTTTTGATATTAACACAAGGTTTCTCGTGTTATACTTGTATTCCCCCTAAAACAATGAAAAATCATGAAGACGTAGGGGTATGAACTCATCTCGGGTGTGTGGTCTTGGTTGGTTATTATAGGGTTGCGATGATCCTCGGGTTGGAAGATATGTAAATAAATGTATCCTAATAATATCTGACACATAATATTATGTATGAATTAGTTAAATTTATATGTTAAGTGGTTTAAAAGACTAAACTAATTTAAAGTACCTTACAAGTTTTCTGGAAATTTTAGATGCAGATGGGTAGTGTTCTTGAATGTAATTTGAAGGTTTGAAGATTAACTGGGTAGGAGCTTTGATATTTGAGAGCATATGAGGTGAAAAGTGTTTACTAGAAGTGTTAAATGATCCCATTTTGTATCTTGAATAGGAAGATAAAGACAGGCGGTTGAGGTGATGTTTACGTTGGTAAATGGAATTATCACATTGAGAAGTTAAATCAAGTAAAATATCTAGATTTTTAAGGAGGATTTCGGCCAAGATAAGGTTGATTTCGGTCCTAGCATGACCGAAATGACCTTTGATCCTAGATTCCCAAAACTGATCTCATTTGTAAGGTGTTAAATTTGGATTTTATCTTCACCTATTGACTTATGTTGACTCATACTATTTTATTTCATCACAATATTTAGTATATATAAACATATCAACCTATATAAACATATATATGCATGGTTTTCAATATTCAAGTATATATAACTTATATAAGTAAGATTATCAAAGTATGCTCATATAATAACTTATATAAACATGCCCTTAAGGCATTCAAAGTTCTTATTGTATTAATGCTATCATATGGATTCACTTATACACGGCTGTAGTTTAGACTTTTATTTAAACAACATTGACTTGAGATAATGGGTTGTTACATTATCCCCGGTTAGAGGGAATTCTGTCCCAAAATTCTTTCTAAAGTGGTAGTCATGGACTAGGGAAAATGTGTGGGTACTTTTGTTTCATCTGATCTTCCTGGTCACACGTGAATTCAGGTCCCCACTTGGCATTCCAGCGAACCTTCACTATTACTATACGGATTTGTTTTGTTCTTTTTATTTCCCCATCCATGATTTCCACCGGTTCTTCTACAAAGTGTAGACTCTCTTTTAAATCGATTTCGTCGAGTGGGATTACAAGAGTCTCGTCAAACAGACACTTCTTTAGATTGGATATGTGAAAAGTGGGATGTGTGTTACTAAGTTCATGCGGTAGATTGAGTTTATACGTTACCAGGCCGATTCTAGCAAGAATCTCGAATGGTCTGATGTACCTTGGACTTAGTTTTCCACATTTACCGAAACATACCATTCATTTCAAGGGTGAGAACTTTAATAGGACACGGTCACTAACCTGGAACCCCAAGCGTTTTCGTCGTTTGTCTGCACAACTCTTTCGTCTGTCTGTAGAGGCTTTCACTCGTTCTCGTATTTGGACGATTTTCTCTATTGTTTCTCGAATGATCTCGGGACTAGTTAGAGCACTGTTGGGTACTTGATTCTTGTCTAGTTGCATATCACCCATTTCAGCCTAGCACATAGGGGATCTACACTTGCGGCCATAGAAGGATTCAAAGGGAGAAACTTTGATACTAGTTTGATAGTTATTGTTGTACGAAAATTCGATGAATGGTAGATGGGTATCCCAAGCTTTACTAAAATTTATCACACAAGCCCTCAACATGTCTTCCAGCGTTTGTATGGTTCTCTTGCTTTGCCCATCAGTCTGGCGATGGTACGTTGTACTCATGTCGAGTTTGGGTCCCAAGGACTTTTGTAGTGATTACCAAAACTGCGAGGCAAATCTACTATCTCTGTCAGAGATAATGGATATTGGCACACCATGCAATCGTACTATCTCTTTTATGTACGTCCTTGTTAACTTCTCCATTTTGTCAATTTCTTTTATTGGCAAGAAGTGTGCGGATTTGGTTAATCGGTCGATGATTACCCAAATGGTGTCATTACCATCCGTTGTCCTGGGTAACTTGATTATGAAATCCATATTTATCCGCTCCCACTTCCATTCGGGTATTTCTGGTTGTTGTAGTAAACCCGAAGGCTTCTAGTATTCTACCTTAACTTTGGCGCAAGTCAGACACTTGCCCACATAGGTTGCTATTTCAGATTTCATTCTCTGCCACCAATAGAGTTTCTTGAGGTCCAGATACATCTTGTCTAAACCCGGATGAACGGAGTATCAGTTTTTATGGGCTTCGTTCATGACAACATCCTTGTATCCAACAAACTTCGGTGTTCGGTTCCGATTCATGAGATAACGAACTCCGTTACCCTTAACTTCTAGGTTTTTATCTATTCCTCTTAAGGCTCCACTTGTCACATTCTCAGGTTTCAAGGCTTCCAGCTGAGCCTCTTCGATCTGTGTGGACAGGTGTGAATGGGTTGTCATAGTTAGAGACTTTACTCAGCGGCCCGAGTACTCTCTTCTACTAAGGGCATCCACTACTACATTGTCTTAGTCGGGATGATAGCGAATCTCACATTCATAATCATTGAGTAGTTCTACTCATCGTCGTTGCCTCATGTTCAGTTCTTTTTAATCGAAGATGTGTTGGAGGCTTTAGTGATCTGTGAAGACTATGCACTTTGTACCGTAAAGATAATGTCTCCACATCTTCAGATCAAAAACCACTACTCCCAGTTCGAGGTCGTGTGTGGTATAGTTGACCTCGTGGTTCTTAAGCTGTCTCAAGGCATAGGATATGACCTTTCCTCGCTGCATAAGAACACATCCTAGACCTTGCTTGGATGCATCACAGTAGACTACAAAATCTTCCGTTCCTTCTAGGAAGGACAAAATCAGTGTGTTGCATAGGGCTCGCTTTAGTATCCAAAAAGCATATTCTTGTTTCTCCTCCTAGCTGAAGCTTACACCCTTCTAATTCAGGGTGGTGAGTGGTTTCATGATTTTTGAAAAGTTTTGGATGAACCTTCTGTAGTGGCTAGTGAGACCTATAAATTGATGAATTTCTGTTGGGGTTCGTGGGGTCGCCCAATTTTTGATAGATTTAATTTTGGAGGGAACCACATGTATTCCTTCTTCACTGACTACGTGACCTAGGAAGTCCACCTTCTGAATCCAGAATTCGCATTTTGAGAACTTCACATACAACTTCTCTACCCTTAATGTATCTAAGACTTGTCGTAAGTGTTGATTGTGTTCTTCCTTGCTTCGAGAAGAGACTAGTATATCATCGATAAAAACTATTGCGAAGTTGTCTAAGTGAGGTCAACACACACAGTTCATCAGGCCCGTGAACACTGCAGGTGAGTTTATTAAACCGAAGGGTATCACAACGAATTCATACTGACTGTAGCGAGTTCGAAATACAGTCATAGGAATATCTTCTTCTTGGACACATAGTTGGTGGTATCCTGATCTTAGGTCAATCTTTGAGAAGAAACTTGCTCCTTGTAGTTGTTCAAAGATGTCCTTGATTTGAGGCAAAGGGTATCGGTTCTTGACAGTGACCTTATTAAATTCATGGTAGTCTTTGCACATGCAGAACGATCCATCCTTCTTCTTCACAAACAAGACCGGTGCTCCCCAGGGTGAGAAGCTCAGTCCGATGAATCCTTTGTTGAGCAGTTCGTTTAGTTGGCTGGATAGTTCCTGCATCTCTGACGATGCTAAACGGTACAAGGATTTGGCTACGGGGGTAGCTCTAGGAATGAAGTCGATTCGGAATTCAACTTTGCGTTCAGGAGGAACACTTGGGAGATCTTCGGGGAATACGTCGGGAAAATCACAAACTTCGGGGATATATTGATATTTTTCACTTCTTGTGTCTTATCTACCACATGAGCTAAGAAGGTATAGTAATCATTGCAAAGATACTTCTAGGCCTAGACGCAAGAAATGATTTGAAGGTTCGTACTAGAGGGTTTCGCTAGTTGGAAGATTAAGACGAATGGCTCTTTCGTAACATAGGATATCTGCACAGTGAGAACTTAACCAATCCATGCCGATGATAACGTCGAAGCTTTTAACTAAGACCGATATAAGGTCGATTTGGAAAGAATAGTTGTTTAGAGTGAGAGTACATCCTATGCATATGTCATTAGTACTCTCCGTCTTTCTGTTTTCCATTTCTATGGTGAATGTGTCTTTTAGTGATTAGGGATTTTGTATAAGTAGGTGTTTAAACTTATGCATCACAAAGCTTTTATCTGCACCACTATCGAAAAGAATGCATGTGTAAGAATTGTTGAGAAGAAACATACCAGTAACCATGGTAGGATCTGCTATCGATTCTTCGTGACCAATTGCCAATACCCTTCCTACACTGCCAGTATTCTTGGCCTAAGGACAGTCTCACTTGAAGTGTCCTATTTCACCACACCCGTAACAAGCCTGACTTACTCCCACACTGGGGACTTGAGAGATGGGTTGTACCGGTGCCTTACTGAAACGGGTGATGTGTCCTTTTCTGTTGTAATTTTTGCAGTGCATTTCTCGGCAAACTCACGTGTGATGGAAGTTTCACTTGTTACACTTTGGAAAGGTTCCAGCGTATCGACTCAAATGTGCTGGAGTAGCAGAAACAGTGGTAGGAACAGAAATAGGAACAACAACAGGAACAGTAGCTGCATGGACTGCCATAGTTTGTTGTTTCTTTGAGGGATCTTGCGATGATTTTCCCTTTCTTTTGTTACAAAAAAATTTTTGCCACCTTCTTTGAGTTTCTCTGGGATGGTTGTAGGCCTGTCGAAAAAACCCGAAACCCGTTCTATCCACCCGACCCGTTCCGAATTCAGGTAGAATGGGTTGGGTAGAATGGGTAACGGGTATGAACATTCGGGTAATAGGTTAGCCTAATAATAATATAGGTCGGGTTTTAGGTATAAATATTTATTTTCGGGTATACTCGAATACCCGAATTCATTTTTTAAATAATACCAAATATACAATGCAGTCACGTACGCACACTTCAAATAAAACAAAACTCTTCGTTTCCTTCTTCTGGATGATGGATCGACAATGAACGCAAACTTGCAAAGGGAATACGACGTTGAAGCTGAAGTCCTGAACCGTCATCACAATTCTTACAATTCTTAGTTTCTCTCTATTGCACGTAATGGAATAAAAAATGTACATAACATATTATAATGATTTGTATTTTTATTATAGATGTACTTGTTAATTGTATGGAGTATTTTCCTACCCAATTCTTTATTAAACCAACCAACATGTAAAAAAAATAACAATAAGTGTCATTTACGAAATTTTCGGGTATACCCGATAATTACCCGACCGACCTCAAACCCAAATACCCGAAACCCAAAAACCCAAATTACAATATAGGTCGGGTATCGGACATTATTTTTTTAAGGAAAAATCCTTTCTACCCGACCCGTTCTACCCGAAACCCGAAAATTTTACCCGTTCGACACCCCTAGATGGTTGCCATGAAGCCTTGACGAACTCCATGATCTACGAGTGTTTGTGCCAGACGTTTGGCACTATCGAAAGTAAGTGGATTTGCAGCTATCACAATGCCTTGGATCCGAGGAGATAATCCCCAGATATAACTTTCCACTTTCTTACTTTCTGATGTAACCATCCTGGGACATAGAATAGCCAGGTCACTAAATCTGGCAGTATAAGCATCAATGTCGGAGTCCTTCATCGTGAAACCCAGAGTTCTTGTTCTAGCTTTTGCACCTCGTCCCTCAGGTAGTATTCTGCTAGCATTAGGACTTTTAAGTCTTCCTGGCTCATGGCATTGGCTACTGGGAGAGACAACGACAAGACATAGTCGTTCCACCAAGAGAGGGCTCTGTCTAAGAAAGTGCATGCTGCAAATTTCACTTTGCTAGGATCACTCCATTGGGTGTCGGTGGCTTTCTCCATGATTAAAAGGATTGGCACCCCTACCCGCCCCACTAGCACCACTTGCGCTGATTTGCATCATGGCGGCTGCCACATCGGCTATTACTGCTTCTTGGAAAACAACAATGTCATACTATGGAGGTGGTGGCGGTGGTGGATTTGTGTTGTATTGTTGAAACGCCTGTTTGATTTTCGTGGCGAAAAAATTTTCTATAATATTTAGAGAGGAAGTGATGATAAGTCGTCTATAGTAGTTATGAGTCAGGTGTTATTGGACAAGATATATCTTAGTTCTAAACGCATTGTATCCTGACTTTTATAGTGTTCTATTAAGCAATTTACAATAGAAGATTACTTAATATAAGTAAACAATTGCAATTTCAATTTATGAAATTTATAGCAAGACTTGTAATGAATTTGTATAGTGTAAATCATACCAGGTGCCCCTATAATCACATAATGTATATAAATTATATATAACCAAGACCAAATAGACCTTCGAATTAGTGATCCTACTCTAAGTCCATAATCAGACAAGGAACAGGAATTAAAGCTAAATCACAAATTCTAAGTCTATAAAATCTTAATTATATATAACTCTAACGTATACACTTAGCAATTATAGATCTACATGCAAGGGTTCTTTTTTTTCACATGATTGTTCTTGGTAAAAAGGCCTTTCTCCACTATTATTTTATTTAACTATTGAGGTCTAAATGTTGTTGTTCTAGTGTTATAGTGCCATAAAATACTCCTATAGTATTTTAACTTCATGTTTGGTTCTAGAGCTCCCTTTTTATGTAGTAGTTGGTAAGTTTCAGACTTGTTGCAATACCACGTTCACTCCCAAACACATGTTGGTCTTATCTCAAGTAAATATAGTTGATCAGGCTATATTTATTCCAGATATGATCACATAACTATCCAGGTTTAACCGCAACATCCAACTCATCTAAATACTTTTATCTAGTTCTTACTGTGATACTGTTTCCGGTATGTATGCATGTTCATATACTTTTACAAATACAATTATATTTTTAAAAGTGTACTTTTAGTCAAAGCGTTCAGCCCCATTGTATTTATAGTTATATAACTTTTGTAGTTTGATATACTTAGTTCACTATAAACAATGCTCTGATACCAATCTGACACACCCCCAAACCGGAAACGACATAAACGTTCGGGGGCGAATGACGTCATATACAGTATCACAATAATTGTATAATAGTGATAAAAGTACAAAAACCATGATATTAACAATGTACATTTTTACATTTGTGTTCAAATCAATGTATACTTGACACCAAAATTGATGAGTTGAAAACTTTTAGATCGGTTAGAACTTTAACAGGTCAATCGGTAAAACAAACAAACAAACACAAAAAACACAATATGGAATCAAAGTATAACTTAATGATTCATTAATAGTCATGCCTCAGCAGAGATCGATGAAGAACTTCCACTATAGAGGCGAGATAGGGTTTGCAGTACAATTAATGAGAATAATAGTGAAAGTGATATTTAAAAAGGATGCATCCATGCACCTAAAATACTAAAACCTAATAAAATAAACATGGTTGGACAGGCCCAAACCGGTAACAAAACAGGGCTAAGGAGCAAGCCCAAGATGCAACACATCGGGTCCCAACAATCTCCTCCTTTGCATCAATTTGGGGCGAGACTTCACTTCGATTGAGTCGTTGTAGTATGCTTCACCACTTTGAACAACTTGAGAATGATGGCGAGTAGGACTTGACAAAAATTGATATACCATCTAATCATGTCAGTTAAATACTTCTTGTCACCATCACTGGTTTGCTTGCACTTATGAATGATATCCATAATGTGTTCCAAGCAAGCTGTGGTGAAAAGATATTTGTCAATATGAGAGAACAAAAAATTTTGACCTCCTCCTCTGGTGAACATTACTGAGTTGAGCTTCGGGTCAATCTTCCCCGTCGTCAATCTGTTGATGTTGCTAGATGAACCAGTGGGAGCTATCGATGGCTTCTTTCTAAGGACAGAAGCAATTCCCTGATCCATCTTTGCCCCTTCCAGAATGTAGCACACCAGCATCCTCTTAATGTGATCGATGATCGGCTCATATTCAATTGGATTGGAGATCAAAAGGTTTTATAGAAAAATGCAGACGTGGGGATTGAGATTTGGTACACCGGCCATAGAAATTATATGCTCAGAGTTAGCCGAACCTCTTGTCACTTTGAATTTGACATTGATAAATTTCCTTGTTGTCGTCGGTTTTAGAACATTGATAGTTGTTATCTTTTGAGTGCTCCTGGTAAGATATTGAGGCTGAGCAAACTCAAGATAGTAGTCTATCAGATCCCTATTTACTTTTGGGTAAGGATGGGGAACTTCAGCAATAGGAATAAAGCAGTGAAAGACAAATGCCTTTCGGGTTATAGGCATGTCAAATTTAGAATACCTAGAGTTCACAAGTTCTAATGACAGTATCGGCTCAAGCCAATATGTGCTTGGACATTCAATAGCTTCCTTAATCATCTTCTCCAACGACCAAAGAGGAAAAAGCTTTTTCCTGCTTTCCAAAAGATCGTGACCTTCTTTCATTTTCCTCTCCTTCTCTTCGGCTTACCTAGCAACCTTAGCATTGAGATCATGATCCCTGACCCTTTGCTTTCTCTTCAGAGCATCAGCAATAGTTTCTTCTTCTTCGTCACTGTATTCCAGAACCCCTTTTCCATTGTTTTTCTCACTAGCACCCGAAGCTTCATTACCCTTCGGTCGTTTAGTGGTGACTTTTGGTGAAACAGTTTTGCTTATAGGAAGAGGCTGAGTAGTACTTGTAATTCCTTCTCCCCCTTTTTTCGGAGGGACAACAGTCTCCGAAACACCCTCTATGCGACTTAACAAGTCGATTGCTGGACGAAGCTTTTCTGCAGGAGAACGTCTGACAGAAAAAGTGAGAATGGAGTCATGAGTCTCCAGAATGTTAAAGAGAAAGGCATGAACACCTGAGGCACAACTCTTGATGACGGTTCTCTCAGAGTGAAGGTTGTCAATCTCTTTGTTCGCCTGAATAAGTTGTAGGGACTTGGTCTTTAGCTGAGTTGTTTCGAGAGCCAGTTCATCCATGATCCTGCTTTCCATGGCTAACTCTTCTTGAAGCTTCTGGAGACGCTCATTGATAGAGGTTCACAATGCAGCGTTATCTGTCTGGATAGACTGACGCATGGAAGCAAAGTGCTTCTTTTCTGTCTAAAGAGACACATCAAGCTTTTCCACTGTGGAGTTCACTTTGTTTGCATTCAACTCCGCTACACCCTATAATGATTCTAGAAAAATGTTAGCATCAAAAATTAGTTTTTCAATTTTTGCGGTTGCTTGCTTGCAAGTCCGGGTAGAGGCATGTATAACAAAGGTTGCCTTATAGATTGAAGCCTCATGCTGTTTTATAAATGTGGCCATCATAGCTTTCACTGCAACTTCTGAGAGTGTGCTTTGAGAAGAGGAGGAAGATGCTACAAGCTTATCAAGTGTCTCGTACAAATCCTTGAGGTGCCTCTTGGTTACAGGTGCATCATCATCATCATCATCATCACTCTGCACCATGTAAGGACTGTAGTAGAAGGTATCGAACTCGACAACCTCACCACCAATAACGGTATCGGTTTCTGTCGATTGGGTAGGGTATAGAGTTTTGGTATTAACAGGCGTTTTGGGTGCTAAAGTACGAACCCCCGTATCAGATACATTGGTCTGAACACCAGTAGTGGTTGTGGTTGTAGCTTCAGAAAATATAGGAGTAGGAATGGGAATGGTGGAGGAAGGTTGAGATGTGATGATAGGGGAAAGGGGAGGAATGGAAATAGGTATGGAAATAGGTGGAGGAGAAAGTTCATGTGACCGAACTAATACCTCTGGTATAGGAGAACGAGGTGGTGTGTGTCCACGAACCGAACCCTCATCATCTGATCTTTCGCTCTCTAATTCTCTTTGAATGATGGGTGGATGACCAGAAGGCACATACTCTGAGTCGGAATCACTTGATGATGCAAGAATAAGCTTCCTAACAGCTTTCTTGACCTTCTTCTGCTTAGGCTGGGAAGGAGCTGTCTTCTCAGACTTTCGCTTCTTTGGAGTATTCACCTTTGAAACTTTAACGCCTTTTTCCCCTTTTTTCGCTTCTTGCCTTTTGCCCCTCCTAGCAGGTTTGTCTGCTTCTTCAATAGACTTCAGCATTTATGGAGTGAGTTCCCTTGGACCAGATGAAGGGAGCATCTTGTACTCCTAAATGATCTTGCTTTCAGCAGATACACAAGCGTACATTGATTTAGGAATAGAACCAACGAAGAGATACTTCGAGGGATCAGTGACTATTATCTTCGTGATGTGAAAGGTAGCAATGGAGGAGAGCAAGGAATCTGTCATGATAGGAACATTAAAGCGGTCCATTGTCCATTGAGTGACAATGGTCCAGAACCGAGCACATGAAATTTCTGTGTGGCAAGAGGCAGACGACAAGCTTTGTACCAGTTGAAGCCATAAAACCGAGCCATAATCAAGGTTGATACCATTGTACAACCCATAAAGCAGAGTCATGAAAAGACTTGCTAGCACCATCTGAGCCTGGACTTCGTTCTGAAAGGCCTTTGAAAAAAAGGGTGAACATACCATTCCATTGAGGAGGAGGCATGATTTCTTGACCTTGGTCATAGTGGTTAGGGTTTTAGTGTACCCCATGTTGTAAAACATCGAGAAGAGCTGACCTGTGGAGATAGAATTAGGATTCACCATGGATGCGTCATAAGAAAACCCTAGTAGCGAGCATAATCGGTTCTTTGAAATTGAAGCCTTCTGGTTGAGAATATCAAAGTAAATATTTTCTGCCCCTTTGTCATAAGTAGCAGTGGAGTATATTGTTGAGAGGCACGCCATGGGTACAACTTCCACCGTTGATAGAGCGTTGACGAGTGGGGAATACTTGAGACATTCCACCACTTGATACATGTAAGTATCGTAGAGGAATGGTGTAAGATTGATTAGCAAGTTCTGATTAGGCTTGATTGAGAGAAGAGTGGAGCGGGCAGAGGTTTCTTGAGCGAAAGAAGAGTCTACCATTGTTGAAGCTTGAGGAAGAGGAAGATGAACAGTGAATACCGAATCACCGGAAATCGCCTTACTTGGCTTGAGAGAGATGAAGAGTGGTAAAGAATATGGTCACGGTAATCAAATCTCTTATATATGATTTTGTGGAGAGAGAAAAATCAAGAGCAATGACTCCGCCTTTATGGGAAACGACGCCTAAAAAGGCGTGAGTTGACAGTAAGCAACCCCAATAAAGTAGGTGATGATGCATGACTCGGTAACGGTTCAAATTCACGCGCCTTTTCATACTTATCCTCTTTCTCAAATTTGATTGAACTTCTTGCTGACTCAGCCCTTGTACCTTTAATTAAATCATTATCGCCAAAAGTAACCAACGCAACATGCTAACCCATCCCTTTATTTGAAAATAACTCATTAAATCATTAGGAACCGAAGCTACATATTTAGTAATAGCTTGTGAGTAGCCAAACTAGACTTTTGGAAAATCCAAGATTTTCATGCAAGATAGTGTCAAAGATAAAGAAATAAATCAAACTATTTGTGGGATTTTGTGATGTCATTTAAGATATAAAGCAGTGGATCCCGGGCACAAATCGTTTCCTCCAAAGTCCAAAGAGACTTCAAAGTGCTTGTATGGATTCCCATTGAATTACGATCAAGTACTTGTTAAGAAGCATTGAAAGGCATCTTTTATATATAAGGTTATTAAGGGTCGCTTTCACTTCAATTTAGGTTTTGGTACTTGACATAAGACAAAAAATAGAACGAAGTACTTGTGAGACCGATGTGGCCTCTTAAGCAAGTAGGTGTGGATCATATTCATTGACTTGTTGACAAAAGTTAATTAGAAATCTCAACAGAAATTAAAAACTAGATCCTATGGGAAGAAAAGTCTTGGTGATAGACATTTTCATAAGGATCTCTCAAAAATAAAAGAAGATCTCAAGGTACCTCCACAAAAGTGGTTTTGTTAAGTCAGAGGTTAAAGCTAGAACATATAATTGTTCATCGTCAATGCATTATATGTATTAAATTTTGGGTTTCATTTAGCACGTAGTGACACGAAACTAAGATCATGAACACAAAAGTTGTGTAACCATAAATCTCAGTGGTGGTGCTGAGAGTCTCAAGGGTTACAATTATGAAACGATTGATTAATGGAGAATAAATTTAAGGTGGTTTAAGAACAAATGTACCCTTCCTATAAAATTGGACCAAGCAGAAAAACTCTTAACTCAATTTGGAGAAGAGTAAGGTAGCTCATGATTAGAGTGAATTTGACAGCCTAATTGGGAAGGCATGATTGGTATTTATCAAGTCAATAAGGCTTCACTCAAAATCTTTAGAGGCTTGGGTCAACGTACAACAACATGCTTCTAGGGACACTTAGCTAATACAAAGATAAAGAATTATACCTGCCCCAACTCCATCATTGAAAAACGTACTTATACACGAATTAGATTAAAGTTGAAGTAAATTTAAATTAAATGAAAGAAAATATTTTTGAATTATGATTTGAATTTGCTAAAATGAAATGAAAACATAAATGAAAAATATTTTTGAATTTTATAAGATTTTCTGGAAAAGAATTAAAACAGAAAGAATTTTTTTTTTTTTGGATTTTATGAAAATAAAAGGAAAAATATAAAATAAATTATGAGAAAAGAGTGTGTACATACTATATAACCAAAACCATCACTTGGAGATAAGAAACGAACCGAGCCCGGTAGGACCGAACCCGAAATAGACCAAGCGTTCGGTTCATTTCGGTTCAAGGAAGAACTGAACCCCAAATGGACCGAGCATTCGCTCTATTTTGCTTCCAACTTTTATAGAGATGAAGGAGATTTCGGTATAAATTCAACTTCTATCATTCCTAAGCCTTGTAGGATTTTATTAAAACTTGCTCCAGGAAAGGCCTTAGTAAAGATGTCAGTCAATTGATTAGTGGTTCTTACGAAATGAATTTATACATTACCATCTTCCACATGGTCCTTGATAAAGTGATACCTCAGTGCTATGTGTTTGGTCTTTGAGTGTTGCACCGGGTTACGACGTATCCTAATTGCACTCTCTGAGTCACAATATAGTGGGATTTTCTTCATGTTCAAGCCATAGTCTCGAAGTTGACTTTGTATCCAAATGACTTGAGATGTGCACGATGTTGCGACTATATAGTCTGCTTTGGCAGTGGAGAGAGACACACACAGGTTTGTTTCCTTGACTGCCAGCTAACCAGTTTCCCATCCAGAAATTGGCATCCTCCAGTGGTACTTTTTCGGTCCAGTCCACATCCTCCGAGATTAGCATCTGAGAATGCTTGGACAAAGAAGCCTAACTTGGCTGGGTACCATAGACCGAGAGAGGAGGTTCGCTTCAGGTATCGAAAGATATTTTTTACAGCCAGCAGGTGAGGTTTGCGTGGATTAGCTGGAAACCTAGCACAATAGCAAACAGAGAACATTATGTATGGTCGACTTGCTGCTAGATACATTAGGGAACCTATCATCTGATGATAGAGGGTCATGTCAGCAGTCGGTTTGTCCAAAGATGGTGTTAACTTTGAGCCAAACGCCATAGGAACCTTTACTTTTGAATCACCCATCATTCCAAACTTGGAAAGCAAGGTCTTTATGTAGGCCTCTTGATTAATGAAAATGCCTTCGAGTCCCTGTCTAATATTCAAGCCAAGGGAAAATTTAAAAGGACCCATTGAGCTCTAGCTTCCATCAACTTCCTAAATTCAGCTGTTAAGCCACAATTTGTGGAACCAAAGATAATATCATCAACGTAAATTTGAACGATCATAAGGTGGTTAACATCTTTCTTACAAAACAAGGTTGGGTCAACCGAACCTTGTTTAAACTTTGACATTTTGAGAAATCTAGTTATAGTTTCATACCATGCCCTTGGTGCTTGCTTGAGACCATAGACAGCCTTGTCCAGAATGTAGCAGTGATATGGATACTTCTCGTTCATGAAACCCAGTGGTTGCTCTACATACACTGTCTCTTCCAGTTCTCCATTTAAGAAGGCACAATTCACATCCATTTGGAATACTACAAAATTCTTGTGTGCAACATAGGTGAGAAAAATACGAACTGATTCTAGCCTTGCTACTGGAGCGAAGGTCTTTTCGTAATTTATGCCTTCTTCTTGACACTAACCTTTCACAACTAATCTATCCTAGTTGCGAATTACATTTCCTTCCTTATCCATCTTGGTCCTGAAAACCCACTTTAGTCCAACCACAGAAGCATCCTTTGGTGTTGGAATCAGTCTCTACACTTTATTTCGCTCGAACTCATTTAGTTTGTCCTGCATCGCTTGTACCCAATCAGCATGATCGAGTGCAGTGTTGATCGTCTTCGGTTCAACCTTGGAGACAAACGAATTAAACATGCAGAATTCCACTTTAGATAATAGTGTAGTTTGTTTCGCTTTCAGCTGTGACCGTGTGAGAACTTTTTCTGTTGAATCACTAATAATTTGTGTTTGTGGATGATCTTTGGTCTATTTGGTGAGAGGAGGGTAATTAGGATCATATGAGGGATCCAATTAAGCATTCACTTCTTCTTCGAATTTTGACTGAGTTTCATCATCATTTCAATTTGCATTCTCCCCCTTGAATGATGAAGCTTCCTCAACTTCAGGCTCATAATTCTCCTTCGGGACTTAACTTTCGGTTGGTATTGATGATGATGAACTCTCCCCCTGGAATTGTGAATCTTGGTTATTTGGAGAAGACGAACCCTCCCCCTGAACATAAGAACTATCTTTTGGAGGTCCGCTTGAGTTAGGCTGTTCGGTTGTTGTTGGTTGTTCGTCTGCCATTTTCTTTGCAGCACCGTGAATAATCTTCTTCAAGTTATCCACCTTGTTGTCTTTAGCTTTGGATTCAGAGTGAATAGGCTTTTCTGGTTCATCAAACAGTAACATGTATTGCTCAAAGAGGTTCGAGGTTGGTACCGTAGCTTGACCAGATTTTGGAAATATTTCCTCCACAGAACCTTCAGTTGTCTTCAATTTCTTGATATAGATATCATCGAAGGTGCCATAATATGTCTCTTCAATTTTCTTTGAGCGCTTGTTCAGAACCCTATATGCTTTGGAGTTTAAGGAATACCCCAGGAAAATCCCTTCATCTGCTTTGACATCAAACTTGTTTCAGATCTCCTTTGAATTGAAGATAAAGCATCTTGAACCGAACACATGGAAAAACTTTACATTAGGCTTTCGGTTTTTCAAGATCTCATAAGGAGTGATGGAGAATCGTTTATTGAGTTACGATCTGTTTTGCGTGTAGCAAGACACAACAATGGAATCACCCCAGAAATATAGAGGTAGAGAAGCGAAGCTAAGCATGGTTCGGGCGTCTTCACACAAAGATTGATTTTGCCTTTCGACAATTCCGTTTTGTTGTGGAGTATATGGAGCTGAGAAATTGTGAGTTGTCCCCTTCTCTGCAAGAAAATTGTAATGCTTGTGTTTCTAGGCTAGGCATTAATATTGACATAATGGTCCAGGTTAACCTTTGTAACTCATTTAAAAAAATTAAAAGGAATTATGTGAATTATGCTTAATTATTAGGGTTTAATTAATTAAAAATAAAAATAAGCGTCAAAATTAAAGTTTGAGATAAGCCCGATATCTTTACATAAAGTTGTAGTGGTCGAAACAAGGATTCCGGGGATATAAAGAATGCCGAAATCCGAGTTATAACGAAGAAGTTATGACCTGTCGAAGTTTCGCGACAAAATCGGCATGGTGTCGACTGTCGTAAAAATTCAGTTTTTGATAAACTACTTTTTAGCCTTATTAATCTAAACTAAAGTCATAGTATTAGTTAAACCTAGAAGTTCGATAAAAAGAACGCCCAAATCTGACTTCGTATGAGGAAGTTATGATTTTTCGAAGTTTCAGCTTAGCAGTAGACAGCTAAAAAACTTGAATTTTAGATCGAGCGATTTTTAGCCGACACAACCTAAACGAGAATTTAAGGTCTCGTCATTAGGAGCACAATGGTAAAAAGTCTAACGAAAACCGACGTCAGATGAAGAAGTTATGAATTTTTAACGGATTTCCTGTCCCGGTCTGTTAAAAATAATAATATAAAAATTAAAGTCAAAATTAGCCGACGAAGTCTAAACGGAAGTTGTAGAGCATAATTTTAGCTACGCGTGCATCTAAAGAACGTCAAAAACGGAGCTCTTCTGAGAATGTTATGGATTTTAGAAATTTTTGCACAAAAATCGAGAAAATTCGCATAGTCACGCTTTTGCCACGTGTCCTCGCCTCGCATATGCCACGTGGCGAAATCTGCTGAGTCACCCTCGCATGAACAGTAACCACGGTCCACTAGCAGTCCGATGCGGGCACTATTCTCGTGTCCGAGCCTCGCACATGGGTCACGAGTCCGCGGTCCAATCAGAGGCTGCCACCGACTCCCTGGCACCTGCGCACCCTCGCTTGCGAACCCCACCACCAAGCTGACTTCAGACCAGTAGACTTCGGTCCAATCACAGGAAACTAGCAAGCCTTCGCACGTGCAGCCCTCGTGCGAGCCTTTCCCTGCGAGCCCTCGGATCTGCGACGCGTGGTTCCTTCTCAGCCGTCCGATCAGAAGCCTCCCCTTATAAATAGAAGGGTGCGAGACCTCTCGGGGGTATTTTGAAAACTTGTCATTTTTAGCCCCTTTCTCCATATTTCTTTCATATTATCATCCCCCGAAGCCCTGGTATCAATTATAAGCCCCGGAATACGCCACGAAGAGCCCGTGAAGCCCGGAAAATTTATCTTTTCGGTTTCGAAGCCCGACCTTTCGCAGAGCCCGGTTTCTCAATAAAACTCTCGGTTTTATTAGAAACGATCGTTTTAGGAAACGAATTGCTGCCCGGTTTTCATTAAATCAAGTGAGTGTGTAGTTACTTTCACATTACACATAGATATGAAGTATTTTATATAAAATACGTGTTGTGTGAATATATATATTGTTTGTTTATTTGAGATGGGTGCTGAAGGAATGATTTATACATGTTTTTAATAATTTAGACTACATATGTACTTTTATCTACGAAAAATGTTGGGTAACACATGGGTAGATGAAATAATGGGTATGATGAAAGACGAGTTGGATAAAGGAGATGACAACCATGGACTATTCTAGACAGTCTATGGAACACTAGCAGGCCCGCAACCTGTAGGTGTAATGAACTATATGTTCATTTGTTGTACTGTAAAACCCATTGACATGTATTGCAGGAGAGAATACCTGTAAATAATATTGTCGATAAATGAGAGCTATGGACTTAGCACATGTTGAATAAACTTTGGCAGCTATGGAATTAGTGCCCGTTGTGTAAACCCCGGTCACAAGGTGACTTTGTATCTATTCCTTAGGATGAATCCTTAGGAAGGAGGGATAGTTGATTCTTAGGGTAAACCCTTATAAAATAAATAAAATAATGGCGTTTTGGGGTAATTCGGTTGACTGATTGATGTTTAAACATAATAAATTTATGTATTGTGCATTGAAAACCCTATATACTCACCAGGCTTCCAAGCCTGACTCACTCAGCTGTTTATATTACAGGTAGAGGACCCCGAGCATAGTCGGATGATGATGATGAGTGAATTTTGGATTATAGGCTAGTAGTTACAAATAACTGTCGTAAGGCTTATAATGTCTTGTTATTGCTTTTGTTCTGTATCGGAACATGACATCCCGAGGTTTTGTTATAAAAAGGAAATGATATGTTTCTTAAAGAAAGGTTTTAACAAACTTTTATCATATTTTGTTTTGGGGACCAATTCCGCAACATCTTTTATAAAGATTTCTCTGATTTGATTTTAAAAAGCATAAATTAAATCGGTCTTTTCTGGGCGAGAAATTTGGGGATGTCACAGTTGGTATCAGAGCATTAGTTTAAGCGAACTAAGAAATTTCCTACGATTTGTAGACTTAAACTTAGAATGCTAAGTGATGATTGTGAGATGAGTGTCTACCATAATTTAGACACGAGAACTAGTTTATTTTAGGAAGGATGCCTAAAATGCTTCTATGTGCTAAATGTTTTGTGTTATAGCTATAACGATGCTATTATTTGTTCATAATCTATGGTCTGTTGCCGACCGGATCTGGAAACCTTATGTGTGTAGGATTCTAAACGTATGACTACTATATTGGAACTAACATATAAACATTTCAAAGACTTAACATCTAACAAAAATGAAGATCTAAATTCACCTACGATTGGTGTATAGATCGAAATGGCGAGTACTCAAAGTGGGTTTGGAAGTGATAATCCACAGGCTGAGCCAATCACGTGACCGGAGTGCAGGCAATGGTACGTACGATGTTAGGTGAACAGATGGAAGAAACAAAACCTTTACTTCAACAAAGTAAGGATGAACTTATTGTGCCAGTACGTCAGGCATCTGTTCTTGAGGCAACTATTAGGGTTGCTAAGTCTATTGAGGAAATGATCAATGACACAACCGCCAACAAAGTTGAAGTTGGCAAGAAGAGGAAATTTGAGGGGTCTTCAAGGCCCAACAAGAGCAACATATCCTCAAAGTTTGGCAAAAGAAGAGATAAAGGAAAATGGTGCGGGAAGTGCAAAAATAAACACTCTGGGAATTGTGACGGGAAGGTGAAGTGCTTTAAGTGTGGAGAAATAGGGCATTACGCCAATAAGTGTACGATTCCCAAGCAGGTGTGCTGCGGATGTAAAGAAGAAGGCCATATTTCTAAGAATTCTCCGAATAACAATGAAGTAACCAGGCCAAGTGCACCATCAACGCTAAAGGAATTTCAGGATATCCTTGAAGAAGCGATTAATAACACTAGGAAGTAGAAGTCAAGACTTGATACCCGAAGATCAAGTTACGAAGTAGTAATGTGAATAGTAACAAGTAGTTTAGCCTATGAGAGGCATAGTATAGGGTAAACTTGAACCTTTGTGTAATCGTCTCAAGGAAATAAAATAAACCCTGGTTTTGTCGTCTGATGAATAGAATGGCTGGTGTAATTTTTTTGAAGTTGTCCCCATCATCTGGAATTTCCATCACCAACCAAGTTGAAGTAGAGTTGATCATTGAAGATACGCGTGAAAGAAGTCCTAGTAGAGTATAGGAAAATTTTATGATTAATTGGACACATTTTTATGTGTTAAATTGTTTTGTGATTTTAGGACTTGGGGACTGCGAGACAGTACTTGGGACGAGTATGAGTAGGTGTGAATAGTAGTAGAGATCTATACAACTGGAAGCACAGGACTCACACTTGGATCAGGGAAAGACACAAGGTTACCAAGAAGCTATTATTTGATTTCGTCTTGTTCTAGTCTGTCGTTACCATCGTTTCGGTAATGACTAAGAAGATGATTTTTATTCCGACCTTGGAGGTCATATCAAATTGAGTCCGACTATGATGAGTTTATTATGTGGTTCAGAGAACCAAGTTCGATGTGTCATTTGACTTAAGCCAGAAGATTGAAATGAAAAATGGTCAAAGCGATCAATAGAAGTATCGCACTCATTGTTATATAAGTTGGTAGTTAGAAATGATACATGTTGAACTGTGATTGTATCACATTAGAACATGAAGGAAGGTATAATTTGTTCTGAAATTTGTCCCTAGGAGATCTGAGGCTAAGTAGTGCAGTATACAATGAGAGATCATTAGAACATGACCCATCGGTCTGTTACAATAAATGAAGGAAAATACTTATTCCAAGAAGAAGAAGGAGTCCTCAATAAGGCTTTATTTTGTAACTCGAAGGTTACAATTGAAAGTCCTATGAAGATCTGAAGCTTTCTAGAATTAGCTGGATATTATCGCTGATTTATCCAAGGCTTTTCTTCAATCGCGACTCCATTGACAGCTTTGACCCACAAAGAAGTTGTCTATACTTGGAATGAGAAGCATAGGAAGCTTTGAGAAGTTAAAGAAGACGTCGTGTGAAGCACCGAATCTTTCATGACCTAAAGGAGTTGATGACTTCACTGATCAAAGTGATGCCTCTAGAGTTGGGTTCGGATGTGTTCTGACCCAAAGGGATAAGGTGATAACGTATGCATCGAGGCAATTGAAAGAGCATGAAAAGAACTACCCCACTCATGATCTGGAGTTGGCAGCGGCAGTATTTGCCTCTAAGATATGGAGGCATTATCTTTATGGCACAAAGTGTAAACTTTTCACTGAGCATAAGAGTCTTCATTATCTCTTTAATCATAAGGAATTGAACGTGAGGCAACGACACTGGCTAGAGTTACTCAAGGACTACGACTGTGAGATACTTTACCACCCTGGTAAAGAAAATGTTGTTGCTGATGCTCTCAGTCGGAAGGTAAACCTTGAAAAGAAAAGGCCAAGAGCGTTGAGAATTGAAGTTGTCTCGACAATTGTGGAAAGTATAAAGAAAGCTCAAGAGGAAGCTTTAGAAAAAAATAACTGAAAGGAAGAACGTTTGGGAAAAACGTTAGTATTCGGTACAAACAACCAAGGGTTGAAGGTATTCCAAGATAGAATTTGGGTACCTAAGATGGGCGGAGTAAGAGATATTCTGATGGAAGAAGCTCACAAGACCATGTACTCGATTCATCCTGGCAGTACAAAAAAATGTATAGGGATTTAAAACCCTATTATTGGTGGCCGACAATGACGCTCGATGTTGCTAATTATGTGGCCGAGTGTGTAACTTGTGCTAGGGTTAAGGCACAACATCAGAAACTGTATGGGAGTTTAGAACCTTTACCCGTACCCATGGGTAAATGGGAAGACATCACCATGGATTTTGTGACTAAACTGCCCAGAACAAGGAATGGTCACGACATGATTTGGGTGGTCGTTGATCTCTTGACTAAGAGTCTGCATTTCATAGCAGCCAACGAGAAATGGTCTATGGATAAACTTGCGAATTCTTATGTGAAGGAAAGTGTGAGGCTTCACAGTGTTTCATTAACGATTGTATCCGATCGTGACAGCCGTTTTACCTCAAGGTTTTGGAGGAGTCTATAAGAGGGAAAGCAGTTTATGGGACTTGAAATAGTCCATTAGATTGCTGAAAAGTTGTAAGTGATTAGGGAAAAAGATGTTAGCTGCTCAAAAGAGCTATGCTGACAAGAAAAGACAACCGATATCATTCGAAGTTGGAGATTCGGTTTCACTTAAAGTCTCATCGTGGAAGGGACTTATAAGATTTGGTAGAAGGGGAAAGTTGAGTCCAAGGTTTTGTGGACCATTTAAAGTTCTTCAGAGAATCCGGAATCAAGCTTACAAGCTAGAATTACCGGAAGAACTAGAGAGTATTCATAACACCTTTCATGTGGGTTATCTGAAAAAGTTCATGGGAGGTGTGCCCGACATAATTCCCATTTCTGAATTAAGGTTGGACGAGAACATAAGGTTAATTGGAGAACCTGAGGCAATCGTTAACTGTAAGACTAAGAAGTTGTAACGTAAGATAGTCAATTTAGTGCCTGTACGTTGGAAACATATAAATGGGCCAGATCCCACCTGGGAAACGGAGAGTGACATAGTGAGTCGCTACCCATAGTTGTTTGTCGTTGTGTGATTTCGGGGACGGAATCATCCTAAGGGGAGAGAGTTGTAACGCTTGTGTTTCTAGGCTAGGCATTAATATTGACATAATGGTCTAGGTTAACCTTTGTAACTCATTTAGAAGAAATGAAAAGGAATTATGTGAATTTTATGTGAATTATGTGTTTTATGCTTAATTATTAGGGTTTAATTAATTAAAAATAAAAATAAGCATCAAAATTAAATTGTGAGATAAGCCTAATATCTTTACATAAAGTTGTAGTGGTCGAAACAAGGATTTCGGGGATATAAAGAATGCCGAAATCCGAGTGATAACGAAGAAGTTATGACCTGTTGAAGTTTCGCGACAAAACCGGCACGGTGTCGAATGTCGTAAAAAGTGAGTTTTTGATAAACTACTTTTTAGCCTTAGTAATCTAAATGAAAGTCGTAGTATTCGTTAAACCGAGAAGTTCGATAAAAAGAACGCCCAAATCTGACTTCGTATGAGGAAGTTATGATTTTTCGAAGTTTCAGCTTAGCAGTAGACAGCTAAAAACCTTGAATTTTAGATCGAGCGATTTCTAGCCGACACAACCTAAATGAGAATTGAAGGTCTCATCATTAGGAGCACAACCATAAAAAGTATGACGAAAACGGACGCCGGATGAAGAAGTTATGAATTTTTAACGGATTTCCTGTCCCGGTCTGTTAAAAACAATAATATAAAAATTAAAGTCAAAATTAGCCGAAGAAGTCTAAACGGAAGTTGTAGAGCGTAATTTTAGCTACACGTGCATATAAAGAACGTCAAAAACGGAGCTCGTATGCGAAAGTTATGGATTTTAGAAATTTTTGCACAAAACTCGAGAAAATTCGCATAGTCACGCTTTTGCCACGTGTCCTCGCCTCGCATATGCCACGTGGCGAAATATGCTGAGTCACCCTCGCATGAACAGTAACCGCGGTCCACTAGCAGGCCCACGTGTGCACTATCCTCGTGTCTGAGCCTCGCACATGGGTCACGAGTCCGCGGTCCAATCAGAGGCTGCCACCGAGTCCCTCGCACCTGCGCACCCTCGCCTGTGGACCCCACCACCAAGCCGACTTCAGACCAATAGACTTTGGTCCAATCATAGGAAACTAGCAAGCCTTCGCATGTGCAGCCCTCGTGCGAACCTTCCCCTGCGAGCCCTCGGATCTGCGACGCATGGTTCCTTCTCAGCCGTCCGATCAGAAGCCTCCCCCTATAAATAGAAGGGTGCGAGACCTCCCGGGGGTATTTTGAAAACTTGTCATATTATCATCCCCCGAAGCCCCGGTATCAATTATAAGCCCCGGAATACGCCACAAAGAGCCCGTAAAGCCCGGAAATTTTATCTTTTCGGTTTCGAAGCCCAACATTTTGCAGAGCCCGATTTCTCAATAAAACCCCCGGTTTTATTAGACACGATCGTTTTAGGAAACGAATTGCTGCCTGGTTTTCATTAAATCAAGTGAGTGTGTAGTTATTTTCACCTTACACATAGATATGAAGTATTTTATATAAAATATGTGTTGTGTGAATATATATTGTTTGTTTATTTGAGATGGGTGCTGAAGGAATGATTTATAAATGTTTTTAAATAATTTAAAGTATATATGTACTTTTATCTACGAAAAATGTTGGGTAAAACATGGGTAGATGAAATAGTGGTTATGATGAATGATGAGTTGGATAAAGGAGATGATCAATAATATTGATCATGAGTTGAGGGTGAGTGGTGAAATTTGATAGAATCACTTACCCAAAATGTTGGCCCCCGTCATTCAGCAGAGTATGGATGACAACCATGGACTATTCTAGACAGTCTATGGAACACTAGCAGGCCCACAACCTGTAGGTGTAATGAACTATATGTTTATTTGTTGTACTCTAAAACCCATTGACATGTATTGCAGGAGAGAATACCTGTAAATAATAATGTCGATAAATGAGAGCTATGGACTTAGCACATGTTGAATAAACTTTGGCAGCTATGGAATTAGTGCCCGTTGTATAAACCTCGGTCACGAGTTGACTTTATGTCTATTCCTTAGGATGAATCCTTAGGAAGGAGGGATAGTTGATTCTTAGGGTAAACCCTTAAGAAATAAATAAAATAATGGGGTTTTGGGGTAATTCGGTTGATTGATTGTTGTTTAAACATAATAAAGTTATGTATTGTGGGTTGAAAACCCAATATGCTCACCAGGATTCCAAGCCTGACCCAGTCAGCTGTTTATATTACAGGTAGAGGACCCCGAGCATAGTCGGATGATGATGATGAGTGAATTTTGGATTATAGGCCAATAGTTACAAATAACTGTCGTAAGGCTTATAATGTCTTGTTTATGCTTTTGATCTGTATCGGAACATGACATCCCGAGGTTGTGATATAAAAATGAAATGATATATTTCTTAAAGAAAGGTTTTAACAAACTTTTATCATATTTTGTTTTGGGGACCAATTCCGCAACATCTTTTATAAAGATTTCTCTAATTTGATTTTAAAATGCATAAATTAAATCGGTCTTTTCTGGCCGAGAAATTTGGGGATGTCACAAAAATCTTCAAAGTCTTTGTTTTTAAACTCAAACCCGTTGTCGCTTCTGATGTTTCGAACTACCTTTCGTAGTTGAACTTCTACCTGCTTGATAAAGATTCTAAGCTTAGGAGTGGCCTATGATTTCTGTCTCAAAAATAACACTGAGGTGAACCGAGAGAAGTCATCGACTATTACAAGTATATACCTGTTACCACCAATGCTCTCGATTGAAGATGGAGCACATAGATCAATGTGAAGTAATTTTAGTGGTTCAATAATTTTTGTATTGACTCGAGAAGGATGAATTTGTCGACTTTGTTTTCCCATTTCACACGTAGCACACAAGTGTTCTTTATCAAACTTCAGAACAAGAAGACCTCGAACATGATCCCCAAGCACTAGCTTGTTAATGTCTTTGAAATTGAGATGGGAGAGTCTTCGGTGCTAAAGCCAACTTTCGTCTGAATAACCCTTCGTTAGCAAGCAAACAGCTGGTTTCCCTCGTATGGGATTGAGATTTAGAGGGTACATCTCTCCTTTTCGCTTCGATTTTAGCAGAATATTGTTCGTCTTCTTTTCAATAATCTCTGAGCCATCGTCATCGAACGAAACTTTTAACCCTGTACCAACCACCAGTTGAGAAACACTGATAAGGTTGTGTTGTAGACCTTCAACGTATGCCACTTTTCGTATCGAGAAAGAACCATTGGTAATCATACCATAACCTTTGATCGTTCCAAAAGAATTATTACCATACTTGACACTTCCACCATCTTGAAGAGACCGAAATTCCCTCAACTCTTCCTTTCTTCCTGTCATGTGACACGAGCAGCCACTGTCTATCTACCATTCATCGTCGAACTGCTCGTCACGCATAACCTACAAAAATTAAGCAGATTTAGCAACCAAAGTTTCTTGGGTCCTTGTGAGCCTTTTACAGAATAGAGAATTGTAAGAGAAACATCAACTAAAAAGGTTCTTTTTATTACTGTTGTTTCATTTTTTCTTTTTATGGTGAAAACTTTGATTTTATTAGATTTGAGTACTTTAGGTTCAGTTTTTGAATTGACGTTAGTAGTCTTTCAGTTCTCCACTTTGGGTTCAAACGTCGTCTTATTTTCATCTTCTGGAAAGAGCTTTCCTTTTCCCTTTCGATCATTCTGTGAGTGAGAATGAGAGTGAGAAAAATGAGACTTGAGAGCAGAATTAAGCTTTTGGTCATTGCCCTTACTTGGTTGAGAGCCGAAACTACTTTCCCTTCGGTTCCTCTCATTGGTTGATTTAGGATCAAAACCATCCTTTCAGTTTTGTTCATTTTGAGGACTGAAACTTCCTTTTCAGTTGTCATTCGTTTGAGGACCAAAACTTCTCTTTTGGTTATTATGCCTTTGTGGACCGAAACTCTATTTTCGGTTGTGTTGATTCTGGGGACCGAAACTCTTCTTTCGGTTGTTATGTCTTTGTGGACTGAAACTCTGTTTTCGGTTGTCTTGATTTGGGGACCGAAACTCTTCGTTTGGTTGTTCTCATTATGTTGAACGTGAGAAGTTGAGCTTACTTTTGCTTCTTCCTTTTCATAACGAATGTAATTAGGGTTTTGAGATCGCCAAACCTGCTTCCTTTCAGTGAGATTCTTCTTGTATCTCAAATTTTGTTGATGATTTTTTTCTAACACCTGTTTTGGAGTTTTGTGGATGTTGGCCTTTTGCTTCGGTATTTGAACATGAGTTTCGCTCTTTAGCGAAGAGGTTTTGCTTGACACCTTGACCGGTTCGCCTAAAGCAATGTTAGTACCACTTGTGCTTGGAACATCAAATCGTGTAGGTTCATTGAGTGGTTCTGCCACGTACCTACCTTTCACCTTCCATGATGTTTTATGAGATAGGCCTTCTGTTTCATTGGCATTATCAATCGGTGCTGACCAGAAAAACTCATCACAGCGATCAGCATTATCTTCTTCTACTAATGTTGTTAGTTCGGAAGTCTGATGCTGACTAACTCCTTTAACAGTATAAACTTGATTTGGAGTTGTTTGGACGTTTTGATATACAACAGCCTTTACCTTGAGGACTTTAGTCTTGTCTTTTGTTGAACGAGCAAACTCAATAGAGTTTTCAGAAATAAGATTTTTATTGGTTTCAGGTTCGCTCTTGACAAATTCAGAACAATCTACCTCGTCTTCTACATATATTTCACTCTTATCATCATCCTCATTGAATTTAAAAGTGTTTTCAATATCAATTTGACTTTCTAAACTTAACTTGGTATTCAAGGAGTCAAATTTATGTACAGTTGCGGTTTTCATTTCTAGTTTGTCATTTTCATCCCACAAATTTTGGAGCATCTCCTTATGGTCTTTTAACTTTATGAAGGAATCTATTTTGTCAAGACCAATTTTGTAAGAGGGAGAGACATCATCAAAAGAAACAACGTTTTCACAGTTATATGCATCAGCATCGATTTTGTCCTCCTTGAACTCAAAGAAGGGTAAAATCATACGATGTATCTTCTTTCCTATATCACAATTAAGATGTAATTGAGTAATGTTGGAATATAATCGTTTAACAATAAAAAAAAAACCATTTTGTTGTTTCAAAAGCTTTAAATTATCTCTTTTCAAATAAATTGTTTCATCCCTAGACCTAATCAACTCCTTCTCCTTTTGCTCTATCCACATACGCCTCTCCTCACTCTTCGATGATACCATGCTGATTTGATCAGTTAGGTTAGAGTTTGTGAAGCGATTTTGAGTTAAGCTACCACTTACACTAGAAAATTTAGATTTTAATCCATTTAGTTCTTTTTCATAGTTTGTGATGGGGATTTGTAAAGAAATAAGAATAGATTGTACTTTCTTGATCAACTCATCGCATTCATTGATCTGCACACTGACAGGTTTTGCTGCAAAACACCTGTCTTCTCGCTCTTGCGCTTTGTCTAGTCCCCCATCAGTGGTATAGCCTCTCATTTGTGACACCCCAGAGGTCACCATTAAACACTTTCCTGCAACATCCTCTTCTTTCACCAATAAAGCCCTACCATGAGTGGGCTTCCTAACTTCTTCATCTTCAAAATCAGTCGACCAAACTTCAACACCGCCGAATTCATCGTCAACAGTATTTCCCTACACAATTAGAGCATTCATAGTGTTATTAGATCCAGCTTTCTTCTTCTTGATTTCCTCCAATCGTCGTATGAGGTTCGCTTCCTCATTATCATCAATATTCTTCTCTGACATCTTTCTCAACATGCAACCTTTGGCAAAGTGATTTTTGCCTCCATAGTAGTGACAATTAAAGCCTGAGTCGCCACCAAGTTTTGCTTCCATCTTTGGTTCTTCGGTCTGAGAAAAACTCTTTGGTTCCTCCTTCGCTTTCTCTGAACTGTAGCTTCCCTTCCAGTTTCGGTTCTTATTAGGTGTGAACCTTCTTTTGATGAACTTCTTGGGATTTGACACCATCAAAGCATAATCTTCACTTGTTAGATCATTATCAGAGAGATCTAAATCTTCTTCTTCTTCAGCAGTATTCTTTCCTTTGGAGATTAGGGCCAAGGACCCCATGCTAGAAACCACATCCGTGCCTTTAGTCACTGCACTCTCATGTGACATTAATATTCCTACCAGTTTTGCCAGAGAATAAGCCTTGAATTGTTCATGTGCCTTCACAGTAGACACCACAGCCATCCATTCGGGTCTAAGGCCATTCATGAATGTGACCTTCTGTTCAATGACTTTTCTTTCAATCCCATGCTTTATCATCTTACTAAGGAGATGATTAAAGCGATCGAAGGCTTGAATAAGCTTCTCTTCGGGCTTCTTCTTGAAGTCACAAAATTCAGAGACCAATAATGTTTGGATTGAATGCTCAAGATCTTCATCCGTAGAATACAATTCCTTCAACCTATCCCATATTTCTTTCGCTGTTGTACATGAGCTTACTAACCGGAACGTGTCCGATTGTAAAGTGAACCTTATCATCCTTAAAGATTTGATGTTTCACTGAAACTTTTCCTTCTCATCTTGGGGTATGTCTTTCACATCATTAATGAGTTTATTATACTCCTTTTGAATTTTAACAGTTCTTGAAGTGCTTGAATGAGCGAATGGACCTACTATAATGGCCTCCTAGATCAAGTATCCATTTTCTTCTGAACCAATCACGTAGTCTTCAAAGTGATGCATCCAAACCTCATAATCTTGAGTGTATAATATAGGAATCCTTTTCGTTGATCCTATACTGTTGGAGATATTGATTGGGTTTGTTAGAGAATCTTCCATGGACATGATGATGTTTGTTCAAAACCTGTTTAAGATTAGACTTGTAAATAACGTTAGGGTAAGATCGACTATTAAAGAACTACGCTAATAGTAAATGACGGCTCTAACAATATCAATCAATGTGGAAAAACCCTAAGATCCTCTTTAGTAGAAGATATGTGTATCGATTACACAGTCTCCTGCTCTGATACCAATTGATGAGTTGAATACCCTTAGATCGATTAGATCTTCAACAAGTTAATCAATAAAACAAACAAACAAACACATAAAACACACTATGGAATCAAAGTATAGCTTAATGATTCATGAATAGTCACGCCTCAGCAGAGCTCGATGATGAACTTCCACTGTAGAGGCGAGCTAGGGTTTGCAGTACAATTAATGAGAATAATAATGAAAGCGATATTTACAAAGGATGCATGAATGCACCTTAAATGCTAAACCCTAATAAAATAAACATGGTTGGATAGGCCCAAACCGGTAACAAAACATGGCTAAGGAGCGAGCCCAAGACGCAACACATCGGGTCCCAACAAAATTGTATAACAAAAACTAAAAGACGTGACACTATGAAGCTCCATCTTCACAAAACCTGAGAGTACCTGTTTACTGATTTCCTAAAAATACAAGTAGTTTTGAAAAGAGTGTCAAAAACTAAGTTTGTGAGTTCATAAGCATGTTTGTAATTGATTTTTTTTCTTTTGTTCCTTAATACTCTAAGACCAAAACGTGTAAATGTTGTTTTACTTTTATTACTATTATACAATTATTGTGATATTGTACATGACGTCATTCGCCCCTAAACGTTTCCGTCGTTCTGCTTTTGGGGTGTGACAGAGATCATGGTACAAAGAAACAATTTCTTTCTAAGGAGAGTTAACTCGATTATGACAAATATTTTGAAATCCCTCATTGCTTCTGTGAACTTCTTTGATGATTGAAGAATAACAGAAACCATTGTCAAAAAAAAAATTTCGATCTCCATTTAGCAAGTAGCGCCTTATTTGCACCAAATATACTACCAATACCCAAAAGCCGATGATCAGGGCTAGTAAGAGCAAGACCTTATTTTGTCTAAGGGATTTTTTTAATGTCTCCATATCCACCAAAAATATTATCTTTGGATGCTTAAGAGACTTAATAACCTTTTTTGGGGCTTTAAAGAGAGGAAGTAATAGGTACCAATTGTACCAAGTACAGATTTGAGGAGAGTGAAACTCTCTCCAAAAGAGATGGCCTTAAGATTCTATTTGGAAAGATAGGTGCAAAGATGTTTATCCAAGATTTGATTGTAGTCATATTATATCTAAGATTTGAGCAGACTGAAACTCTCTCCAAGATTTGATTGTAGTCATATTATATTCTATAGGAAGGCCAAGATAGGTGCAAAGATGTTTATCCGGATTGCAAAGAATGACATTAGCCCAATCCTCAAGTTTTTCAAAATTAACCCCTAAACCTTATAAGTATACGTTTTGAGGAGTTTAATTGAAGACATGAAACATGGTGGAAGTGCCTAAGAAGACAAACAGCACTGTTAAGATTATACATATCCCACTCGCCGACAAACAAGGCATCATCCACGAAAAAGAGATGGGAAACCTGACAATCATCTATCTAAGAAGACCCACCTTGAAAGCTTTGATTAAATGTTTCTCTTTTGTGTCTTGAATAACAACATTAAGACCCTCCATAACTAAAAGTAAAAGGAAGGGTGATAGCTGGTCACCTTGCCTTTAGCCTCTCTTTAGCTTGAATTATGGAATCGAGGAACCATTTATAATTATGAAAGTCGTAGAGGATGTAAGATAAGCTCTAATCCAAGATCTCCAAGTATCACGAAAAACCATATTTTGGTTAACATTTTTTAGATACCCCCAAGAGACGGATATGCTTTTTGAAATCGACTTTCAAAAACATAAATTTTCTTTTAGTAGCTTCGGCCCACACAATAAACTCATTAGCAATTACCGGGACTTCCATAATTTTTATACCTTAACAAAAGTCGATGGACACTTGGAAGTGACCAATCCAATATAATTCTTAAGACGATTCAAAATCATTTTTTATTAGAGTGATAAAAGAAGCATTGCACGAAACAGGTATCTTTTTATTAGAAACAAAATCCCTAACAATGTAAAAAATGTATTTTTCCAACATATGCGAAAAGTTTCTATGAAACTCAAAGGTAAAGTCATCGGGGCCTGGGGTTTTGTTAGAACCATAATTCCATACAACCTCCTTTATGTCATCGACCGTGAACTCCTCTTCCTAGAAAGAAGCTTTGTCTACATCAAGCTTTTTGAAACTCAAACTCTCATGACTACCTCCGGTATTGGGGTCCTCTTAAAAGAACTTATATATATTAAACAAACAAAATATGTACAATGATATTTATGTATATTTTATAAATTTGGTTTTTTTTAATTATCATTTTTTCTTTAAATAAAATGGAATGTTTGTAGAAAATAGATAAGACAATGACAATAAACATAAAACATATTTTTGAACTGATAAAAACCAAAGTGTATTGATCATTTAGGGATTTTATTTTTCCAGCTACAGATGATTTGGGACAAATTATTCTTCAAAACTATTAACCGTATAGGGATATATATATATATATATATATATATATATATATATATATATATATATATATACATATATATATATATATATATATATATATATATATATATATATATCCTGATAAAAAAGCACCAATATGTCACGTGTCAATTGCTCAGCCTTCTATGCATTGATAATGCTTTCTCTATTTTCCGTTAAATTGTAGCTAAACGGGTTTATCAGGTTTGTTTTCATCTATTGCGAGAAGCTGTGACTATGGTTGGAGAAAGAATATAAAGTAATGGTATGATTTAAGGTTTAGTGCAATTAAATTAAAAAAAAAAATGGTATTTCAGTCCTTTTATGGATCATAATTTTGGTGTAAAAAATATAATCCTATTTGTGTCACTTTTGATATTGATTGCAAGAAACAAAATCCCTAACAATGTAAAAAATGTATTTTTCCAACATATGCGAAAAGTTTCTATGAAACTCAAAGGTAAAGCCATCGGGGCCTGGGGTTTTGTTAGAACCATAATTCCATACAACCTCCTTTATGTCATCGACCGTGAACTCCTCTTCCTAGAAAGAAGCTTTGTCTACATCAAGCTTTTTGAAACTCAAACTCTCATGACTACCTCCGGTATTGGGGTCCTCTTAAAAGAACTTATATATATTAAACAAACAAAATATGTACAATGATATTTATGTATATTTTATAAATTTGGTTTTTTTTAATTATCATTTTTTCTTTAAATAAAATGGAATATTTGTAGAAAATAGATAAGACAATGTAAACATAAAACATATTTTTGAACTGATAAAAACCAAAGTGTATTGATCATTTAGGGATTTTATTTTTCCAGCTACAGATGATTTGGGACAAATTATTCTTCAAAACTATTAACCGTATAGGGTTATATATATATATATATATATATATATATATATATATATATATATATATATATATCCTGATAAAAAAGCACCAATATGTCACGTGTCAATTGCTCAGCCTTCTATGCATTGATAATGCTTTCTCTATTTTCCGTTAAATTGTAGCTAAACGGGTTTATCAGGTTTGTTTTCATCTATTGCGAGAAGCTGTGACTATGGTTGGAGAAAGAATATAAAGTAATGGTATGATTTAAGGTTTAGTGCAATTAAATTAAAAAAAAATGGTATTTCAGTCCTTTTATGGATCATAATTTTGGTGTAAAAAATATAATCCTATTTGTGTCACTTTTGATATTGATTGCAAATTGGTTTGGCGTAATAAAAATTCTAATCATATTGCTTGAAGATGTTTAAGCTTTGTTTTATATGAAATGTTTTGTATATTTCCTTTCACTACTTAAAAACCAATTTTATTTTACATAATAAGAATTTAATTTTCTTTAGCTATTATTTCCTTTTAATCGGTCAGATAAGCATGATGTGGATCTCTTCTGATCTCTTCTCGTAAGTGATGCTCCTATTGTTCTAAAATGGTTAGGCAACCAAAAAAGGTACCAAAGATAAACCAAGGGGTCCAATGAAATTCATGTTTATACTCATCACGAATAAACTCTATGAATAAACCAGATTTAGCAATCTAATTTAGAAAGATAATTAAATATGACAATTAACTTTTTTTTGACACCTAAGTCAATATTCTAAAAATATTTTCTCTTCCCATGTTTGTGGTTATTTGATTACATCACTTTAATAAAGAGTACACATTTTTAAAATTTCTATGTTTTCTTTCGTAACTGTGGTTTTGACGGGTTTAAACCTAGTGTGTGTGTATATATATATATATATATATATATATATATATATATATATATATATATGTGTGTGTGTGTGTGTGTGTGTGGTTAATTGCAGAAATTTACATCACAAAATACCATAAGGATTGAAAAACTGATGTGGTTGAACAACATTAAAAAATTAAGAAACCAAACTGTACAATTAACTATGTTAGTCAAAATTGTTTTGTATTTTGACGTTGTTAAATTGAGTTTGGCACGCACAAATATAAATTAACCATCATTGCAGCCAGAGAGTAACGCCATTACTATAAAATATTTTAAATAACACTAATTTTTATTGTTCATAATGTCAAGTAGTGTTTCAATGACAAAATCAATATTAAATCGAGGTTAAAAATAAAATATAATCAAAAGCTTAATTCTATTTATGTATATTGAGTCAAGTAGAAAAAATAAATTTGACTTGTATGTCCTTCGAACTATAGTATAACCATAAAGATTGTAAACCTGATGTGGCTGAAAAACATTAAAAAAAAGGGAACAATAAAATTATATACATATTTAATTGCACACATAGTCAGGTACAAAGTTATATGTAGATTTAATTGAAACATAGACCAATACATAATTATATAAATCGAAATTATATGCAATACAACTATCAGTTAGAAATATATATATATATATATATATATATATATATATATATATATATATATATATATATATATATATATATATATATATATATAAAAGAATTTTTTGCCCTTCCGATTACAACTTAGCATTTTCTATTACATACATTGGTTTGTAGAATTAACACCTATTATAGATGATGCAACAAAAACATTATAGATACAGAATATCTTTTGAATTCACACAGATTATATGAATGATATAGATGTTTTCAATGTATAAGACGATGAAGATAAAATATTAATATAATATTTGACAGTAATTTACATTTAAGCAGCATGATTTTGTTTTTCCGTGATGAACAAGTGTAACGCCCGCGTTTCTGGCTAAGAATTAATATTATGATGGAATATTATGTGCTACATATGTGCTTATAACAATATAATAAAATAATAATAAAAATATGCGTCAAAACTAAAATACTAGATAGACCCAATATCTATGAAGAAATTTGAAGTGGTCATGACAAGGAATACGGAGATATAAAGAACGTTGAAATCCGACTTATAACGAATAAGTTATGACCCATCGAAGTTTTGTGACCAAAACCGGCAGGACGTTATGTATTGTAAAAAGTGAGTTTGTGATAAAATACTTTTTATCCTTAGCAATCTAAAAGAAAGTCATAGTATATGTTAAACCGAGAGCGTGCATATAGAGAACGTTCAAATCTGACTTCGTTAGAGGAAGTTATGATTTTTCTAAGGATTGACATAGTAGTGTGGAACCCAAATATCAAATTTTAGACCAATCGATTTTTAGCCGACACAACTTAAACGACAATCGAAGTTCTAGTTAATAGGATCTTAACGATAAAAGACAGACGAAAAAGAACGTTGGATGACAAAGTTATGAATTTTTAATGGATTTTAACTGTCTATGTCTGTTAAAATATAACTTTAAAAATAAATTCAAAATTAGCCGACAGAGTCTATGTGAAAATTGTAGATCACATCGCTACCTACATTTTGATATAAAGAACGTCAAAAACGGAGCTCGTATGCGAAAGTTACGAAATTCATAAAATAATTAATTTTTTGGTTAAGTTTTGAAGCTGACATGTGGCAGATTCTCAGCACCACCTTCTTCCTGGCGGTGTCGCATATGATGCTGACACATGTCACCGGTATGCCCATCATACGGCTTGGTACACCCAGCGTACGTCGAAATTAGGCCTTGCGTAATGCAATTTCCCAACCTATAAATAGAAGTGAAAATCTCTCATTTCTTCACACCATTCATTTCCCACTCTCTCCCAATACCCAAAATCCCTCTCTTCCATTCCCTAACACTTCCTAAGTGTTATAGGCGAGTCTCGGAGTGCCAGAATGCCCCGAGAAGAAGAGCTTTCAACTCAGAAGTTCTGCTCAAGCAGAGTCCGGTTCCTCGCTAAACCCCTTTGTAAGTGAGTTATGCTTACCCTACTTTAAGTATAAGTTATTTTTAAGTTCATTATCGTTATTATGAACCTATAAACAAGATTTATCAGTAATTCAAATTCGTTATACTGGTTGATCTACTTAAAGAGATGATGTCGAGGCTGTGACTTAGTGAGGTGTTTAAAATGGGCTATCCAAACAGTATACTTCATATACAAAACATACCCTACCTAGTTATTCCTTAATTGATAGATCATGAAAGTAGACATTGAGTTAGTGATGAATCTAAACTAATAATTAGTCGCAATAAATATTAGATTAAAATCTAGTAATAATTATACTAGGTTTCGTCGAAGGAAAAGAAAATTGTTAGAAGCGAAGCGCTGGCCGAATTTTGAATCATCAATTTAACAAGTTAGTGCATAGTTACTTTCATCTTACACACATATATGAAGTATTTATTATAAATTATGTGATATATGTGTCTATTATTTGTGTTCTTGATATCTATGCTAGATGAACGATTTATACATGTTTTACTTTATTTAAACTATATATGTATTTTATACTTATAAATATGTTGGGTAAAGATGGGTGGACGATATAGATGACGAAAGATGAAATAAATGATGAGAGACCTTGATGTACAAAGTGTTGGATTAGGTTTCTAAGGCCATAACTATAATTGGTATGTACTTGATTTGATTGTAGCATGGTCCTTTTGGTTTGCCTTCACTATAACAACTGGACAGGATGAGTTTTGGAGAAAGATGTTAATTAATGGTTGATTAATATATTATAAGAATAATGTATTAATTGAGAAATCATATTATTTAATTGTTATTAGTCATAAATTAATTTGAAATTAATTTTCGGATTAAAAGAAACTGATTAAAAGTAAAGGGTGTGGTTTTGCAAATCATCGATAGTTGCAAAATGGGTTGTTTGATCACGTTGGACGGGCTGGACGAAATCTATGGGAAGCCCATAGAAGATTTTGTCCAAAGGGCCTTATAGAAGGTTTCCATGGGCTGCTTAAGGGTTAAGCGATCAGATTAGGGTTTCCACCTAAAATCCTAGCAGCCACAAGTATATAAGGAACTATAGCCTCTAGAATTTGGCCACTTGATTCCTAAGAGAACCCTAGCCAACTTCTTGTCCTATCTCCCTCATTCTTTGCTTGTGGTGTTTGTGACTCCATTAGAGGTGCAACGCTTGGGGTACTAGTCTTTCGAAGGTCAAGGAATTGAAGTGAGGATTCCTTGTTACTACTAGCTAACAAAATAGGTATTCATCTAACCCTAATATGATTAGATTTTGATTTTATATATTAGAATTAGGGTTCTTGCTTTGGAAAATTAATTTGCATGTATTACTTGAGAAAACCTAGATCCAAAACAATTAGGGTTGCATGTGCACATAAGAATGTTGTAATGCTCAAAACCCATCAATGGTATCAATGATTAGGGTGTTTTTCTGTTATATGTGATGCAATTGTAATTTGTTCAAAGCTGGAAGAAATCTGAAATCGCATTCTGTCTGACCAACTCAACGAGTTCAATGATGAACTCGACGAGTTGCATGAACTCAATGAGTCCAAGCATGACTCGACGAGTTGTCTCGTCAGACAGCTAATTTTTCGATTTCCTTATCTTGTTTGGTTTGGGATAATTTCCATAAATCATTTTTATCAATATAAATTGAATTTTTTTTTATAGTAATCTAATTTCCTTACCAAATAAGATGGATTAGGTCAAATTTTTAGATAATGCCAAAATTATGTGATTTATTTAATTGTTTGATCTAGACGTTTTTTTTAAAAAAGATTCAAAATTTTCCATCAAGTTTTGGAACTTAAAATTTGATTAAAAGTTTTAATTTTGAAATATTAAATTCTAAAACCCTAGTGTTCTAAAATTTTAAAATACAACCCTTATACTATCATAAAATTAATAGATTAATATATATATATATATATATATATATATATATATATATATATATATATATATATATATATATATATATATATATATATAAGATGACTCAGTCTTACCGTTAGTAGGCCTCATTCACGAAGCTGGTCTATAGGGGTGTTTAAGGAAGCGGCCTATAAAGTGACCGCCATTGGTTATCCACTCTTACACACCGCACTCTTGACTACTGGAGGGTGGTTAGCCGAACGGATAGGATATGACATTAATTACCCATTAATAAGTATTATGAAAATTTATAAAGTAACTAAATATTTTTATAAATTCCCAATCTTATTTACTTTAGGAAAAATGTGAAAATGATGCGAGTCCATGAAATTGCACTTTTCACCTTGTCAAGTCGTTAGCGGAGTGGGTGTGGTTAACCGATATACTAACTTGGACTAACAATTGTGGCAAAGGGTAGCTCTATAATTACCAGAGATCAATGGAGCGTGTGTGGTTAACCGACACATTGATTAATTGGTAAATGACATCGAGAGTGTCAAGATAGTTTGCATGGTTCTTCACACCTTGTTTGTGATCCTCGGTATACCAGTCACAAACTTGAAGGGCATAATCGAGATTAAACATGCCATTGAAAGGTTCAATGAATCTCAAAAGAATCTTGGAATTTCATTTCATTAAAACCTAATTCTTCATTTTGTTTTTCGTGGTAGAATTGGTAAATCGTGATTTACCTACCTTCAAATAATTTGTAATTGGATTACGGCATCCCTCTTCCGAATTGTGAATTACTGTTTTACTTCCTAACCTTAATATTTCATTTGGGTGTTATATTAAGGATTCTTTATCTAATCAAACTTTTTTCCTTTTCTTTTTCAGATGTCTGGCTCAAACAACGCTTCTGGCTCGAACTCTAACTCAACAAGCTCATTTTCTCTTATTAACATTTGTGCTAGGGTCAATTTCGATGGATCCAATTTTAATGATTAGATTCTCAACATTTGGATGGACTTGTGATACAAGGTGGAAGAATATGTCATCGACAAAGAAATCAAAGAGATAGATGAAACCAAAGCTTCTGCTGAACAAATAGTTGAGTATAGGGCTCAGGAAAAAGATGCGACAAACGTGTCTTGTATTATGGTAGCCACTATGACTCTTGAGCTGCAGCGTTTCTACGAGGACTACTCGCCTTACGAGATGTGCCAAAATTTTATGGAAAAGTACCATTAAAGTGCACGTCAAGAAAGGTATGAGATTTTCGCCTCGCTGATAACAATCAAGATGAAAGATGGAGAGTGCATCACGAGCCACTTGCAAAGAATGCAAAGGTATGTGGATCGTTTGCTTAAGTTGAATGTCAACTTTGACGAAGAGTTGGCCATTAATATAATCCTCCACTCTTTACATCCTTGTTATGATATGTTCATGATGACTTATCATATGAACAAGGAGGAAGTCACCTTGAGCAAACTTCAAGGGTTGTTGAGAAATGCTGAAAGTGAACTTAAAGGAAAAGTTGTCGAGTCCACCGCTAATGCTGCTGCCCCAGTCCTTGCTTTAGGACATGGAAAAGGGAAAAAGAGGAACGCTCCCTCTAAGAACCACAAGGTAAAGTCCCATGATGGATCTTCTTCAAATGGATCCAAAGGTAAAGCCGGTTCTGGCACTCCCTTATCTGATCCTAAAGAGGCAACGTGCTTCTACTGTCACGAGAAGAGGCATTGGATACGAAGCTTCCCGAAATACTTGAAGGACATCAAGGATGGGAAGATAAAGCCCACCTTCTCAGGTATTTATACTATTCAATCTAATAACTCATCACATGCTAGTTCTTGGGCCCTTGATACAGGATGTGTATTTCACATTTGTTCTGATTTGCAAGGGCGAAGAAGAACTAGGGATGTGCAACATGGGAAGATGAACCTGATAATGTGGAATAGGAAATCATCGCATGTCACTAAGATTTGGATTTATTCTTTAGTGCTTAGTAGTGGGTTAGGACTAGAATTGAATGATTGTTGTTACTCGTCAGAGATGACAAGGAATATTATCTCTTTTCATGGTTTTTACAGACACCATTTTAGATTTTCATTTAATAATGAAGTTGGTTCTATTAATGCTTTCTATAATGGTATTTTTTATTTTAAAGCATTACCTTGTAATGATGTATATGAAACTGTGATGGTTGTAGACAACTTAGGAAATAATGTGTTGCATATCGATTCATCTAATGTTTTAGACAAGGCATGCTTGTGGCATTGTCATCTTGGACATGTCAACAAGAAGCGCGTAGCCCAACTCCAAAAGGATGGAGTCTTGGAGTCATTTTACCTAAACTCAGATAACATGTGTGAATCTTGTTTACATGGAAAGATGACTAAATCACCTTTCACTGGTACTTGTGAAAGAGGTGAGGATTGTTGGATCTCATACACAAAGATGTGTGTGGGCCCTTCAGATCCACCACAAGGGATGCTAACCGCTTCTACGTCAGTTTTATCGACGATTATAGCAAATATGGATATATCTACTTAATCAAGCACAAGTCGGAAACCTTTGAAAATTTCAAAGAGTTTAAGCAAGAAGTGGAAAATCAATTGGACAGGAAGATAAAGATGCTCAGATCCAATAGGGTGATGAGTATCTTAGTATCGAGATCCACGACTATCTTAAGAAATTCGGTATCATTTCACAATTGACGCCGCCTAGGACACCGTATCTCAATAGTGTGGCTGAGAGGCGCAATTAATCCTTGTTGGACATGGTTCGTTCCATGATGAGTCGAGCTTTGTTAACTATCTCATTCTGGGGGTATACTCTAGAGACTACCACCCATATCCTTAATCTAATCCTAACCAAGAAGGTTTCCAAAACACCTTAAAAGATGTGGACAGGGAAGGTTCCCTCATTGGCACATATCATGGTTTGGGGTTGTGAAGCTTTCGAAAGATGAGAGACTCACGACAAGCTTGAACCTCGAAGTGAGCGGTGTATTTTCATCGGCTACCCACATAAATCTTTTGGATATCTTTTCTACAAACCTAGTGACAACGTGGTCTTCGTATCAAGGAGTGGGGTTTTCCATGAAAGAGAACTCATATGCCAAGAGCATAGTGGGATGCAAATTAATCTTGAAGGGCTTCAATAGTCAAGCTATGAAGGAACCTCTAACACTAGCGTTCAACCTGAGGAAGAGATTCATGTTGAACCGATTGACGAGTCATTAACTCTAACACGTTCCTCTCGAGTTAGAATGGCACCGAAGTTTTATGGTTTTCATATTACTACAGAAGGTGATACGTTTATTAGTGATAGTACGCTTGTAAATTTGGATGAGCCTACTAACTACAAGGAAGCCATGGCGGTTCCCAAGTCTGCAAAATGGAAAGAGGCAATGGACAGCGAGATCCAGTCTATGTATGACAATCAAGTTTGGAACTTGGTTGACAATGTAACAGGTCGAAAGATAGTTGGGTGCAAATGGATCTTCAAGAAGAAGACCTACATGGATGGTAGGGTGCCTACGTTCAAGGCACAACTGGTTGCAAAGGGCTTTACTCAAACTCCGGGAGTTGACTACGATGAGACCTTCTCACCAGTGGCCACAATTAAGTCTATTAGGGTTATGTTAGCTATTGCTGCGTTTCATGATTCTGAAATTTGGCAGATGGATGTCAAAACCGCTTTCCTTAATGGGAAGTTGGTTGAAGATGTTTATACATGTCATCCAAAGGGTTTTATGGATGCTAAATATCATAATAGAGTGTGAAAGCTTGAGAAATCCATTTATGGATTAAAGTAAGTGTCTCATAGATGGAATCTTTGCTTCGATGAGAAAGTTAAAGAGTTTGGTTTCTCTAGAAGTGAGGATGATTCATGTGTGTATGTCAAGGCTAGTGGGACTATAGTTAGCTTTTTAGTTTTGTGTGTTGATGACATACTGCTCATAGGAAACAACATCCCGACCTTGCAGGAGGTTAAGTCCTGACTTGGGAAGTGTTTTGCTATGAAGGATCTAGGGGAAGTTGCTTACATTCTAGGATAAGCATTTGAAGAAACGGATGGAGAAGACTAATAGGACTTAGTCCAAGTACTTACTTGGATAAGGTAGTGAAACGTTTTAGCATGGAGAGTTCCAAGAAAGGGGAACTGCCAATCCAAAGCAATACCAAGCTGAGTAAGACTCAAAGTCCGAGTACCGATGCCGAGATAGCAGAAATGAGTTGAGTGCCATATGCTTCCGCCGTTGGCTCGATCATGTATGTTATGACATGTACTCACCCTGATTTGTCTTTTGCGTTGAGCATGGTTAGAGATATCAAGGGAACTTAGATAGAGCTTACTGGACAATAGTTAAGAACATTCTTAAGTACCTATGAAGGACTAAGGACTAGGTCCTTACACTTGGTGGGAGTGATGACTTGAGAGCGACAGGGTATACTGACGCCAGTTTTCAGACTGACAGAGATAACTTCCGCTCTCAGTCGGGTTGGGTTTTTACCCTAAATGGAGGAGTAGTTACTTGGAAAAGTTCCAAGTAGGAGACCGTGGCTGATTCAACGTGTGAATCAGAGTACATAGCAGTGAGCAAAGCGTCGAAGGAGGCGATATGGTCGAAGAATATCATTGGAGACCTTGGAGTTGTGCCAGCTATAAACGAGACCATGGAGATTTTCTGTGATAACGAAGGAATGGTTGCCTTAACTAAGGAACCAACGGATCATGGCAGATCCAGATATATCGGCAGAAAATACCACTTCATCAAACATTGGGTATAAGAATGACTCCTCGTCGTAAAAAGGGTGTCCTCAGAAGAGAATCCTGCAGATCCCCTCGCAATGGGTCTGAGTAGGATTAAGCATGTTCAACATGCGATGAGCATTGGTCTAAAGGACGATATTAGTTTTAGTGATTAGATGGATGTTTAGAATCTTGTAATAGACAAATGTAATTGACATTTGGTTATTATATAATCGAGATTTATATATAAGTATTGTTTACTATATTGTGTCAATTGTTTACTATTGTTTCACTTTTGCATGTTTTACTTCCTGAATAATTGGATTGTTCAAACTATCCACAGTCGATCATACTTTGGAAGTAAGTTGTGAAGTTAGACTATCATGAATTGGTTTGTAGATTGTCTAAGTGCTTAGACATAGCAAAGGTTTGCTGCAATGTTCATGAGTACTTCTGAAATAGGATTTGAGTATTGGATTAAACCCACGCTCATTTGAATCACTTCATGGAATTTATCATGAATGATTGTGAGAAGATAATATTGTATAATCTTTAAACCGAGATATATGAGTTGTTGTTTACAAGTTGGTTCTGTATTGATAATACATAAACACATCAGTAACTTGATGTTATACAATGCGTTGGTGTGTATGATTTGACGAGTAAATAGTACAAGCATATAAGTCAAAGTTTATCTGTTCCTTTTATCCTAAGATGGTAAAAGCAATATCATAGTCCCCTCGATGATTTTGTGTGGACTTATATGTCGGGCCCGGTCATCACTAAATTGATACGTTCAATTAAGTTCTATGTCAAACAAATCAGAAATCAGGAAACAAGCTAAAGGAGATTGAGAATGATTTTGTTCCATGTCTTTTTTCCACACGATATCATACAGAACGGAGGATTATATGATCCCTTATCTAAAGGACGCGTCATTGACTTGGTTTGAGTTCGATAGCGGCATTTTAGAGCTACGATTGCTAATCGGATTTTGAAGTCGTACTTGCAGTTATAGTTCTTAGACTTATCCAATTGGGAGATTATTCGATTAGGTGTCTAAGCCCATAGCAATAATTGGTATGTACTTGATTTGATTGTAGCATGGTCCTTTTGGGTTGCCTTCACCATAGCAACTAGACATGATGAGTTTTGGAGAAATAGGTTAATTAATAGTTTGTTAATATATTATAAGAATAATATATTAATTGATAAATCATATTATTTAACTGGTATTAATAAGAAATTAATTTTCGAATTAAAAGAAACTGATTAAAAGTAAGGGGGCTGGTTTTGCAAATCATTGATAGTTGCAAAATGGGCTGTTGGATCACCTTGGAAGGGCTGGACAAAATCTATGTGAAGCCCATAGAAGATTTCTTCCAAAGGAGCCTTCTAGAAGGTTTCCATGGGTTGCTTAAGGGTTAAGCGATCAGATTAGGGTTTCCACTTAAAACCCTAGCAGCCACAAGTACATAACGACCCCTTAGCCTCTAGAATTTGGCCACTTCATTCCTAAGAGAACCATAGCCGATTTCTTACCCTCTCTCCCTCATTCTTTGCTTGTGGTGGTTGTGACTCCATTAGAGGTGCAACGCTTGGAGCATTGGGCTTTCGAAGGTCAAGGAATTGAAGTGAGGATTACTTGTTACTACTTGCTAACAAGAAAGGTATTCATCTAACCCTAATATGATTAGATTTGGATTTTATATCTTAGAATTAGGTTCATGCTTTGGAAAATTAATTTGCATGTAATACTTGAGAAAAACCTAGATCCAAAGAAATCAGGGTTACATGTGCACTTAGGAATGTTGTAATGCTCAAAACCCATCAAAACGTTGAACCCATAATCTAGCGGAGTATAGATGACGACCACAGACTATTTTAGACAGTCGAGTGGAACGGTAGCAGGCCCGCAACCTATATGTGTTTTTGAACTACATGTTCAACAGGTGGATTCCATCCCCCTCATGGTGGCCTTATTGACATATATTGCTGAGGAATCCCTTAAGCAGTGTTGTCCATCTCGATGATAATCCTTAGGCTAGTTCCCTTAAATTATATGCTTTAGGGACAGAAAGTGAGAATAACGAGTACGGGTAATCGGGTTGAATGATTTGATGAAATTAACGAACTTAATTATTATGGGTTAAAAATCCTATGTGCTTACTAGGCTCCCAACCCTGACCCACTCAGTTTGTTGCATTATAGGTAGTGGCAATAGAGCTTAGGAGTGATGATCTGATGAGAGATTAATGGATTATAGGCCATTAGAATGATAGATGTTGTAAGGCCTATACTATTTCTGTTAATGCTTATGTACTATATTGACAATGACTTCCCAACATTTTTAATATAATTAAAACACATTTCTTTGGAAATGCTTTGATAATATTTTTTTATATTTTGGGAACAAATTCCACAATATTATTCTTCAAAAGAATACTCTAATTTTTAAATAACTCAGGTCCGGTTTGTTTACCTCTTAATTGGAAAATTAAGAGGTAACCTCTTAAAAATTCAGATATGGCTTGTTTGGTATCGTCTTATAAAATAGCTCTGAATTAGATAAATGCGTCTTAAAATTTCAGACTTCAAAAGACATCTGAAAAACAAAAAGACGTGTGCTGCCCTCCCTAGGTCTCGTTCTTTCTTTTTTCTTCTCACGCCTCCAGTTTTCTTTCTCATCAACACACATAGCCACACCTCCATCCTATCTAATGAAAGCTTTATAACCTCCCCATCATCGCAGTCACCGGTCTCCTCTCCGCCTCTAGCTCCGTAGTCGGTATCTTCTCCGCCCCAGCTCCGATTTCTGCGCTATAACGACGCCGAATCCACCCCTGACGACTTATGTTGGTAATGTCTTTGGCCTCTTTCTTTCTCTTGCTATGTAATCTCTTTCTCTATGGAATCAGATGTGCTATATCAATTTGGGATTGAAATTTCGAGTTTTTTGTTTCCCCTGAAAGATACAACTTTACATAATCGTTTTTTCCCTAAAATCACAGCTGGAATCATATGTGTTGTTTCTTGCTATGTAATCTCTTTCTCTATGTAATCAGATGTGCTATATCGATTAGGGCTTGAAATTTCAAGTTTTTGTTTCCCCTAAAAGATACGACTTCACATAATTGTTTTTTTTTCCTGAAATCACAGCTAAAATTTCAAGTTTTTGTTTACTGTATATGTTGAAATCAAATGAGTTATGTTAATTAAGCGAGGTGTTCATCAAGAAACCCAACAACAGCTCTAAATTATATCACTAGAGGGATTGCTTATTTGATTTTAAAATTCAAGTAAAGATATTTTTTTATTGGATTCAAGAATCTATCTTCCTTCAATATGTTCTTCAACCTTTTTAGACAATGAAAGGGTTGATTAAAGTTGTAATGAAGTCAAGGTTTTCTTCACTTTCTAATGCACTTGAGGAAAATGAAGATGTTGAGGGACAAGAAGAATAAAAGGATGGGATATTTATGTTGGAAGCTATTATGTTGGTTATGCCATATTTGAGATACAAGTATTTATTCACATTGATTTTAGTTTGGATTCTATGTATACAAGTAGTATTTGTATTAATCAAATACATGAAGTTGATCAAATACATGAAGTTGGACCTTATTTGATTTGTATTTGTGTTTAATTTTGATTTATGTTTAATTTGAATTGTGTATGGCGTTCATATTTTTTCTGATAATTATTCAAGAGGTTAATTCAATTATTTTATAAAAAGACACGTTGAACTTAACAAAAACTTATAAAGAAGGGTAAAATGGTCATTTTTATAATTCAGCACAACAATTCAGAGGTTCCAACCAAACAACATATTAGAAATTCAGATCTTAAAAATTTAGACATCTTAAAAATTTAGATCTTAAAAATTCAGACCCTGCCAAACAGCCCCTCATATACAAATCGGTCTTTTCTGGCCATGAAATTGGGGATGTCACAGTTGGGATCAGAGCATTAGTTTAAGCGAACTAGGAATTTGTAGGATTTCTAGACTTAAACTTAGAATGCTAAGCAATGATTGTGAGATGACTATATTTAGAAAATATATAGACACAAGCATTAGCTTATTTTAGGAACAATGCCTAAATTTATTTTATTTGTTAAATGATTTATGATATGCATTATGTGTTATTACTTGATCGGATCTATGGTTTATTGTCGACTGAATCTAGAAAATTTATGTGTTCAGATTTCTAAATGTTCGACTATGATATTAGAATTGGCATGTAACATATGGGAGTAACAAGGAGGATTTAAACGTTTATCAAAAATAAAGATCTAAATTCGCCTACTTTTGTGTATAGATTAACATGGCCAGAACCCCAAACAGATTCAGAAACACTAATGTAAGTGCTAATGGCAATCAGCAGCCTCAACCACAAGTGATTGAGCGTGCACCGAAAGTAGCAGCTACACCCGAGCCAATCACGATGGCAGTTGTACAAGAAATGATCCAAATGATGTTGGATCGTAATATGGATGAAAAAAGACGTCTACTTTAACAGAGTAGGGATGAACCTACTATGCCTGTTGAGCAGCCTAAACCGAACATTAAACAATCAAATGAAGGAGACTATAGTCAGAAAGTCAGTCAAGTTGAGCCACGATTGGTTAGAATAAACCACCCTTACGGAGGAAATGATCGACATGGGTGCAAGTACAAGGATTTCATGGCATCCAAACCACCGAGTCTTTCTGGAAGCTCAACACCGGTGGATCTGATGGATTGGATCTTCGAGATGGAGATGATGTTTGAAAGTTGCGTCTACACCAACAAACAAAAAACTGCTCTCGCGGTTACACTGTTAAAGCCAGGGGTACTGAGCTGGTGGAAGCTACTAGCTGATACCATGCCCAATGAAGAAGCTAACAAGATGTCTTGGGAAAAAATTTTGGTGCAACTGAAAATGCAGTACTGCTCGGAGCAGGATCCTCATGAGGTCAACAATGAGTTTCAAAATTTGAAGAAGGGAAGGATGAGTGTCACCGAGTATGCTGCATGTTTTACGAAGAAAATGAAGTTTGTTCCTTATTTGGTTCTAACTCAACTCTCCAATGTCAACAAGGTTGCCATTGGATTACCAGCAGACATTGATCTGATGCTCAAGCAAGTGACCACCTTGAAAGAATGTTGAGACCTTTGATCTGATGCCATTGGATTACCAGCAGACTTTGATCTGATGCTAAGAGTGTTGAGACCCAGTTAAGGGAGAAGCGTCTAGAGAGGTCCGAAGTTGGAGAAATAAAGAAATTTGATGGATCTTCAAGGTCGAACAAGAAAAGCAAGTTCTCGAAGTCTAGTTCCGAGAAATTTGGATGAGGAGGAGGTGAAGCAAGATGGTGTAAGAAGTGAAAAAAGAAGCACTTTGGAAAGTGTGGTGAGGAATTCACTTCTCACAAGTGTGTAAAACTGGGTATTACGCCAATGATGGTACATCCATAAAGAGGGTGTGTTATGGATGTAGAGAAGAAGGGCAGAATTCTAAGGACTACCCAAAGAAGAATGAGGCAGCAAGGCCTAATGTTTCACCGAGGCCAAAGGCAAGAGCATTCCAAATGACCTTGGAAGCAGCAAAGAGTGAAGCAGATGTCGCTTCAGGTACCTTTCTTGTAAATGGATTGCCCGCTAATATATTATTTGATTATGGAGCTAATTACTCTTTTATATCACATAAATTTGGTGGAACACTAGCCTTGCCTGTAGATAAACTTGATAGTGCTCTAGTTGTAGAAGTTGCCAATGGCAAATTCATACCTGTTAGCGATTGCATTAAAAACATCGTAATCGACTTGAATGGGAGTAAATTCCACAAGGATTTGTTACCCATTGAGTTGAATGGTTTCGACATCTTATTGGGAGTGGATTGGCTTAGTGAAAATGATGTGGAGATACTATATACAGGAACAAGATGGTGAGAGTAGACTCACCTAGAAAAGAATCGTTTATGGTGTACGGGGACAAACGTAGAGTAAACTCTAGAATCATTTCCCTGATGAAAGCCATAAAATATTTGTCAAAAGGATGCACATCATACTTGCCATTTGTGATTGATGAAAATAACGAGAAAAAAGAGATACAAAGAATACCAGTGATGTGTGACTATCCATAAGTTTTTCTCAAAGATCTTCTTCGATTGCCCCTGATAGAAAAATAGAGCTTCGAATAGACTTGTTGCCAGGATTAACACCAATAGCGAAAGCAACATACTGATTTGCACCGATATAGATGAAGGAGCTTATGATGCAACTTTAGTAGTTGTTGGACAACGGTTTCATTAGATCTAGGTCATCACCCTGGGGAGCTCCAGTATTATTCGTGAAGAAGAAGGATGGAAGCATAAGGATGTGCATAGACTATAAAGAGTTGAACAAGGCAACGATAAAGAACAAGTATCCCATGCCAAGGATTGATGACATGTTCGATGATCTGCAAGGTTCAAGATATTTCTTAAAGATCGATCTTGGTTCGGGATATCATCAATTGAACTATGAGAAAGCAAGATATTGAGAAGACTGCACTCAGAACAAGATACGGACACTATGAGTTCTTGGTTATGTCATTTGGACTAACCAATGCTCCAGAAACATTTATGGATTTGATGAGCAGGGTTTATAAACCATTCCTCGATAAATTTGTAATAGTGTTCATAGACGACATTCGAATTTACTTAAAAATCCAGTAGGAGCATGGCAAGCACCTACATGAAGTATTAGAAGTTTTGTAGAGGGGGAAGTTGTACACAAAGTTCTCGAAATGTGATTTTTGGATTTGAGAAGTCTAATTCTTGGGTCATGTGGTTAACTAATAGGGAATAATGGTTGACCCAACAAAGATTGAAGTTGTGATGAAATGGGAATGACCAAAAAGTCCTACTAAGATTCAAAGCTTTCTGGGATTAGATGGATATTACTGAAGCTTTATCCAAGTATTTTCTTTGATAGCTGCTCCATTAACAACTTTGACCCATAAAGGAGGAACATATATATGGAGAGAGAAACATGAAGAAGCATTTAAGAAATTAAAGAAAAAAAGCATTGATTCTATCTTTACCTGATAGAGTTGAAGACTTCGTAGTCTATAGTGATGCATCTGGAGTTGGGTTAGGTTGTGTTCTGACCTAGAGAGATAAAGTAATAGCATATGCATCTCGATAATTGAAAGAGCACGAGAAGAACGACCCTACTCATAATCTGGAGTTGGCAGCGGTAGTATTTACATTAAAGATATGGAGGCAATATCTTTATGGCACAAAGTGCAAACTCTTCATTGATCATAAAAGTCTCTAGTATCTCTTTAATCAAAAAGAATTGAATATGAGACAACGACGCTCACCAGTGATACTCAAGGATTACGACAGCGAGATACTTTACCACCCTGGTAAAGCAAATATTGTAGTTGATGCTCTTAGTTGAGAAGTAAACCAGGAAAGAAAGAGGCCAAGAGCTTTAACAATAGAAGTTGTCTCAACAATTGTGGAAAGCATCAAAAAATATTAGGAAGAAGCTTTAGAGAATAAAGACCGAAAAGAATAACGTTTCGGCAAAACATTGGTATTCGGTACAAATAATCAAGAATTTAAGGTATTCCAAGATAGGATTTGGGTGCCTAAGATGGGATGAATAAGAAATCTTCTAATGGAAGAAGCTCACAAGAAAATGTACTCGATTCATCCCGGCAACACTAAAATGTATGTGGATTTGAAACCTTACTACTGGTGGCCGACGATGAAGCTCGATGTTGCAAAGTATGTGGTAGAGTGTGTACCATGTGCTAGAGTTAAAAGCACAACATCAGAAGCCATAAGGCAGAGTGTGTAACATGTGCGAGAGTTAAAGCTCAACATCATAAACCGTATAGGAGTTTAGAAACTTTACCTATACCCATGGGTAAATATGAAGACATCACCATGGATTCTGTGACTAAACTACCCAGAACGAAGAATGGTAATGACATGATTTGGGTAGTCGTGGATCGGTTCAAAAAGAGTACGTACTTCTTAGCAGCTAATGAGAGATGGTCTAAGGATAAGCTTGCAAATGTTTGCGTGAAGGAGATAGTAAGACTTCACAGTGTTCCGTTAACAATTGTATCGGATCATGACATTCGTTTCACATCAAGATTTGGGAAAAGTCTACAAGAGGAAATGGGTATGAAGTTGTGTTTAGGTACAACCTACCATCCACAGACTAATGGTTAAAGTGAAAAAACAATTCAAACAATGGAGGATATGTTAAGAGCATGTACCCTAGAATTTCAATGTAAATGGGATAGACATTTACACCTCGTAGAGTTTTCCTACAATAATAGTTACCATTCGAGCATTAAGATGGCACCTTATCAAGCATTGTACGGACAGGAGTATCGTACGCCGTCTTGTTGGTTTGAGGCTGGAGAAAAGCACTTTGTTGGCCCCAAAATAGTCCATAAAACTGCAGAAAAGCTAAAATTGATTAGAGAAATGATGTTAGCAGCTCAGGATCGCCAAAAGAGCTATGCCGACAAAAAGCAGTGACAAATGACATTCGAAGTTGGAGATTCGGTATTGCTCAAAGTCTCACTATGGAAGGGACTTAATTATACGATTTGGAAAAAAAAGGAAAAGTTGATTCCAAGATTTATTGAGGCATTCAAGCTTCTGTAAAGGATTAGGAACCAAGCTTACAAGATGGAATTACCGGAAGAACTGGATGGTATTCATAACACTTTCCATGTGTGTTATTTGAGGAAGATCACGGGAGAAGTTCTCTATATAATTCCATTTTCGTAGTTAAGGATGGATGAAAATAAGAGGTTAATCGAAGAGCTTGAAGCAATTATTGACCGTAAGACAAAGAACTTGGGCGGTAAGATGGTTGAATTAGTGCTTGTGCGATGGAAACATATGAATGGGCAGAACCTCACTTAGGTAACAGAGAGTGATCACATGATGATTCGTTATCCACATATGTTTGTTGATGAATGATTCCGGGACAGAAACATCCTGAGGAGGAGAGAAGTGTAATGCCTGTGTATCTGGCTAAGCATTAATATTGTAATAGTTAGACTCGACAATTGTAATCTATTTTGAAGTAATAAAGAGGAATTATTTAAGTATTATGTGATTTAAGTGCAACATATGTGCTTATAACGATGTAATAAAATAATAATAAAAATATGCGTCAAAAATAAAATACTAGATAGACCCAATATCTATGAAGAAAGTTGAAGTGGTCGTGACTTGGATTCTTGAGATATAAAGAACGCTAAAATCCGACTTATAACGAAGAAGTTATGACTCGTCGAAGTTTTGCGACCAAAACCGGTACGACGCTATGTATCGTAAAAAGTGAGTTTGCGATAAAATACTTTTTAGCCTTAGCGATCTAAACAAAAGTCATAGTATATGTTAAACCAAGAGCGTGCATATAAAGAACGTCCAAATCTGACTTTGTTAGAGGAAGTTATGATTTTTCTAAGGTTTGGCATAACAGTGTGCAGCCCAAAAATCAAATTTTAGATTGATTGATTTTTAACAGGCATAACAGTGTGCAGTCCAGACAAAAACGGACGTCGGATGACAAAGTTATGAATTTTTAACGGACTGTAACTGTCTAAGTCTATTAAAATATAACTCTAAATGAAAGTTATAGATCACGTCGCTACCTACGCACAGATATAAAGAACGTCAAAAACGGAGCTTGTATGTGAAAGTTACGAAATTTAGAAGATATTAAGTTTTGGGTTAGGATTCGAAGCTGACATGTGGGAGAATCTCAGCCCCACCTTCTTCCCGACGGTTTCGCATATGATGATGACACATGTCACTGATACGCCCAACATAGGGCTTGGTACACCCAGTCTACCGAGTACGCCCAACGTGCGTTGGAATTACGCCCTATGTAATGCAACTTCCCAACCTATAAATAGAAGCGCAAATCTCTTATTTCTTCACACCATTCTTATTCCACTATACCCACAAACCCTCTCTTCCATTCCCTAGCACTTCCTAAGTGCTAGAGGCGAGTCCTGGAGTGCCAAAATGTCTCGAGAAGAAGAGCTTTCAGCTCATAAGTTTTGCCCGAGTAGAACCCGATTCCTTGCTAAACCCCTTTGTAAGTGAGTTCTGCTTATCCTACTTTAAGTATAACTTATGTTTAAGTTCATTATCGTTATTATGAAGCTATACACAATATTTATTAGTAATTCAAATTTTTTATACTGATTGATCTACTTACGGGGATGATGTCTAGGCTGTGATTTAGTGAGGTGTTTAAAGTGGACTTTCCAAACGGTATACTTTGTATACCAAACGGACCCTACCCGGTTGTTCCTACCTTGATAATCATGAAAGTAGACTTTGAGTGAATGATAAATCTAGACTAATAATTAGTCGCAACAAATATTAGACTAAAATCTAGCAATAATGATATTAGGTTTCGTCGAAGAAAAAGAAAATTGTTAGAAGCGAAGCGCCGCCCGAATATCGAGTCACCCTTTAACAAGTGAGCGTATAGTTTCTTTCATCTTACACATAGATATGAAGTATTTAATATAAATTATGTGATGTATGTACCTATTATCTATGTTCTTGATATCTATGTTGGATGAATGATTTATACACGTTTTACTTGATTTAAAATGTATAACTATTATATACCTATAAATATGTCGGGTAAAGATGGGTGATGATATAGATGATGAAAGATGAAATAAATGATGAGAGGCCTCGTTGTTGAAAGTTGACCGAGTTATCTAGCAGAGTATAGATGACGACCACAGACTATTCTAGACAGTCGAGTGGAACGTTGGCAGGCTCGCAACATGTAGGTGATTTTGAACTACATGTTCACCAGGTGTACTCCATCCCCCTCATGGTTGCCTTATTGATATATATTGTTGAGGAATCCCTAAGCAGTGTTGTCCATCCCGATGATAATCCTTAGGCTAGGTCCCTTAAATTAGATGCTTTAGGGACATAAAGTGAGGATAACGAGAAGAGATAATCGGGTTGAATGATTTGATAACATTAATTAACTTAATTATTGTGGGTTGAAAACCTAATGTGCTCATCAGGCTCCCAAACCCGACCCACTCAGTTTATTATATTACAGATAGTGGCAATAGAGCACAGGAGTGATCATTTGATGAGAGATCAATTAATTATAGTCCATTAGAATGATAGATGTTGTAAGGCGTGTACTATTTCTGTTTATGCTTATGTACTGTATTGATAATGATATCCCGACGTTTTTAATATAATTAAAACATATTTCTTCAGAAATGCTTTGATAATACTTTTATTATATTTTGGAAACAAATTCCACAATATTATTTTTCAAAAGAATACTCTACTTTTTAAATAAAGCATAAATAAATCGGTTTTCTGACCGTGAAATTGAGGATGTCACAAAAAATCATGAGAATTAGAGAATTGATGTGTATATAGAGGAAATTATGGTATGTATTTTAAAAATGGTGTTGGATGATATCGGTTTCTGTAAATATTGGATATGAGAAAAATTTAAAATTTAAAAAACTAATATGCAAAACTAATAAAGCATATAAACCAATATTTATTCATTATTAATTCCTTAAATGTTGGATTTAGTGGATTAATTTAGAATTGAAATAATGATTCAAAAAAAAAATCGTCCGTATATAGAGGGATTTATACCAAATATATGAATGTTTTTGTATTATTTAAAAGCAAAGGAAATCATATATGTAGAGGAATGACAACATTGTAGAATCATAATGGCGAAATTCTACAAGGTGATGAATTACATGTGGATTAAGGAGTAGAAAGATGAGATTATACAAAATCGCACCAATAACGTATTAAATGGTGCGGATATATATAGAAACCACACCTACTACATATCCTTCTTTTATTTATTGATGTGAAAACAGTTTTAGATGATTTAATAATACGATTTAAGTATATAACCGCATCAGTAAAAAAATCTCATCGCACTATTAACCTAAAATATCCTCCATTATAAATAAAGATCTTTTGTCACATGTCACATTGTCATTTATTTTGCCACATGTAATTTTGTAGTTATTTTAAATCAATTTTTATTCTATGTCTTTTTATGCTTTTTTCATTTTATTAAATTTCATATAATATTTAAATGTAATAATAAATGCATATCAATTTCATAAATGAACTTTCCATTTAATTTCAAATTATTAAATTAAAGATTAATTAATTTTCTTTATTTATTTATCTAAATTATTTGTTTAAATTTAAAAGAAATAAAAACACTTTAATTTTTATAATTCAATATTTTCTCAATTTTTTTTTATAAGTTCAACTTTTTAAATGTTTAAAATTTTGTATTTAGTTTTTATTTTAAATAAATTCATATAAGACATGAGATACTTAAAAAAAAATATTTAAAAAGTCAATTATCCAATCATAGGTTGTTCTCATAAGACGTCGATAACTTTAAGATTTTATAGTATGATAAATTCAAAATATTCACGGGCTGTCCTCAATTAAAACATGTCCACAAACAGATAACAAAGTCTTTCACTCGGGAATGCACACCATGGCACGTGGTTTCCCGAGTCTTTGAAAGGAAAAAGAAACCTAGCAAATTTTTGTGCTAACTCCTCGTAAAAACGTCATAGATGTATATTTTTTCTTCTAACTAATTGATAGAAACCACACACCAAAATCATCACTCTGCAGCTTCTAATCATTAGATAAGGTCAAATACACGAAGCCAAAATCACCTTCTTTTCTTTCCTTTTCTATCCCTCTCACTATACACCATGCCCATATCCTTCTCTCTCTCTCTTTATATATATCCTTCATCAATGCACTTATAGTTATAGACATGGAAATACACTAATAATATCCAAGTTGCGAGTGTCAATCTAAGCATAGTTCTAGTACCAAACAGCAAATCCAAAGATAAAACCTATAGATAATCCATATAAAGTAAGAGAGAGAGAGAGAGAGAGAGAGAGAGAGAGAGAGAGAGAGAGAGAGAGAGTTGAATATGCTGCATGCAAATCTCTGTGGAAAGGAAGAAAGCAGAAGTGGTCCTGAATTAGTGGAAGAGGAAGAAGATAGACAAGTATATGTAAGTAAATTGGTCCCTCATTCATAATTCAAGAGGGTACTGTCTCTTCCTACTGTTGCTTTCATACACCTCAACATGACTCCTTCCTTTTGTAATTATTATCTTCATACTCAAAAGCCCATAATTATAAGTTTCAATTAATTATGAATTTGACTTTCTTTTTCACTTATTGCATCCTTTATTTTCGTAACTTACTACCCTAAATAATCAATGTATCTGACTACAAAATTGAAATTTGTTTATCACAACATCAATGTAGTTAATTAATTTGATGCAATAATATATGGGTTGATCAGAACTACTTGAATTACACCAAGATTGGATTAATATAATAAAGGAATACCAAACAACTTCATACCCTTGCTACTTGCCAGGCTCACAAAAGCTTTTTAGTAGGTGTAAATATCTTAATTTCTGGCCAATTTACAAATGTTTAAGGATTTTGTATATAATCAAAAGATCAAGGAAATTTTTATCGTCTGCCCAGAAGATGAGTTTGTAAATGTCATCATATATATCCATAGATTTTCTAATGTGTCATCACCATTGCATATATACATTACGATCAAGTCATTTTCAATTGACTAATTGATATAGGAAACAAATTATTTAAATAGCATTAATGTAATTTGAAGTTACGTAACGACAACAAGCGTACGTGTAGTTCACGAAACTAGACACAACCAAGATATAAAAATAAATCATAACAATAACAAAGACCCATCCACATAAGATTATATGACATATTTTTGGAAATTTCACGATTTGAAGAAAAAAAAGATCGTGGCTAGATTTTGTAAATCTACAAAAGTTTACTTGTGATTTATTTTAAATTTTGTAAATTATGTTTAGTTAATTATTAAGATTGATATAGGATTGTGGCTAGTTTTTATAAAACAGACTAATTGAATCGACAACCAAACTGTTTCAACTAAATAAATAGTTTTTAAAACATTAATTAATTCTATTATATATTATAATTAATCATATGGAGTACTAGATATATATGTCACTATAGAAAATAAAATAATGACACACAATATAACCGGTTTATTATAAGATAAATAAGTTCTCCCAAATATAACAGGCGTGCCTATCCATCTGTCTTTTGCACCATGTGATATACAAAACTTCAATAAAACAATGCCCTAGCTTTAATTTGTAACTGCCGATAAAGCACTACACACAACTTTTCAATATGTTCAGAAATGGTCCCATAAAAATAATTATGCTACTTTTTCTTTCACTATTTTATCCCCACAAACCCTAGCTACATTTTTGCTCTTTTGTTAAAGAATGTAACTTAACCTTAAGAAGAGAAATTTGGGTATCTTGTTAACCATCCATCCAATCATTTCTCAACCACATCACACCATTAAATTAGCTGAAAGTAACATTGTTTCATTTGGTTATTCTGGCTATACTTGTTAGGGAATAATTTTGAGGTTTTAAGCTCGTGGTGAATGTTAGAAAGAGTGAAAGAGAGGATCATTTTTAACAAATTTGATTGATCATTTACTAATGAATATTTCGTCATAAACATTATCGCGTGACGAAAATAATCTCCGATAAGATTTTGACAGCTAAAGATGATGCCGAAGGAACGTACGACACGTGGCAGCATATGAGTCATTGCTTTTATCTTTACTAAAAACTCATTCCAATTGGCCATGGTTGGTTGAGTTGCAACATTCTGAAACTCTCTCTACTCATTTCTGTCATGAATTCTATCTAAACTCATGTCCTCTACAGTTAGGTTTTCTCTTTTAAGCAACTACTTTTGAAGTTATAGACTTTCTCTCTAGATTCGGCTAGAACAAGCTTGTTTTCAACTATAATAGCAAGCTAGTGAAGTTTTGTTCAAGAAATATAGCTGAATTTTGGAAAAAAGTACCTGAAATCTATGTCCAAGTAAGTTTCCTTCATATGTCTATCTGATCCATGTACTTTCTAGTGATTATTTATGCATATATTTCAGCTTCACTTTCTTATTTTATGTGTGGGTTGCAAAGAACAATAAAAAGAAGCCATGGAGTACTCATAGTACTTAATGGGTACTTTGTTCTTCATCCTAATCAGGGTTAAAACTTAAAGCTTTGATATTACATGCTTTTCTATCATTTATGAGTTTAATTATGAGTTTCTTTTCTGCTTTCAGAGACTTCTTCTTGAATCTTGAACCAAAAAAGGGGTAGCTTCTGCATCAGTTATGAGTCAAGAAAGATGAATATTTCAAATTTAAGAGAATCAAACCACGAAACCAAGCAAGAAGGATCTAGTGATGCCTGCAAGATTGTACCTAAACCAAACTTAACCACATCGTCATGGTCGAGATTGAAAGATCCAAGAATTGTTCGAGTTTCTAGAGCTTTTGGTGGAAAAGATCGACATAGTAAAGTTTGTACAGTTAGAGGGTTAAGAGATCGGCGAGTTAGACTCTCAGTTCCCACTGCTATCCAATTGTATGATCTTCAAGATCGTTTAGGACTCAATCAACCGAGTAAAGTTGTCGATTGGTTACTTGATGCAGCTAAACATGAAATCGACGAACTCCCTCCTCTCCAAATCCCACCAGGAAGCTTCGGACAAAATCTTCAAGCAATGCTAAGTGCTTGTTCACAATCCGAAGAGGTTAAAAGTAATGTTAATGGTCTGAATTGGGAGGATTACTGGAACCCTGATAAATCAAAAGCAACTGCACGAGACACCAGTGAAGATGGAGAAAATCTTGATCGAGAAGATGAAAGAAACAAGCATGATCATCATGGGACATTTGTTCAACCTAGTAATTTCTTCGGAAGAAACCCTAATTCTTCGAATTTACCAGGTTTGTTAAACAATGTCGTTCCAAACAGTTCTTTCCTCAAATGGGATCCTTCTAATTTGTCATTATCTCAATTTCATCATCAACATGGCGACACAGTTCATAACTTCAATATGAACGTATCAGCTTTGCCCTCCATTCCGTCGGGATCTCAGGTTCTTCTGTATCCTCCACCACAACCACCGCCTCAAACACAGTCCTATTTCCCTTCACACAATCACAACTCCGGTGAGTTTGATCCGAAACAACTAAACTTCCAAATGCTCAGTTCTTCTTCAAGTTCTAATTTCACGCCACCTCTCTACACAATAAACCAAGGGATGCGACCGTTTCATTTGAGCATGAACCCTAAGTTTTTTTCTTCAGAAGATCATGGTGGGCATGAACCACACAAATGAGTGAAATCCTTTCTTGATCTTCATATTCATGAAGCATCATTCGAACTTTGCGTTAAGAATAACTAGAACCCAAAATGGAGCAATCTTATTTAAATCAAGATGGTTTTATTTTTTGTTTTCGATTAAAGTGTTCGTTAACCTTCCTTCATATAAACTCAAATTTTCTTATGTATACTTTTATATATAGATATTGATTGATGTATGAAATATTGTATCAGTTCTTCCCATTCTTGAGGTGTAACACAGCAATAATAAATATTAGCAATAGTATATGTATTTTCATCATCCTTTTAACACTATGCAATTTGTATTAGAGATAAGATTGACCTTCGTAGTAAAAGTCATTTTCGATTGATGATCTTACGACACATATTAATTAGAATCTGCAAGGGAATGTGTTCTTCACAAAATAATTTGTAAAACTTAACTTTTGGACTCACTGTAATTTTGTTTAACCAGAAAGAAAGCATTATATTTTGTCAAAATAAACGATTTTAGTAGAGAAAACACTAAATGTGATGTTTGTCATTTTATTTTACAATGATAATTAACTCATAACAATGATCTACAAGAAATCGAATACAATAGTCCAAAAAGATAATTTTTTTAGGCATGTGATGTCTATGCATGTGTTGTATGTCTTTAAGCAGTACTGATTTTTATTTTCTAGCTAGTATTGATCGTTTCAAGAAAAAAACACCCTTGCCTCTGAGTATGTGTCGCCTTAACTTCACTACAAGAAATGTTGCCATTAGCGGCGGTGCAGGGCATTTGCGGCGACATGTAATTGATGCGTTATATGTCGCCGCTAATGTCCTGCGTCGCCGCTAAAAGCAACCTAATAACGATCCGCATCAAACAGTCTGCATCCGTTCTATTTGTTTTCTATCCAAGGGTCATACAAGAACGAAAAAACGCACTGACTTTTACCTCCAGGGTGTTAGGTGTTGCTGCTAATAGTCATATGTCGCCGCTAATGCCCGACTTTTTTGTAGTGCTTGGAGAGTAATTAATTCTATTTTACAAAATCAATTAATAATACATGAGTCATTTGAATTAATGATTAATCTTTATCTTTATAAAAGACAAATCTATTTTCGAAACTCTTAGACGAGACGCTATAGGTCGAATTTTGCTTGTTATAGGTGACATGGACATGCCATAATGGCGTAGTAACGGGGAACACCCCCCCCCCCCCCCCCCCCCCCCTTCTCGTTGCTTCTCGTTATGGCGTCACTCGTGCTCGTTACGACCGATTGAAATGCGGTGAAATTTGAACGTTGGGCTAGTGGACCGTTGCAAACGGTCAAAACGTAAATTAAAAAAAAAACTTTTACTTATTTATCTTTATAAATACTAGTTTTAACCCATTTTTTTAACCTTTCTCTCATTCTCTCTATATCTTATAAACATACTTTCTTCAAATTTTTTAAAACAATGGAGCAAAACTCAAAACCATCCTCCATCATCAAGCCCAAACACACAACCAAACATAACTTCGCCTCTCGGGTTATGAAAATTATTTCAATCTTTTATCGTCTCAAGGATCACCACAAATCTTATACCTAGACGCCGCTTTTCAATCTCTTTTCACCACCACTGCAATTTCCCAACTCACCTTAGCTTCAACAAAATCTATTTGGTCAAAACCCAAATTTACAACAAAATCTTGTCCCTACATTTGCTTCAATGCAACAAACTACCAACCAACCAGCACCTATAACACAACCATCGGTTGAAGTGGAAGCGGGAGGTAGGAGGAGAGGGAAAAGGAAAGGAAAATCGAAAGGGAAATCGATAACGGTTGAAACAGAAAATGCAAGTGTTCCACAATGGTAGACACCGAAGGAGGAATATGCTTTGACACGACTTGGTGTACTACTTCAAAAGACAAACTTCGTGGAAATGGAATGAAGAAAGGAGCTTATTGGGGGCGATGCGCGACAAGTTTCACACTATTTTAAAGAAAAATCTGTATCACAATAATGACATGTTGAGCAGCAAATGGAGCCAAATAACTTAGCGGTGCAAAAAATTCAACGGTATTTACAACCGGCTTGAGGCGCAACAACAAAGTAGAACCAACAACTTCGATTTCTTCAAATATGCAAACCAACAATATCGGGTCGAAATGGGACAAGTTTTTGAGTTTGAAAAATCATGGGAGTTGTTGCAAGTGGATCCAAAGTGGAATAAAATGCCTACATTGTCAGAGGTTCAATCCAAAAGGTCTCGCAATTCGAGCTCAGTCGACGTGTCGGACACATAGACTTATATTGACCTAAATGTCGACACCGATGAGATCCCGGTTGATATCGAGGAAATATCCCCACCTCGGCGACTGCTCGGACACGGCAAAGCGAGGCGCACTGCAAGACATGCTGAGGAGGTTTGAGGTGAAAACAAAAGAGGCAGCGGAAATGAGAGCGAAGTTCGACGAATACAATTTGTTAATAAAAGAAAAAATAACTTGAAACGTTTTCATTTGGAGTTCCTAGGAAGCCAGACACGGGAGAAGCATGAGCAAAAACAGAGGGGACTAATGACAGATCAATTTTCAATTCTTCAGACGAACGATGAAGGTTTGGCGCCTAAGGATCTAGCGGTGCTACAAGCAATGAAAGAACAAATTAGAAAGAAATATTTGGGTTAATTAAGATTTTATGAGTAATTTGAATGATATTTTAGTTATGATTTTAGGTTTAAATTTTTTTTTAATTGTAATCGGAATTTTAGATTTTAAATATTATGTCTTATTTTGTTTTATTGTTTTATGTTTTATAAAAATATATTCGTTTTAGTAATTAATAAAAAGTAAAAAGAAAAAAAAAACCAAAAAGGAAGAAAAAAACAAGAAACCAAAAAAAACCAAATTAAAAAAAATAAAATAAAAAATAAAACATATTTATTCTCAAAAAATTGATGTTGCATCTTGTTGCTCATTTCCCCAATTGGTGTTATAACAATATTTACTTATGTGGCATGTGAGGTGACACAACTCGGTATTGCATCTTGTTGCCCACACCCAATGCTCTTAAAATTTCATCTTATTCTAATTAAGTAGCTTATCACTACAAGAAAAAAGGAAATTAGCGACGACTAAAATCGCTGGTAAAAAGTAAAAAAGTCGTTGGTAAAGGTAGTAGTGGCGACACATCGCCAGTACAAAGTCGCCGCTATTGCTTTGTCGCTATTGATCAAAATGTCGCAGGTAAAAAAGTTGTCGCCGCTAATGCTTAAGTCACCGGAGATTTTCCAACTACATAATAAACAACAACATATATAAACTTATAAGTTAAATTATCAAACAAAAAAAATCATTTTAATAATCATTGAAATTATTTAAAATTCGTTTGATCAATGTAGTCCAATGAATATATTATCCTTTCTTTTTTATGTTTTTAAGATTTTCAAACAATTTTTCTTACATCAATATAATAGAATTTAACAAAAAATCAAAAAATATAAATTTTCAAATAATTTTTCTTACATAAGTATAATAGAGTTTAGACTTGATAATAAAAATATATTTTATAAAGTTATAAATAATTGGTTTCTTTTATATATACTGCTTAAATAAACTTTTTGTCAACATAACTTATTAGTTGCTTCATAGAATAATTTATTATTATATTAAAAAGAAATGATCTACGATGATCAAAATCAAATTGCTAAACGTTGATAAAAAAAACAAAAGAGCATCCTACTTACATACATAATAGCATCCTACTTATACCAAAATTACATACTTACACATAATACATAAGAACATCAAATCCACATACTTTCACATACATATACCACCTATACACCAAATACACATACATTCACATACACACAAAATAACATCCTACTTATACTAAATACACATAGTTTCACATATATAGATAATAACATCATTCTTATACTAAATACATAAACTTTCACATGTATATACCATATATACACCAAACACAGATACATTCACATACACACATAATAGCATCCTACTTATACCAAATACACATAATTTCACATATATAGATAATAACATCCTACTTGTACCAAATACACAAATTTCACATTCATATACCATATATACATCAAACACACATCCATGGACATATATACACCAAACTTACATAGATTCACATACATATATGAAATATACACACAAATGCCAAATTTCACATAATTTAAACAACTAAACATATTTTGCAATTAAACTCGAATTTCACAATAAATAGAAGTAAATAGAACATGTGGTGGCGGAAATCAAAGAAATGGTGCAGTGGTGGCGGTAGTCACCGATGGTGATAGCCGAGAAACTAAATAAAAAACTGAAATTGACAATTTTTTCCAATTAATCACTAAAATAAGCTAAAAATCGATGCTACAAGAGAAAAGGGAAAGGAAACTAAGCTGAAAATACCTATTGTCGCTAGAGATTAGACTCAGTCGCTGGAAATTCTCCCTTACCGGTTTATCTCTACTTTGCCCGCCGATATCTTCTTCTATGTGGCCGAAATTCCTTAATATCTACTTTGGCCGGTGGTGATGCTTGCGAATCAACGAAGAAGCGTGAAAGAAAAATGCAGCAGTAGACAGAAGATAATAGAAATAGAAAAGGAAAAGGGCGTTGATTTTTTTTGTTAACTGCATCGACCTTTACCGGCGACGCAAGAGGCTTCAACGGCGACATTTCAGAGGGAATTATTGCGGTATCATTTATTCAACATTTAGCGGCGACAGGGTTAGGTCTTTGTGGCAACATGTGTCTTCGGTATTGGTTTTGTGCGTTCCATGAGTACCCCTTCCGTTGGATTAGAAACACGACCGAACGACTCTATTTTACAAGAACGTGAAAACGTGGATCCATGCCATGGCCCTTTAGCGGCGACACCAATAGTGGTGACATGTACCTTTAGCGATGAAAAACTGATATGTCGCCGATATTGGTGTCGTCACTAATGTCGATATTACTTGAAGTGTGTTAATCGACATAGTTTGTCTATATAAGTGGTTTTGTTTCATGTTTGGTTTAGGGAGCCAAATATTATAATTGGATTATTCGGGGGTCAAAGTGTAATTTTCGGGCCACTTTGTAAAGATTTCTAGAGGCGGGGGAGTGGTTGGTAATTGTCACACCCCCAAACCAAGGATGGCGGAAACGTCCGAGGGTGGAGGACTTCATGTGTAGTATCATAACAACAATGGCAATAGTGATGAAAGTAAACACAACCAACATATATATAATTGAAAGAGTTACATCATTGTATGAATTACATGTTTCAAAATCAATTACAATATGCTGACAAAATATGATAAGTTTGACGCCTCAACGTCCCATCCTCAAAAGTACTTTGTTACCTGTTTAGCGATTTTCTAAGAATACAAATAGTTTGAAAAAGTGTCAACACAATGGTTGGTGAGTTCATAAGTTTTTGTATATAATCATGAAATAGCTTGTCTCGTAATTGCATAGCTGTTCTAGAAAAATCCGATATTTTCCTTAAAATGAATGCTGTAGTCTTGTACCCAAAGACTGAAACGTATGAGTAATCTTCCTTATTTACAGAAAATAACGTGAGTTTATTTCGATATAAACGCGTATGATATTAGTGAAATTCTCGTAAATTCTTAAGTTTGTTAATACTTTCCGTGAGTTATTATAACCATACTTGACATAGACGGCCTCGTAATGCGACGTTCTTCAGGCGTCGCCGTTAAATGACACTTGTCACCATAGACCTGCCGGTCTAGCTGTTGCAAGCAGCTCTGGTGTGGGTTTGTCAAACCCAATATAGATCTATACACAACTATCACGTTCTCCTTACAAGAGACTCTGGTTACAATTTACAGGACTTGTCGACTTTGTTACTTTGGAAGTAACCCGAAGGGAATGACTCACAAATTTATTCATTAACAGATTTACGTGAACCAAACTGAAAACCTTTGGTAAATAAGTTTGAGAAGTAAATGATACATAAACTATACCTATTATAGTTTATCCAAAATGTTTGTAATGTATAAGAATTCTTTTATGAATGCTTTAATACTATGAATTCATAAACTATGCTCATTATAGCTTAATTTACGTATTCTAAATGAATGAATAATCTTATCATGAATGACTATATTTCAGTTTATGATGATAAACTAACAAGGAGACACATTCAATATTTAGAACTTATCGTTATACACTTTGCTCAACATAATACAAAGTGTTATGAAAGTTATAAGCTGTTAACAAATTTTCAACCTTTCTACGCTGTTTTTGAAAAGTCATAGAATAATCATACGAAGTTGAAAACTAAATCCGTAAATTCTGAGAGTTCCCAAAATGTGTCTAGTTTACTCAAAATTTTTATCATGATTTTTAATGACATCCAACTTGGGTGAAAAAGTCCATAATCACAAACTGGTCCGGATTGGTGTTTGAAATGATAGGCAGTTTTGTAAAAATCACCATAAATTGTAGAAAAATCGTATGGAGATGTGCAAGTAGTCATTTTAAAGCTAAGAACTGGAACTACTTACAACTAAAACAGTTTTTCAAACAAAAATGTTTAAGTTGTCCAAAACAGTCCGTGAATGGAGTCCAACTTTTCTGATGAAAGCTGTTAGAAAAATTTAGTTATGTTCTTGGTGTTTTAACTTGTATTCCCCCCCCCCCCCCCCCCCCCTAAAAACTTAAGAAAACATAAAAATGTAGGGGTATGAACTCACCTTGAGTGATTTCTGTAGGTAAGTGTTGAAGAAGAGAAGTGTTCAACCCAAGAACACTTGAAGAATCACTCTAAGATTCGAAGATCTAACAAGAATGTGATGATGTTTGTGTAAGAAATCTTTGATTTTGAGTAGGAGGATGTGTAATAATCATAAGAAAGATGATGATACTTACTAATTGTAGGAGAAGAGTCTTGGAGTATGCCTTGAAATTCTTGAATTAGAGAGTAAAAGATGAGAGAGTTTGGAGTGTGATTCTTGGTAAAAATGAGAGAATGATTAAAGTGTGAGGAGAGAGGATGGATGTTCCAGCCCTAAGAACGTGGGAATAGTTGTAAATAGTGAGAAAGGACCTATGGAGTGGCTAGGGATGGGCTGGTGGTGAATAGTGACATGGAGTGGGTATGGGAGTGGTTGCTTGTGTCATAGACATAAGTAAAGTCAACACTCTACCCTTGTATTTCACCCACTCTCTTTTGGATATGGTTTTATCCTTAAAAATGTGATTAATTAATAGTTCAGGGTCCTTATATGTTAAAATAAAGTTTTGGGTGAAAATCCCATGTTAAAACAATTAAAAACGGACCTAAAATGCGAATTTAGTCGAAAACCGGGAGAAAAAGCGTTCCCAGCGAGACCTCTCGGTCCTAGGCCAAGGTTCGGTCCCTAGGCCGAGGTTCGGTCCTTGCTGGTGCTGAGCCGGAAGCGAAGGGTGCGAACCAGAAGCAAGAAGCGAAGGGCGAGGGGTCCGTCCGAAGGTTCGGTTCGGTTCTTCTACATCAGGAGGGTTCGGTTCGGTTCTTCTTCATCAGGAGGGTTCGGTTCGGCAGCCTTCTTCATCAGGAGGGTTCGGTTCCTAAGGGGACTTTCGGTTCCTCAGAGGACTTTCGGTTCCAAAGAGGGGTTTCGGTTCCTAAGAGGGGTTTCGGTTCCTTAAGTCCGTTTTTTGCTTAGACTTCCGTTTTTGGGCTGTTTTCGCCAAATTCGAGGGTCGGGATGCCCCGAGTGATTATAGAAAGTTGAGAGAGATTTTGAGAGAGATTTGAGAGAGATTCCTCATACTTAGAGAGATTTGGGAGAGATTTGACATACTTGGAGAGAGTTCACATACAGAGAGATATTTGGGAGAGATTTCACATACTTAGAGAGATTTGGGAGAGATTTGACATACTTGGAGAGATTTCACATACAGAAAGATATTTGGGAGAGATTTCACATACTTAGAGAGATTTAGGAGAGATTTGACATACTTGGAGAGATTTCACATATAGAGAGATATTTGGGAGAGATTTCACATACTTAGAGAGATTTGGGGGAGATTTGACATACTTGGAGAGATTTCACATACAGAGAGATATTTGGGAGAGATTTCATATTCTTAGAGAGATTTGGGAGAGATTTGACATACTTGGAGAGATTTCACATACAGAGAGATATTTGGGAGAGATTTCACATACTTAGAGAGATTTGGGAGAGATTTGACATACTTGGAGAGATTTCACATACAGAGAGATATTTGGGAGAGATTTCACTTACTTAGAGAGATTTGGGAGAGATCCTCGATAAGAAGAGATAGAGTGAAAACGATTGAGAGCGGTTTCGTGTGTGACGAATGTGAGTGTCCGGCTTCGCAATGCAAGGTCCGTAAACCCCGTTATCCCAAGTTTTAGGATCTTACACACTCCCTATGAGTATGCAACATTGTTTTATTGTTCTTGTTCATTGTTTAGCACTAAGGTTAAAGAAATTTAAACACACGAACTTTCCAAGTGATGTTTTTCTCATTAAGATAGTGAGTTATACAGAAATTACATAATACGAACCCTATTATACAAGGTTTAATTGAGTTGACCGGTTTGACTCGTTGACCTTGTCCGGCTTAGACTTGACCCGAATTTGACTATTGTCACATCATCCCCCCATTAGAGGGAATTTCGTCCCGAAATTTACGCTTTGGCCAGGACTTTAAGAGTTTAGGAAAAGATGCGAGTACTTTTGTTTCATTTGGTCTTCGCGCTCCCAGGTGAACTCAGGTCCTCGTTTAGCGTTCCATCGAACCTTCACGATGGGAATACGACTTTGTTTCGTTCTTTTGACCTCCCGATCCATAATCTCAACTGGCTCCTCTACGAAGTGGAGATTTTCGTTAACTTCGATCTCGTCAAGAGGTATTACAAGTGTCTCGTCAGACAGACACTTCTTTAAGTTGGATACGTGAAATGTGGGGTGTATGTTATTAAGTTCTTGAGGTAATCGGAGTTTGTACACCACAGGACCAATCCTGGCGAGGATTTCGAACGGTCCAATGTACCTCGGGTTTAGTTTCCCACGTTTACCGAAACGTATCATTCCTTTCCAAGGGGAAACTTTTAGTAATACCCGATCTCCGACCTGGAATTCTAAGGGTTTGCGTCGCTTGTCCGCGTAACTCTTTTGCCGATCTCGGGAGGCCTTCAGCCTTTCTCGGATTTGAACAATCTTTTCTGTGGTCTCCCTTATGATTTCAGGACCAGTGAGGGTGCTATTAAGGACTCGCCCCCTAGCTATCTGAGTATCCCCCACTTCGGCCCAACATAGGGGTGATCTGCACTTGCGACCGTAGAGAGCTTCGAATGGAGCGACTTTAATGCTGGTGTGATAGCTGTTATTGTAGGAGAATTCAATCAGCGGCAATTGGGTATCCCATGCTTTACCAAAGTTTATCACACAGGCTCTCAACATGTCTTCTAATGTTTGTATAGTGCGCTCGCTTTGCCCGTCGGTTTGTGGATGGTAGGCCGTACTCATGTCTAGCCTAGTTCCCAAGGATTTCTGCAGGGACTACCAAAATCGCAAAGTGAACCTACTATCTCGGTCTGAGATAATAGATATTGGTACACCATGCAGTCGCACAATCTCCTTGATGTATATCCTGGTTAACTTCTCCATCTTGTCGGTTTCCTTTATTGGCAGGAAGTGCGCAGACTTGGTCAATCTATCTACGATTACCCATATAGTGTCAAACCCGCCTGAAGTCTTAGGCAACTTGGTTATGAAGTCCATGGTTATCCGTTCCCACTTCCATTCCGGTATATCAGGCTGTTGTAGTAGTCCTGAGGGTTTCTGGTATTCCACCTTGACCTTGGCGCAAGTCAGACACTTGCCCACATAAGTAGCAATCTCGGCTTTCATATTCGGCCACCAGTATAACTTTTTGAGGTCTAGATACATCTTGTCTGACCCTGGATGGATGGAGTATCGAGTCTTGTGTGCTTCATTCATGACCACGTCTCGGATCCCACCGAACTTCGGTGTCCAGATTCGGTTACTGAGATAACGAGTTCCGTCATCCTTGACTTCTAAGTTCTTATCCATTCCCCTTAATGCCTCACCTGCCACATTCTCTGGTTTCAAGGCTTCTAGTTGGGCTTCCCTGATTTGCATGGTCAGGTGGGAATGGATGGTCATGGTTAAGGATCTTACTCGGCGGCCCGAGTATTCCTTCCTACTTAGGGCATCAGCCACTACATTGGCCTTACCCGGGTGGTAGCGAATTTCGCACTCATAGTCGTTTAGCAGTTCAACCCATCTCCGTTGCCGCATGTTGAGCTCTTTTTGATTGAGGATATGCTGAAGACTTTTGTGATCGGTGAAGATGGTGCATTTTGTGCCGTAGAGGTAGTGTCTCCAGATCTTTAAGGCGAACACTACCGCCCCCAGTTCAAGGTCATGGGTAGTGTAATTAACTTCGTGTGTTTTAAGTTGTCTTGACGCGTAGGCGATGACTTTCCCTCTCTGCATGAGCATGCATCCGAGGCCTTGATTTGAAGCATCGCAATATACCACGAAGTCATCAGTTCCTTCTGGAAGAGACAAAACTGGTGCGCTGCATAAGTCTTGTTTTAATGTCTGGAAAGCGGCTTCTTGTTTATCTCCCCACTTAAATACCACACCTTTTTTAGTCAGGGTGGTGAGTGGTTTGGCGATCTTGGAGAAGTTTTGTATGAATCTTCGGTAGTAGCCGGCGAGCCCTAAAAATTGTCGAATTTCCGTCGGCGTTGTAGGTGCTGACCAGTTTTTGATAGCTTTGATTTTAGCAGGATCCACGTGTATCCCCTTCTCGCTAACCACATGGCCAAGAAAATTCACTTCTCTAATCCAGAATTCGCATTTAGAGAATTTGGCGTAAAGCTTCTCAGCCCTCAGTGTTTCCAAGATTAGCCGGAGATGTTGACGCTGCTCTTCCTCGCTTCGGGAGTAGATTAAAATATCGTCGATGAATACAATCACGAATTTGTCTAAGTAGGGTCGACACACTCGATTCATCAGGTCCATAAATACTGCCGGTGCGTTCGTTAATCCGAAGGGCATTACCACAAACTCATAGTGCCCGTAGCGAGTTCTGAACGCAGTCTTGGGAATATCCTCTTCTTGAACTCGTAGTTGATGATAACCCGACCTCAGGTCGATTTTTGAAAAGTAGCTTGCTCCTTGGAGTTGGTCGAAGAGGTCATCGATTCGGGGTAGGGGATATCGGTTCTTGATAGTGAGTTTGTTTAGCTCCCGGTAGTCTATGCACATGCGAAAAGATCCGTCCTTCTTCTTTACAAACAGGACCGGTGCTCCCCAGGGTGAGAAGCTTGGCCTGATGAATCCTTTGCTCAACAGTTCATTTAACTGGCTGGAAAGTTCTTGCATTTCTGCCGGTGCTAAGCGGTATGGAGCCTTGGCGACGGGGGTAGCTCCTGGGATTATGTCGATCAGGAACTCGACTTGTCGTGCAAGGGGTACACCTGGAAGATCTTCAGGGAATACATCGGGATAGTTGCACACCTCGGAAATGTCGTTGATATCCTTCACCTCTTGTTTCGTATCTACTACGTGGGCTAGAAATGCGTGGTATTCCTTTCGGAGATACTTTTGGGCCTTGACGCAAGAGATGACTTGCAAATTTGAACTGGGTTTGTCGCCATAGATGAAGAGGGTTTCGCCATTTGGCAGATTAAGGCGAACGGCCCTTTCGTAACATAGAATGTCGGCACGATGGGAACTTAACCAATCCATACCGATGATTATGTCAAAGCATTTTATTGTGACCGGCATCAGGTCTACTTTAAACGAATGGTTGTTTAGAGTGAGGGTACACCCTGAGTATATATCATTAGTCTGCTCTTCTTTCCCATTAGCCATTTCTACTACGTATGTGTCTTTTAACGAATGAGGGGTTTGTTTTAGTAATTGTTTGAATTCATGGCTCACAAAACTCCTCTCTGCTCCACTATCAAATAGTACGCATGCATATGTGTTATTGAGGAGAAACGTACCAAAAACCACCGAGGGGTCCTTGACTGCTTCTCCGTGTCCCATCGTCAGGACTCTCCCTACACCTCCAGCATTGGTGTTTTGTGCTTTTGGGCAGTTTCTTTTGAAGTGCCCTGCCTCTCCACATCCGTAACAGGTTTGACTTGCTCCGGTGTTGGCGGTTGGGGCGACTTGAGGGGCGGATTGGGCTGGCACCTTACAAAATCGAGCAGTTTGCCCCTTCCAGTTGCAATTTCTGCAGTGCATTTCCCGACAAGCACCGGTATGGTGGAAGTTGCACTTGTTGCACTTGGGAAGAGTTCCTGCGTATTGCTTTGGTGGCGCTGGAGCGGTAGCAGTAGTGGCTGCATGGACAGCTACAGCCTGTTGCTTCTTTGTGGGGTCCTGCACCGGTTGTTTCTTTTTACTGTTCCAAAACTTCCTCTTGTTGTTCCCTCCTTTCGTTTGGTCGGTGGTGGTGACCATGGTGCCATGGCTGGCCCTATGATCGATAAGTTGTTGTGCCAATTCCTTGGCACTCTCAAAGGTAGTAGGTTTCGAGGCCAGAACACTATCATGAATCTGGGATGATAGCCCCCAAAGGTATCGTTCTACCTTTTTCTCCTCCGGGGTGACCATTGTCGGACAGAGGAGTGCTAGGTCATTGAATCGGGCAGTATAAGCTTCGAGATCCGTCCCCGACATCTTGAGATTCCAGAGTTCTTCTTCGAGTTTTTGTATTTCTCCCCTCGGGCAATACTCCTTTAACATCAATGCTTTTAAGTTTTCCCAGCCTATGGAGTTAGCCACTACAGGAGTAAGTGACTTAACTCGGCCATTCCACCAAGTAAGAGCTTTTCTTGTGAAAGTGAATGCCGCATACTTGACTTTGCTCGCTTCGGGACAAGCACAGATTTTGAAGACTGCTTCGGTCCTTTCGAACCATTGCATCAGCGCTATGACGCCCCCGCTTCCGTTGAAAAGATCGGGTTTGCCATTCGTGAAGTCTTTCTAAGAACACTCATTAGTACGACCCGTGCTGTCCCCCTGATTCGAGTTAGTATTCCCGGATCTGGAACCGCCAGAACCATTTGTACCCATTTGCGACATTGCTGCCGCCACGACTGCTGTTACTGCAGCCTAAAACATCACAGGATCAAACTCCGGAAGTGGTGGCGGAGGGGGTGGTGCTGAGTTTCCGGAAGGTCTTGGTCTTTTCCTTGGTGGCATGGTTCTGACACAAAAAAAAAAAATAAAAGAAAAGACTTGTCGGTAAGACTTCAATGGTGATAACGAGTTGAGTGTTACTTGTTTCATCTCAATTGTATTTTATCCGAGTTTACTAATTTAGAAGGTAATTCATCGAAAAGTTTACGCAATTAAACTTATGAATTAAATAGTGTTGACCCGAGCAGAGTCATGTGTTTGGTTCGTGTCAGCATCTAAGGAAGTAAAATACATTCCACATTCATTGATAATTTGTTAGTACATATTGTTTTGAGAAATTTGGCCTCATAAGGGTCTACATTACATCATAATAAAAGATAAAGTTTTGGCAGTACAAAAGCCCCTTTGACTAGTGTGATCACTTAGTCGCGAGGTCAACCTATTCGCAATAAAGAGTAGCACCAACGCATACTCTAAATCCTAGATTTATAACAAAATATAAGTAGCGCGAACACTACTCGTGGCGGGTAGCATCTGGTCCATGGTGTCCCTGGGATGAGGTCGAGGCACCCTGAAGTTCCGCAATCCGGCGTTTGGCTGCGATCACTCTCTCCTCGAGAGCTGCGTGCCTCTCCTGGTACTCCCTTACCTCCGATCGAGCAGCGGTAAGGTCCTCGATGATTTGGTCCAATGGATAGAAGTCCCTCTCCAAATCCCGGGTGCGTGCATCGGTGGCTGCCGTAATAGCGCTGAGATTTCGAACCTGGTCTGCCATTTCCCTACTCTGGTTCCCCAAGTTCGTGATGTGCTGGGTCATAACGGGGAGAGCTCTGTCAGCCGGTCCCCCGTGACTGAGGTCATAGTAACCTCGTTGGTCGCCATAGGGTGACCTCTGGCGTTGTTGTCGGCTCCACCTCTCGATCATGGTTGCCCAACGGGGCTCAGGCCCGTTGTGCCCCCAGCGGTTTGCAGGTACCCTCGCGATGTAAGGAGGGTTGAAGACTTCCTCCTCTGGCTCTTCTTCACCTTCATCCTCATCCATGTCCACCTCGTCGTCTTCCTCTTCTTCTTCTTCTTCTTCGTCTACCTCCTCTTCTTCTTCTTCGGGATCCTCTTCAATCAGCTCTTCGGGCTCTTCCTCAATCCAGCCGGCATTTCCCTGGTTGGGAAAGTATGGGTCTCCTGGTAGGTGAAATCCTGCCATGTCTTCTGCGCGAGAATAGAGGGGTAAGAAGCAGATAGCGGTAGATATTAATAATATTACGATATAGCAACATACAAATACTCCTGTAGTATTTTAAATGTTTAGATTTGGTTCTTATAGCATTCTTTGTAGGGTGAAGTTAGGTTATTAGATTTGTTGCCCACCTACGACTATCCCCCGATATGAGTAAGTCACTTCCCGGACTAATATAGTTGATCAGGCTATATCCTTCCCAAAACTGATTACTCATACCAAGGCATACTCGTAGCGTTCAACTCCTCTTCTTTTACTTTATGTTCTTCTAGTTATGACACTACGCGAGTATGCAATGCATGTAGGTATACTTTTAAACAAGAACTATTCGTTTTCTAAAAGTATAACCGGTTAGAATGTTTTAAAATCAGAGACTCTTAGTCCCAAATGTGTTTATAGTTTGTATATCCTATGTTGTTTGATATACTTAATTCACTATAAACCGTGCTCTGATACCAATCTGTCACACCCCCAAACCAAGGATGGCGGAAACGTCCGAGGGTGGAGGACTTCATATGTAGTATTATAACAACAATGGCAATAGTGATGAAAGTAAACACAACCAACATATATATAATTGAAAGAGTTACATCATTGTATGAATTACATGTTTCAAAATCAATTACAATATGTTGACAAAATATGATAAGTTTGACGCCTCAACGTCCCATCCTCAAAAGTACTTTGTTACCTGTTTAGCGATTTCCTGAGAATACAAATAGTTTGAAAAAGTGTCAACACAATGGTTGGTGAGTTCATAAGTTTTTGTATATAATCATGAAATAGCTTGTCTCGTAATTGCATAGCTGTTCTAGAAAAATCCGATATTTTCCTTAAAATGAATGCTATAGTCTTGTACCCAAAGACTGAAACGTATGAGTAATCTTCCTTATTTACAGAAAATAACGTGAGTTTATTTCGATATAAACGCGTATGATATTAGTGAAATTCTCGTAAATTCTTAAGTTTGTTAATACTTTCCGTGAGTTATTATAACCATACTTGACATAGACGGCCTCGTAATGCGACGTTCTTCAGGCGGCGCCGTTAAATGACACTTGTCACCATAGACCTGCCGGTCTAGCTGTTGCAAGCAGCTCTGGTGTGGGTTTGTCAAACCCAATATAGATCTATACACAACTATCACGTTCTCCTTACAAGAGACTCTGGTTACAATTTACAGGACTTGTCGACTTTGTTACTTTGGAAGTAACCCGAAGGGAATGACTCACAAATTTATTCATTAACAGATTTACGTGAACTAAACTGAAAACCTTTGGTAAATAAGTTTGAGAAGTAAATGATACATAAACTATACCTATTATAGTTTATCCAAAATGTTTGTAATGTATAAGAATTCTTTTATGAATGCTTTAATACTATGAATTCATAAACTATGCTCATTATAGCTTAATTTACGTATTCTAAATGAATGAATAATCTTATCATGAATGACTATATTTCAGTTTATGATGATAAACTAACAAGGAGACACATTCAATATTTAGAACTTATCGTTATACACTTTGCTCAACATAATACAAAGTGTTATGAAAGTTATAAGCTGTTAACAAATTTTCAACCTTTCTACACTGTTTTTGAAAAGTCATAGAATAATCATACGAAGTTGAAAACTAAATCCGTAAATTCTGAGAGTTCCCAAAATGTGTCTAGTTTACTCAAAATTTTTATCATGATTTTTAATGACCTCCAACTTGGGTGAAAAAGTCCATAATCACAGACTGGTCCGGATTGGTGTTTGAAATGATAGGCAGTTTTGTAAAAATCACCATAAATTGTAGAAAAATCGTATGGAGATGTGCAAGTAGTCATTTTAAAGCTAAGAACTGGAACTACTTACACCTAAAACAGTTTTTCAAACAAAAATGTTTAAGTTGTCTAAAACAGTCCGTGAATGGAGTCCAACTTTTTTGATGAAAGATGTTAGAAAAATTTAGTTATGTTCTTGGTGTTTTAACTTGTATTCCCCCCCCCCCCCCACCCTAAAAACTTAAGAAAACATAAAAATGCACGGGTATGAACTCACCTTGAGTGATTTCTGTAGGTAAGTGTTGAAGAAGAGAAGTGTTCAACCCAAGAACACTTGAAGAATCACTTGAAGATTCGAAGATCTAACAAGAATGTGATGATGTTTGTGTAAGAAATCTTTGATTTTGAGTAGGAGGATGTGTAATAATCATAAGAAAGATGATGATACTTACTAATTGTAGGAGAAGAGTCTTGGAGTATGCCTTGAAATTCTTCAATTAAAGAGTAAAAGATGAGAGAGTTTGGAGTGTGATTCTTGGTAAAAATGAGAGAATGATTAAAGTGTGAGGAGAGAGGATGGATGTTCCAGCCCTAAGAACGTGGGAATAGTTGTAAATAGTGAGAAAGGACCTATGGAGTGACTAGGGATGGGCTGGTGGTGAATAGTGACATGGAGTGGGTATGGGAGTCGTTGCTTGGGTCATAGACATAAGTAAAGTCAACACTCTACCTTTGTACTTCACCCACTCTCTTTTGGATAAGGTTTTATCCTTAAAAATGTGATTAATTAATAGTTAAGGGTCCTTATATGTTAAAATAAAGTTTTGGGTGAAAATCCCATGTTAAACAATTAAGAACGGGCCTAAAATGCGAATTTAGTCGAAAACCGGGAGAAAAAGCGTTCCCAGCGAGACCTCTCGGTCCTAGGCCGAGGTTCGGTCCCTAGGCCGAGGTTCGGTCCTTGTTGGTGCTGAGCCGGAAGCGAAGGGCGAGGGGTCCGTCCGAATGTTCGGTTCGGTTCTTCTTCATCAGGAGGGTTCGGTTCGGTTCTTCTTCATCAGGAGGGTTCAGTTCGGCAGCCTTCTTCATCAGGAGGGTTCGGTTCCTAAGAGAACTTTCGGTTCCTAAGAGGGGTTTCGGTTCCTTAAGTCCGTTTTTCGCTTAGACTTCCGTTTTTGGGCTGTTTTCGCCAAATTCGAGGGTCGGGATGCCCCGAGTGATTATAGAAAGTTGAGAGAGATTTTGAGAGAGATTTGAGAGAGATTCCACATACTTAGAGAGATTTGGGAGAGATTTGACATACTTGGAGAGATTTCACATACAGAGAGATATTTGGGAGAGATTTCACATACTTAGAGAGATTTGACATACTTGGAGAGATTTCACATACAGAGAGATATTTGGGAGAGATTTCACATACTCAGAGAGATTTGGGAGAGATTTGACATACTTGGAGAGATTTCACATACAGAGAGATATTTGGGAGAGATTTCACATACTTAGAGAGATTTGGGAGAGATTTGACATACTTGGAGAGATTTCACTTACAGAGAGATATTTGGGAGAGATTTCATATTCTTTGAGAGATTTGGGAGAGATTTGACATACTTGGAGAGATTTCACATACAGAGAGATATTTGGGAGAGATTTCACATACTTAGAGAGATTTGGGAGAGATTTGACATACTTGGAGAGATTTCACATACAAAGAGATATTTGGGAGAGATTTCACATACTTCGAGAGATTTGGGAGAGATTCTCGATAAGAAGAGATAGAGTGAAAACGATTGAGAGCGGTCCGTAAACCCCGTTATGCCATGTTTTAGGATCTTACACACTCCCAATGAGTATGCAAAATTGTTTTATTGTTCTTGTTCATTGTTTAGCACTAAGGTTAAAGAAATTTAAACACATGAACTTTCCAAGTGATGTTTTTCTCATTAAGATAGTGAGTTATACAGAAATTACATAATACAAACCCTATTATACAAGGTTTAATTGAGTTGACCGGTTTGACTCGTTGACCTTGTCCGGCTTAGACTTGACCTGAATTTGACTATTGTCACAGTAATTGTTAGGACTTAAATTGAAAGGGGTTTTAAATGTTGAGGGTAAAGGGTAACTTATGGGGCTTGTATTGTAATGAATTATTAAAGATAGAGCTTGTTTGGTAAATATTGAACTTAAGATGGAAATGTTTTAAGGAGGAGGGACCAAACATGGAAAATTGGCACCAGTTAGAAATGAGACATGGGCTAACTCGTATCCCTTCCCCACGCCGTTTTTTTTTTTAAAAACCCTAACACTAACATTGTGTTACACCTACCATGTGTGAAGTCCAGCTACCACCCATGTGCCCTCGTACTCCACCCATCGCCACCTCCTCGTCGAATGGTTGTCGAACACCACCGCTATCACACTTGTCGCTGGTGAAGTCAAGGTGAAGAAGTAACTATCGTGGGCAGTTGAGAAGACCGCCGAAGACCAAGGATTGGTCGGCGTTTTTCCTTGCATGGCATTGTGAACAACCGGAAACACTCGGTAAGTTTGGCTTCTTCTCTTCTCCGTCTTTTGTCTCGCTGTTTGACGTCGTGTGTGTTATTGTTGCTAGCGATGGCTTTTGGCCTGCTGTGGTCGTCATTTCCGGCGACGCCAACCATATAGAAGGCAGTCAGATGTTAGATGCTTGAGTATATTTATATTGTTAAGGTGTTTTTGGTGTTGTTTACGTTATATAGGGCCAGAAACCCATTGCCACCGCTTCTGCCACCTTTTGCTGCCACCAGCCACCGTAGGAGGTTGCTGTGTGTGTCTTTATTATGTGTGAAGTAGCATGTGTGATTTTTGGGCAGGAGCCACCACCACCATTGGAAATGGTGGCTGTTGCCGCCTGCCACCATGATCCGCCGTCGATCACCACCCTCCGAGGTGGCATTGGGTGGTGCCCAGCCTAGTGGAACCCTAGTGGACCTAAACACTTGAACTTGGATTGGGCTGGTTTGTTATTGGGATAGAAACCATAATTATGGTTTAGAAAACCCTAATTTTGGGTTTGTTGGTTTGGATCTATTAGGAACCGTGTTTGGACCAGTGGACTGAAGTTTTGACTCATACCGATACCATTGTATGAGGACTTAGTTGGATAATGGACTGAATTGTTTAAATCATTAATGAGTTAAGTGAGAACACTTAACCCTAATCTTCATATTATGTGAAAACCCTAATTTTGCTCGGGCCTTGAGTTGGGCCTTTATATTGAGCTTTGGTGATTGGGCTATTGATGAGCCATCCAAGAAACATAATGTGGACTAGAATATTTAGATAGGCTTTAGGGTAAGGCCCATATGAGGGCTTGGGCGCAATTCAAAAAATTGGGCCATAGTTGGGCCGTTAGTGGACTTTGTGGACCCTATTGGTATGAGCCTTGGTCGGCCTAATAGGCTTGGGTTATTTATATGCCGGATTGGTGGACTATATTTAGACCTAATATGTGAAGGTTGGGTCTTAGATCCTAATGAGGTTAATTGTGGGTTTGGCTTAGTGTTAGAGGCCGAAGTACAACAACAACATTTATAGGATCTGTTCGCCATACGAGGTGAGTCTTCTCACTATAATTACCCATGTGGTAATTTATGTGTGACCGGAGGGTCTTATTCGTGTTATTGACCGGAGGGTCTCAATTACATTATTGACTGGAGGGTCTTAGTACATTATTGATCGGAGGGTCTTAGTACATTGTAGACCAGAGGGTCTTAGTACATTATTAACCAGAGGGTCTTAGTACATTGTAAACCGGATGGTGTTAGAACATTATTTACCAGAGGGTCTTACTTGTTATAATGTGATATGTGTTATTGTGCATACTATCATTGTGACTTATACTGTTATAGTATTATGTGTATATGATAATCTTATGTGCTTACTTGAGTTATGTGATGTTATGCATTTTGTCTGTGTGATATATATGCTATATTCTGTGTTTACTGAGATAGGACTAGATGGTCCAAACCAAGTTGTGGGACCGGAGGGTTCCCACTGAGAAAGGACCGGGGATCCAAGTTGTGGTGGTGGCTGTGTTAGTGGTTATTCCTAATCGTACATCGACACAACCGTAGAAGGTTTACGCCCGATGCCTCTGATATGGCCACGTCAAACACCCAATATCTTTTCAAAACAATTTTGTGTATCCTTTGGTGTTTGACCGCTGGTTTCAGAAGAAGCTTGAGTTTGTTGACTGATCTCAAAGAGTAAAGCATTCTGTATTTTCAAAAAATAATAAATATAATAAAAATCAGATTACTAACTACCCCTTGACGATATAAGAACTTATATGAAAATACAAATTAACCACTTACATATTGTTGTTGCTCGACTGTAGGACTACTAAACACCCCTTGGCGATCAGTATTGGCCTTATGAAATGCTTCGATTAGAGCGATGTCCTACTTAACATTAAAAATTAGACTAATTATAATTTAAATAAATAGTTAAATATATCATAGCTTACTTCTTTGAAACATGCATTGTTAGACGAGCACGATCCCCCTCTGTTTACAACTTGTTGTGCACAGACTCCTTTGTTTGACGTCGAACGCTTTAGAAATTGAGGAGTTTGAAAATGCTCGACTACTTGAGCCCAATTTTCACGTGACATACCATCAGGGGGGGGGGGGGGGGGTTGGCTAATGCCCTTGGGATATCTGTAAGCCCCCCGACATTCTCAAAATAAGTATGCGCTTTATTTTTCCGGCCTCTATAAATTCTTTGCAAGGTCGCATCAATGCTCTGCAACAACTGAGCACGCTCGGGATCTAAGTTAAGCTTATCTAAATCAAACTTATTCTACAAATACAAAAAAGTTAGTTAGTTAAATACCAATTAGAACTAAATTTAAAATATTGTCGAAGTTACCTTTAAATGAATCACTGTGACATTCCTTAAAGCGGGGGAAACATTGTCACAACCGGATACGTTCAAAGGGATGTTCATCCATATATACCTCCCAATCTCACGGGTAAACCAATTACCATGGTTCCCGACAAGGGAATATGTCAGTTCCCTATCGAAATCCAAATCTACAGGCTTTCCCTTGTTTGCCCGTATTATCTTTGATAGTTGAATGTTTTTTGCTAGGCCTCTTCTTTTCTTAGGGAGCTCAGCTAAAAAATATAATTAAAAATATTAGTCATGATAGCTTATAATAAATGGATAGAAATATCGAACAAATATATCATAATAAGACTTACCATCGTGTTCGTGTTGTCCACGACCAAAGCCTCCGAGAGGTGGCGGATCCCCGGCTCCATCACCTCCATGTCCTAAGCCCATAACATCCGCCATCACGTAGAAGAGTATCGCCCAACTAAACCCCATATATAGCCTACAAAATTACAATATGAATAGAATTTACACATATTACATATACAAAAATAATACAGTTTCTATTATAATATTGTAGTTTCCATTATTGCATCCTAGTTTTTTGTTTAATTTTTTCCATACACTAATTCATTATACAAATATAACCTTTATAAAAAATATCCTTTAAGTCACTAACAAAATGGTAAGAAATTAATAATTTGTAAAAGATTAATTAATCTAAGGCTTACTTAATCTAAAATAAATCAATATTATAAAAAAATATAAATATTTTCTTTTTTGTTATTAGTTTAATTTATTAAACTAATTTTATTTTATTTTAATATTAACATTAACTTGATTTTAAAACTACTTTACGTTGATTTTACAATTAATTTATTATTTTTTAATGTTTTTTTTTAAATTAAGCCAAATGTATACATCCAATTTGCATATTCCAATTTCATACAAATTTATACATCTAAATTTCATTTTAAGGCAATGTGGTATAAACATAAATTACAATCCAACAAATGTATATATTCATGCCAAATTTCATTTTTAAGCCAATGTAATCTAAACATAAATTACAAAACATACATGATATAAACAAAAACAATTACATGATATCAAAATGAGAGCAAACACAAACCATCCACTTACAATTCTCGTAATTATCCTGATGTTTGATCGAACCAAACACCATAGCAAGCACACTATCCACCAACATATAAAGAGAAGCACTCAGACTATTAAAATTGTTGTTTCTAGCTTTCCAAATACACCATAAGAAACCATATAGGATGGCCAACAAAATCTTCCTTTTTTTTTTGGACAATTTCCTCAAGTTGCAGCAAATTGTACAAGCCTTCCAACTGAATTAAAATTTTGCCACGGGATACTATACCAATTGAAGATCCACCTTAAGGAATCTTCCACCTGAGTACAAGTTAGAAAAAAATGATTGGAATCATCGATTCCAACATTGCAAAACTGACAGGAGATGTTCGAAACAGAAATACCCCTTCGAGCAAGAGCCACAGCCGAAGGAATCCTATCAATCCAAGCCCTCCAAACAAAGGCGATAATTTTCAATGGGACCAACCTTAACCAAACAGTCAGATTGAGCATAGGAATAGTAAGCTTAGAATCGATTATGACATGCAAATCAAGAATGAAAAAAGTTTCCATTAGGAGAGAGATTTGATTTCCAAATATCCGACTCGTTACTTAAACTCAAAATCATTTCATCTGTGCAACCCCTTAAATCTCTCAATTCCTCGATTTCAATAAACCTGCTAGGAATTCTCTTCCATGCCCCCACAAATCTATTATTTTGGATTCTCTCCTCGATACGGAAGTGACTAATATAAAAAATGTCATTCAAATTGATATATGTTTTAAGATAAATCATCTCTTGAATCATATTTATTATTTGAAACTTTCACATTTTCATTTTATACTAATTAACTATCTTATTAATTGATATATTTTGTCTATATAAGAGATTCTTTTCCGTATTTGATTGCCCATAATGAAAGAAAGAATTTGAAGGATGAAATATGTTGAGGAGAACTAAAAGTGAATATGATAATCAAATATTTGAAAGCTTAAAAGGCGTTTGGATGATTTTCTAGGTTTTAGTTTACATGTATTTATTTTTTATTTTACTTTTTTTAGATTTAAAAGAAATATATATATATATATATATATATATATATATATATATATATATATATATATATATAATATATATATATATATATATATATATATATATATATATATATATATATATATATATATATTTCTCTTGACCACATATTGAAATGATACGCCTCGGCGTGTCAATGGATGTCACTGCGTGAAAATTGTTTTTGGAGAAACCCAAATCCTTGGGCTTTGGGCACTATATAAAGGACGTTATGGCTAGGGTTTCATGATCTTTCAGCCTCCATCACCCTTTCAAGACCAAAAACCCTAATTTGGCCTCCCTTGTGTGACATTTAGTTTTTTATGGTGTTTGGTTGCATTTTGAAGGAAGAAGAAGAAGGAGTTAGCCTAAAGATCAAGCAACAAATCCTCCCCATCATTGGAATCACTCTCTAGACCATTGCTAACTTTACATGTTTCCATCTTGATGATTCTTTAGTTGTAGATCTAGCTTATTTAGCTTATTTTGGTCAATAGTTGATGTTTGGTTGGTTTGATTTGATAAAGATTTCAACTTTAGGACTCTCGTGAGTCTTATGAGCAATGTATATTATAGATCTAGACTTTGGTTGGGATTCTTAGCCTTGCATGATTTTTGGTACCTTTTTGCTCATTTTGACTTAAAATGGAATCTAGACATGCATGGCTATGCATGTCTATAACGAACTAAAATTTATGTTAGATCTAGTATTAGAAACTCCTATGGAGTTGGTTGAATTAAAGAATGTGAGGAAAAGTTCTTAATGTTTAAGCTCGTGTCATGATTTTGCTTTTATTAGACATTTGATTAGAGATTTTATCTTATTGAAATGTATTAATGGATAAAGTTGTAAAATTTATCCATTAAGACATTGAGAAGGAGTAGATATGGATTTTTGAGCCTTTGTTTTTTAGTTAAAAGTAGCTTAACTTGATTAAGCTAATCAAATTGTTCTCCACGGCGTGGCACTAGGCCACCATGACGTGGCAAGTACTGGTTTGTCATATTATGCCCATAGCGTGGCCAAGGAAGGCCACGAGATAGAGGATTTGCTAATGGCTTGTAGACTTATTTAACATAGGGTTGGATCGGGTTTAGAGCCATGGGCCATGGAATGGCCAAGGTCGGCCACGACGTGGAGGTCAACTAAGTTTGACTTTGACTTTGACTTTAGTTGACTTTTGCCCAACCCTTGGCTTTGGAAGGTAGACTAAGGGTTTACCTTGTATGGCTGGAGTAGCACTTCTATTATTAGAAGTGAGAGCAACAACACTTGATTATTATTTGAGACGTGAGTCTCTTCATTGTACTTGTCGATCGAAGTCACCAATGTCGGCCTACTGGATTATGTTTGTACGATGATATGTGTCTTTGTGACTCTTGCTAATGTGCATGTATGTGCTTGTTAGATACGTAGCTCTTACTGATATGACGATATGCTTAGTTGTAGGGGTGAAATAGACCCAGTACCGGTTGAAAGATACCGAAAGGGAGAAATAGACCCAGTACAGGTTGAAAGATACTGAAGGGGATGAAATAGATTAAATACCAATTGAAAGATACTGAAGGGGGTGAAATAGATTAAATACCAATTGAAAGATACCGAAGGGGGTTAACTAGACCTAGTATCTGTTGAAAGACACCGAAGGGGGTGAATTAGACCCAGTACCAGTTGAAAGATATTAAAGGGGTGAAATAGATCATGTTTAGTTTCAAGTAGTTATGTATGTTTAGTATGCGGTACTTTGTGGAACTCACAAAGCTTTGTGCTTACGGTTTATTTTTAAAATATTTTCATGTGATACTGGTTTCAAAAGGAAGGGTTCGTCTTGATCGCACTACATCCCTTTGAGATTTATATCGCATTGACTATTTATGATTTTACTTTGATGTTTTGAGAATACTTTTATTATAATCGTATTTTGGGATAATGAATGAATGCTTTTGACTTATTTAAAATGAAAATTTTACTCGGTAGACATGGGATGTTACAAATATTAGTGAATTTGTTCCCAAACATATGATAACAATATTACCAAAGCATTTCCGAAGGAACATATTTTAATTATATTAAAAACGTTGGGATGTCATCGTCAATATAGTACATAAGCATAAACACAAATAGTATAGGCCTTACAAACATCTATTATTCTACTGGCTCATAATCCATAAATTTCTCATCTGATCATCACACCTGTGCTCTTGTACCACTACCTCTAATACAAGAAACCGAGTGGGTCAAGCTTGGGAGCCAGGTGAGCACATAGGTTTTTCAACCCACAATAATTATATTCTTTAAATTGTACATTTTCATTAAATTATTCAACCCGATTATCAGTAACAGCCCAAAAACCAGATACATTTTTTCATTTTTAATTAAAGTTTACAGTCATAAGTTTGATACCAAAAATCCAATACATAATGATCATCATCATCATATAAAATCGTCAGAGTTCTAATAACAGTGAATGCAGAAAATAGTGGAGAGTGAATGTTGTGCCATCAAGTCGGGTCCTTCCCCTTAGAACCGGAAGTACCTGAAACCAAAACATAAGCTATAAGCTAACACTTAGTTGGTTTTCCCAAAATAACACATACTAATCATACAAATGGGCCCAACCCTGGGGGTTCATTCCAACTCGAAACAAGTATGGTCCCCCGCCCCACGGCCTCGCCCTTGGGTATATTTCAACCTAAACATATCACAGCGGGCCCCACCCTGAGGTATATTTCAATCCCCCATGCCATATTAGGCCCCGCCTAGGGGTATGTTCTAACCCGATCACATCATATATCACACAACAACTAGCATACTACATAACCAGATAATGGGCCAAACTTGGTGCCTTTGACCCGTAAAACCGGGAAGAGACTCACCTCAGTCTGCTGATAAGTATAAACTGCTCGACTATCGATCCAAAAATCTCACACTACATAAATATATAAATTATCCTAATTAGAATTATGTTAAAACCTAATCATGGGCCCAAAATCCCTAAGTCCAAACTCTTCAAATAAGGCCCAAAAGAATTTTTCCACTTTAATGGGTCTAACCATATTCGGCCCGTTAAAATAACGGCCAAAAGGCCCAACCCAAGACACATAAGTCCCACAATAAAGTTGGGTCCAACTATCCTATCCAAGCTGTCACACCCCCAAACCAAGGATGGCGGAAACGTCCGGGGGTGGAGGACTTCATGTATAGTATCACAACAACGAGTATAACAGTGCTCAAAGTAAATACAACCATCATAAATATAATTGAAAAAGTTATACCAATGTATATGTTTACATGTTTCAAATCAATTACATTATGATGAAAAAATGAACTGTTTGACGATTCAACATCTCATCCTCAAAATGCTATTGGTTTTTCCTGTTTCACTGATTTCTTGAGAATACAAGTTGTTTGAAAAAGTGTCAACAAAAAGGTTGGTGATTTCATAAGTTTTTGAGATAAAGAGTTTGGAAACCGATCTTTGTAATGAGTTGTGTGTTACCAAGAAAAATCTAATATTTTCCATATAAGAGTTTGGGCACCGTCCGCAGCAATCATGAAACAAACGTACAGTTCCTTAATGGCTTGGGAAGACATTAGACAACAGCCAAAATGATTGTTCAAGGAGACAGGAAGATTCACTCATTGTCCCTCTCTAATCTCTATGGAGAGTTGCAAGCTCAAGAGTCCACTGTACTCAAGGACTGCTCAGACTTCGAAGGTCCACTTGCTCTTGTAGCACAATCACCTCACACTCAAACTTATCCCACTTCGTATGACTCATCACCGCAGTCATATGAAGAAAACTCAGAATATGACGATGAAGAAGAGTTTCAAAATTCCATTGCCCTTGTTAGACAAAAATTCAATCGCTTACCACCATCATTTCGTAAAAATCAACATTACAACCGACCACCTTTCAACCGTAACTTTCAAAACAATCACTTTCGTTCCACCAAGAATCCTCTCCCTCCACCGCAGACTCAGCAAACATAGTCTAAAGACGTACCACCACAGCCTCAACCAACTGACTCCGGTACCTCTTTAGAAGGCAAAAGTGACATTGTTATATGTCACAAGTGCAACAAAGAAAACCATTTTGCTAAGGATTGCAAGGAAAACGTAGTGAAAGATAGAGCCTTTTATCTCAGAATGGCTCAAGAACTGGAGGACAAAGAAAAGGGAAAAGCCTACGTTGCTCAAGTGAAAAGAAATCATCTAGTGTGGTCATCCGGAGACGAAGATGAAGACGACCGCAGTAAAGGAGAAGGCAAGATCTGTATGATGCCAACTGCTGATGAAGACGGCTCAACCAAGCTAAAGAAGAACCATTGCTATCTGGCGAAAGATGGAACTCTCAGCATTGTGGAACAGGTAAAACTTATGATTCAAACTTTAAATTATAGCATGCATGACTGTCAACCTTACTTGGACACACTTAATGACACATGTGTTGCCGTTCTTACAGACTACAATAAAGCCTTAGATGAGAAGAACATCGCTTCGCAGGATATGTTCCACGTTAGAGGACGTTTGGACAATAAGAGACTCAAAATGGCTATGTTAGAGAAGGACTTGATGCTAGAAAAGGATGTTAGGATGTTAAGCGAAACACAATTAGAAATAGCTTTAAATCAGAGAGATTTAGCACAAAATGAAATTGTATGCTTAAATCTTTTAATTGCAAAGCTTTTTAATGAAACCGAGGCCATTGAGAATCTTGGTAATAATGGGAATGTTGACAACACTTTTAATTGGGTTTGGTCCAATGGGTATCCAACCGTAACAGACTCCTCACCTCGGTTCACACCGGAACGTCCCTATGTCCCTCCAGACCGCAACTTCTTATTTCTAGTCAATGACAAAACATTTCCTAAGAATATACAAGTTCATTTTGGTAAACTCCATGATCTAAGTTATAACTGTGTTATCGAGGAAATTCTCCCTGAATTTTCTAATCATGTTGATAAGATAGATCACTCTGATTCTCAGACATCATCCGTAGCCGATGAGCAAATCATTGTAGAAAGTCCTGAAGTTACATTAGACTTCCCATCTCTATTGTCTGATGATTCCTGCAGTCATGAACTGCAAACCGTCCCATTACCCAGTAACAATTGTCCCACTAAAGTGTCAACCAAGACTTACTCTGCGGTTGTCCAAAAGACTACACCGCAGACCATAGTCAAAAGTTATGTGACTATTGAACCAATCAACACTGAATTACCAATCGAAAATTTTGAATTTGGTCAATGTTCTCAAAATCCTAACTTCTCCAGTTTAGATGAATCATGTCCCTGTTTTTCAAAATCTCCAAAAGATTTAAGGAAACCGCAATTAAATGTCACTGACTGCAGTTCTCCTAAGACCGAAGCAAAAAGAGCTTTTAAAGAAAAATTTCGTTCCCATGGGAAGCAACGAGAAATTCATTCAAAACGAAAGAAATCTGTGAAATATTCCAAGTCAAAAAGTCCAGAAAAACTTGTTTTCTCAAATTATTATTTCAAATCAACTGTTTCCAAGAAAAGAAAAAAGGAGTTTACTGTTTCTGACACTACTCAAAAATCACCAGACTCTAAGGATAAGACTTTTCGATTAAATGGTTTTCAGGTCTATTCATTAAACAATCCAAAATGGAAAGGTATTCTACGTACTCCGACCCTTCCAAAGTCACTTTCAAAAACTCAAAAATGGAAAAGAATTTTGCCAACACCGGAACTCAAAAGGTCACCTCAAGAGTTTACAGAATCAAGTCACAAAATGCCACACGTGTCTACACACCTGCAAGACCTGCAAAAAACACCTTTTCAAAACACACAAACAAAAGGGTAAAATCTTACAATCCTCGGACTGGACAAAAGCATACTTTTTCTTCAAAACAACAGACTAAGCGAGATGTCAAGGGAAATGATAAAAAGTTCACGTGTCAATGTCAATGTCAAAAGACCTTCTCTCATGACAAATCTCATCGTTCTCACAAAACTCGTAACTATCCACAATCTCACAAAACTCCAAAAAATCTCAAACACCCAGGACTAGGCTTGAAAGTTGACTTAAAACCTATCTCTGCCACCTCACATCATGCATCGATTAATACCTCGTATGTGACTCTGGGCTCTAAACTCGCTTGGTTGCCCAAATTAACCACTTAATTTTTGTAGGCATTGTGCAAGGAGGATCAAGAAGAAGAATGGTTGATCGATAGTGCCTGCTCCTTGCACATGACCGGAAGGTTATAATACCTTCGGGATTTTAGGCCTATATGCAATGGTGGAAATCTTACATTCGGCAACAATGCGAATGGAATCATCCGAGGTTACGGTGTACTCACTACGGGGAACTTTTCAATACAGAAGGTTGCTTATGTAGAAAGCCTTAAACACAATCTTATCAGTGTTGGCCGACTATGTAAGGCAGGCCATCGAGTTGAGTTTGATGATCAATTTTGTTACGTTATGAGGAGTGATAGAAGTACCCGCTTGATCAAGTCACGATCCGAGGGTACCATGTATCCTTTGGATGTCTCTCTCATCATTAAAAAACCACAGTTGTGTCTTCTCTCCAAAGTTGTATCCGAAGTTAGCGGGTTATGGCACTGCATGCTTGCTCATCTCAAATTCAAGTATATCAACACCTTGGTTACTGGAGAGCTGGTTAGAGGATTTCCCATTCTCAAGTTCAGCAATGACACTCTATGTCTTGCTTGTGAATGTGGTAAGCAGTCCAAAGCAAGTCACCCCATGGTGATTGACTCTTCAATATCTGAACCACTTGAACTTCTACACATTTATCTCTGCGGTCCATCAACTGTAGCCAGTCTTCATCACAAAAAGTACATACTGGTTATAGTTGATGACTTCACTCGCTTCACTTGGGTATTCATCCTCAGACTCAAATCCGAAACCCCGCAGATTCTCATCAACTTCATCAAAGAGATAGAACTTCAGATCAAACTGCCTATAAGACGCATCCGCAGTGATAATGGCACTGAATTCACTAATCATCCTCTCAACAACTTCTTGGTGTCAAAAGGTATCTCTCATAACTTTTCAGCTCCGTATACACCTCAACAAAATGGTGTAGTAGAAAGGAGGAACCGTACTCTAGTGGAAGCAGCCAGATCCATGCTCAACTTCGCACACCTTCCTCTTTGTTTCTGGGCTGAAGCTGTAGCAACAACATGCTTTATTCAAAACCGAAGCATCGTGTGGAAATGCATCAATAAAAAACCATATGAGTGTCTCAACAACCGGAAACAAAATGTTCGTTTCTTTCACATCTTTGGGTGTAGATGTTTTGTGTTCAATAACAGAGATCAGCTTAACAAATTTGCACCGAAGTCTGATGAAGACATTTTTCTTGGATACTCTACAAACAAAGTTGCCTATCTGGTTCTTATCAGACGAACAAGGCTCATCATTGAAAGCTTTGATGTGATGTTCGATGACGCTTACATCCGCAATACTCCTCCATCTACTGAAACCACTGCCATCATGTAAAGCGACATTCCTGCTTCTTCAGGTCCTCTAAACCTGGTTGAAGTCAATTATGATGATCTTTTCGACCCTGTTGAAATGACAAAACTATCCGAAATTCTTGTATCACCTACTGCTCAACAACAACATGCTGATGTCTCTAGTCCATCTCTATCCGAAGTAGCATCTCTTAATACTTTCACCTCTCCGGTTGAGGGGGAAAGCTCTACTCCGGATCAAGCAAAAACCATCGAGGTTCCAGTATTTGAGGATGCTCAAGCTCCTCTTCTTAAAAGATCACTGCCATCAAACGTATCTTCAGATTCAGATGATGAAATCATAAAGACCATTGACACTCGAACCGACTCAAGGAAAAATTCTCTCCCATTAGCAGTCCAGGGGGAACCTCTCCAAAATACTCAAGAAAATGTCATTCTCGCTCCAACAAGTCAAGATGATTCCGCAGGCTGTTCACAAATCCAGGGGGAACTTCCTTCCCCATCCGAAGCAACCTCTGATATTGAAAACATTCCTTCTACCTCAACTGCTGACCAATTGATGCCTCGTCTACGCGTATGGACAAAGGATCACCCACCAGGTCAAATTATTGACAACCCATCCGCAGGTATCCAAACTCGATCTGCCAAAGATTTATTTGATCATTGTCACTATGCAGCATTTATGTCTGCAGACGAGCCTCAATCTATCAACGAAGGATTCTTGGAACCAGATTGGATTTCTGCAATGCAAGAAGAACTGGAAGAATTTGAAAAAAACAAAGTGTGGAAACTTGTTCCCATACCGCAAGGCCATACTATTGTTGAAACAACATGGGTGTTTAAGAACAAGTTAGATGAATCTGGTGCGGTTATCAGAAATAAGGCAAGACTAGTTGCAAAAGGGTATAGTCAACTGGAAGGCGTTGACTACGATGAAACATATGCTCCGGTGGCAGGAATGGAAGCAATTCGAATCTTTTTAACATATGCTGCCCACAAAAACATCAAGGTACACCAAATGGATGTTAAAAGTGTTCAAAGAAGAGGTTTATTTGCAACAACCTCCCGGTTTTGAAATTATTGAATTCGCTGACCGCTGCTATAAGCTTCAAAAGGTAGTTTACGGTCTGAAGCAAGCTCCAAGAGCTTGGTATGAGACTCTTTCTGAATTCTTAGTCTCTCCAGGCTACAAAATAGGAGTGATTGATCCCACACTATTTAGAAAATCAAATGGTACTCACCTTATGCTTATACAAATATACATGGATGATATCATCTTCGGATCGTCAGATCAAGGAATGGTGGATGAATTTGCTAAGCTCATGACAAACAAATTCCAAATGAGCATGAATAGAGAGATTAATTTCTTTCTAGGTCTTCAAGTCAAACAAATTCAATAAGGGATATGCATTCATCAAGATAAATACACCACTAAACTCTTGAAGAAATACTCTATGGACAACTGCTCCTCGGCTAAGGACCCTATGGCCTTCGGATATAAGATCTCTGTTGATCCCTCTGGCGAAACTGTGGACCACAAGACTTATAGAGGTATCATTGGCTCTCTTATGTACCTCAATGCAAGCCGACCGGACGTTGTCTTTGCTACTGGTGTATGTGCAAGGTATCAGGTTGACCCAAAAGTGTCACACATGACCGCAGCGAAACAAATTCTCCGGTACCTGAAAGGAAGCAAATCCCTTGGTCTATGGTACCCCGCTGGCAATGACTTCAGTCTTCAAGCGTTTACGAATGTGGATCATGTTGGATGCAAACTTGATTGAAAAAGTACATCTGGTGGATGTCAGTTTTTGGGAGGTAGACTTGTCAGCTGGTCCTCAAGAAAACAAAGTTGTGTTTCTTTGTCTACCGCATAAGCAGAATATATGGCCGCAGCCAATTGTTGTTCTCAAGTTCTATGGATGAAGACTAAACTATTAGACTACGGTTACAGAATGTTGCAAATACCAATCTACTGTGATTCTGAAAGTGCCATAGTGATTTCTCATAATCCTATTCAACACTCCAAGACGAAACATATTGAACTATGATATCATTTCATCAAAGACCACATTTTGAAAGGTAACATCGAACTCAACTTTGTCCCTACTCATGAAGAGATTGCTGATGTCTTTACAAAAGCACTTGACTCTACCAAACTCAATGCGTTCTTACAAATGTTAGGGATGATGAATCCAGACCCCTAATTCTTCTTGAATTGATAGGTACCGCAGACCTTCTTGGTCTCCATTGCGGTTTTAGATGAAAGACACTTATAACAGATGGTTTTGGTACATTCTGTGTACCGCAGTCAATGTACCGTAACCATATATTATATCTATCTTTCATGGGTCTTTCTTGTTTGTTGTTACTAACTTTTGTACAAATGCTCTTCTCAGTTTCTCCCACTGCAGTCATCCGTAATGCCAAGAAAAATAGTGCGCTATTTAATGATCATTCATTAAATAAAACATTAAATAAAAACATTCCTTTGAGAAACTGTCACATTCTTTTCTCCCAAAACCTAGTGTCAGACCTATTTTAGGTATGATGACAAAATAAAAGATTTTCCAAATCAAATCCTCTAAAGTGTCTTTTCCTATTACCCCATGTAACGCCCGTAGATCCGGGCTAGTCAAATTAGAGGCAATAAGTGTCGAAAATGACTTTTCGATAGAAGCTTATAAATAATTTGAACCAAGTTGTAGTATATGTCACTAGGTTTCCGTACATATAAAGAACGCCAAAATCCGAGTTATAACGAAGAAGTTATGACCCGTCGAAGTTTCGAGACGGAACCGGCTCGATACCGGGAGGTGTAAATAGTGAATTTACGATAGAGCGAGATTTAGCATTGGCTCTCTAAACAAAAGTCGTAGAATATGTTAAAATAAGAACTTCGATAAAAAGAACGCCCAAATCTGACTTCGTATGAAGAAGTTATGATTTTTTGAAGTTTCGGATTAACAGTGTACAGCCCGAAATTCGAATATTAGATCGAGCGGTTTTTAGCCGACACGACCTGAACAAGAATCGAAGATCTCGTTAATAGTAGCATAACGAGAAAAAGATGGGCGAAAACAGATGTCGGATGAAGAAGTTATGAGGATTTAACGGACCAATCCTGTCCCGGCCTGTTAAAAATATAACTTTAAAAATAAAGTCAAAATTAGCCGACGGAGTCTAAAGGAAAGTTGTAGAGTACGTCTCCACCTACGTGTGGATATAAAGAACATAAAAAATGGATTTAGTATGAACGAGTTACAAATTATAATAGTATATTTACGTATTAAAATAAAGTATAAATCATATATACGTACACATATATATACATATGTATATATCATTTGAAAGGTATCGACGATGCGGTCATTATAAGACTAATGTTGAGTTCTTTTGACATTAGTTTAGTGCAAATATTGTTAAATCTATTTAAAATAGTATTATAAAGGGGTGTTTAGTTGTTTATATAACTATAAGGTCATTAAGTAATTATGGAGGGTAGTTTTTGAAAATTCAATTACTATAAATAAGAGGCTTGGGCTCTCATATTTCTTGCACCATTCTCTTGATTCAAGAGTCTTTCCCTCCTTATCCCCTGAGCATTTCGGTCCCTCGTGATTCGACTTCTCTTTCATAGTTTTAGTATAGTAAGGTGAGCGCTGAAGCGCTGCACGAATCTTTCTTAGAAAGATTCAGCGACGAAGTTCTGCCCCTATAGAGGCCGACTCCTAGCTAAAATCCCCTTGTAAGTAAGTTATGCTTACCCTATTTTAAATATAGTTTATATTTAAAATTAGTATTGTTATTATAAATTTATAATAAATATTTGAGCTATTATTATGACTTATATAAGTGTGGTTATAATATATTTTTAACTACTCGCAGTACGGGGAATCTGGTTTAAAGGGCCGCATAGGGTTGTTGGATTTCAGAAGTGCTATATGCCAAAATGGTCTTGCCCTCCGGTGTTTTATGTCTGGCCCTTGTCTATACATAGTGGTTGGAAAGTATTGTTTAAACGCTTATATAATAATAATAAGAAGACTAGTAATTAGTCACGGTAAATATTAGACTAAAATCTAGTGGTAATAATACTAGGTTTCGTTGAAGGAAATTATTTTAAAGTAAACGAAGCGCTGTCCGAGTACCGAGTCATCACCTTCTCAGGTGAGTTCATTGTCCATTCCATCTTACACATAGATATGAAGTATTTTAATATAAATTACGTGTTGTGTGTGCATATTGTCTGAATACTTGCTGTCTATGTTGGGTGAAATATTTTTATACATGTTTTAAATGATTTAAACTGTATATGTGTTTTATATCTACAAAATGTGTTGGGTAAAACATGGGTAGATGAAATAGTTGTTTTGTGATAACACGATGGGAGACATCAATGTTTTCAGTGATCCAGTCATCTAGTGGAGTATAGATAATGACCATGGGCGATACTAGACGGTCCGGTGGAACGCTAGTAAGCTCGTAACCTATAGGTGTTTTTGAACTAGGTGCTCATTAGGTATTTTGAACTGAGTGTGTTCACTACGTATCTTTGAAATGAGTGTGTTCACTAGGTATTTTGAAGTAAGTGTGTTCACTAGTTACTTTTGAACTAAGTGTTTACCAGATGTTTTGGACTACGTGTTCACCAGTTGTAATCTATAAGCTTTGGTAACGATGGACTTCGTGCCGATTCCTCAGGATAATCCTTAGGAATTAACGAACGAGAAATAGTGGATTCTTAGGGTAGATCCTTAAGAGTAAAGAAGATAACGGGGATGGGTAATTGGGTTTAATTGCTCGATTGTTTAAACATAATAATTATATTATTGTGGGTTGAAAACTGTATGTACTCACCAGGTTTCCCAACCTGACCCACTTAGTTTATTTATATCACAGATGTTGATATGAAGTCACATTACACTGAGAGATTAAAGAGATGTAGATCACTAGTGTAAATAAATGTAAGTTCTGTTTATGCTTATGTTTCTGTATTGACAATGACATCCCAAATGTTTTAAAATGAATAAAATACGTTTCTTCGAAAATGTTTTAATAACGTATTTATCGTGTTTTTCTGGGAACAAATTCCGCAACCTTTTAATGAAAATAAGTATTCTGACTTTTATAAAGCATAAACAAAATCGGTCTTTTCTGGCCGTGAAAATGGGGATATCACACCCCAAACCATCCCATTCATTACAACTTCTACTTTATCCAACGGATTTTTCTCATCCCCTCCACACGTTCTCAAGACGTGATTCAACATCTGACATTTTATTAAATGCAAAGTTCTTTTTTTTCTGGTTAATCCCAATTTCAATCTTTATCCCTTTTTGTCAATTTTGTGGTTAAGATTAAAAGATGCATCCAAAGTTAAACCCAAACGTTTTTACCCAATTTCATCGAGGTCAAAAACTTAAACGTTTCCTGCTCCAGTAAACCACTATAAAACCCTTTTCTTCTTCACAAAGAATATTTTACGCTCTCAACACCCTTGATCTCTCTCTACATTCTTCAAGATCTTATCAACTAAACAATGATGAAATCTGGTGCTTCCAAGAAAAAAACAAAAGCCTCTGGATCAGTAAACCCAACTAGTTCAGATTCACCCACAATTGCCTCGAGCAATTTCAGAGCTGTTTTCGATGATCTACCCACATACAATGCACCAACAAAATTGATGATCAAGTTCTTGAGGAATCATCCCCTGTATGGACCTTTTGATGCATTTACAGACATTGTTCCACTCTCCACTCTCTACAAGTGTGCCTTTTCTGCATATCGCCCAGTCGATAACCCTCAAGAAGTCCACCTAAACCTTGTTAATGATTCCTTGGTCATCCTGACCAACCAAAAGTTCCTTTCAGTCATTAGTCTTCTGATTCATCCCTCCGTCAAGTTTTTCACACCATCGATGGCGGACATCACCTCTGCACTATATCAAATGGGCTATCAGAAGCCGATCAAAGTAATTGGTGAGTTCAAGAAGAACCAATTGCATGCGGTCTGGCAGTTTGTCTGTCACTTCATCATCCGTAGTATGTTCGGCAGAACTGGAGGCTCAGACAATATAGGCTTAAAGTTGTTAGAACTGGTTTGGAGTATCTTCACAGGCCGCGACGTGAACTACGGTCAGATTCTTTGGGATGATTTTCTCCAATACATTCCCAAGGAGAGCCCAAGCCAGAACCCATCCGAACTTACTTTTGCACGATTCTGGTCTCTGTGCATATCTGACTTGCATGCGGATGCAAAGATTGACATGTGTGATGACATCAATTTCTTCGTCACCAAAGACTTAAAAAGGTACAACCCTTCCTCTGATCAAACCATTCTTGGTCCCTTCCGCAGACTCCCTACACATATTCTTTTTTCTCTTGGTCTCGAGACTGCTGATGTCTCAGATCACTTAGAGGCTATGGAAGGTATTGACCCATACCTTCCTACCCCGCCTCTCCCATCCGCAACCTTAAACCCTGAAGGTACCGCAGTCCCTTCTTCCACTACTCTTTCTAACGTCTCTCAAAGAGGCAAACATAAGGTTTCTTCTCTGCATGGTCCCCGCACCTCAATGAAATGTAGTACTCCCAAAAAAGATGCTCCAAAACCATCCAATCTATCAAAGAAGAGAAAAACACCACCCGTAATCACAACTGTTGAATCGAGTCGCCATGACTCCCGTAGTGATTCTTAAGAGGATAACCAACCCATTTCTATCCTCAAGAAAAGGAACCTGATCCCACTAACCAAATGCATGACCGGACATATACCTTCGTCTCTCAACAGGCTCCGGTAGTCGTTGGGATGCCTGCACATCCATTTGACAACACCATCCTTTTCCTTTCAGACTCAGAAAGTGAGTCTGAATCACAACAAAGAGGAGACTCCGCACCAGTACATTCCCAAATGGATAATACTGGTTCTCAGCCTAAAGTCTCCAGGGCTTCCCTACTGCATATTTTTTCATCTGAGGAGTTGAACTCCATCCTGTTGAAAGTCACCCATACACTTCAAACACAGTCCCATCTGTAGGGTACTTCTTTCGCATTTGCCAGAACTGAGCCGAGGCCAAACTTGACCACGGGTCAAGGAGACCAATGAAGCTCAGGAAATCCTATTATGCATACCTTACAATCAGGTGGTTTAGGCACGGTGAGCACAAATGTGCAAGGATCCTTGAACCCAAGGGACACCTTGTTGCGATTTACAGGAATTGATGGAGAAGATTCTAATGATTCTTGGAGCAGATATCAACCCTCTAACGAGGCTGAAGCCAAGAAATATGCTGCTTTTCGTAGGGCATTTCAAACTCGCAAGGATCAGCAAATCAAGCAACAACAGCTCAAGGAACAGAAAATTCAAGTCGTGGCCAAGTATTAGGCAGATACCATAAACAATGCCAATACCGTAGCCACCATCCTGAAGGTTCAAGAATGGATGTCTGCAATGGCACACATAGTTCAACAAGCTCAACAAACTACTACTAATCAACATGTTTCTCAACCTCCCCCTTCTCCCCCTGTTGTAGGTTCACAATATGAAGAACCTGAAATCGAAGTGAGCGCTGCTCCGATTTTTGGCTTCGACGATGATGAACCACAAGAGGTAAACAAACCCTCTCCTTCTGATGACGATTTGATGACGTTTGATGAAGATGAAGAATCTAGTGGTTCACATCACTCCACTTCTAAGCCAAAGGAAAAGAAGAAGAAGAAAAAGCAAGCAGTCACAAGAAAAGAATTCCTCAGTCTTCAGGCTAAGGTTGATCAAATCTTAGCTGCGATCAAGCCAAATCAACTACAACCAGAAGACAGCTCAGGACCGCAGTCCCTGATGGAAAGAATAGAAAGATTGGAAACTAGAGAGAGAATGGCTGCGGAGCGCATCTCTCTGAAAGTTGAGATGGGAATCAGATCACTTGAAAACAATCGTCAAGCTGATCTCAAGGAGTTTATGGATGCTGCGGAACGCCTCATCTCTGAGTTTACCACAATCAAAAATGACCTTCAAGCAGCCATTGCGGATCAGACTTCACATTCTGAGAAGTTGATTGCTGAAACTCATACTGCCTATGAGTCCGCAATCTCCGTTCTCCAAACAATAATCAAAAGAATGCAACGATCACTTTCTACCAACTTCCATGGGCCGGAAATTCTCCAACTCACCAAGGAGATTCATAAACTACTCTTCAATCCCTCAATTCCCAACAATCAACATTTCGCAGACGCCCTCAAAACACAATTTCAAATGGTTTTTGACAAGGTTGATGGCCTTCGTCAATGTCTTGAGGAGGCTTCGGGTCTGAACTCCTCAAGACGGGGAAGTGAAGAAGTCCATCATTCCAACCAATCCCTCTCACACCATCAAACTCCTCCAGCCTCTACTGGAAAAATTCCCACTCTGCAACCTTTACCGCAACCATCTCATCACACTCCACCTCACAACTCCCCTCCTTAAATTGACATTACTCCTGAAAAACCAAAGACTCCCCCGCACTTCAAGAATCTGGAGTATATGTATTCTCCTAGGACAAACGACTCTCCTACCACTGCTCAAAGAAAAAGTGATTGGAGAGCAGCCAAGCTTGCTAAAGAAGTTTGGAGACTCTGCGGATTCGACACAGTTATGGATGAATACTTGATAAGCTCTTGGATCAATCCACACAGAATACTTCTTGATGATGACTATGTCCCTCATCTTACCTATGCGGAACCCCCCTCAGACGGTTACTGGGATGTCCCAATCTCACCGAATGCCAGATACTTCACTATATTTGAGCAGTTCAACCGCAGCCTTCCGGGCGACAAAAGACTTCCAATGGAGTTCGAGGGACTTAGCCAATTCTAAGCTAAGCATGCCTCTCCAGTTGAACACATATGGTCTAACGATAGACCATCCGCAATAAAAAATTACAATATCCGGAAGTTCATGAAGGCTGAGTTCATCCAGTACACCCTGACCAAGAGGGAGCACGACTACATCCGCACCCAGGCGGATTTTCTGTGCATGAACGCTGAAGAAGTGTTTCTTATTGCCAAGGTCTTTCAGCACAAGTCTGACAAGCATCCGAAGTTGAAGGTTGCACTTGAAAGGGCCAATACATTTCTTAAGGAAACAGTCTGTGACTTTGCCAAAATAGATGCAAACATTCATCCCATCATTTCCAAGATTGCTGACTTGCCACCACTTGACCCCGCACCCATGCCTACCGAAAGCTATGAGAAAAGATCATTAGGAGCAACCAATTATCCTGAGCTAGGAGTCATTTTCAAGAGGAAGACTGACAACGTCAAATATTTCATTCCTATGACTACCATGCACCGTCTCACTAGAAAACAACATGAGATTTGCCACAACGCAGTTGAAAAATCCAAGCATACCACCGCAGAGGTCAAGTTTGAGATACTAAGAAGAATCAATTGGTTAGAGAACATCAGGAAGTTTTGGTGGATCCTGATCAAGTTCCTTAAACTTGATAACTGATCAAAGTTAAAGAGGTCACTTAGGGGGAAATTGTAGAATCAAAAAAGTGACCCTCTTGAACTTTAGCTACCGCAGTCTTCAAGCCACTACAGTCAAGCAATCTTATCATCTGGCCATCCGAAGTTTTCATCACCGCAGTATTTATCTTTACTTAGTTTATTTTGTATTTTCTGTAAAACACTCTAATGTCCAGTATGCCTTGCATGGCTACTTTTAGAGTTGTAAACTTGTCTCTATAAATAGAGTTCATTTCTCATGTAATCAGTACCGGTGTGAATCTCTCATCAAGTTCTAATACACATCAGTTCTCATTCTACCTTACTTATCAAACCTTCTTACTCTCATAATCAATTACCATCTCTTTTAAAGAGCAAGTCATTTGTGAATTAATGACTAAGCTAGATCTCATTTACTAACTTGGTTTGAATGCATTCCTTGTTATAAATCTACTTATGTGTATACTTGATATAACAATTTTTGTCATTTACATTCCTTTACTTTTTCGCATCTAACTCACTAACTTCTAACTCTTAATATTATTGTTGAGCTAACAGATCCTTCGAGATTAACTATTCCGCTATATACTTGTACTAACGATTTGTTCAAGTGTGTCTCAAAGTTTTTCTCTCAACATAAAGTAACTAAATTTTTATAAATTCCCAATCTTAGTTACTTTAGGAAAATTTTGAAAATGGTGCTATTCCATGGAAATTGCACTCTGCACCTTGCTAAGTCGTTAGTGGAGCGTATGTGGTTAACTGACATACTCATTTGGGATTGGAAAGAGTTGCAAAGGGTAGCTTAATGTTAATCATGGATCAATGTAGCATGTGTGGCTAACCGGCACATTTACCAAGTGATTTGTAACATCAAGAGTATCAAGCACATTTGCATGGTTATTCACACCTTGTTTGTAATCCTCAGTATCCCAGTCACAAATTTAAATGGCATAATCGAGATTAAAACATGCCATTGAAAAGTTAAATGAATCTCAAAAGAATCTAGGAATTTCAATTCATTTAAAACTTAATCTTCAATTTCGTTTTTCATGGTGGAAATTGGTAAATGGTCATCTACCTACCTTCAAATATTTTATAATGGGATTACGGCATCCGTCTTCCGAATTGTAAATTATTGTGTTGGGTCCTAGCCTTAATATTTCATTTGGGTGACATATTAAGGATCCTTTTCTAAACAAACTTTGTCTTTCTTTTCAGATGTCTACTTCAAACAATGCTTCCAACCCAATTCCCTCCAGCTCTTTCTCCCTCATGAACTTATGTGAGAGGCTCATTTTCAATGGATTGAATTTCAATGATTGGATTTGAAACATCCGCATGGCGATTCGCTACGAGGACAAAGAATATTTACTTGACAAAGAGCTAAAGGAGATGGATGAAAACATTGCTACTCCCAAATACATTGATGAGTATAAGACTAATGAAAGGGACGTAACCAAAGGGTCGTGTATAATGATCGCTACCATGACTGTTGTGCTTCAGAAGTCCTATGAGGACTTTTGGCCTTATGAAATGCACCAAGATTTGATGGAAAGGTACCATCAAAGTGCTCGGTAGGAGAGGTATGAGCTCATTACCTCCATGATCACTACCAAAATGAAGGATGAAGAGTCCATCATGACCCACTTGTAGAAGATGCAAAGCTTTGTGGACCGCTGCTAAAGTTGAATGTCAACTTCGATGAAAAGTTGGCCATTGACACTCTTTGCCTCCTTGTTATGATCAGTTTCATATGACCTATCATACGAATAATGGGGAGGTCACTCTAAGCAAGCTTCAAGGTATCTTAAGAACTATTGAAAGCAGTTTGAAAGGAAAATCTATCGTACCCACTCCTACTGTTATTGCCCCTGTCTTGCTGATTGGACATGGGAAGGGAAAGAAGACGAAGACTCCTTCCAGGAGCCACAAGGGAAAGTTCCATGATGGATGCTCTTCTAGTGGGACCAAAGTTGGTTCTTCTAAACCCTCTTCCAATCCAAAGGAAGCCAAGTGCTTCCATTGTCATGAAAAAGGGCACTGGAAAAGAAGCTGCCCAAATACTTGTAGGATATATAGGATGGGGAGCTCAAGCCCTCCTTTGTAGGTATTTACACTATTCTGTCTAATAACTTATCACATGCTAATTCTTGGGTCCTTGATACAGGATGTGGTTTTCACATTTGTTTTGATTTGTAGGGTCTAAAAATAAGTATGGATGTGGAGCACGGAAAATGAACTTTATCATGGGAAATAGGGAAAAGTCGTCTATCACCAAGATTAGAGTTTATTCTTTAATTCTTAGTAGTGGATTAAAATTAAATTTGAATAGTTGTTGCTACTCATCTGATATGGCGAGAAATATTATTTCCTTTCATGGTTTGTATGAATAAGGTTTTACTTTTTTCGTTTAATAATGAAATTGGTAATATTAATGCTTATTATTGGTGCATTTTATTTTGAAGCATTTCCTTGTAATGGTATATATGAAACTATGATGGTTGTAGATAACTTAGGAAATAATGTGTTGCATATTGATTCACCCAATGGTTTGGATAAAGCATGCTTATGGCATTGTCGTCTTAGACATGTCAAGAACAAGCGCATAGCCCAACTCAAAAAGGATGGAGTGTTGGAGTCATTTGAATTAAAGTCAGATGACACATGTGAATCTTGTTTGCATGGAAAGATGACCAAGTCACCCTTCACTGGTTCTTGTGACAGGGGTGAGGGTTTGTTGGATATCATACACACATATGTGTGTAGACCTCTTAGATCCGCCAGAAGGGATGCTAACCACTTCTATTTGACTTTTACTGATCATTATAGCAGAAATGGCTATATCTACTTAATGAAGCATAAGTCAGAAACATTTGAAAAGTTCAAATAGTTTAATCAAGAAGTGGATAATCAATTCAGCAGGAAGATAAACATGCTCCAATCTGATCGAGGTGGTGAGTATCTTACTATCGAGTTCTAAGACTATCTTAAGGAATGTGGAATTGTTTCACAACTAACGCCACCTAGAACACCACAGCTAAATGATGTGGCTGAGAGGTGTAATCAAACCTTCTTGGACATGGTTTGTTCCATGATGAGTCGAGCTTCGTTACCTATCTCATATCCTGAATCTAATCCCAACTAAAAAGGTTTCCAAAATACCTCACGAGATGTAGACAGGGAAGGTTCCCTCATTAGCACATATCAAGGTTTGGGGTTGCGAGGCTTATGTACGACAAGAGACGCACGACAAGCTTGAACCTCGTAGTGAGCATAGTATTTTCATCGGCTACCCACAGAAGTCTTTTGGATATCTCTTCTATAGACCGAGTGACAATGTTGTCTTCATTGCGAGGAGAGGGGTTTTCCGCGAGAGAGAACTCGTATGTCAAGAGGACAGTGGGAGGCAAATTGACCTTGAAGAGCTTCAATAGTTAAGTGATGAACAAACCTCAAACACCAACGCTCAACCCGAGGAGGAAACTCCTGTTGAACCAATTGTTGAGTCCATACCTCTGAGACATTCTAGTAGAGTCCGTGTTCCACCTGTGTTATATGGTTTTCATATAACAGCTAAAGGTGATACATTTATCAGTAATAGTACACTAGTAAATTTTGATAAACCTAACAACTGCAAGTAAGCCATGGTAGGTCCTGAGTCTGCTAAACGGAAAGAGGCAATGAACAACGAGATTCAGTCCATGTATGATAATCATGTTTGGAACTTGGTTGATAATGTACCGGGTCGTTAGATGGTCGAGTGCAAATGGATCTTCAAGAAGAAGATCGACATGGATGGGAAACTACACACATATAAGGCACGACTGGTTGCAAAGGGCTTTTTTTCAGACTCCTCGAGTTGATTATGACGAGACCTTCTCACCAGTGGCCAAAATTAAATCTATAAGGATTATGCTAGCCATAGCTACATTTCATGATTATGAAATATTCCAAATGGATGTCAAAACTGATTTTCTTAATCGGATGTTGGATGAAGATGTTTACATGAATCAGCCAGAGGGTTTTGTCGATGCGAAGTACCCTAATAGAGTGTGTGAGCTTGGGAAATCCATTTATGGATTAAAACAAGCATCTCACAGATGGAATCTATGTTTCAATGAGAAAGTCAAAGAGTTTGGATTCTCAAGAAGCGAGGACGATTTAAAGCTAGTCGAAGTATAGTTAGCTTTCTGGTGGTTGATGTGGATAACATACTAATCGTAGGAAATGACATTCCAGCCTTGCAGGAGATTAAGTCCTGGCTTAGGAAGTGTTTCTCTATAAAGGACCTTGAGGAAGCTGGCTATATTCTGGGGATAAGGATATTGAGAGACAGGAGTAAAAGACTAATAGGACTTAGTCAAAGTACCTACTTGGACAAAGTGTTGAAACATTTTAGCATGGAAAATTATAAGAGAGGAGAATTATCTATCCAGAGCAATGCCAAACTGAGTAAGACTCAGAGTCCGAGTATCGATGCTGAGATACAAACAGGAGATTATTGCTGATTAAACGTGTGGATCAGAGTATATAGCAGCAAGTGAAGCATCGAAGGAGGCCATATGGCTAAAGAAATTCATCGGAGACGTTGGAGTTGTACCAGTTGTAAAGGAGCCCATGGAGATTTTCTATGATAGCGAGAGTGCAATCGGCTTATCCAAGGAACCAAGAGATCATAGAAGATCCATTCACATCAATAGAAAATATCACATCATTAGACATCAAGTAAAAGAGGGACTCCTCATGGTGAAGAGGGTATCGTCAGAAGAAAACCCAACAGATCCCCTTATAAAGGGACTAAGCAGGGTTAAGCACTTGCAGCACGCTAGAAGTATCAGACTGAATGACGATGTTAGCTTCAATGATTAGATAGACATTTAGAAACTTGTAATAGCTAAAATTTAATTGATATTTGATGATTGAATAAAAGGAGTTTTTATTTCTAAGTAAAGTTACTATCTCGTGTCAACTATTTACTATTGTTTCGTTTTGCATGTTTTGACTTCCAGAATAATAAGATTATTCAAATCATCCACAGTCGATCATACTTTGGAAGTCGGTTATGAAATTAGATTATCATGAATAGGTTTTTGTAAGATTTTTCTAAGGTTTTAGACATAGAAAAAGATTGTTACAAATATTCATGAGCACTATTGAAATAGGATTTAAGCATTGGGTTAAACCCACGCTCACATGAATCACTTTATGGAATTTATTACGAGTGATTTTCAGATGATAATATCGTATAGTCTTCAAACCAAGATATATGAGTTGGCGATTATGAGTTGGTTGTACATTGGTAGTGTGAAAACGCATCAGTAACTCGATGTTATAAAATGTGTTGTTGTGTATGAATCAAAGAATAGTTTGTACAAGAATATAAGTCGAAGTTTATCTATTCCTTTTATCCTAGGAGGATTAAAAGAAATATCTTAGTCCCTTTGATGATTTTGTTTTGACTTATGTGCCAGGACCGGTCAGAACTCTATTCATCTGTTCAATTAAGTTCTATGCCAAACAAATCAGAAATCAGGAAACAAACTATTGAACAATGAGTATGACTTTATTCCATGTCTTTGTCCGCACGATATCTTGTAGAACAATGGATTATATTATCCCTTATCTAATGGACACGTCAACGTTCAATAACGGCTTTTTGAGAGCTATGATTGCTAATTGGATTTAAAGTTACATTGGCAGTTATAATTTTTAAACTTATCCAAGTGGGAGACTGTTGAATTAGATGTCTAAGCCCATAACTATAATTGGCATGTACTTCACCCGATAGTAGCATGTTCCATTTGGGTTGCATTCATCAAAGCAATTTGATTGACAGATAATTGAGAAATAGGTTATTTGTGGTTTATTAATATATTATAAGTATAATATATTAATTGAGAAATCATATTATATAATTAGTATTGATTAAGAATTAATTTTAAATTAATTTAATGATGAAAAGAGACTAATTAAAATAGCGAGGACTGATTATGTAAACCAGTCATATATATAGATTGGGGTATTGATCCATGATTGATTTGTTGTTGGGCAAAGCTTATGAGTTAATCTATGAAGTGCTAGCCCGAATCAATTGGATCTTAAACCTAAGTGTGTGAATTAGGGTTACATGTGACTCTTAGAATTTTACACTATAAATATGTGCTCCAGTGTCCAAAATCGTGACCCCATGCATGAGAAGAAGGCATAACCGATTTTCAGTCTCTTTAATCTCTTCTATATTCATCAAATTGCTCTTGTTGTTTTGTGAACCATTTGAGGCATCACACTTGAGGTGCTAATCTTTCTTAACACCAAGTTCTACAAGCTACTACACAAGGTAACATTCTAACTAGTTTTTATGATTCAAATATCACCTTGCATGCTAGTTTAAGCTTCATCCTTTGGAAAATGCTTATTGCATGTATAATTAGAGAAAACTTATATCCGAAGCATTAGGGTTGTATGTGCACCATAAGAATGTTAGAGTACATAAAACCCATCAAAAATGCACCAGCATAAATGTGTAACAGTAATAATGATACAAGAGGACATCATGAATGTAAAAGAAAACATACCAGCAACAACGATATGTATTAGATCTAATACCATCCCTCATATTCCAATGGAGAAAACAACTTTGACATGTCGTAGCTAATTGCAAAGAAAACATACTCACTTCTCTCCTTCTTATAGTCTCAACTGTAATGTCCCTCTTAACCACATCTGAAACACCCAGATACAAACCCACGACAACCATCCTAATCTACCTTTCCAAACTTGTTGCAACAACCACATCTCCCCAATCCTTCTAAGCGGGTATCAATAGCCTTGAACCTATTAGTTGTTCATGGTACCTAAGCCTGCACCTTCTCTCTCGTCCTCTGTTGAACGTCCAGTCCGGACTCTAGAATCATACACTCAATCTTCATTAAAGACACCGTCTCCTCCTTATGTCATATCATAAACTCATCCTACGATATGGTCTCCATCTCGGCTACAATAACAAACTGAGCATTCACATCTCAACATCCCCTTTCTGCATGACATAAAAGGTCCATAACAAACTAGACCTTTACCTCTATGCGGCAAAAACCGATATGTAAGACACCCCCTTTTTCCTTCTATCCATATGCTCCTAAGAACCTGATCCTTCATCCTATTGAACAGGGGAAGCTAATATACAACCATGTGATAACAAGTATCATCTCTAACCAATACTTTCCTAACCCCAACGAAGACTACAATTCTCCTTTCAATCATTTAGAACACTTCCTCTTTATATCTAACAACCAAAGTCGACACCATTTTGAATAGGACCCTTGAAATCTCAAAATCAAACAATTTACATAGGCCTACATCAGACGGATTTGATCCATCATGGACACTTTGGCCTGAGACAGAACCAATACCTCCCTACCTAGTTCTCACTATATTGTAGGTAATAGCGGAAATAGATCAATACAAATTCGTAGTGCTATTACACATTATTACCACCTATAGGTTTCCTAGAATCCTTGTGAGTCTTCATGGTCCACATACGTATCATGTGCTTCCAGTACTGTAGTCTTATAGTACATTCTATACCTATCCGTACTCATCCCAAGAATTTCACTAAAGTCCTAACTCATAGCAACGACCACTACTAGAGGTTCTATCATCTATGTAAGTAATTATACAAACACATACCAAAAGTCTTCCTAGACTCTACATCTAGGATTCCACTCATCCTTACTCTTATGCCACAAGAATAAGTGATTCTAATGTATAGCGTCGGTAGTCGCCAAATGAATGAAAGTCATATATAATAAAATATTAGATAGACGGTAAAATAAGTGATTCTACAATTAGACCGCAACCACACAAGTAAAATGAAGTAATACTAATTCAACTATTCTCAAGCTATGTAACCCTAATTATCTACAAATCTAAGGAATTCACTTAACAAGTAATTAATATTAGCATGAACTTCAGATAGCACATAGCATACAAATTCTAAGCCTACATGGCATCTTAACTATCAAAAAATTCTAACATGCAATTGTTAAGAGATCTTTAACTTACAAACAAGCATGCATTTCTACCATATCGCATATCAACATATAAAACATGTATATATTTTTGGAATCACTTTCCTTCTGTAACATCACATTATTTAGGTAATTTTCAATTTGAGCCTTATTATGTTAATTGTTTGGAAAATGGTCCCTTGGCACTTAATTGAGAAAAATGTGGGTTGGATGCATATGCGAGGTGTACTCTATGTACATTGGGCATACGTGAAGAGGACTGAAACCCTAATTTTAAGGGTTTGGACCCTATTTAAACATCCTTAACTCTTAAGACCCCATTCATTCATCAACCGGCATCCACGTATTCGACCCTATCTAACCTCAATCTCTTGTGTGAGAATTTTTGACCTTGAGTGCATATTTTGGTGATTTTGAAAGAGGAAGAAGGAAGTGGAATTATCTTGGGAGATCAAAGACAACCTAGATCCAAACGCAGATGTCACACCCCAAAACCACGAACGGCGGAAACGTTTAGGGGTGGAGGACGTCATGTGCAGTATGACAACAGTGTAATATAATAAACAAGCAACAAAATCATCCATTGCATTAAAAGGTAAAGTTTTAATACATGTGTGTTCTTTCATAATGTACAACAATAAAAATGAATAATCAAAATATGGCAAGTCTTGACTGTGCTCCGTCTTCTCAAGGCCTGGGCATCGTACCAGTCTAACTGATGACCTGAGAATGCAAGTTATTTTGAAAGCGAGTATCAGCTATAAAGCTGGTGAATTCATAAGTATTTAGGTGTTATTGTCCTATTTTGGAATGCTGTTAAGAATGTCGAATAAATCCTTACATAGAACAATTGATATAAGTATGAAATGTGGTCTTCTACCAAGACCCAAATGTTTTGTTATAACCAGTAAAATGATAGGGTTTCCTTTCTATTGACTAGTACTAAGAGTACTTAGTCTAACTCATCGTTTATGTGAATACATCATAAAATAAAGTAAAATAGGAAAATGATATGATAGTCTTCTACCAAGACCTAAACGTTTTGTAAGTAAAATGATATTTTTTCCATTCTATCGACTAGTACTAAGAGTACTTAGTCTAACTCATCGTCTATGTGAATATATCACAAAATAAAGTAAAATAGGAAAATGATATGATAGTCTTCTACCAAGACCTAAACGTTTTGTAAGTAAAATGCTAGTTTTTCCTTTCTATCGACTAGTACTAAGAGTAATTAGTCTAACTCATCGTCTATGTGAATATATCACAAAATAAAGTAAAATAGGAAAATGATATGATAGTCTTCTACCAAGACCTAAACATTTTGTAAGTAAAATGATAGTTTTTCCTTTCTATCGACTAGTACTATGAGTACTTAGTCTAACTCATCGTTTATGTGAATATCTCACAAAATAAAGTAAAATAGGAAAATGATATGATAGTCTTCTACCAAGACTCTAATGTTCTGTTATGACTATGTAGCCTTCTACCAAGACCCGAATGTTTTGTTATGACCAAGTAGTCTTCTACCAAGACCTGAATGTTTTGGTATGACTAAGTAGTCTTCTACCAAGACCCGAATGTTTTGTTATGACTAAGTAGTCTTCTACCAAGACCCGAATGTTTCGTAATGACTAGGTAGTCTTCTACCAAGACCCGAATGTTTTGTAATGACTAGGTAGTCTTCTACCAAGACCCAAATGTTTTGTAAGTAATATGATAGCTTTTCCTTTCTCTTGACTAGTACTAGAGTACTTAGTCTAACTCCTCGTTTATGTGAAAGTATCACAAAATAAAGTAAACAGGAAAATATAATCATGTAAGTGTTATTGTCTTGCGTTACCAGGACAAACACGACATCGTCAAAGCGAAAGATAGACCCTATGGAAATCCGAAGAGTGTCCCCTCATCCTCTGTAGCGGCAGCAGGGTGGAGGGAGGGTGTAACAGCCCGGATCTCCAGGTATTTTATTGTTTAATATTTTGAGTTTTGAGAAGGGACTCGGCGAGTTGGAGCTCAGACTCGCCGAGTAGGGTCGCGATTTTGGACATGGGATTCGTTCGGACTCGGCGAGTCCAGGATATGGACTCGGCGAGTCCACGCTGGTTAATGAAACCCTAATTTCTCGGGTTTGGGACCTATTTAAATGGCCTTATGGCCGTCATTTGCATCCATCATTCCATAGAGAGATACCCTAAAAGTGCTTTAGCGATTTGAGAGTGAAAGGAGGCATTTCTTGACATTTGTGTGTTGTTTAGCAAAGAAGAAGGAGGCTCTAGCCAAGAGGAGGCAAAGGGGGACTGCTATTTGGTGGATTTGAAGCTTGACCCTTCAATCTAAAGGTATAATTTCGACCCATCTCCTGTTTTGTGAAGTATAATCGATTTTAGGGTTTCTTGTGGCTTTGTTGAATTGATTTGATGGCCAAATAGTCCCATGCTAGTGATGAGACTTCGGATCTGGATCCATAGAGGTCCAGAGAGCCTCATTCTTCAAGCTTTATAGAGAACAATGGAGGTCATGACCTTGTGTAGTGAGATTTGTTGAAGATTCTTCATAATTGGTCATATAGAGGTTGTTAATGCATCAAGACTAGAACTTTACGTGATGAATCAGTCTAGGAGGGCCAGATCTATGAATTGTTGGAGTAGATCTGACCTTAGAAGCAAGTTTGGGTGATTGCATGGAATGGACTCGCCGAGTCCGATGAGCAGACTCGGCGAGTAGCTGGGACTCGCCGAGTCGTTCTTGAGACTCGGCGAGTTGAGTCGGGGTGGCCCCGCGATTCTTCCAGGTGGAACTCGTCGAGTCAGGGGGGAGTACTCGACGTGTAGAAAGGGAATCCTAGAGAGTTGGTGAGAACGTCTAGACTCGCCGAGTTGCCGTGTGCACTCGCCGAGTCCGGTCAAAGTTGACCGTTGACCGTTGACCGTTGACCTGTGTTGACTTCTTAGGGGTAGTCAACCTTAGAGATAAAAAGTGTTAATTAGAGCCTTGTGATGTTATAGGAGGATTAGAGCTCGGAGGATCGAGCACGAGGGATTTCCAGGGATCGTGAGATACCGAGACACGCGAGGTGAGTCTTCTCACTATACTTTACCTTGAGTCGGTAATCAGAGTTATGTGTTAGTGTATGTATGTTATGTGCATGTGATGTGTTGTACTGTATTATTTCTATGTGATCTATGCTGTGCATGTTTATAGAGTTGGAACCGGAAGGTTCATAGAGTTAGAACCTGAGGGTTCACAGAGTTGGGTGCACGGACCCATAGAGTTATGGCCTCGAGTGGCTAATATGTGTTTTATGTGTGGTATTTTGGGGAACTCACTAAGCTTCGTGCTTACAGTGTTAGTGTTGTTGTTTCAGGTACTAGCGATGACCGTGGAAAGGCGCCGGCTTGATCTGTACACACGTGGAGGAATTTGATATAATTATGTGATCTTGGGATTTGTATGATACATATTGGAATTTGAAATTGATGTTTTATTAAATTAAAAGAGAAATGTTTTTATAAATTGTGAAAAATAAATTTTAAAATTTTCGGTGTTACAAGTTGGTATCAGAGCCTTGGTTTGAGGGATTCGAGTACACCTTCGGGCGTATTTGAACTCAAACTGAGGATTTGAGATGTATTTTCCAAAAAGAGTAAAAGATTTTCGAAAAACGCAGAGCAAGAGATGTGTGTACGATCAGTCAGCGCCCGAACGGTGATTTCCCAAAATACCTTTTTATATTATGTGATATTCATATTGATATGATGTATCCGCATGCTAGAGTAGGCTAGGTATTGCTATTAGGACTAGAGTGGCCTGATGTGTGATGCCTTAGCCTAGGGAGAGGTGAGCTGCTATGAGATGCTTGAGAGTGAGTAGGTAGCAGCAAGGGACTTATGAGAGATCTATTAGAGAGTAGTCTATGCATGATAAAGTACTTGAGACCTGGGATCCGAAGAGAAGGACTTGGAGTGTATTCTGGTGCGGTGCGGACAGTAGTATTGGGCCCGTACTACTGGAAGCACCGGAGCGGTGTGCAGCCCAAGTCAGAATCTTTGGAATGCCAAGAATCAAGGAGAAAAGAGTTGTCGAGTGTGAGCATACTCGTGTGGAGTCTAATTTATCGTATGTTGTATTTCAGAGGTAGATCATGGTGAGGACACGTTTGATGCCCGAGAGCAGTGGTACCAGTGAGGAGGAGATCCGCCGGATCATTCAGGAGGAGGTAGCTGCGGCCATCAGGGCAGAGATACCAGAGATGTTTGGGTCTATAAAGACCACCTTGATTGAGACGTTTGATGAGCGCTATGCCGCTCTTTCTGAGGCTGCTGCTGCAGCGGCTACCGCAGCGATTACTGCTGCGAGGCCGCAGGGTGGGGATGCGTTGCTGTTCCGTGAGTTCAGCAACACGAAACCACCGGAGTTTGATGGTACTCAGGATCCGGTGGCAGCTATGAGGTGGATATCTGATATTGAGGGGTGTTTCTTCACTTGCTCGTCTCCTGAGCATTTGAAGGTACGGTTCGCGCTGAACCAGCTTCGCTTGGGAGCGAAGGACTGGTGGAAGTTTGTGACAGCGCATTATTCGCCTGCTGAGCTTTCTGCGGTGACCTGGGAGAGGTTCACCACTATGTTTCGGGATGAGTACGTTCCCCAGGTGGAGAGGGAGCGTTTAGCACAGGAGTTTCTGACCCTCAAGCAGGGCACTGAGTCTGTTACAGCGATCACGAGGATGTTCCACGAGAGGGCGATGTTCTGCCCTGAGCACGTGTCCACTGAGCAGGCACGTATGAGCCGCTACTTGAGCATCTTGAGGAGGGATATTCGGGAGTTCGCTGCGAACTCCTCGTACCGGACATTTGCCGAGCTTCAGGCAAATGCCCGGAAGAGGGAGATTGAGCTTGAGACTCAGGCCAGGGAGGAGGCGGAGTCTCAGGGGAGGGATCGGCGACCGGCATTGTCGCAGCCGGCCGCCAAGCGGGCCAAGCCTGCTGATCCCCGACCAGGGAGCCTGAAGGGCCGCACTTGCGGAAAGTGCGGCAAGGGTCATGACGGAGTCTGCCGAGCAGGGTCTTGCTACAAATGTGGCAAGGAGGGGCACATGGCCAAGGACTGCCCCAAGGGGTTTGCAGTGTGCTTTCACTGCAACCAGACTGGACACCGGAAGGCCGAGTGTCCGCAGTTGCGCGGAGCATCTCAGGGGTCTGCTCCTGCCGCCACCAGAGTTACAGAGAGTCGGCCTGTGAAGGCCGAGACGCCGAGAGCTCGAGGGAGAGCTTTCCAGTTGACTGCGGAGGAGGTCCGCGCCGCGCCCGATGTTGTGGCTGGTATGTTTCCTTTCGTGTATTTATTTTGATATATGATGTTATGCTTATATTATGTTATGTGTAGGTACTTTTCTTGTGAATTCCGTACCTGCTTTAGTGTTATTTGACTCGGGTGCGAGTCCGTCTTTTGTATCTTTGGCCTTTAGCCAGCATATCAGTGCTAGTCGTGAGGCACTGAGTCGGCCTCTGAGAGTCTCCATAGCTGATGATAGAGTGATTTGTGCCACAGAGGTTTTCCGGGGATGTGTGTTAGAGATCTTCGGGGTTGAGTTTCCGATTGATCTGATTCCTATTGCGATGGGCGATGTTTGTGTCATTGTGGGCATGGATTGGTTGAGCCGTTTCGGCGCGATTATCGACTGTGAGCGTCAGCTGGTGACTATACGAGACCCTAGTGGGGGAGTTCTTTCGGTGTACGGTGAGGGTACCCGTTCGGGATCAGCCTTTTGTTCGGCCGCCAGGGCGAGACAGTGTCTGCAGCAGGGCTGTAAGGGTTTTGTGGCGTATGTGATGGATACGCGAGCGACTTCCGAGAGACTGAGTTCAGTTGGGGAGGTACCGGTGGTATGTGAGTTTCCAGATGTTTTTCCCGAGGAGCTGCCGGGAGTACCTCCTGTGAGGCAAGTAGAGTTTGGTATTGATTTGGTTCCGGGGGCTGCGCCTATAGCTAAGGTGCCTTATCGTCTTGCACCTCCAGAGATGCAAGAGTTATCCTCACAGCTTCAGGAGTTGCTGGGGAAGGGATTTATTCGGCCGAGCAGCTCGCCGTGGGGAGCACCTATTCTGTTTGTCAAGAAGAAGGATGGTTCACACCGGATGTGTATTGATTACCGGGAGTTGAACAAGCTGACGGTCAAGAACCGTTACCCGTTGCCGAGGATCGACGATTTATTTGATCAGTTGCAGGGGGCATCTTGGTTTTCCAAGATCGATTTGAGGTCGGGATATCATCAGGTGAGGGTGCGAGATGAGGACGTCCAGAAGACAGCTTTCAGGACGCGTTATGGGCATTATGAGTTTGTGGTGATGCCTTTTGGGCTCACCAATGCCCCGGCGGTGTTCATGGATCTCATGAACAGGGTATGTAGGCCGATGTTGGATCGGTCGGTTGTTGTATTTATCGATGATATTCTGGTGTATTCGAGATCTAGGGAGCAGCTTGAGGAACATTTGAGGGAGGTTCTTGGGGTACTGAGATCGGAGAAGCTTTATGCAAAGTTCTCCAAGTGTGATTTCTGGTTACGGGAGGTCCAGTTCCTAGGACATCTCGTTAACCAGGAAGGGATTCTGGTCGATCCGGCCAAGGTTGAGGCGGTGATGGGTTGGGAGGTGCCAAAATCACCCTCTGAGATCAGGAGCTTCCTTGGATTAGCAGGGTATTATCGGAGATTTATCAAGGATTTCTCCAAGATCGCAGTGCCGCTCACCAGGTTGACCCGGAAGGGTGTTGCATTCTCATGGGGTCCCGAGCAGCAGACCTCCTTTGAGACACTTCGCCAGAGGTTGTGCGAAGCCCCGGTATTAGCTCTCCCGGAAGGGATGGAAGATTTTGTAGTATATTGTGATGCATCGATTTTGGGGTTGGGTGCGGTGTTGATGCAGAGGGGTCATGTGATAGCATATACATCGAGGCAGCTGAAGCCTCATGAGACGAGATACCCCACGCATGATCTAGAGTTGGGGGCAGTAGTGTTCGCCCTCAAGATTTGGCGCCACTACTTATATGGGGTTCGATGTACGATATACACGGACCATAAGAGCCTGAAGTACTTGATGGATCAGCCCAATCTAAACATGCGTCAGAGGAGGTGGTTAGATGTGGTCAAGGATTATGATTGTGAGATCCTGTACCACCCGGGCAAGGCCAACGTGGTGGCCGATGCGTTGAGCCGCAGGGCGGAGAGCACTCCTTTGCGAGATGTATGTTTGAGATTGACCATGATAGCTCCGGTATTGGAGGCCATTCGTGGGGCACAGGCCGAGGCTGTGCAGCCGGAGATGCAGAAGAGGGAACGGGTCGTTGGTTTGGTTTCAGAATTCGTTACGGATGGGCGAGGGCTTATGACTTTTCAGGGTCGGATTTGGGTACCGTTCGTGGGTGGTACGCGCACTTCCTTGATGGAGGAGGCTCATCGGTCGAAATTTTCGATCCATCCGGGGGCTACGAAGATGTATTTGGATTTGAGGAGAGAGTATTGGTGGCCCTGTATGAAGAGGGACGTCGCATGGTTCGTTGAGAGGTGCTTGACCTGCCGTAGGGTTAAGGCCGAGCACCAGAGACCGCATGGCAAGTTGCAGCCATTGGAGGTTCCCGAGTGGAAATGGGAACAGATCACTATGGATTTCATCACCAAATTGCCGAGAACTGCCAGGGGAGTTGATGCAATTTGGGTGATTGTGGATAGGTTGACGAAGAGCGCTCACTTCCTTGCCATCAGTGAGAGTTCTTCAGCAGAGAAGTTGGCAGAGTTATATGTGAGAGAAGTGGTATCTCGGCATGGGGTGCCGATCTCGATTGTTTCAGACCGTGATGTGCGCTTTACTTCCAGATTCTGGAAGAAATTTCATGAGGAGTTGGGTACTAGATTGCATTTTAGTACAGCATATCATCCCCAGACAGACGGTCAGAGTGAGCGGACGATTCAGAAGCTTGAGGACATGCTTCGAGCATGTGTGTTGGATTTTGGGGGTAGCTGGGATGCGTATCTACCCTTGGCAGAGTTTTCCTACAACAACAGCCATCATTCGAGCATTGGTATGCCACCCTTTGAGCTGTTGTATGGTAGGAGGTGTCGGACCCCCATTTGCTGGGGAGAAGTTGGGCAGAGAGTGATGGGCAGTACCGAGATTGTGCTTCGGACGACAGAACAGATTCAGCAGGTCAGACAGAGGTTATTGACCGCCCAGAGTCGACAGAAGAGTTATGCAGACAGACGCCGGTCCGAGCTTGAGTTTCAGGTCGGCGACTTCATTCTCCTGAAGGTCTCTCCTTGGAAAGGAGTGATACGATTCAGGAAGAGGGGCAAGTTGGGGCCCCGGTATATTGGGCCATTTCGTGTGATTGCGAGGGTAGGCCGGGTAGCCTATCGTTTGGAGTTGCCAGCAGAGTTGGGGCAAATCCACGACACTTTTCATGTGTCGCAATTGAGGAAATGTATTGCCGATGAGTCGGCAGTAGTTCCATTAGAGGATATTCAGGTGGATGCGAGCCTGAATTATGCCGAGAGACCAGTAGCCATCAGAGATCGGAAGATCAAGGTTCTGAGGAACAAGGAGGTACCTTTGGTGTTGGTTCAGTGGCAACACCGGAAGGGATCAGAGATGACCTGGGAGCCGGAGCGCGAGATGCGGGCTCAGCATCCGGAGCTATTTTAGAGCGAGACTTCGAGGACGAAGTCTAATCCTAGTGGGGGAGAATTGTAACAGCCCGGATCTCCAGGTATTTTATTGTTTAATATTTTGAGTTTTGAGAAGGGACTCGGCGAGTTGGAGCTCAGACTCGTCGAGTAGGGTCGCGATTTTGGACATGGGATTCGTTCGGACTCGGCGAGTCCAGGATATGGACTCGGCGAGTCCACGCTGGTTAATGAAACCCTAATTTCTCGGGTTTGGGACCTATTTAAATGGCCTTATGGCCGTCATTTGCATCCATCATTCCATAGAGAGATACCCTAAAAGTGCTTTAGCGATTTGAGAGTGAAAGGAGGCATTTCTTGACATTTGTGTGTTGTTTAGCAAAGAAGAAGGAGGCTCTAGCCAAGAGGAGGCAAAGGGGGACTGCTATTTGGTGGATTTGAAGCTTGACCCTTCAATCTAAAGGTATAATTTCGATCCATCTCCTGTTTTGTGAAGTATAATCGATTTTAGGGTTTCTTGTGGCTTTGTTGAATTGATTTGATGGCCAAATAGTCCCATGCTAGTGATGAGACTTCGGATCTGGATCCATAGAGGTCCAGAGAGCCTCATTCTTCAAGCTTTATAGAGAACAATGGAGGTGATGACCTTGTGTAGTGAGATTTGTTGAAGATTCTTCATAATTGGTCATATAGAGGTTGTTAATGCATCAAGACTAGAACTTTACGTGATGAATCAGTCTAGGAGGGCCAGATCTATGAATTGTTGGAGTAGATCTGACCTTAGAAGCAAGTTTGGGTGATTGCATGGAATGGACTCGCCGAGTCCGATGAGCAGACTCGGCGAGTAGCTTGAAGATTGCCTTGGACCGGCCAGTGAGTGGTCCAGACGAGTCAGGAGTTGACCCAGTGAGTCAGGGTGAGTTGGAGAGGATTGTCATGTGGTCTGAGTCAAGCTGGGACTCGCCGAGTCGTTCTTGAGACTCGGCGAGTTGAGTCGGGGTGGCCCCGCGATTCTTCCAGGTGGAACTCGTCGAGTCAGGGGGGAGTACTCGACGTGTAGAAAGGGAATCCTAGAGAGTTGGTGAGAACGTCTAGACTCGCCGAGTTGCTGTGTGCACTCGCCTAGTCCGGTCAAAGTTGACCGTTGACCGTTGACCGTTGACCTGTGTTGACTTCTTAGGGGTAGTCAACCTTAGAGATAAAAAGTGTTAATTAGAGCCTTGTGATGTTATAGGAGGATTAGAGCTCGGAGGATCGAGCACGAGGGATTTCCAGGGATCGTGAGATACCGAGACACGCGAGGTGAGTCTTCTCACTATACTTTACCTTGAGTCGGTAATCAGAGTTATGTGTTAGTGTATGTATGTTATGTGCATGTGATGTGTTGTACTGCATTATTTCTATGTGATCTATGCTGTGCATGTTTATAGAGTTGGAACCGGAAGGTTCATAGAGTTAGAACCTGAGGGTTCACAGAGTTGGGTGCACGGACCCATAGAGTTATGGCCTCGAGTGGCTAATATGTGTTTTATGTGTGGTATTTTGGGGAACTCACTAAGCTTCGTGCTTACAGTGTTAGTGTTGTTGTTTCAGGTACTAGCGATGACCGTGGAAAGGCGCCGGCTTGATCTGTACACACGTGGAGGAATTTGATATAATTATGTGATCTTGGGATTTGTATGATACATATTGGAATTTGAAATTGATGTTTTATTAAATTAAAAGAGAAATGTTTTTATAAATTGTGAAAAATAAATTTTAAAATTTTCGGTGTTACAGAGGGTTAGTCCCGATATCGATCTCTTAATACAGATCGCTAACCTAATGATCCTCCGAAGATTCACATCTCATCCACTGTTGCAACAACGGACAGAGGGATGGTTAGTCCCGTCACTGACTACTAAATAAGTGACAACCTTAGACATCCGTAGACGTTCATCGACCGCTGGTGCTAATCAGTGGGATTCCGAATGGTAAGTCCCGCCGAGTTATCCCATTGAACTGGGATAGGAAAGATAATTTACACAGTAAATACTAATAAATCATCCTCGTAGTCCTAAGTACAAGTATCCAGGTAAGTAAATACAGGATAATGCACCTAAGTAACAGTCTTCATGTATGGTATTCATGTAAGTGTGTTCATGTAACAGGTAAGTATATGTAAACATATTCATGTATCATGTAATCCTAAGTAAGTGTACTCATGTATCATGTAATCCTAAGTAAGTGTACTCATGTATCATGCAAGGTATTGGTATATACTCATGAATGAACTGACTCTTGTGTGATTCTTTGTAATAGAAATAAATGTTTGTTTCTTCTAACTATCCTTATGATAATTAACTGGAAAGTAATTGGTTGTTCAAGTAGATTTATGCACCCTTACTACCCAAGAGTATTGGAAACTAAATGAAGAGTGAAAACTATAATCTCTAACAAATAAATGAACATATGCGCATAAGTATAGTTTCATTCAAGAAGGTAAAATAATGGTGTTGCAAGATATCTAGGAGTTTTGAATATAGTGTTTATAACAACAATATGAAAGATAACACCTTCCGCGACTAGGAAACACCTTGACCAAGTGTTGGAATCACATGTGATTCAACATAGGAAGCTATAAGAGCACACTTATCAGTTTACTACCATGGGTTCATGGCCCAAGGGAGTTTACGGTCGTAAACTCATGGTCACTCATGGGTTTGTGTAAATATGAAAGCTAGGGAATGATTTAGGGACATTAGCTCTAGCATAGGATGAGCAAGACCACCTTCTTTGGAGTTTTTGAGGTGTTCACAGCCCAAATGAGTTTACTACCATAAACTCATGGCCAGGTATACTTATGGGGGTCCTAAAGGTCATAAGGAAGCATTCCAAATTCATGCCTAAGCCCTTGGAAGTGTTTGTGGCATCAAAACACCCCTAACTTGATTTTACGGCCCATGGACCATTTGGTCATGTGTTTGCGGCCGTAAACACTTGTGGGTGTTGGTATTTTGGTTGTTTTGGGTCTTAGACACATCAAGGTAAAAAGCTATGCTAGTCTCTTGGCTTAAGGGTGGCATTTAGGGCATTTTGACACCCTAAAATGGAGTTCACGGCCCAAGAACTTCCTTGGCCGTGAACTCACTTTCAACCCTTGATTCTATTTGTTTTGGATGTCTAACCATGTCATAGGTAGTCTCAAGGTTCATTTCCAAGGCTTTGAGGGTCATTAGGGCACTTTTGGCCCTTAAAATGGAGTTTACTCTCCAAAAGGAGTTTACTCTCTAAGAGGAGTTTACTCTCCAAGATGTTCTTGGGGAGTAAACTCTCAAATCTTGTTGTTTTGAGTTTGTTTTCTGTCCCTAAACTCATTCGTGTACAAGTCCAAACTAGTTTCATGGCTTAAGGAAGGACTAGGCCTCATTTGGCTTTCGAAAATGAGTTTACTCTCCAAGATGTTCTTGGGGAGTAAACTCACAGATCTTGTTGTTCTGTCATGATTTTGATGTTATTAAGCATAATCTAAGCTATATAATACAACTAGATTGAAGTACTCACGTTTTGAAATAAAAACCCGAAGATCCGTGAGAGAGAATTTGGCTTTTCTCTAATTGGAAATGTAACTAATGAATTATTTGGTTCAGTTTTCTATTTATAGTCCTGAGATATTTTGGCAGAAAATATTTTTATTCCTGAAATGATTTCTAATATAACTGAGTGCTGGAATAGCAGTGTTGCACAAAACCCTAGTGCAACCACTCTCCTGATATCTGCTTAAGTGTAAATTCTGAAAAACTACCAAACTTATACCCGAAGTCTGGAATTTCACTGAAACTATTCTAAGCTCTATTGTCTTGATATGGTTTGTTCAGAATGGAAATTTCGGGTTGTCACATCATCCTCCTGTTAAAGGGAATTTCATCCCGAAATTAGAATTTAGGCAAGGAAGTATGTACGAATGATCGAGTCATTATGTGAACTTCCTAATCGATTGGTTCTCGCACTCCTAAGTGAAATCGGGTTCTCGGTTGGTATCCCAACGAACCATCACTAACGGGTGATGGCATTGCTTCGTCCGTTTGACCACTCGGTCGAGGGTCATTACGGTTCTAATACGAAGGCAAGGATCTCGTAAATCTCGATCTTATCGAGAGGGATTACGAAAGTCCTAACGGAAAGATACTATTTCAAGTTCGAGACGTGAAGGGGAAAATGTACGTTACTAAGTTCGCGGAGTAGGTCTAGTTTGTGAAATGCAGGACCGATTCTGGTAAGAATCTCGGAGGTCCTAATTATATTGGATTTTGGCTTTCCACGCTTTACAAAGCGTATTAAGCCGTTCCCCGAGTGAGGTTTCCTAAAGAATTTGGTCTCTCACTTGGAATTCCTAATGTTCTTTCTCTCACTTACTTCCCAGTCAAGGGCCATCCCTTGTTGGGTCAAAGTCGAAAGGGTTCCTGAAGTTTACGGGGAGTTCCGAACGGACTATGATAGTAGGTCTGTAAGACCTAGAATTTGGCGAATTTTCCGTCGGTGACTACGGTGCCGACAAATTCCCAACGGTTTTGGATAATTTGACAGAGTACTCAAGAATTTCCACAACACTAAAAGTGTGTCACAGGAATTTGACTCTAAATTCCAAACTCTTGTTCAGAGAACTCTGCAGAAAGTATCTCCAAGGGTAATGTTTCTATGGGTTCTTTCTTACTACGAGGGTAGATAAGTAGTCATTATATGGAGAAATGACGAACTGATCCCAGTAAGAAAAGCGTACTCTACTTATTCAGCTCATGAATACTATGGGCGTATTGGTCCTATCCGAGGGGTATCACTACGGACTCGAAGTGTCCGCATCAAGTTCGGAGGGTAGTCTTTAGGAAATCCTTCCCTAACACTCGAACTGGTGATATTCGGATCTCAGGTCCATTTCTGAAGTAATTCTTTCCTTGTCTTTGCCCAATCAATTCGTCTATGTGAGGCAGAGACAAGGATTTCTAAAGGGAATCTAAATGAAGTCTCCGGTCGTCGAGGTACATAAGATGCACTCCGTCGACTTCTGGTAATAATAAGACCGGAGCTCTCAAGGGTGAGAAGCCTGGTCTCCTAATTCTATTGTTGAGTAGTTCGTTGTGTTGTCCGGGCTGTTCTTATATCTTCCGTAGGTGTTTAGACTAAAGGCGATCTGGATAGTCTCCGTCCTGATTCATACGTGATTCAATGATCAAAATTTCATGTATACGAGTCGTATATAATTAAGACTGAAAAGGTAGTCGAATAACTGATTCTTCCTTAATCTCACATCCTATCGAGGGAAAAGAAGTTAAAGTGGAATCATCAATTCTAAACCTATAGAACATTGATTATATATCACTCTCATGTATACATTCTTCAGTGATAGATCAACCGTATGAATCCTGGAATTGAACTTGACGTACTGCACGAGTAATACTGTGGGGATTCCTTCGGAAAGAAAAAGAACTATAAGGTACTCCTTGTATGAGGACTTCGGTGTTCTGATATAACGGCTTTGCTAAAAGACGATTTCTGAGAAAGAGATGTACTTATGGAGCTGGTATTTCGAGGATCAAATTTACTCGAGTCGTATGATAAAGTCGGAAACATATGGAACCTAAAGACATTAGATTTGAACATAAGGCGTTACAGACAAAACACAACAGTGCAACCATTAAAGAGTTACGTACTTAGGATTTACTACAAGACTATTGCTGCAAACTAGGTATACTACAAAAGACAAGTATACGCAGCACGAGCATCCCTAAACGAACGGGATCCCGCAATAGATAAGAATCTGGTTGCACTAGTTTTGGGATGGTTCATAAGTCTGTTACAATGAAACGCCTAAATTATGTTAACGTGGGTCCGGAGTAGACTCTCCTGCGGCGGTGGTCGGTAGCATACTGCCGTGTGTGCCAACATTTGTTGCCTTTGGGCAGTTCCCTTTGTAATGACCTACCTTGCCACAACCGTAGTAAGTTTGGTTCACACTAGTGTTTGGCACTTGAGCAGGCTGAGCTGTTGGAGTCTTGCAGTAACGGGCTCTATGCCCTTTCCTGTTGCAGTGTGAGCACTGCATCTCCCTACAAGGTCCATGGTGGTGAAAACTGCATTTAATGCATTTTGGGAGACTTCCAGCATAAAGTTTGGCTGGTTTGGGGACCACTGGGATGCTCGAAGGGATGGTAGTCGGAGGTATTGATGTCGTAGCTATGAAGTTTGTTACTGGTGGTTGTTTCCTGTTCGCCCTCCGAAGCGACTTGTCCTTAGAGTTAGTCCAAGACTTTCGTTTGATACTCTTGGTCTTAGGACTCGGGGTATCGTGGTAGTTTGTTGCTTGCTGGGGGTATTGGATTGTTACATGGATGGGAATAGTTGTTAACAATCCCGCTAACACTTGCGTTGTTAGCGTTCAGATGGTTTAGAATGGCTGACACGGCAGCCGAGACTGCAGCTTGAAAGGTAGCTACATCAATCTGAAGAGTTGGTGTTTGGTTGATGGGCTGATCGTCTTTCTTGGACGACATGATTCTGTTACCCGGAAGGAAACGAATTTGTGAGCGGAAATGGTTGAACCTAGACGTAGTTAGATCGCTCATGAAAAGAATAGAAGTATGTTCTCTAAAGTTCGACCTACATCCCTATGATGCAGTCCTAGTATGGAATGGAAGTATGTTCAGGAAAGTTCGACCTACATCCCTATGATGCAGTCCTAGCAAAGATCGGAAGTAAGTTCATGCGATGGTCTCAAGATATTTGTCGTTCTAGCCGAGGTATCAATGGTTGTCGAATAACGTGATCCAACCATTAGAAGAGACTCGGAGATGTCTCCGGAGTCAAATTGCTATAGTCCAATGACTTGACTAGAGCATGTTTCAAATAGACTCTAATGAATGTATGATAAGAGTATTCGAATAAAGAACGACACAGAAGTTAGTCGACTGTCAATATCTTTGATATTCATGACGTACAGGTTCGGGAAAATGATCTTGTAAAAAAGGTCTTACATCATAACCAGAGAAGATGGTTCCTGACAGTAAAAAGACCTAACTAATGTACTTACAGTACAAGATAGTTTCATAGAAAATGCCACATCGGGCATAGACAGAAACACGATTCCTTTCTAACAAGGAAAAATAAAGTAAAGTATCTACTACTAGCGACGGTCATCCCTCTGGTGAACTCTCAGTTCAGCCAGTTGGCGTTCCACATCAAGTAGGTGTCTTTCGTACACTCTCTGGCGTACCCGAAGTTCCATGACTTCGGCTCGTGATTCAGCCAGTGCTTGCAGCAGGGTTTCATAGTCTCTCTCAGACCTCTCACGAGCATGTTCAAGGCGACTGGTGCGAAGCATATGCATTCCCCCACTTGTATCGACTTCTGCGATACGTTGTAGAGCTGTCCTGCCCTGAATTTCGTTTCGGGCAACTCTTCGAATCAGAATTAGCATGATTTTGTCTGCTGAGCCCCCATTGCTCAGGTCATAGAAGCTTCGGTCACCATTAAATGGCATGGGCTGATCTTGTCCTTGGCTCCATGTTTCCAAACATTCCACCTACTCCGGCGTCGGGCCATGAAAAGCCGGACGAGGGTTAGGAATCGGAAAGGGAGCTGCCTGAGGTAGGTTCTCAACCTTGGGCTCGGAGATGGCATCGTCTGAAAGGTCTTCAGCATGGTGATCATTCAGAGGGATTGGATGATCATTATCTGGTTCTTCTCCAAACCATCCAGCAATAACCGCGTTCGGAAGGAACAGGTTGTCGTGGGGATAGAATCCAGCCATGTTATCTACGCGAGAATTTAGGGTAAGAAAATAATTATTAGACGAACTATCTAGATAATTATTTAGGAAATCTTCATTAGTTCCATCGCTATTTGTAAAGTGCATACCAGTTATATGTAATCAACACAGGATAGGCCTTCGAATAAGTGACCTTAACTCCACATTCACAAGGAATAAGGGTAAGGCAAAAATTTCACTGATTCTAAGTCTATAACATCCTAGTTACATATAACTTTAGCATATCCACTTAGCAATTATCAACTTAGGAATGAAGATTCCATTTTAGTTCTCAAGTATAAAGTACTTATAGTAACACAAAACACCCCTATGGTATTTTAGACTTAGGTTCTGTTATAATGTTCTCATTGTGGTGATGTTGGTATGTTTTTAGACTTGTTGCCATATCACAACCATTCTTGGGCATGTGCTAATCACTCCTCGAAACAGCATAGTTGATCAGGATTTATTCAAAAGTAAGAACGACACAGAAGTTAGTCGACTGTCAATATATTTGATATTCATGACGTACAGGTTCGGGAAAATGATCTTGTAAAAAAGGTCTTACATCATAACCAGAGAAGATGGTTCCTGACAGTAAAAAGACCTAACTAATGTACTTACAGTACAAGATAGTTTCATAGAAAATGCCACATCGGGCATAGACAGAAACACGATTCCTTTCTAACAAGGAAAAATAAAGTAAAGTATCTACTACTAGCGACAGTCATCCCTCTGGTGAACTCTCAGTTCAGCCAGTTGGCGTTCCACATCAAGTAGGTGTCTTTCGTACACTCTCTGGCGTACCCGAAGTTCCATGACTTCGGCTCGTGATTCAGCCAGTGCTTGCAGCAGGGTTTCATAGTCTCTCTCAGACCTCTCACGAGCATGTTCAAGGCGACTGGTGCGAAGCATATGCATTCCCCCACTTGTATCGACTTCTGCGATACGTTGTAGAGCTGTCCTGCCCTGAATTTCGTTTCGGGCAACTCTTCGAATCAGAATTAGCATGATTTTGTCTGCTGAGCCCCCATTGCTCAGGTCATAGAAGCTTCGGTCACCATTAAATGGCATGGGCTGATCTTGTCCTTGGCTCCATGTTTCCAAACATTCCACCTACTCCGGCGTCGGGCCATGAAAAGCCGGACGAGGGTTAGGAATCGGAAAGGGAGCTGCCTGAGGTAGGTTCTCAACCTTGGGCTCGGAGATGGCATCGTCTGAAAGGTCTTCAGCATGGTGATCATTCAGAGGGATTGGATGATCATTATCTGGTTCTTCTCCAAACCATCCAGCAATAACCGCGTTCGGAAGGAACAGGTTGTCGTGGGGATAGAATCCAGCCATGTTATCTACGCGAGAATTTAGGGTAAGAAAATAATTATTAGACGAACTATCTAGATAATTATTTAGGAAATATTCATTAGTTCCATCGCTATTTGTAAAGTGCATACCAGTTATATGTAATCAACACAGGATAGGCCTTCGAATAAGTGACCTTAACTCCACATTCACAAGGAATAAGGGTAAGGCAAAAATTTCACTGATTCTAAGTCTATAACATCCTAGTTACATATAACTTTAGCATATCCACTTAGCAATTATCAACTTAGGAATGAAGATTCCATTTTAGTTCTCAAGTATAAAGTACTTATAGTAACACAAAACACCCCTATGGTATTTTAGACTTAGGTTCTGTTATAATGTTCTCATTGTGGTGATGTTGGTATGTTTTTAGACTTGTTGCCATATCACAACCATTCTTGGGCATGTGCTAATCACTCCTCGAAACAGCATAGTTGATCAGGATTTATTCAAAAGTAAGAACGACACAGAAGTTAGTCGACTGTCAATATCTTTGATATTCATGACGTACAGGTTCGGGAAAATGATCTTGTAAAAAAGGTCTTACATCATAACCAGAGAAGATGGTTCCTGACAGTAAAAAGACCTAACTAATGTACTTACAGTACAAGATAGTTTCATAGAAAATGCCACATCGGGCATAGACAGAAACACGATTCCTTTCTAACAAGGAAAAATAAAGTAAAGTATCTACTACTAGCGACGGTCATCCCTCTGGTGAACTCTCAGTTCAGCCAGTTGGCGTTCCACATCAAGTAGGTGTCTTTCATACACTCTCTGGCGTACCCGAAGTTCCATGACTTCGGCTCGTGATTCAGCCAGTGCTTGCAGCAGGGTTTCATAGTCTCTCTCAGACCTCTCACGAGCATGTTCAAGGCGACTGGTGCGAAGCATATGCATTCCCCCACTTGTATCGACTTCTGCGATACGTTGTAGAGCTGTCCTGCCCTGAATTTCGTTTCGGGCAACTCTTCGAATCAGAATTAGCATGATTTTGTCTGCTGAGCCCCCATTGCTCAGGTCATAGAAGCTTCGGTCACCATTAAATGGCATGGGCTGATCTTGTCCTTGGCTCCATGTTTCCAAACATTCCACCTACTCCAGCGTCGGGCCATGAAAAGCCGGACGAGGGTTAGGAATCGGAAAGGGAGCTGCCTGAGGTAGGTTCTCAACCTCAGCCTCGGAGATGGCATCGTCTGAAAGGTCTTCAGCATGGTGATCATTCAGAGGGATTGGATGATCATTATCTGGTTCTTCTCCAAACCATCCAGCAATAACCGCGTTCGGAAGGAACAGGTTGTCGTGGGGATAGAATCCAGCCATGTTATCTACCTGAGAATTTAGGGTAAGAAAATAATTATTAGACGAACTATCTAGATAATTATTTAGAAAATCTTCATTAGTTCCATCGCTATTTGTAAAGTGCATACCCGTTATATGTAATCAACACAGGATAGGCCTTCGAATAAGTGACCTTAACTCCACATTCACAAGGAATAAGGGTAAGGCAAAAATTTCACTGATTCTAAGTCTATAACATCCTAGTTACATATAACTTTAGCATATCCACTTAGCAATTATCAACTTAGGAATGAAGATTCCATTTTAGTTCTCAAGTATAAAGTACTTATAGTAACACAAAACACCCCTATGGTATTTTAGACTTAGGTTCTGTTATAATGTTCTCATTGTGGTGATGTTGGTAAGTTTTTAGACTTGTTGCCATATCACAACCATTCTTGGGCATATGCTAATCACTCCTCGAAACAGCATAGTTGATCAGGCTATGCCACTCCTAAGACTGACCATACATCCCCGAGCTTACCTGTGATATTCAACAATCATAATACTTTTGTTCTTGTCATTGTGACACTGATTTTAGTATGAATGCAGGCACGTATACTATGTTAAATATTTTATTATTTAAAAGTGTATTCTCTTACACAGAGTGTTTTAATCCCTATGTATTTATAGTTAGTATATCTTTTATGGGTTGATATACTTAATTCACTATAAACAATGCTCTGATACCAATCTGTCACACCCCAAAACCACGAACGACGGAAACGTTCAGGGGTGGAGGACGTCATGTGCAGTATCACAACAATGTAATATAATAAACAAGCAAGAACATCATCCATTGCATTAAAAGGTAAAGTTTTAACACATGTGTGTTTCTTTCATAATGTACAACAATAAAAATGAATAATCAAAATATGGCGAGTCTTGACTGTGCTCTGTCTTCTCAAGGCCTAGGCATCGTACCTGTCTAACTGATGACCTGAGAATACAAGTTATTTTGAAAGCGAGTATCAGCTATAAAGCTGGTGAATTCATAAGTATTTAGGTGTTATTGTCCTATTTTGGAATGCTGCTAAGAATGTCGAATAAATCCTTACATAGAACAATTGATACCAAGACCCGAATGTTTTGTTATAACCAGTAAAATGATAGGTTTTCCTTTCTATTGACTAGTACTAAGAGTACTTAGTCTAACTCATCGTTTATGTGAAAACATCACAAAATAAAGTAAAATAGGAAAATGATATGATAGTCTTCTACCAAGACTCTAATGTTCTGTTATGACTATGTAGCCTTCTACCAAGACCCGAATGTTTTGTTATGACCAAGTAGTCTTCTACCAAGACCCGAATGTTTTGTTATGACTAAGTAGTCTTCTACCAAGACCCGAATGTTTTGTTATGACTAAGTAGTCTTCTACCAAGACCCGAATGTTTTGTAATGACTAGGTAGTCAACTATCAAGACCCGAATGTTTTGTAATGACTAGGTAGTCTTCTACCAAGACCCGAATATTTTGTAATGACTAGGTAGTCTTCTACCAAGACCCAAATATTTTGTAAGTAATATGATAGCTTTTCCTTTCTCTTGACTAGTACTAGAGTACTTAGTCTAACTCCTCGTTTATGTGAAAGTATCACAAAATAAAGTAAACAGGAAAATATAATCATGTAAGTGTTATTGTCTTGCGTTACCAGGACAAACACGACATCGCCAATGCGAAAGATAGACCCTATGGACATCCGAAGAGTGTCCCCTCATCCTCTGTAGCGGCAACAGGGTGGAGGGAGGGTTTGTCCCGATATCGATCTCTTAATACAGATCGCTAACCTAATGATCCTCCGAAGATTCACATCTCATCTAATGTTGCAACAGCGGACAGAAGGATGGTTAGTCCCGTCACTGACTACTAAATAAGTGACAACCTTAGACATCCGTAGACGTTCATCGACCACTGGTGGTAATCAGTGGGATTCGGAATGGTAAGTCCCGCCGAGTTATCCCATTGAACTGGGATAGGAAAGATAATTTACACAGTAAATACTAATAAATCATCCTCGTAGTCCTAAGTACAAGTATCCAGGTAAGTAAATACAGGATAATGCACCTAAGTAACAGTCTTTCTGTATGGTATTCATGTAAGTGTGTTCATGTAACAGGTAAGTATATGTAAACATATTCATGTATCATGTAATCCTAAGTAAGTGTACTCATGTATCATGTAATCCTAAGTAAGTGTACTCATGTATCATGTAAGGTATTGGTATATACACATGAATGAACTGACTCTTGTGTGATTCTTTGTAATAGAAATAAATGTTTGTTTCTTCTAACTATCCTTATGATAATTAACTGGAAAGTAATTGGTTGTTCAAGTAGATTTATGCACCCTTACTACCCAAGAGTATTGGAAACTAAATGAAGGGTGAAAACTATAATCTCTAACATATAAATGAACAAATGCGCATAAGTGTAGTTTCATTCAAGAAGGTAAAATAATGGTGTTGCAAGATATCTAGGAGTTTTGAACAATAATTAAGAGTGACTTGATGTCATTAAACATTTCAAAACTAATACTTTTTTTATCAAAGTATTTTAAGATAGAAAACCATTTCATGTGACACCTTTTGAAATATGTGAAATCTACTGAGTGAAAACACAGTTATAAAATACATAAGATTGATTTAATAACATACTGTTTTCTACTTGTATTCCCCCCCATTAAAGCATTTAAAATCATTTAAAACATTGATTAAGGGGTATGAACTCACCTGTTGTGAGTGGTTCTAGCGGGTACGCGTGTAGGGATGAGAAGTTCCACGAATGAAGTCCCGAGACACAATAAGTCCTAAATGATATTTAAGGACACATAATGACATGAATATAGTGTTTATAACAACTATATGAAAGATAACACCTTCCGGGACTAGTAAACACCTTGACCAAGTGTTGGAATCACATGTGATTCAACATAGGAAGGTATAAGGGCACAGTTATGAGTTTACTACCATGAGTTCATGGCCGAAGGGAGTTTACGGTCGTAAACTCATGGTCACTCATGGGTTTGTGTAAGTATGAAAGCTAGGGAATGATTTAGGGACATTACCTCTAGCATAGGATGAGCAAGACCACCTTCTTTGGAGTTTTTGAGGTGTTCACGGCCCAAATGAGTTTACTACCGTAAACTCATGGCCAAGTATACTTATGGGGGTCCTAAAGGTCATAAGGAAGCATTCCAAATTCATGCCTAAGCCCTTGGAAGTGTTTGTGGCATCAAAACACCCCTAATTTGAGTTTACGGCCCATGGACCATTTGGTCATGTGTTTGTGGCCGTAAACACTTGTGGGTGTTGGTATTTTGGTTTTTTTGGGTCTTAGACACATCAAGGTAAAAAGCTATGCTAGTCTCTTGGCTTAAGGGTGGCATTTAGGGCATTTTGACACCCTAAAATGGAGTTCACGGCCCAAGAACTTCCTTGGCCGTGAACTCACTTTCAACCCTTGAATCTATTTGTTTTGGATGTCTAACCATGTCATAGGTAGTATCAAGGTTCATTTCCAAGGCTTTGAGGGTCATTGGGACAACTTTGGCCCTTAAAATGGAGTTTACTCTCCAAAAGGAGTTTACTCTCTAAGAGGAGTTTACTCTCCAAGATGTTCTTGGGGAGTAAACTCTTAAATCTTGTTGTTTTGGGTTTGTTTTCTGTCCCTAAACTCATTCGTGTACAAGTTCAAACTAGTTTCATGGCTTAAGGAAGGAGTAGGCCTCATTTGGCTTTCGAAAAGGAGTTTACTCTCCAAGATGTTCTTGGGGAGTAAGCTCACAGATCTTGTTGTTCTGTCGTGATTTTGATGTTATTAAGCACAATCTAAGCTATATAATACAAATAGATTGAAGTACTCACATTTTGGGATAAAAACCTAAGGATCCGTGAGAGAGAATTTTGCTTTTCTCTAATTGGAAATGTAACTAATGAATTTTTGGTTCAATTTTCTATTTATAGTCCTGAGATATTTTGGCAGAAAATATTTTTATTCCTGAAATGATTTCTAATATAACTGAGTGTTGGAATAACAGAGTTGCACAAAACCCTAGTGCAACCACTCTCCTGATATCTCCTTATGTGTAAATCCTGAAAAACTGCCAAACTTATACCTGAAGTCTGGAATTTCACTGAAACTGTTCTAAGCTCTATTGTCTTGATATGGTTTGTTCAGAATGGAAATTTCGGGTTGTCACAACACATCATCATTATGCACCACTTGGAGGTAAAAAAAACTCTTATCTTGATAAGTTTGGCTTAGATCATGTTAGGCATGGATTTGTGTTCACTTTGGTCCCATAAGAGGCGGTTCAGTCAGGCTGAAGGCTCATGTATGCTTGTTGTTATCTACATGTATGTGTGTGTCATACTTGGGGGGACTCACTATGATTTGGCTTATGGTTTCAGTTTATTGTTTCAAGTGCTTTAGATGATCGAGGGAAAGTAATGGTGTTATCATGCACATCCTTTAGATTTTATGATTTTGGATTTTGGTATACTTTATTTATGATTATTACTTTTGGAATAATGTTTTATAAACAATTATGGTATTTCGATTGGTTTTCAAAAAAAATTACTATAACTTTTAGGGTGTTACAAATTGGTATTAGAGCCCTGGTTTGAGAGAATTGGATGAACATCTATGTGAATCCAAACTCAAACTAAGGATCAGTAAATGTTTTCAAAATTGTTTTCAAAAGTAACCAAGGAAGGACAAGATGTGTACGATCAACCGGAGTAAGCAAGTTTACCCCAAGTTACCCACATTGTTATTTGTTATTGATGATTATGATAGAACTACATGCTAGTGGTAGGTTAGGGATATTCAGGAATTGAATGATAGAATTGTTTCATGTATGACGCCTGATAGTCTAGGATGACTTCTTGTATGTTAGATGAAATTGACATCATTACTGTAGTTACTTAGTGTGTGCATCATAGTTGTACATCACTAAGATTTTCTTGCTTGAGAATATTTGATTTAGCCTTATTTCATTTTCTTTGTTTGCTAATGGGCTTAGGATAAAATCAAGTATTCTACTATCTATGGGATCCATTGTTATGTATGATTAGCATTCATGAGTGGTTATAGGATTGGTGGAAGTTTCATGAGAGAGTATGTGGGTGTAGCAGGCCAATTGAGGAAGGATTTGCCACCGTCGAGAGAGTATAGGACTTGTATGTGTAGCAAGGAAGTCACAAACCCTGAGGATTAGTCTTATCATGTTGGTTATAAGAGTATGAATTGTGTCCTTTCCTATGCATATCTTGGTTTATTTTCAGTATGGTGATGACGAAAGGTTCTAGTTCTAGAGTTGGTGGCTAGGATAGGTCGGGATTGACAGATGATGACATTCACGAGTTGATCTCTACTAAGGTTGTTGCTATTGTCCAAACTTACATTCCGAAGCTGTTTGGGTCTATTAACCGCTATGATTGAGCTATTTGATGATTACTATGTTGCACTGACTGAGGCTGATATTTCTGCACCTACCATGGTTGTTGTTGTTGCGGAGGTTCGATCGGAGAGGTCATTCCTATATCAGGACTTCGGCAACACGAAGTGTTGGAACCTAAAAGTGATCCCCTAGCAATCCTAAGTCCAAATGATAATTCTGAAGTCAGCATGAGTTCCAAAGTGAAGAGTAGTCTGGAAGCTGTCCAGACTTGGAGAGAAGAAGATGAGAAGTTTAGGAGTGAAGACATTCCGGAATGGACAGTATGTCCGAAATGTGTGTTGATCCGGAAAAGCTATTTTGTCTCTTTATGTATTAATTATTTTTGTCTCTTTGGATGATTAGACATTTCACTGGACTTAGTACGTTTGTCAACTTAGACAATCAGAATGTAAGAATTAGTCCATTTATCCAGTCTGATGTATGTTTATTGGTTTGTACCATGTTTCACTCACTCCTATTTAAAGGAGCTTTCAACACAATGTTAAGAGACAGATCATACACTCACTTTTGGCATTTAATAAGTTATTCCAACTCTCTTTCAAACATTCTTCTTATTCTTCATTTATTATCTTTACTTTGATAATTTATTCTCATTCCTCATTTATTACTTGATCATTTGTAGAATATATATTAACTTAGACTTGACTGGTCTATCCAGGCTTGAATAGAACATTTATTAGCAAGAAGACATTGATCTTAAGCATTCACTCATGGTTTGAGTTTTCAAACCTTGTCCCTGCGCATCAGATCTATTTTGTTCTCTCAATTGGTATCAGAGCTTGAGTGGTTGTCCTTTGAATCCATAAGATCAGATTATAGTTGGTTTGAAATTACCTTGGTATTTCAACCATTTACGTGTTAAGGATAAAAGTTCTTCTATATACCACTTTAGCGTGAAGATATCTTAACTTCAATGGCTGCTTTTAATCCTCAGCAAATGATTTCAATGCAAATCGCAAATAGTGTGGGTGGCCCTACACATGCCCCATTACTAGTTGTGGAATAATATGATCACTAGAAAGTTAGAATGGAATGATTTTTACTGGCCAAAGATAAAGAATTTGGAGATCCATCAAAGAAGGTCCTCATGTTCCTGTAAGAACAGTTATGAGAGATGTTGCTGCTCAACTTATGGGTCAAGATAAAGCTCATCTAGCTCCTCTAACTACATATGATACTGAGAAGTAACATGCTGATCATGTTGCTTTCTCAGAAATGGTGTTTTGTGCTCCTCCTTCATTTTTTTGAGCACATCAAGTTGTGAAAATTTGCCAAAGAGATTTGGGACACTCTTCAGGACCTGATTGATGGTTCGGAAAATATGAAAGACAAGCGTCTCACCTCAGTTATCAACGACTTCGATACATTCACTACCACTCCTAGTAAATCAGTGGCCTCAGCCTCTAATCGTTACCGAATTTTGGTTAACAACATGACTGCTCATGGGATTGCCCGAACTCCTTTGGAGTACAATCTCAAATTCATAAACAGTCTCGGAAAAGAATGGGTAAATGTGAAATCTTGTCTCCAAAGTAATGGTTCTTTGAAAAAGTTAAAGCTCTATCAACTTTTAGATGAACTTCAAGGTCACAAATCTAATGTTGCTCAAACCATGAGGGAGCTCTCTAGAGGACCTCATGCTCTTATCAGTTCTTTTGAACCAACCAATCCGAGCTTGTCTACTTCGGACCCTTTCAAACCCATTGCCTCATCTATCAATCCTCCGCATCCATCTTGCCCACACAAAACTATCAGGTTGATGATTCCGAATCCATTGACTCTGAACTCTGTTTCCAACAGGAGTTTGCTCTACTCTCCATGAAATACAAAGGTCCTTTCAATCCCTCTTACAAACCATACCAAAATTGATTCCATGCTCCTCACCAACTTCAGAAAATCCTCCCGTGTGCAAACCAAACATCACTAAGCTGAAATCTACTCCGGAACCTTCTCGGAATTCTAAATCGGACAAACCAAAAATTGTGTGTCATAAATGTGGACATGCAAACCACTTTGCTAATGATTGACTGGCTGATGCTCTGTGGAAACCAAAGATCAAGGATTTTTCTTACTACGTCAAAAAATCTCAAGAGTTGGCTGAAAGTGAAAAAGCATTTGTAACAACGGTATCAAGAGATGTTAAAGGATATTGGTCATCCGGAATGATGATGACATGGTAACTGGAAGAAAAATGGTTAAATGTGATGAAGGGTATTGGTCATCTAGCTTAGAAGATGAAGATGATGTTGCTGAACCTCACTATTGCTACATGGCCACCAACGATCCACCTGGTCAAAGCATTTTTCAGCAGGTAAAATCTATGATTTCTGATAATAACTTTGATTTGTCTATTTGTGAACCTTATCTAACCAAAATTCAAACATATATGAGCACCATTTATAAATCCTACGAGTCTGCAATAGAAGCGAGTGAGAAGAAGGAGTGTGAATTAAATCATCTTAGGTTACGCTTTGAGGATAAAAAATTGAAAATCAAGTCTTTAGAGCGTGAACTTGTAATGTCAAACGATGAATGTATCATTTTAAAAGACAAATGTGAAATTACCTATTCATAATGAAATCACTTGATTTCTAATAACAAATGTCTCAATACAAAGATAAATGTTTTGCATAATTCTATAGATATGCTTGAAGCAAAAGAACGGATGACTCATAATTTTCAACATCCATGGTCTAAAGCACCTGGTCTCGGAAGCGAGTTCCCGAAACCAGTTGCTCGTCCCTTGAAGGAATTGCAAAATCTGACATTCATGGGAGAGGTGTGGCACTTGGTTCTTGGTACGTATTCTCTTATTAAATCTTCATTTATTTTTTGCATTTTAAACTTGGACTCGGCGAGTCAAAGGACTGACTCGCCGAGTAGAAGTCGGATGAGGCACGGAGTTTAAGCTGCGGACTCGGCGAGTCGGGTCCCGGACTCGACGAGTAGATGCTTTTTGGACAAAAACCCTAATCCAGGGGTTTGCACCCTATTTAAACGACCTTATGCAGCCTCCATTCCCCATTTATCCTCCCAAACACTTCTCGTAGCAAAACCTAGCCGTTTTTGAGGAAATCCAAGGCTTTTGAGTGATTCTTGTGAGTTTTGACCTCAAGGAAGAAGGAAGAGCATAGGAGGATCAAGAGGAGACTGAAGGATTCGATTTTGGTTCACCATTTGCAGTCTACAGAAGGTATGAAGTCTGAAACTTGCTCATTCATTTGTTAGATCCCTCTTTGGGGTGATTTAGGGCTTTTATAAGCCATTTTTGGTGGCCAACCATGTTTGCAAACATGGTTGGGGTTTGAGTTTATGGATCATGTCATTATTGGAGTCACAAGATAGATTTGGGATGCTTTTGCACTCAGGGAATGCTCCATGCAACAAAAGAACCATTTTAGAGCCTTTTAAGCTCAAAAGTCCCATGCATGCACATAAAGTTTGTAACTTTACGTGCTAGATCGATTTTTGGTCCCACATCAGTGAGGGTCAAAAGGACCAGATGAGTGTGGAAGGGTTTTAGGGAGTCTCGGGGAGTGACCCAACATTCTAGACTAAGAAAATTGTTCTGGAAATTCATGGTACTCGGCGAGTGCTTGAACGGACTCGGCGAGTCCAAGGCAATCTTCATAGAACTCGGCGACTTGTTCATCAACTCAGCGAGTTGAGGACAAAACGTGTTCATAGGATGAAGAGTAACTCGACGAGTTTTTCATACAACTCAGCGAGTCAAGGCAGGTCATGAGTATCAGTTGATGATGAACTCGACTAGTTGTTCATACAAATCGGCGAGTCGGATGAGGATTTAGTCGGTGTTCATTTAGAAGGAAAACTCGTCGAGTCATCGCCTAACTCGACGAGTAGAGACGGGTATGAGGTCTAATGGAAGGATAGGGACTCGGCAAGTTGGCGAGCCAACTCGGCGAGTCGGGTCAACTAGAAGTTGACTTTGACTTTGACTTGGTCAAGGGGTAAAATGGTCATTTTACCCTAAGAGTAGATGTCAGTTTCTGACTAAGTGTTTTGTGGGAATTTTAACCGGAGGATTTCTGGAGTAGCAGTAGCAACAGTCGGAGGATTCCCGCACAGTTCGTCAGCTACTACGAGGTGAGTTACCTTCCAGTAGCGGTGGGTCTACGGGCACCATGTCGGCCCACCAGTAGGGTTCGTATGATAGATGATTGTCTTTGTGATATCATCTAGGTTTGCTACTACCTGATATGTTATATTATAGCATGATATCTTGTATGTGATAGTACTAGAGTTCGGTAGTTAGGACCGAAGGGTAGTCAGACACCCCAGATACATTTGATAGTATGTGATGATATGTTTGCAAGCTGGCATGTTATGTTATATGCGATAGAGGTAGTAGGAGGGGACCAGTCCCTAATGTTCGGTTGTTAGTACCGATGGGTAGTCAGCACCCCAGAATGGCTCGACATGGGTAGGTCAGCGCCTCAGAATGGCTTGACACGGGAAGGACGGCACCCCAAAATGGCCGCATGGGTAGGTCGGCACCCCAGAATGGCCGTACGGGTAGGTCGGCACCCCAGAATGGTCGTACCGGGTAGGTCGGGCACCCCAAAAATGCCTGGCAGTATGTATGTGATATGATTGTATGGTATGTGGTACGATGGGGGAACTCACTAAGCTTCGAGCTTAAAGTTTTCAGTTTTGTTTCAGGTACCTCTTCAGAGAAGGGGAAGGAGCCGGCGCGGTAGCAAAACATCATACACACACACTTTGGTTTTCTGCATTATGAGAGATTATGGGATTATACTCTAATATTATTACTATTTTCATTTTTTGGGTATTTAGACACGAGATATGTTTATTGAAATGATATGATCGTACGACGTTTTACTAAAAATGTTTTACAAACAACTTAATTTAAATGAAATTTTTGGACGTGAAATTTGGGTCGTTTCAAGTTGGTATCAGAGCCCTGGTTTGAGTGATTCGGACACACCCTCGGGGTGTCTGAACTCAAATCGAGGGATTAAAAGATTTTGGACAAGGAGATGTTTTCTAAAAGTTAAGTAAAGAGTTTTTGAGAAAGAACAATGTGTGTGATGTGCGCGACCGGCCCAACTCAAGTAAGTATTCCCCAACGTACCCATACAGGTTTATGTTATGTTATCAGGTTCAGTAGAACATCATGCTAGAATATGACTAAGGATCTAGGAGTGATGCCTTATGTGCCTGCTTTATATGATTCAGCTTATGAGAGTTGCATGCTAGATTTGAGTAGACAACAGTAGGATGGCCTGTTTAGGTTATGCCTGATAGTATGAGCTTAGCATTGTATGCTAGTGCAGTACCTGTTATGAGGATAGAGTTTCTTGAGATTGTTTCCTTTTGTCCGAATGTTGTTTGCTCTGTGCTTTGTGGGGTTTGAGTGATGGGAGTTAGTTGTTAGGTGAATACGTTAAAGTCACATGTGATCAGGGTTGAATAATCTCAGAGTGTTGGATTTGACCCTATTGCATAGCTCTTGTTTGAGTCCTAACCGTCGTAGGGATGAGTCCCTTACTCAAAGGATTATCCGAGCCTAAATTGCATGTGATTGTATTCAGGTAATGGCTAATTGGCATTGCAAAGAGACCTTCGGCAGCGGAGACCCGCTTTGCGTGGAGTCAGAGGTTTCCTAGGGTATTCCTAGGATAAGAGTAGTAGAGATCAGCAGTGGTAAGAGGGATCTGGTGGGGTCAAGGCAGTCCTCAAGGTAGTATGGGCCCGTACTACTGAAAGCAGAGGATCCGTACCCGACTTGAGGAAGGATAAGACAAGACCGGGGAACTTGTAATAGATGTGATCCCTTTAAAGATATCAATATCACTAATAGTTGCCTGTATGTATTACAGAATGGTGGTACTACGTCAGAGGCTACATTTGGCGGTTCTGGAGAGGGATCGGGTTCGAGATCAGGTTCCGAACCAGCGGATGAGAGGCTACGCGAGTTAATCGCGTCAGAGATCACCAGAGGTATCCTTGAGTCGACCCTCATCATTTTTGGGTCGATCAAGGAAGGGATAGTAGAGCTGATGGAGGACCGCCTCAGGCATCCAGGAGTGACATGGCATTTGGCCAGTCAGGGTCTCGCACACTGTCCTTTAAGGATTTCAGGGGCAATGGTGCGCCGGATTTCCTTGCGGCGAAGGACCCTATTGCTACCAGACGATGGATTGCGGACATTGAGTCTGCACAGCTGACCAGCTTCTTCCCCGAGGGGTCGAAGGTGAGATATGCAACAGGATGTTGAGGCTAGAGATTGGTGGGAGTCCGTCGGTGACTCATTAGGAGCTTCAGCTGTTGAGGCTATGACCTGGTCGGACTTTGTGACCAGGTTCAGTGCAGCGTTTGCACCAGCTGTCGAGCTTCAGCAGCTCACCAGGGAGTTTTTAGATATGAGGAAGACGACGGAGATTGTAGCAAAGATCACCGCCAAGTTTCGGGAGAGGGCATTGATGGTGCCCCAGTATGTAGGAGACGAGGAGATGAGGAGGACCCGCTATCATGACATGCTGCGAGCCGACATTCGGGAACATATTAGTTTTTCAGCTTGCCCTACCCTGGAGTCTATGATTGCCAGGGTGAGGGAGAGGAAGATTGATTTGGAGCATGTACGGAAGAGGAAAGTAGAGGAGGGGCAGTCGATGGGGGCTTCGGGGAAGAAGCCCAATGGATCGGATGGTAGACTGAAAGGCCAGTCAAGACCGGGCCGCTGCAGGAAATGCGGCATGCCACATGAGGGGGCGTGTAGACTGGGATCGTTGGGCTGCTACAAGTGCGGCAAGACGGGGCATTTCAGCAGGGATTGTACTGCCCCTACATCGGTTATTCACACGTCTGAGTTGCTGTGTTTCCACTGCAACCAGAGGGGCCACAAGAAGGCCAATTGCCCCCAGTTAACAGTAGCATTAGCGCCGGTGAAGGCACCAGCTCCAGCGACCATGCGGATCACTGATGGCCGGGGAAAGGTAGAGGCTCTAGTGGTGAGGAGTCAGGCATTCCAGTTGACTACCGAGGAGGAACGCGCTGCACCCAATGTGGTGACGGGTATGACTTCTTACTTATGCTATTATGATATGCTGCTGTGATTTTGATATAATATGTATGTGCTTTATTTAGGATCGTTCCATGTGAACGGTATTCCAGTTCAGGTATTGTTTGATTCGGGCGCTACCCGATCTTTTGTTTCTCTTGCGCTCAGCAAGAGATTTTCCGAGCCTTCAGGCATGTTGGATTGCCCTCTAGACATAAATATTACGGATGACCGTTCGGTGCGAGCATCGACGGTGTTCTGGGATTGTGTGCTAAGGTTATTTGAGGAGCGTTATCTAGTGGATCTAGTTCCCATACCTTTTTGGGGGAACAAGGTTATTATTGATATGGATTGGTTAAGCCCCGATGGGGCAGTGATTGACTGCGCGCAACAGTTGGTGCGGATCAGGACCCCAAGTGCCGGAGAGCTGGTGGTTTAGGGCGAGAAGCCACAGCGAGGACCAGCCCTATGTTCAGCGGCGAGAGTTAGGCGTTACCTCCAGCAGGGTTGCGCAGGTTATGTCGCGTATGTTATGGATACCCGGGAGGCGGGTAGAGCGACGGTGGGCGAGGTGCCTGCAGTACGAGAGTTCGCAGACATATTCCTCGAGGAGCTGCCTGGGATACCTCCGGAGTGACAGGTACAATTCAGGATCGACCTAGTCCCTGGTGCGGCTCCGATAGCCAAGGCACCCTATCGGTTAGCTCCTCCCGAGATGCAGGAGTTGTCTACACAGCTGCTGGAGCTGCTAGACAAGGGATTTATCTGGCCAAGTAGTTCACATTCGGGAGCCCCGATTTAGTTTGTGAAGAAGAAGGACGGTTCGCATCGTATGTGTATAGACTATAGGGAACTGAATAAGGTAGCGGTGAAGAACCTTTACCCACTCCCGAGGATTGATGACCTCTTTAACCAACTACAGGGAGCATCTTGGTTCTCCAAAATTGATTTGCATTCAGGATATCATCAGATGAGGATCAGGGAGGAGGATGTGCAGAAGACTGCGTTTCGGACGCGCTATGGCCACTACGAGTTTGTGGTGATGCGCTTCGGGCTCACCAATGCTCCTGCCGCGTTCATGGACTTGATGAACCGCGTGTGTAGACTGATGTTAGACCCGTCAGTGATAGTGTTTATTGATGATATCTTGGTTTATTCCAAGACGCAGGAGGAGCACGAGGGGCACCTGCGGAAGGTGCTGGAGACTTTGTGGAGGGAGAGCTTGTATGCCAAATTCTCCAAATGTGAGTTTTGGTTACGCGAGGTGCAGTTTCTTGGGCACCTTGTCAACCAGAACGGGATTTCGTAGACCCGGCCAAGGTGGAAGCCGTGATGAGATGGGAGGTTCCGAAGTCTCCATCCGAGATTCAGAGTTTCCTAGGATTAGCAGCCTATTATCGGAGATTCATCCAGGATTTCTCCAAGATAGTCGTACCGTTGACTAGGCTAACAAGGAAGGTCGTGGTCTTTCGTTGGGGGCCTGAGTAACAGGCAGTGTTCGAGACACTGAGACATAGATTGTGTGAGGCGCCAATCTTAGCCCTGCCAGAGGGCATGGAGGATTTTGTTGTGTACTGCGATGCGTCCATCTCAGGTTTGGGCACGGTGTTGATGCAGAGACGGCATGCCATTGCCTACGCGTCGAGGCAGCTGAAGCCTCACGAGGCGAATTACCCGACGCATGACTTGGAGCTGGGGGCTGTTGTGTTCGCCCTCAAGATTTGGTGTCATTACCTCTATGGGGTTCGTTGTATCATTTACACGGATCACAAGAGTTTAAGGTACCTCATGGATCAACCGAATCTAAACATGAGGCAGCGTCGGTGGATCGATGTGGTAAAGGATTACGATTGCGAGATCCTTTATCACCCGGGTAAGGCCAATGTGGTGGCCGATGCGCTTAGCCGCAAGGCAGCGCCGATCAGGGGTATCTGCATGCGGATGACAGCAGTGAATCCGCTATTGGAGCGGATTCGGGAGGCTCAGCAGGAGGCTATGAAGGAGGAACATTAGAAGAGTGAGCGGATTGTGGGGAAGGTTTCCTCCTTCGACTATGGTAGCCGAGGGTTATTGACTCTTCATCGTAGGGTGTGGGCCCCTTATCATGGAGGCGTGCGTCAGGTTGTGATGGAGCAGGCGCACAAATCCCTGTTTTCTATTCATCCCAGGGCAACGAAGGTGTATAGGGATCTTCGTATGGACTATTGGTATCCCTACATGAAGCGGGATGTGGCATGGTACGTGGTGCGGTGCTTGACCTGCAGGAAGGTCAAGGCTGAGCACCAGAGACCTCACGGCAAGATGCAGCCGTTGGATACCCCGCTATGGATATGCGAGGATATTACGATGGATTTTATCATGAAGCTTCCCAGGACCGCGCGGGGAATGGATTCGATATGGGTCATCGTGGATCGATTGACCAAGAGCGCCCACTTTATCCCAATTCAGGAGAGCATCTCGGCCGAGAAATTGGCCGATATCTATATCAGAGAAGTGGTGGCCCGGCACGGAGTGCCAGTTTCGGTGATTTCGGATAGGGATGTGCGGTTCACATCCAGGTTTTGGAAGAAATTCCACGACGATTTGGGTACTCGTCTGCATCACCACCTTTCACCCGCAGACAGATGGCCAGAGCGAGCAGACCATCTAGACTCTGGAGGACCTACCTTCCGTTGGCGCAGTTCTGGTATAATAATAGCTATCATGCAAGCATTGTCCGTCCTCCTTTCGAGATGTTTTATGGGAGGAGGTGTAGGACCTCGATATGATGGGGCGAGGATGGAAAGAGAGTCAAGGGAAGCACCGAACTAGTGCTTAAGACGACAAAAAAGATTCAGCAAGTTCGGAGCAGGCTTCAGACTGCTCAGAGTCGGCAGAAAAGTTATGCCGACAAGCGCCAATCAGACCTAGAATTTCAGGTTGGAGATATGGTTCTCCTGAAAGTGTCGCCTTGGAAAGGCGTCATTATATTCAGGAAGCGGGGCAAGTTGGGCCCAAGGTATATTGGACCGTTCAAGGTTATAGCCCGGGTGGGCAAGGTGGCATATAGGCTGGATTTTCCAGCCGAACTCAGTCAGATCCACAACACTTTCCACGTCTCTCAGCTACGGAAATGCCTAGTGCACGATGCAACAGTGTTACCCTTAGAGGACATTCAAGTTGATGGCAGCCTGAATTACATCGAGCGGCCTGTATGGATCCTTGACCGGAAGTCGAAGGATCTGAGGATCAAAAGAGTAGAACTCGTGAAGGTGCAATGGTAGCACAGTAAGGGGTCGGAGTGGACTGGGGAGCCAGTGGATGAGATGATGGAGCACTACCCCGAGCTGTTTCAGGATCGAGCGGCAGACTACGAGGATAAAGTCTAAAATAAGTGGGGGAGATTTGTAGCACCTGGTTCTTGGTACGTATTCTATTATTAAATCTTCATTTATTTTTGCATTTTAGCCTGGGACATGGTGAGTCGAAGGACTGACTCGCCGAGTAGAAGGGGGATGAGGCGTGGAGTTTAAGCTGCGGACTCGGCGAGTCGGGTCCCGGACTCGGCGAGTAGCCGCTGTTTGGACAAAAACCCTAATCCAGGGGTTTGCACCCTATTTAAACGACCTTATGCAGCCTCCATTCCCCCTTTATGCTCCCAAACACTTCTCATAGCAAACCCTAGCCATTTTTGAGGAAATCCAAGGCTTTTGAGTGATTCTTGTGAGTTTTCACCTCAAGGACGAAGGAACAGCATAGGAGGATCAAGAGGAGACTGAAGGATTCGAGTTTGGTTCACCATTTGCAGTCTACAGAAGTTATAAAGTCCGAACCTTGCTTATTCATTTGTTAGATCCCTCTTTGGGGTGATTTAGGGCTTTTATAAGCCATTTTTGGTGGCCAACCATGTTTGCAAACATGGTTGGGGGTTTGAGCTTCTGGATCATGTCATTATTGGAGTCACAAGACAGATTTACGATGCTTTTGCACTCAAGGAAGGCCCCATGCAACAAAAGAACCATTTTAGAGCCTTTTAAGCTCAAAAGTCCCATGCATGCACGTAATGCTTGTAACTTTACGGGCTAGATTGAGTTTAGGAGCCTGGATCTATCCTTTGGTCAAGTGTTGTACATCAGAAATCGAAGTTTTTAGGAGGGGATGTGACCAACTCGGCGAGTCCATTCCTGGACTCGGCGAGTCCAAGGGTTTTGGTCCCATATCAATGAGGGTCAAAAGGACCAGATGAGTGTGGAAGGGGTTTAGGGAGTCCCGGGGAGTGACCCAATGTTCTGGACTAAGCAAATTGTTCTGGAAATTCATGGTACTGGGTGAGTGCATGAACGGACTCGGCGAGTCCAAGGCAATCTTCATAGAACTCGGCGAGTTGTTCATCAACTCGGCGAGTCGAGGACAAAACGTGTTCTTAGGATGAAGAGTAACTCGACGAGTTGATAATACAACTTGGCGAGTCAAGGCAGGACATGAGTATCAGTTGATGATGAACTCGACTAGTTGTTCATACAAATCGGCGAGTCGGATGAGGATTTAGTCGGTGTTCATTTAGAAGGAAAACTCGTCGAGTCATCGCCTAACTCGACGAGTAGAGACGGGTATGAGGTCTAATGGAAGGATAGGGACTCGGCGAGTTGACGAGCCAACTCGGCGAGTCAGGTCAACTAGAAGTTGACTTTGACTTTGACTTGGTCAAGGGGTAAAATGGTCATTTTACCCTAAGAGTAGATGTCAGTTTCTGAATAAGTGTTTTGTGGGAATTTTAGCCGAAGGATTTCTGGAGCAGCAGCAGCATCAGTCAGAGGATTCATGCACAATTCGGCAGCTACTACGAGGTGAGTTACCTTCCAGTAGCGGTGGGTCTACGGACACAATGTCGGCCCACCAGTAGGGTTCGTATGATAGATGATTGTCTTTGTGATATCATCTAGGTTTGCTACTACCTGATATGTGATATGCTAGCATGATATGTTGTATGTGATAGTAGTAGACTTCGGTGGTTAGGACCGAAGGGTAGTCAGACACCCCAAATACGTCTGACAGTATGTGATGATATGTTTGCATGCTGGCTTGTTATGTTATATGCGATAGAGATAGTAGGAGGGGACCAGTCCTCGATGTTCGGTTGTTAGGAGCGATTGGTATTTAGCACCCCAGAATGTCTCGACACGGTTAGGTCAGCGCTCCAGAATGGCTTGACACCGGAAGGACGGCACCCCAGAATGGCCGCATGGGTAGGTCGGCACCCCAGAATGGTCGTACGGGTAGGTTGGCACCCCAGAATGGCCGTACCGGGTATGTCGGGAACTATAGAAATGTCTGGCAGTATATATGTGATATGATTGTATGGTATGTAGTACGATGGGGGAACTCACTAAGCTTCGGGCTTACAGTTTTTAGTTTTGTTTCAGGTACCTCTTCATCGAAGGGGAAGGAGCCGACGCGGTAGCAATACATCATACACACACTTTGATTTTCCGCACTATGAGATATTCTGGGATTGTACTCTGATATTATTACTATTTTCATGTTTTGGGTATTTAGACACGAGATATGTTGATTGAAATGATATGATCGTACGACGTTTTACTAAAAATATTTTACAAACTACTTAATTTAAATGAAATTTTTGGACGTGAAATTTGGGTCGTTACAAGAGCTTACGAACATCAAACATTCGGACACCCCTATTTCTCCCCTTTCATCTCTTCATGAGACCACACACCATTTTGAGTCCTTAATTCCTGAGTTCCAAGCAATTGTTTTCAAGTGTCACGATTCCACACCTTTTCTGCCTTTGATAAATCTGGACCTGAATCGGACTACGGAATTTCATCACATTTTTTCAAATTGCGTAGATTACGTTCCTAGGCAAAATCATCCAAACAACTGTGTTGTTGAAGAAATCATTTCGGTGACAACTGAAACTGTTATGGTTGAGTTTGTATGGGCATCCTTAGATGATAAAATTCAAAATTCAAGCTGCATCCCCTCTGATTCTTGGGAATCAAATTCAAGAGAAGACCAATGCTGAATAGGAAGGACATTGTAGATCCCAAAGTAGAAGGTTGAAATGCACATAAAAACAAAGTTGAGACTAGATAAAATTCCAGGTTCCTTGAAAACTCCAAAAAGAGTGTATCTCGGAATTCTCATTCATCAACCCATAGTCAAAACTCCTTCACTCCCACTAAGATCCTCAAAAGACCTTCTGAATCTCTCAGTCCTGTAGAAAGTAGTCTATTCTACTCAGCCTAAATCTCATGTGGATGCCATGACTGTCCAAAACAATTCTCCTCGGACTGCTTCAACTGATTTTATTGCTAAATCTGATGGCATAATTTTTAAACCCAATCTTTCGAAAACCAATGTGTCACCAAGCAAATCCACAACTGCAAAGAAAACAAAATCTTCAAAATCTTCAAAGAAAAATCTTGTGTGGAAAGTAAAATCTCTCGTTGATGAAACAATAATTCTGGAGGTTACAACTGTTTCCAACGCTCCAGAAGTCAAAGGTCTGAAGAAGACTATTCGCAACCCTCAAGTCATTAAATATGACTAATTATAGATGAAAGACATTAACCTTCTGTCTCTTTCCACTGAACTCAAAATTTACCACCAGGTAACACAAAGTTATTCCCAAGTCACAATCAAAGTCCAAAGCCCATGCCTATGTCCCAAAGTCTAATTCGGAGCCTAAAAACTCCATCACTCACTAATTTTGCAGGCACTTTGTGTTTCGGAGCAAGAAATAATATGGTATATTAATAGTGCTTGCTCCATGCACATGAAGGGACATAAATACTTTCTGCGAGATCTAAAGCTTTCTCCACATGCTGGTTATGTGACATATGGCAACAACTCCAACTCTCAATTTTATGGTTACGGAATTCTCACCAATGGAAACTTCTCTATCTCAAATGTGGTGTATGTGACTGATATGAAACATAACTTAATAAGTGTAGCGCAGCTCACTGATGCAAATCAACGTGTGGAATTTTGCAAAAAGTACAGCTATGTAATGACTGAAGACCGGAAAGAGTGTTTAATCAAGTCACTTCGCAATAAGAACATGTACTCGATCGACAACAACATGATTGTTGGCAAACCGCAACTTTTCCTTCTCTCCAAATCTATTTCTGACGTCAGTTGGTTATGGCACCGAAGGCTCGCTCATCCGAACTTTGGTACATGAATGATCTCGTATCCGACGAAATGGTGAGAGACTTACCTCTTCTCAAATTGGAAAATGATCATTTGTGTGCTGCATGTGAGTGTGGTAAGCAATCAAAGAAGGGTCACCCTGTTATCATTGAAAAATCCATTTCGGAACCATTGGAGCCTCAGCACATTGATCTTTGTGGACCATCCACTGTAGAAAGTCTTCATCATAAGAAATACATTCTTCTGATTGTTGATAACTTTAAAAGATTTAATTGGGTCTTCTTCCTAAGGCTGAAATCTGAAACAGCCTTAGAGCATATCAATTTTATCAAAGGAATAGAAGTTCTTATCAAACTCCTAGTTAGGAGAATCCGAAGTGACAATGGATTGGAATTCACTAATTCCACCATTGAGACATTCTTCACGGGGAAAGGAATTGAACACAACTTCTTAGCTCCTTATACCCCACAACAGAACGGTGTAGTCGAAAGACGCAATAGAACTCTCGTTGAAGCTGCTCGATCCATGTTAAACTTCGCAAGTCAACCACTCTACCTCTAGGCTAAAGCCGTATCAGCAGCCTGTTTCACTAAAAATCAGAGTATCATCAATCGACGCCTCAACATGGCACTATACGAAGCAATGAATGGCCAAAATCCAACAATCTCGTTTCCTCATGTTTTCGGATGCAAATGCTTCATCAAGAACAACCGTGATCAGCTTACCAAGTTCCAACCTAAAGCTGATGAAGGCATCTTCCTTGGGTACTCTTCAAAATCAAAAGCTTATAGAATTCTTAACCGGAGAACTCGTGTTCTGGAAGAAAGCCTTGATGTAACTTTTGATGACAACTACATTCGGAATTCTGGCCCAACCCATATTACAACTCACATTGTGCATTCTGATGCTCCATCGCTAGGATATCTGAACTCGCAAACAATTCTTGAAGTTGATTTTGAAACTCTCTTTGGACCTTCCGAAACAGCCCTTGATTTGGAATCTCGAACAAGGCCAATCCCCACTCCTATCTCTCCTTCGGAAGTTCCTATCTTGCAAAACGTCTGCGGTCTGATCCCAAGCCTCCCTCCATTTGATTCCGAACCATTTCAACCTACTCTGGATGAGGGCGAGAATGCTCACCCCTCTCTTGAATCAAATGTGGATGGCTTCCAAGATGCAGCTGCTGATTTTGACGACTCCAATCCTATCAATATTTGATGAAAATGAAAATTTCTTTGAGTTCCCTTCTGATGATGGTGTCAACCTCTCCAGTTTAGAAGTTTAGGGGGAGCATCATCCTCATATTCAAACTATTCAGGGGGAGCAAATCAGTCCCACTGTTGATATCGGATCGACTGTTGTACAAGAACTCCCAAGGTTACACGTCTGGACAAAGGATCATCCTCCGAACCAAGTAATCGGAAAGCCTAATGCTGGTGTACAGACTTGTTCTACTACAAATATAAAAAATGAATGCCATTTATCGGCATTTATATCCATTGTTGAACCCAAATCCATCAAGGAAGCGTTAGAGCATGGTGACTGGATTACAACTATGCAAGAAGAATTGGCAGAATTTGACCGAAATGAAATATGGATTCTCATGCCTACTCCAAAGAATCATCCCATTGTCGGTACGAGATGGGTATTTCGCCACAAGCTAGATGAAACAGGAGTTATTATTCTAAATAAAGCAAAATTGGTGGCAAAAGGATTTACACGGATTGATGGGCTCGACTACGATGAGACCTTTGCTCTTGTTGCACGTCTTGAAGCCATCTGAACTTTCTTGCTTATGATGCTCACAAAGGCTTCAAAGTTTACCAAATGGATGTTAAGGGTGCTTTTCTTAATGGTGAACGCGACACTGAAGTATATCTTCAATAATCCCCCGCTTTTGTTAATCTCTCCTTTCCAACTTACTATTACAAACTCCGGAAGGCTGTCTACGGACTCAAGCAGGCTCCTCGGGCATGGTACGAGACTCTCACTGATTTTCTCAAGCGCTCTGGTTTCCAAAGAGGAAATATAGATCCTACCATGTTCCGAAGATCAAATGGAAAGCATCTCATGTTGTTTCAAATTTATGTGGATGACATCATTTTCGGATCTACGGATTCATCTATGGTTGTTGACTTTGCTAAACTAATGATCAATCGATTCCAAATGAGCATGAATCAGGAGTTAAGCTTCTTTCTTGTCCTCCAAGTAAAACAACCTAATAGAGGAATCTTCATTCACCAAGAGAAGTACATTTCGGAACTCCTCAAGAAATACTTAATGGACACCTGTGCTTCAGCTAAAGTACCAATCGGTTTCGGACACAAGATCTTTGCTGACCCTTCATGTGTTCCAGTTGATGATAAGAAGTACCGAGGAATGATTGGATCTTTGCTCTATCTCATAGCAAGTCGTCCAAATATCATGTTTTCCACATGTTTGTGTGTCAGATTTCAAGTCAACCCAAAGATGTCTCATCTCTTGGCTGTGAAACAAATTTTCTGATACCTCAAAAGTACAAAGAGTCTCGGAATCTGGTACCCAGTAAACAAGAGCTTCCTACTTCAAGCCTATTCATATTCAAACTATGGTGGTCTTCAACATGGTAGAAAAAGCACTTCAGGTGGTTGTCAGTTCTTAGGTGGTCGTTTGGTCAGTTGATCAGCCAAGAAACAGAATTACATTGCACTTTCTACAGCCGAAGCCGAATACATTGTTGCTGCCAACTGTGCATCTCAGGTTTGTGGATGAAATCTGAACTCTTGGATTATGGCTACCTCTTTGAACGCATTCCTATCTATTTTGATTCTCAAAGTGTCATTGCGATTTCTCACAATCCAATTCAACACTCATTGACTAAGCACGTTGATATAAGGTACCAATTTATATAAGATCATGTTCTAAATGGTATCATTGAACTCATTTTTGTTCCATCTGACGATGAGATTGTTGATGTCTTTACTAAGGCATTAGACAAAACCAAATTCAATGGTTTTCTGAATAAGATGGGTATGATGATGCTAGATCGTTAGTTTTTTCAAGAGATTTGTTCTCTTTGATAGAAGTATTCGAAAGAAAATTAGTTCCGATCTTAAAAACCTTTTTTTTCATCTCATAACTACTTTCTCTCGGAATACATAGGATCATTCTACTTGTCTTTATTTTCGACCATCACTTGAGTTTTAAGTTGTACAGTTCATCCTGATTCTTTGTTGTTCAAAGTCCACATAGTCATAGTGCTCAACTTTTCCATCTTAGAATATACTTCATAATGGCATCTCGGAATTCCACTCCGGAAAGGTATTGCATTATGCACTTCGGAATTTCAAAATTCACTCAGGAAGTTTTCTTAAATCTTACTTCAGAATGCATTACAAATCATGTTCCGGAAAATTTTTCAAATCCCTTCCGAAAATTCTTGAAAACCTTATTTCGGAATTTTTGCTCCGGAATCATAAACTTTTTCCGAAATCGCAATCAGTTTTTGACTCTGGAATTGAATTTTATTTAACTGAAACCTTCTCTGGATTATTTTCCATTCCGGACCATTTTTGAAAATGACCATGTTCTGGAGAACAACTCTTTATCCTCCGGATCTTAAACTGTCCGTGATGGGATTAAAACAACTTTTAATCTAAGAATATCGATTAGATCTTGAACAAGTACTTGAATATGAAACAGCAAGAACGCAATATTAATAACAAAGCAGAACACAATATTAAGAACAGAACAGCTTGAATCAATGGTTTCGTATGATTAAATAAAATCCTTAGAAGAGCTCGATTAAGAACATCAACTGTAAAGGATTAGAAGATTACAAGAAAAACTATATCGTAAAGCTCTGGAATGCTAAAACTGAAATTTTGAATCTTAACCTAATATGCATGCAGCATTAACTTAAATACAATACATAAAAGGCTCTCGGTTGGACAGGCCCAAACCGGAGAATACAAGGCTAATCTAACGAGCCCAAAAGACGCAACATCTAATAGAATTCCAGCCCAACAATCTCCCCCTTTGCGTCAATTTGGAGCGAGACCTTTACTTCTTACTTGGGCCGGCGGCTGAAGCTGGTACCTTCTTCTTCACGGTACTAAACAGACACTTGGTTATGGAAAGGATGGTCTGTCTAAACCGGATGTACCAATTGATCATATCATTGAAGTACTTGATATCATCAGCCGAATTGTCTTTACACTTTTTGATGATGAATAAGATGTGCTCCAAGCAAGTTGTAGTGTAAAGATGTTTTTCAGCTAAAGCGAAGAGACATTTCTGTCCTTCGGCTCTAGTGAACATCACAGAATTTCGCCTCGAATCTATCTTGCCCATTTGCATTTGATTCAGATCACTGGCCGATCCCACAGGCTTGACTTTCGGTTTCTTCTTAAAAACTGTGGCAACCTCCTGATCCATTAGGGCCACCTCCATGATATAGCATGCCAGCATCCTTTTGACATGGTCTAAGATGGGACCATATTCGGCTTCGTTTGTTAGCAGGATATTGTACAAGACTATCCAATCATGAGGGTTCAGATTGGGCAGATCCGCCAGAGAGATCATGTGAGCAGTTCTTGCAGATCCTCGGATAAGCTTGAACTTGACGTTTGTGAATCTCCCCACGGCAAAAGGCTTCATCACCCGAACATTGACAATTTTCTGGGCGCTCCATGTAAGGTATTGAGGGCGAGCGGCCTCCAGGTAGAAGTCAATGAGCTCCCTGTCAAGCTCATCATTCGGATGCGGGACTTCAAAGATGTTGGAGAAGGCGTGGAAGACGAACGCCTTTCGAGTTAGTGGCATATCGAACTGCGAATCGATGGTGTTGTTGCAGTCGAACGATATCACCGGCTCGAGCCATAGTATGCTTGGAGCCTCTATGGCCTCTTTTATCAATCGATCCCTGGTCCAGGCAGGGAAGAGCAGCTTTCGGCTCTCAAGGAGATCGTGGGCTTCTTTTTGCTTTTGTTCGGCTTTTTCAGCCTCACGCGCCACACGACTGGCATCACCTTCAGCATTGCGACTGTTTTTCCGTTTCAACATGTCGGCAATGGTCTCCTTGTCTTCATCTTCATCTTCATCTTCATCTCCTCCCTCTGCTATGTTTTTGCCCTTGTTCTTCACACCCGAACCCGAGGCATGACCAGTTGGGGGTGGTTCGGTTGTGTGAGTAGCTTTGGAGGAAGGAGGTGGTTTCGATCCTTTCATCTCATCTCCCCCTTGTTTCGGAATGGACACGAAACTCGGCAGGCCTTCAATCTTGCTTAAGAGGGCCATGGCCGGGGAGAGCTATTCAGCGAGGGTGCGCCTCACCGAATGATTAAGGATGGGATCGTGTGCTTCCAGGATGTTGGATAGAGCGGCGTGGACATCCGAAACACACGTCTTTATGACTTCCCTCTCGGATCGAAGAGCTTCCAATTGTTGTTCGGAGTTGGAAAGCTGCGTGCTCTTGACCTTTAGGGCAGTTGTTTTACTCGCCAGAACGTCCATCAGAGAGTTCTCTGCCGCAAGATCCTCTTGAAGTTTTGGCAGACGGGCATCGATGGAGGCACGGAGTGCCGAGTTGTCGTCGCTGAGATTTTGGCGGAGGGTAGCGAACGAAGTCAACTCCGTTGAGACGAACTTGACCAATTGCTGAACAATCGGTTCCAGAGTTGTCTTTGTGGCATTGGCGCTTTCCTTCAGGGACTTCAGCAGGTCAGAAGCGTCGGAGAATAGTTTATCGACTTTTTCGGTCGCAGCCACACAGGCTTGGGTGGAGGCGTCTATCGCAGCAGTTGCTGAGGCCACTGAGTCATGTTGAGCCCTGGAGAAGGCATCAACAATCTTCTGAAGGGCAGCTTCAGATAAGGATGACTGCTGGTTGGAAGAGGAGGCGAGAAGTTGATCAACCTTCTCGTTAAGCTCGCAGAGATGCTTCTTTGTCACTGGAGCATCATCCTCCTCATCACTCTGAACTTGAAACGGACTATAGTAGACCGAATCAAAGTTCATGTGATCACCACCAAGGTATTGATCATCGCCATCGGAGGCGTCTTCTGGAGATTGAGGTGGTGGTGAAGCTGGGGGTGTTGTGGGTTTGGTTGGTTCAGGTTGAGTGGGTGGGGGGTTAGTTTCGGGTGGTGGTGGTGTATGGGTTTCGGTTTGTGGAGGTTCGGTTACGGGAGGGGTTTCGGTTACAGGTGGTGTTTCGGTTGATGTGGTGAATATTGGTGGGGGTATAGGGAATGAGGTTGGTGGTATAGTAGGGTTTATGGTGGGAATGGAAATAGGTATTGTGGGTGGAGGGAAAGGAACTGGGGATTGGTGAAGTTCCATCTCCGGGGTTGGTGAGCGAGGGGGTGTGTTACCTCGCTGAGGAGATTCATCTCCTTGGGATCCCTCAGAGTCCGAACTCCCACCTTCGGATTCACTTGAGGAGGAGGGAATGACGAGCTTTCTCTTTTGTTGGGTTTTCCTCCTTTTCGGTTGTGGGGATGAAGCAGGTTTCTGTTGTTTACGCTTCTTTGGAGAAGGTCCCTTTGGAGCTTTGGATACTTGCTTTCCCTTGTCACCCTTTTGCCCCTGGCCACCGGTTTGTCGGCATCATGAATTGAGCGCAGCATGTCCGGTGTCAGTTCCCTCGGACCAGTTTGGCGAAACTCCTTGATCGTACTGATCAATCTGCTATCTGCTGGCACATCAGCATACATCGACTCCGGGATAGAGCCAATGAAGGAGAATTTCGATGCATCGGATACGATGATCTTCTTGGTATGAAAGGTACCAATAGAAGACATCGGTGCACCGTTGGCTGTGGGAACGTTGAACTTGTCCATAGCCCATCTGGTGATCAAGATCCAGAACCGGGCCAGCGACACCTCAGAGTGTCGGGAAGAGGAAGAGAGGCTCTGAATCAGTTGTTGCCAAAGGACAAACCCATAGTCCAGATTGATCCCGTTGTACACCCCGTACATGATTGACAGGAAAAGACGACTGGCCACGTCCGATCCTGAGCTCCTTTCTGACAGTCCCTTGAAGAGAACTGTAAATAACCCATTCCACTGGGGTGGTAGGCAGGACTTTTTGAACCTTGCGACGGAGGTAAGAACTTCCGTGTAGCCCATGTTATAGAACATGTTGTAGAGCATTCCAACCGGATTCGTCTCCGGTTGAACACGTGATGGGTCAGCAGCAAACCAAAGCATGGTGCAGAAGCTGGGACGAGAAATCGACGTCTTGTGTTCCGCCACTTCGAAAAAGACCGTGTCGACAGTCTTGTCGTAGTACGCCGTCGCGTAGACCTGAGATAATGCCACCATTGGCACCGTTTCAATCCTTGACAGTGCAGGAGCAAGTTGGGAGTATTTGAGACACTCGATGACCGGCGACATATAGGAATCATAGGCCAGTGGGTTGAGATCAATCACCAGGCATTGCTGAGGTCGGATGGGAAGAATCTGAGAAGTAGCATGGACGGAAGAGGATTCAGCCATTGTTGCAGGTTTGGAGAAGGAGATAACCGGGAGAGAGTTTGGAAGTACTTTTGCTTTGGAAATTATGGGGCAGTAAAGAGGTAAAAGGTGGTGTTGATGGGTTTTTATAGTAGGTGATAGGAGAGAGAAAAATCATTTCAAATCTCTTATGGAAATACGAAACGGGTTTTTTGGAGTGACTGATTGGTGACAGTTGGGACGTGCGATGATCACGTAGGAGAGAGAGTGTCAGATTCCTAGGATCACGCCGCCCAATAAGCGCCGGTTCAGAGAAAGAAATCGTTTCCATTTCCACACGCGCCTGTAACTTCAGAGATATGACGCTTCGATATTGCACACGCGTCCTCAAGTGTCAGAAAAAGCGCGACCGTTTCAAATTCACGCGCCCTCCTTTGTACCGTCGTTTGAATTTCTATCCATTTAACTCCCGCCGAGTCAACAACTTTTGTCTTATCCCCTTTTAAACGGTTGTTTCCAATTAATGATCCACGTGGCTAATTTTTTACCACAACTTCATTTGTAACCATCCAGTAAATATCCAGCCTGTAAAATGATTAGTAACGGAATTTTTGAAAATCTTGGATTTTCGTGCAAAGAGTGTAAAAGAAAAAGAAATAAAGCAACTCTTTTTAGGATAATCTGTGATGTCCATAAGGACACGAAACTGATGATCCCGGGCACGAATCTCTTCCTTCAAGGTCAAGAGAGACCTCAAAGTGTTAGTGTGGATTCCCGTTGAATTACGATCAAACATTTATTAATAAATGTTGAAAGGCTTCTTTTAATATGGCAAATTAAGGGTGGTTTCACTTTGATTCAACAATTCAATCCTTGATATAAGAACAAACGTGAACAAAGTACTTGTGAGACCAGTGTAGTCTGTTGAACAAGTAGGTTTGAGTTGATTTGGTACTGACTTGGATTAATATGAAATCTCCGATAAAAATTTAAAACTGGATCCCATGGGAAGAAATGTTATGGTGTGTAACAATTTCATTGGAATCACTCAAAAGGAAAAGAAACTGAGATTCCATGAAGGTACATTCGTCAATTCATTGGTGAAAACTTGATCAAGTTAATTGGTCACCGTCAATTCGTTGGTGTTGAATTTTGGGTTTCACTCAGCTCGTAGTGGCATGAAACTAAGATCATAAACACAGATGTTGTGTAACCATAAACCTCAGTGGTAGTTTCTGAGAGTCTCAAGGGTTACAGTGATGAAGCGAATGTTATGGAGAAGTGTAATGAGGATGGTGAAAGAAGACATAGTACCTCTGCTGCGAACATAAGGACCAAGCAGGAGACTCTGAACTCATGTGAGAAGAGAGTGAGGTAGCTCATGATTAGAATAAATGAGTCAGCCTTATTGGGAAGACAAGGTTTGTGTATACTAGGTCATGAAGGCTATTATTCAGAATCTTATGAGGCTTGGGACACATACAGCAGCATGCTTCTAGGGACACTTAGGTAAGTCATCGAATATATTCCCAAAAAGAAATGAGCATACGAAAGGAAAAAAAATATTTTTGGAGTTTTGATATATATAAAAAAAATTGAGACTTAAAAAAAATATAAAAGTTTAAAAAGAAAGAAAAAAACAATTAAAAAAAACTTTTTACATAAAGAAACCAAGAAGTTAAGATATGCAATATGGAAAAACTTTTTACATAAAGAAAAACAAATTTTGCACACGAAATATACAACACAGAAAAACTACCTTTGAAGTAATGAGCGAGAGAGATGGTTAAACCGAACCCGAACGTTCGGTTGGTTTCGCTTCTTACGTTTGAGATTGAGAGGTAGTGTGAGGTACTGACTCTGATTCCATCATTCCCAGCCCTTGCAATATTTTATTGAACGATGCTTCTGGAAGAGCTTTGGTAAAGACGTCAGCCAGTTGATCAATGGTTCTTACGATGTGAACTTCGACATTTCCATCTTCCACATGATCTTTGATGAAGTGATACCTCAGTGCTATGTGTTTGGTTTTAGAGTGTTGCACTGGGTTATGAAAGATCCTAATTGCACTTTCAGAGTCACAATATAGAGGGATCTTCTTCATATTGAGTCCATAGTCTCGAAGTTGACTCTGGATCCAAATCACTTGTGATGTGCAGGATGCAGCGGCAATGTATTTCGCTTCGGCAGTAGACAGCGACACACACGTTTGTTTCTTGGATTGCCAGCTGACCAACTTCCCATCAAGAAATTGACAGCCACCAGTTGTGCTTTTGCGGTCGAGTCCACATCCTCCAAGGTCAGCATCAGAATAGGCTTGAACAAAGAAACCTGAATTGGATGGATACCATAGACCTAAGGAGGCGGTTCGCTTGAGATAGCGTAGGATGTTCTTCACTGCCAGCATGTGAGGTTTGCATGGGTTAGCCTGAAATCGAGCACAATAACACACAGAAAACATGATATCAGGCCTGCTAGCAGTTAGATACATCAGTGAGCCTATCATTTGACGATAGAGCGTGATGTCGACAGCCGGTTTATCTAGTGAAGGGGTAAGTTTGGTGCCGAATGCCATTGGGACTTTGACTTTTGAGTCTCCCATCATGCCAAACTTCGCTAGAAGAGTCTTCGTGTAAGCTTCCTGATTAATAAAGATGCCTTCGGGTCCCTGTCTTATATTTAAACCAAGGAAAAAATTAATAGGACCCATTGAGCTCATTTCAAACTTAGTCTCCATCAACTTTCTGAATTCAGCTGTTAAGCTGGGATTCGTAGAGCCAAAGATGATGTCATCAACATAAATTTGAACTATCATAAGGTGGTTACCTTCCTTTTTACGAAAGAAGGTTGGGTCAACCGAACCTTGTTTGAATTTGGACATCTTTAAAAATTTAGTAAGCGTTTCATACCAGGCTCTCGGAGCTTGTTTGAGGCCGTATACGGCTTTATCCAGAATATAGCAATGATTTGGATACTTTTCGTTTACAAACCCAGGAGGTTGCTCCACATACACAGTTTCTTCGAGTTCTCCATTTAGAAATGCATACTTGACGTCCATTTGGAAAACCTCAAAGTTTTTGTGAGCAGCATAGGCCAGAAATATTCTAACCGATTCTAGCCTAGCTACTGGAGCGAACGTCTCTTCGTAATCTATCCCTTCTTCCTGACAGTATCCCTTGACAACCAGACGAGCCTTGTTCCTTATGACATTACCTTCCTTGTCCATTTTGTTTCGAAAAACCCATTTAAGACCAACAACTGAAGCATCCGAAGGAGTTGGAATGAGGCGCCAGACTTTGTTCCTTTCAAATTCGTTCAGTTCGTCTTGCATTGCTTGAACCCAATCAGAGTGATCGAGGGCAGTGTTCACTGTCTTCGGTTCAACTTTGGATACGAATGAGTTAAACATACAAAACTCAACCTTTGAAAATAAGGATGTCTGTTTTGCCTTCAGTTGAGATCTTGTCAGAACCTTTTCAGATACATCACCAACTACTTGAGAGATAGGATGATCTTTGGTCCATTTTGTAAGAGGAGGGTAATTCGGATCGAAGGTTGGATCTAGTTCAGCGTTGATCATCTCTTCAGGCTCAGATTGGCTATCGAAATCAAGCGTCATATCATCATGCTCCCCCTCAATTGATGAGTCTTGAGAAACATGAGGTTCAAGGGGTTCTTGCGGTGCTGGAATTTCAGGCATTGAAGCACCTTCGTTTGGAGGGGCCTCTTTGGTTGGAGAGGTACCTTCGGTTGGTGAAGGACCTTCGGTTGAAGTAGTAGAGTTTGGATCCCCCTGGACTTGTGAGCTTGGCTCCCCCTCGACATGAGAACTTGGCTCCCCCTCGACTGAAGCATTGTTGGTTGGAGAATCAGCAGTGGACGAATCTCCTTCATGCATTCTTCTTGCAGCATCTTCGACAATCTGCTTCATATGATCTATTTTGTTGTCAGTTGCACCTGCTTCGGAGAGAGAAGCTTTTTCCGGTTCGTCAAACAGTTCCAGAAAATTGTCGTACAAATTGGCGATTGAGACTGTGACTTGGCCAGTTTGAGGAAAGATTTCCCTGGCAGTGTCATCTATGGCCTGTAGCTTCTTGACATAGTTATCGTCGAAAGTCACGTAGTATGTCTCTTCAATCCTTCTTGAACGTTTGTTTAGGACCCTGTACGCCTTGGATGTGAGCGAGTAACCCAGAAAGATTCCCTCGTCGGCTTTGACATCAAACTTGTTGCGGTGTTCTTTAGAATTAAAGATGAAACACCTTGAGCCAAAAACGTGGAAAATTTTCACATTGGGCTTCCTGTTGTTTAATATCTCATAAGGTGTGAGCGTGAATCGCTTGTTGAGATAGGACCTGTTTTGTGTATAACAAGCAGCAGAAATAGCATCAGCCCAAAAATAAAGAGGTAAGGAAGCGAAACTTAACATAGTTCGGGCAGCTTCACACAGAGATCGATTTCGTCTTTCGACTATTCCGTTCTGCTGTGGTGTGTAGGGAGCTGAGAAATTATGACTAATTCCCTTTTCTGCAAGAAACTCTTCAAACTCTCTGTTCTTGAATTCGAGACCATTGTCGCTCCTGATGTTTCGAACGACCTTCTTGAGCTGGAGTTCAATATGCTTGATAAACACCTTCAGCTTTTGAGTCGCTTCAGATTTGAGCTTTAGAAAGAACACCCATGTAAATCTGGAGAAGTCATCAACGATAACAAGAATGTACTTGCTACCACCGATGCTTTCAATAGATGAAGGACCACACAAATCGATATGAAGCAATTCGAGTGGTTCAACAACTTTTGTGTTAATTACGGATGGATGACTTTGACGACTCTACTTTCCCATTTCGCATGCAGCACATAAATGCTCTCTGTCAAACTTGAGCAATGGAAGACCCCTAACATGACCTCCAGTGACAAGTCGGTTGATATCTTTGAAATTGAGATGAGAGAGTCTTCTGTGCCACAACCAGCTTTCGTCGGATTGAGCTTTTGATAGCAGACATATTGCTGGATTTCCTTTGATGGGTTTCATGTTCAGGGGAAACATTTCACCCTTTCGCTCTGACTTCAGAATCACTTTCTTTGTCTTTTTCTCTATGATTTCAGAACCTTCATCATCGAAAGAAACTTTGAGACCTGTACCTCCAACAAGCTGAGATACACTGATGAGGTTGTGTTGAAGTCCTTCCACATAGGCCACCTTCCTTATGGTAAAATCACCATTCGTTATCATCTCATATCCCTTTATGGTTCCGAAAGAGTTATTTCCAAACTTAACGTTGCCACCATTTGCAAGAGATCTGTATTCTCTGAGCTCCTCTTTCCTCCCTGTCATGTGACGCGAGCAGCCACTGTCGATGTACCATTCTTCGTCAAACTGCTCGTCACTAATAACCTGCAAAAATTAAGCAGATTTAGGAACCCAAAGTTTCTTGGGTCCATGTGAGGTTTTCATGGGAACAGGAATAGTAAAAGAGATGTCAACTAGATATGTTCTTTTAATTAGTGTTGTTTCATCTTTCTTTTTAATGGTGAAGACTTTTATTTTGTTAGGATTGGGTTTGTTTGCTTTGGACTCAGGTTTGGATTCATCGACCTTTTTCTTTGCCTTCTGTTCAGCTGAAGAATGAGGTTTTTGAGGGCAAGCGGGATTAGTTTTGGAACTAGATGGAGATGAATGAGTAGAAGTAGAAGGACGAGAAGAATTAGAACGAGAGAATTTGGATGGGGAGGATTTCCTGGCTGATGACTCTAGGTGACCCTTTTGTTTTTGATCATTGGAGGGGCAGACCTTCGAGTCTTGTTCTCTTTTGACTTCAGAGCCGAACCTCTGCGTTCGGTTGGAGTTGTTCTTGGAACCGAACCTTTGGTTTCGGTTGAAATCCTCTTGTGAACCGAACCTTGACTTTCGGTTGGTATCTTCTTGCGAACCGAACCTTGGCTTTCGGTTGATATTTTCTTGCGAACCGAACCTTGGCTTTCGGTTGTTGGAACATTCAGCCTTTCGTACAGGATTGTTTTCATACTTCAGATTCTTGTCTTTGTGTGAATAGTATGCATTCTGGGAGTGCCAGAATTGTTTCCTTTCCGAAAGGTTTTTCCTGTATCTTAGGTTCCTTTCTATCTTTTTGTCTCTCATCTGCTTAGGTTGATGATGAACGTTCGCTTTCGCCTTTGATGTCACCTTGGCTGGTTCCTGTTGAACTTTAGGAGTTTGCCCTGAGGAAGTGGAAGGCGTATCTGATGAAGTTTCACTTCGAGTTGTTGGCGTTGAGGGAATGTCTTCTTTTGCTGAACTATCAACCTCTTGAGGAGTGTCTTTTGTACCACTTGTACTTGGTTCACTGAAATTATCAGGCTTGTTCAAGGGTTCAGGTATGTATCTCCCTTTCTTCATCCAGGAGGTTCTTTCAGATAGGCCAACGGTTTCGTTTCCATTATCAATAGGAGCTTCCCAGAAGAACTCATCACAACCATCAGCATTGTCTTCGTTAACAATAGCCGTGAGTTCAGCTGTTTGATGTTCGGTTACTCCAGTCACCTTGTATACCTGATTCGGAGTGGTCCTGACCTTTTGATACACAACAGCTTTTTCTACTAATTTCGGGGACTTTTGTTGTGACAGTCTAGCGAATTCCATAGAATTTTCAGAAATAAGATTTTTGTGGTTTTCAGTTTCGCTTTTAACAAATTCTGAGCAGTCAACCGTATCCTCTACAGAAATTTCACTCATGTTTTCATCCTCGTTAAGCTCAGATGCATTTTCGATTTTATTTTCTGAGCTTACGTTGGCATTTAGAGAGTCAAACTTTTGTATGGTTTCGGTTCTCAGTTTAAGTCTGTCATTTTCGTCCAAAAGATTTTTGAGCATGTCCTTGTGGTCTTTTGATTTAATGAAGGACTCAATTTTGTCTAGTCCAATTTGATAAGTTGGGTTGACATCATCAGACGATATCACACTCTCACAATTGTAAGCTTCGGCATCGATTTCATCCTCCTTAAATTCCAGGAAAGGCAAAATCATACGATGGATCTTTTTGCCTATCTCACAGTCCAAGTGAAGCTGAGTAATATTGGAATATAAACGTTTAGCTATTAAACAAAAAACATTTCATTGTTTTAACAATTTCAAATTGTCTCTCTGCAAATAAATGTTTTCGTCTTTAACTTTGGTTAATTCCGACTCTTTTAACTCAATCCACATACGCCGCTCCTCACTCTTCGACGCCACCCTGCTTAATTGATCAGTCAGGTTAGAATTGGTGACTCGAGTTTGAGTTAAGCTACTATCTAAATGAGAAATTCTTGTATTAACGTTTTTTAGTTCTTTCTCATATGAGGATGATGGTACTTTAGATGAAATAAAAACAGATTGTACCTTCTTTATCAGTTCATCGAGCTCATTGAACTGTTGGCTGAGTGGTTTGGCCGTAAAGCACATATCCTCCTGCACCTTCGGTCCATTGCTTCCTCCATCGGTATTGTATCCCCTCATTTGAGATGTGCCAGACACCATGAAGCATTTTCCACCACTGCTTTCCTCCTTAGCCATGTACGCCTTTCCATGAGTAGGCTTCCTCACTTCTTCGTCTTCTGAGTCAGTAGACCAAACTTCGGTGCTACCGAACTCATCGTCATTGACCGAACCCTGCACAATAAGAGCATTAATAGAAGGGTTAGCGGTAGACTTTTTCTTTCTCAACTCATCCAATCTCTTCTGTAGCACAGCTTCCTCGTCCTTTCCGTCGTCCTTTTTAGCCATCTTTTTAAGAACACAGTCCTTAGCATAGTGGTTTTTGCCACCACAGTAGAAGCAGCTTACTCTGGAATCGCCATCAGCCTTCGGTTCCTTCTTGAGCTCCTCAGCCTTCGGTTCATTGTTCGCTTTTTCAGAGCTGTAACTCCCCTGCCAGTTTCGGTTTTTGTTGCTGGGGAATCTCTTCTTTATGAACCTCTTAGGATTGGATACCATCATGGCATAATCCTCAGTTGTGAGGTCATATTCTTCCAAGTTGAGCTCTTCATCCTCCATCACGGCTTTACTTTTAGATAGGAGGGCCAACGAACCAAGACTAGAAACAACGTTCTTTTCTTGAACCACAATCTTCTCTTGGGACTTTAGAATACCCACCAATTTCGCCAAAGAGTATGATTTAAACTGTTCATGGGCTTTGACTGTGGAAACAACTGCTCTCCATTCAGATCTCAGTCCATTCAAGAAAGTAACCTTTTGTTCGATAAGCTTCCTTTCAATGTCGTGTTTGATCATCTTGCTGAGAAGATGATTGAAGCGATCAAACGTCTGGGTCACTGTTTCCTCGGCCCCTTGCCTGAATTCTCCAAACTCAGATAGAAGCAAGGTTTGGATGGAATGTTCAAGATCTTCGTCTGTGGAATACAGTTCGCGAAGTCTATCCCACACTTCCTTCGCCGTGGTGCATGAGCTGACCAGTCTGAATGTGTCGGACTGAAGGGCGAATCTGATCAACCTTAGTGCCTTAATATTGCACTGAAATTTATCTTTTTCATCTTGCGTAATATTCGTCACGTCCTTAAGCAGATCGTTATACTCTTTTTGCGTCTTGATTATTCTGGATGTAGCAGAATGAGAAAACGGCCCATTGATGATGGCTTCCCATATGAGAAAACCATTGTCCTCCGATCCAATCACGTAATCTTCAAAATGATGTGCCCATACTTCATAGTCATGGGTGTATACGATTGGAATCTTTGTCGTCGAACCAATGCTGTTGGAAATATTAATAGCGTTTGATTGCGTTGCGTCCATTATGATCGTAATAACCTGTTCAAAGATCAGACTTGTAATAAAGCAGATTAGGGCAAAACAATAAATACCAAGATACGTCAATTAAGATGACGGCTCAATAAATATCGATGATTGCGGAAAAACCCTAATGGAAATCTTTTTCACAGAAAAGATGTGTATCGATTACACAGCCTCCTGCTCTGATACCAATTGATGGGATTAAAACAACTTTTAATCTCAGAAGATCGATTAGATCTTGAACAAGTACTTGAATATGAAACAGCAAGAACGCAATATTAATAACAAAGCAGAACACAATATTAAGAACAGAACAGCTTGAATCAATGGTGTCGTATGATTAAATAAAATCCTTAGAAGAGCTCGATTAAGAACATCAACTGTAAGGATTAGAAGATTACAAGAAAAACTATATCGTAAAGCTCTGGAATGCTAAAACTGAAATCTTGAATCTTAACCTAATATGCATGCAGCATTAACTTAAATACAATGCATAAAAGGCTCTCGGTTGGACAGGCCCAGACCGGAGAATACAAGGCTAATCTAACGAGCCCAAAAGACGCAACATCTAATAGAATTCCAGCCCAACAGTCCGGAACCGCTCTTCCGAAATTCCAAAGGTTTATAAGGCAAAACGTTTTATGCTGCAACGGTTACTTTGTAAGGATCCTTATCCAATCTTCCTTGATTTTTGTGCCACGATTGCACCTCTTTAAAAGTAACCATCCAATCGCAGTTTGGGTTTTCTATTTATATCTTAAAACAACCCTAACTTTTCCTTCCCAAGTCCAATCAACCCGCAACACTCCGTTTGTCATTTAATGCAACCCGGTTCGAATTCGGACCATCATCATCATCATTCTTAACCCAACCCATTTCCCTACCTATATCTACCCATTGAAACCCCCTTTTACCTCTTTCGCTCAAACCTTCCAAAACCTTGACTTCTCGTTGTGTTCTTCTTGTTCTTCAAGCACTCATCCTTCTTCAACAATGGCTTCCCAATCTTCACCATAGAAAAATGCACCAACTGCCTCCACTCCCAAGAAGTCGATTGCAAAGAAGAAACCCTCGAAGGGATCATCATCTTCAACATCTCCTGAACCCTTTCTCAGTGATATCACACAGTTATTCTCACTAAACCCTATGGATTACGATGAATGCATTAGAGTTATGATCGAATTCATAGCCAATCATCCCATGTCCATCCCTTTCACTAAAGTTCCTGAACCACCTCTTCCACTTCATCATTTCCACAGGGCTTTTACAAGAATCAAAGAAGAAGACGATGTACTAGAAACCAAAATCATTGGCGATAGAATTGTTCCAATCTACAAATCCACTTTCTTAAAGGCAATCGGTGTTAAAGAAAATCCCATAGGCTTCACAGTTCAAGAACCAACTGCAGAGGAATTCCAATTGTTCTTGAATCACATTGGTACAACAAGGACTAAAAGGCAAAAGACTTCAAGAAATAAGCCTTTTTTGGACTCTAGACCGTGCTGATGCATTTGATCATTCGATGACTATCCGAAAAGCATGGAGGTACATATACACTTAGCAAAGACTGGCTGTATGTGGTTTATAGCATCTATTCTGGACGTGATAATACAGTTGACCTTCCGGAGGTACGATTACAAGACTTCTGCAAGTTTGCTATCAAAATAAAGGAGAATGAAATCTCATGCCCTAGGTTCTGGGCTCTGACTCTTCAGCAACTCTTCAAAGACCTTTCCGAACCTCTCCCTTGTGTTGCAATTCCTCTGGAGGTATGCATTTCCTTCAAGAATGTTAAATCCTATAAAATGTTGGACTAATCTTCTTTTGGTCCTGTCCGAATGTTACCTCAACACATGTTGGATATTATTCCTTCCGATTCTCTTGACTTGAAAAAACATTTGGAGACTTCGACTGTGTTTGACCCAACACAGTCTGCCCAAGTCCCCATTGAGCCCATTTCGGAAGTGGCCAAGCCAACATCTTCCGGACCAAGGAAGATTAAGAAGTCTGCCTAGCGGAAAACTTCCCCCACTAAGTCAAAGCCACAAAAGAGAACCAAAGTCGGCTCTTCCTCTCCACAGTTAGATACTCATGACATTCAGGCTGACTCTGGCCGTCCGAACACCCCTCTTGCCCACTCATCTGAGGTACCCCTCAATGATTCAATATCACAAGCACACACACACACGAGTGGTTGTTACGCAAGCAGTTTATTAGACCGAGCAATTCGTCGTGGAGCACCAATATTATTTATTAAGAAGAAGGATGGTTCACACTGGATGTAAATTGATTACCAGGAGTCAAAACAAGTTAATGGTGAATAATTGTTATCCGTTTCCGTGTATCGTGATCTCTTCGATCAGTTTTAGGGTGCATTTTCGTTCTCCAAAATCGATTTGAGGTCAGGGTATTATCAGATGATGGTTAGATAGGAGGACGTAGAGAAAACTGCGTTTCAGACTCGTTATGGTGATTACGAGTTCGTGGTGATGTTGTTTAGGCTCACCAATGTGCCTGCGGCATTTCTGAATTTGATGAATCGAGTGTGTAGACCAATACTCGATCGATTAGTCATTGTTTTTATTGATGATATCCTGGTCTATTCCAAGACCAGGGAACATCATGACAATTACATTCGAGAGCTTTTGGGAGCTTTGAGGCAGGAACGACTGTATGCCAAGTTCTCGAAGTGTGAGTTTTGGTTACGGGAGGTCCAATTCTTAGGACACCTCATTAACCAGAATTGGATTCTAGTCGACCCGATGAAGATTAAGGGCATGATGCAGTAGGAGGTTCTGAAGTCTCCATCGTAGATCAGGAGTTTTCTGGGTTTAACTGGTTATTATCGGAAATTCATTCAAGATTTCTCCAAGGTTGTTGTACCCCCTGACTCGTCTGAAGAGGAAGGGTGTGGATTTCCATTGGGGGTCTAAGTAGTAGGTTGCATTCGAGACACCAAGGCAGAAGTTATGTGAGGCCCCAGTGTTGACCCTTCCTGAGGGTGTTAAGGTTTTTGTTGCTTATTGTTATGCTTCGATCCCCGATCTAGGGATAGTTCTTATGCAGTGGGGGAGGGTTATTGCATATGCTTCTAGGCAGCTGAAGTCGCATGAGGTTCGGAATCCAACACATGATTTGGAGTCAGGATTAGTGGTGTTTACACTTAAAATTTGGCGTCGTTATCTTTATGGTGTCTGGTGCAGCATGTACATGGATAATACGAGTTTGAGATATCTCATGGATCAGCCGAATCAAAACATGATATAGCGTAGGTGTCTTGATGTGGTCAAGTATTATGACTGCAAGATTCTTTACCACCCAGGGAAAGCGAATGTGGTTGTTGATGCTTTGAGTCACAAGTCGGATAGTTCTTCTGTTAGGAGCCTATGTATGAGCATTTTGATCGTCTCTCCACTTATAGATTTGATTAGGGAGGCTCGGGAAGAGGGAGTCAATAAGTAGAAATGGAAACAGGAGAGACTCAGGGGTGAGATTGACAAGTTTGCTACTAGGATTATTGACCAAGTATGATCGGGTCTGGGGACCAAATTTTGGTGGGATCGGGCAGACTGTGATGGAGGAGGCACACAAGTCTATATCTTAAATACACCTTAGAGCCACCAAGATATATCGAGATTTGGGACCCAATTACTGGTGGACATGCATGAAGAGGGAAATAGCCTGTTATTTTAAGAGGTGCTTAACTTGTCAAATGGTCAAGGCCGAGCAACAGAGGCCGCATGGCAAGATGCAGCCTTTGGAGGTTCCCATGTGGAAATGGGAGTAGATCACCATAGATTTCATCACCAAGTTACCTCGTACGACTAATGGGTTTGATGTGATCTGGGTGATAGTGAACCATCTGGCCAAGAGTGCCCAGTTCTTAGCTATTCTAGAGAGTTCCTCAACTGGTAAATTAGCCGATGTGTATGTACGCAAGATCATCGCCCAGTATGGTGTTCCAGTTTCTATTGTATCAGATTGGGATGTTTGGTTCACATCGTAGTTTTAATAGAGGTTCCAAAAGGAACTGGGTACGACGGAAATAGGGGAAGGGACCAGATTTATCCTGATGGTAGCTGTGACATCCCCATTTTCACGGCCAGAAAAGACCGATTTTGTTTATGCTTTATAAAAAGCAGAGTACTTCTTTTCATAAAAATGTTGCGGAATTTGTTCCCAGAAAAACATGATAAATACGTTATCAAAAACATTTTCGAAGAATCGTATTTTATTTATGTTAAAACGTTTGGGATGTCATTGTTAATACAGAAACATAAGCATAAACAAAACTTACTAGTGTTCTACATCTCTTTTTCTCTCAGTGTAATGTGACTTCATGACAACACCTGTGACATAAATAAACTGAGTGGGTCAGGTTGGGAAACCTGGTGAGTACATAGGGATTTCAATCCCACAATGTTATACCATATATATAGTTTAAAACTCACAAAATATACTATTTCACCATATATATATATATATATATATATATATATATATATATATATATATATATATATATATATATATATATATATATATATATATATATAAACAACTATTATCCCACCCCTTCGATCCTCACAACGAGACTATCCATGTTCTCGAACCTAAGGTTAGCCGTTTTACCTAATCCATACTCCCGGATCAGAAATGAACGACTTTACCTAATCCATACTCTCGGACTAGGGACAAATGACTAATCCATACTCTCGGATTAATGATGAATGATTATGCCTAATCCATACTCTCGGACTAGGGACAATGACTATGTCTAATCCATGCTCTCGGATCAATGACATATACTAAAGTTCTATTCTCAGGGTATAAGTCACTCGTACTCGTAAGAAAATACTACCCAATATTCCTCATAATTAATTTAGGTTTACTCTTCATCCTAAATCATCATGTATAATCAGGTATGTCCTTTAACATGTATTTCAGGCAACATCAATTAACTCGCACATAAACATATAATTAATACTTCAATTAATACTTGTATTAAAATCATGTTCATGAAAGGGACTATGCACTCACCTGGGAAGGTGGTGACTCGGCACTCGGACAACACTTCGTTACTCTTAAAACAACTTACTCAACAAAACCTAGTATCATTACCACTAGAGTTTAGTCTGACGTTAACCGCGACAAATTAATAGTCTAGCTATTATTATTATTATATAAGTGTTAAATAACACTCGATATAACTCATAATAATAGCCCAAATACTTATTATAAGGTCCTAATAAGATTACTATATTGAAACATAAGCTATACTAAGGATAGCGTAGGCATAGCTTACTTACAGCGGGTTTTCTCGAAAACCGGGCTTCGCTAGACCAGCGTTCCCGAGCCGAAAGGCTCTTTTATCGGGACTCCGGGAGCCTCGGGGCTTCCTTCGGGTGCTAGGGGGTTTACCTAGGCTTTCAAATTTAACAGTAAGAGGCGTTTAGACTGTTAAATGACCACGAAGAATTCGTAACTCCTTCGTATGAACTCTGTTTTCGTCCATCTTTTTACCGTTGAGTTCCTATTAATGAGATCTTCAACTCTCATTTAGGTCGCGTAAGCCAAAAACCGCTCGAAATAAAATTCGGGTTTCGGGTCGTGCACTGCTAAGCCGAATCTTAGAAAAATCATAACTTCCTCATACGAAGTCAGATTTGGGCGTTCTTTTTATCGACGCTCTTAGTTTAACATATTCTACAAATTTTGTTTAGATTGCTAAGGCTAAATCTCGCTCTATCGTAAATTCACTATTTACGCTTCTTGGTGCCGTGCCGGTTTTGCCGTAAAACTTCGACGGGCCATAACTTCTTCGTTATAACTCGGATTTTGTCGTTCTTTATATGTACGGAAACCTTGTGACATACTCTACAACTTGGTTAAGATTATTTATTCTAAATAATCTTTTGTCGAAAAGTCGTTTTCGACCCCTATTGCCTTTAATTTGACTAGCCCGGATCTACGGGCGTTACAATTATCTCCCCCTTAGGAGGATTACGTCCCGGAATCATCAACGAAACAGGGCTCGTACAATGACTCCATACGTCATCTTTTCATCCTAGGTAATAGTTATACCTTCTATATTCCTTGAAGTCTATCTTTTAGACTCATTGACTGTAAGCAGTACTCGATCGTGCACCTGCTCTCTACCTCAGGTTAGACTCCAAATTATGACCTTCAAGTCACAATCTTGATCCTTACTGGATATGAACTTGAGATAATTTCTTTTACTACTACTATGGATCGATGTGTCGTATTCTAATGACCTATCATCGTACGTTGCAACACTTAGACTTAGGTCTCTTAGAGTTAAACTCTAAAACAGACTATGCCTTCCATCATATTCTAATGTGATATAATCACACTTTAACATTAGGCATTTCTAGCTACCAACTTCTTTAACAACGAGCGCGATGTTCCTATTGATTGCTTTGATTTCAATCGTTTGGTTTAAGTCGGACGCTACATCGATCTTGATTTTCTAAACCACATAGCATACTTAGCGTAGTCGGACTCAATTCGATATGACCACTAGGGTCGGAATATCAACAACCTTCTTAGTCATTACCGAAACGATGGTAATGACATACTTGAATAAAACAAAATCAATTACTAGCTTCTTGGTAAACTTGTGACTTTCCCTGATCCAAGTGTGAGTCCTGTGCTTCCGGTAGTATAGGCCTCTACTACCATTCACACCTACTCATACTCGTCCCAAGTATTGTCCCGCAGTTTTCCAAGTCACCACACAAGAAAATAACATAGTAGCTTAACACATCAAATATCAAAACGAAGGTTTTATTACTCCTTGAAACTATTACATAGGTGTTCAAGTTCACCCTAGACTATGCCTCTAATAGGCTACATCATATGATTCTATGGTTACTTCATCACTCGACCTTCGGATGTCAAGCCTTCACTCCTGAATCCTCGCATTGTCATCTGCTTCGTCAAGGATCATTTGAAATGCTCTCGCCTTTGGTTTTGGCGGCAGATTTGGCTTTGTAGCCCCCTCTTTCCTTGGGCAGTCTTGCTTGAAGTGTCCCTCTTCACCACACTTAAAGCAGACTTCTCTCTTGGTTGTGCATTCGCTAGCGTAATGACCAGTCTTTCCGCATTTAAAGCAGGTCATATCCTTAGAGCATTTCCCAACGTGCTTCTTTTTGCACTTGTTACACCATTGTGTTCCTTCTTCGAACTTCTTTGAACCATACTTCAAGAATTTTCTCTTCTCGTCGGACCTTGAAGACTCTTCAAACTTTCTCTTCTCGCCAACCTCAACCATGTTGGCAGCTCTTTCCTTAATCATATCCTCCACAGACTTGGCAGCCCAAATAGCTGTCTCCAGAGTATGTGCCTGACGCACTGGCACCGCGTACTCCCATGGAAGTCCCTTTGCGTACTTATCAATTTTCGCTAGCTCATCCGGAACAAGGCGCAAGACAAACTCCATCTTTTCTGTGAAGTTGTTCGTGTATTCATCGATTGACATGCTTCCTTTCTTCAAGGTTAGGAACTGGTTCTCTAGCTCGAGTAAGTTTTGAGCTGAGCAGTACCTTCGTTTGAATTGCACCAGAAACTCTGCCCATGTCAGTTGCATGGGCTCATTGGGGCTCAAAGTCTTCCCTAGGGTATTCCACCAGCGAACATCACCTCCTCTGAATTGACGTACTGCAAACATGGTTTGTAGCTTGCCTTTGCATCCACATGTCATGAAGGCCAATTCCATCTCTGAGATCCAATCCATGACCCCGATCGGATCTTCCTTCCCAGTGAAATTCGATGGCTTGCAAGTTAGAAAATCTTTGTACTTTCATCCATTCCTCTCGACTCGTTCATCTTGATTGTTCCTCCTAATCACCGGGGGATCAGCTTGACCAACGGTTCCACTGTAGTTCTCCTCCTCAATCTGCCCTTCGTTCAACTCGGGCCGTTTGATCTGAATAGTCGCTTCCTCTCGATTTTGCTGGAGCAAACGTCTGGTTTCCTCCATTTGACGATCCAACATCATTTGGAACAATGCTTGTACTCCGGCCATCATTATTGGCTCTGCATCGGCTACCACAACTGGTATTTGCTCAATCACTGGGGGCTGATCTCGGTTCCCATTTGCATTCACGTTTCCGCTACGGGTTCTTGCCATCTTGATCTATACACCGAATAAGGTGAATCTAGATCTTTACTTAGGATTGACGGTTAAATCATCCTTATCACTCCGGAACGTTTATATGCTAGTTCTAATATCGTATTTAAATGCTTAGAATCCTAAACACATAAGGTTTCCAGATCCGGTCGGCAACAGACCATAGATCCGAACAAATAATTGCATGTCAGGCACAAAGCATTTAGCACATAAAAGCATTTTAGGCATAATTCCTAAAGTAAGCTAGTGCTCACACCTCACAATCATCGCTTAGCATTCTAAGTTTAAATCTAGAAATCCTACAAATTCCTAGTTCGCTTAAACTAATGCTCTGATACCAACTGTGACATCCCCATTTTCACGGCCAGAAAAGACCGATTTTTTTTATGCTTTATAAAAATTAGAGTACTTCTTTTCATAAAAATGTTGCGAAATTTGGTCCCAGAAAAACATGATAAATACGTTATCAAAAACATTTTCGAAGAATCGTATTTTATTTATTTTAAAACGTTTGGATGTCATTGTTAATACAGAAACATAAGCATAAACAGAACTTACTAGTGTTCTACATCTCTTTTTTCTCTCAGTGTAATGTGACTTCATGACAACACCTGTGACATAAATAAACTGAGTGGGTCAGGTTGGGAAACCTGGTGAGTACATAGGGATTTCAATCCCACAATGTTATACCATATATATAGTTTAAAACTCACAAAATATACTATTTCATCATATATATATATATATATATATATATATATATATATATATATATATATATATATACATATATAAACAACTCTTATCCCACCCCTTCGATCCTCACAACGAGACTATCCATGTTCTCGGACCTAAGGTTAGCAGTTTTACCTAATCCATACTCCCGGATCAGAAATGAACGACTTTACCTTATCCATATTCTCGGACTAGGGACAAATGACTAATCCATACTCTCGGATTAATGATGAATGATTATGCCTAATCCATACTCTCGGACTAGGGACAATGACTATGTCTAATCCATGCTCTTGGATCAATGACATATACTAAAGTTCTATTCTCAGGGTATAAGTCACTCATACTCATAAGAAAATACTACCCAATATTCCTCATAATTAATTTAGGTTTACTCTTCAGCCTAAATCATCATGTATAATCAGGCATGTCCTTTAACATGTATTTCAGGAAACATCAATTAACTCGCACATAAACATATAATTAATACTTCAATTAATACTTGTATTAAAATCATGTTCATGAAAGGGACTATGCACTCACCTGGGAAGGTGGTGACTCGGCACTCGGACATCACTTCGTTACTCTTAAAACAACTTCCTCGACAAAACCTAGTATCATTACCACTAGAGTTTAGTCTGACGTTAACCGCGACAAATTAATAATCTAGCTATTATTATTATTATATAAGTGTTAAATAACACTCAATATAACTCATAATAATAGCCCAAATACTTATTATAAGGTCCTAATAAGATTACTATATTGAAACATAAGCTATACTAAGGATAGCGTAGGCATAGCTTACTTACAGCGGGTTTTCTCGAAAACCGGGCTTCGTTGGAGCAGCGTTCCCAAGCCGAAAGGCTCTTTTATCGGGACTCCGGGAGCCTCAGGGCTTCCTTCGGGTGCTAGGGGGTTTACCTAGGCTTTTAGGGCGGTTAGGGGGCTTAGAGAGAGAGTTTAGAGAGAGAAAGAATGTTGGAGAGGTGTGAAGAGAAGTGAATGCCCGGCACCTCTATTTATAGGTGTGCTGGCTGGTCTACTCGCCGAGTAGGGGGGACCTACTCGCCGAGTTGGTCCATGTGGTGGCCTTCTGGTGGTGCCACGTGTCCAATTCTGGTGGTGCCACGTCACCCCCTATCGCGTATCAGCCTTCGAACTTAGAAAAATCATTACTCTCGCATACGAGCTCCGTTTTTGACGTTCTTTATATCCACGCGTAGGTAAAATCAAGATCTACAACTTTCATTTAGACTCCGTCGGCTAATTCTCGACCGATCTCAAATTTAACAGTAGGAGGCGTTTAGACTGTTAAATGACCGCGAAGAATTCGTAACTCCTTCATACGAACTCCGTTTTCGTCCATCTTTTTACTGTTGAGTTCCTATTAATGAGATCTTCAACTCTCATTTAGGTCGCGTAAGCCAAAAACCGCTCGAACTAAAATTCGGGTTTCGGGCCGTGCACTGCTAAGCCGAATCTTAGAAAAATCATAACTTCCTCATACGAAGTCAGATTTGGGCGTTCTTTTTATCGACGCTCTTAGTTTAACATATTCTACAACTTTTTTTTATATTGCTAAGGTTAAATCTCGCTCTATTGTAAATTCACTATTTACGCTTCCTGGTGCCGTGCCGGTTTTGCCGTAAAACTTCGACGGGCCATAACTTCTTCATTATAACTCGGATTTCGGCGTTATTTATATGTACGGAAACCTTGTGAAATAATCTACAACTTGGTTAAGGTTATTTATTCTAAATAATCTTTTGTCGAAAAGTCGTTTTCGACCCCTATTGCCTCTAATTTGACTAGCCCGGATCTACGAACGTTACAGTAGCAAGCGTAACAATACAGTTTATAATGCTACAACATCCGATATAGTAAGAAAAATCCTACGAAAAGAAAAGGGGGGATACGAAATAACCATAGCGGATGCATCGGATGGACGTCAAGTGGTTGATATTATCCCTTTGGGGCCAGAACTTCTTGTTTCAGAAGGCGAATCTATCAAATTTGAGCAACCATTGACAAGGTTTCACTTTAGCACTACTTATCATCCATAGACTGATGGATAGAGTGAGAGGACCATTCAAATGCTCGAGGATATATTACGAGCCTATGTGATCGATTTCGTTGGGAGTTTGGATTTCCTACCTACTCCATGCTGAATTTTCATACAGCAACAATTATCACTCTAGTATCAGTGTGCATGCACCATTTGAGCTTTTCTATGGGAGGACATGTCTTACCCCAGTCTGTTGGCGAGAGGCTGCTCACAGGGTCATGGGGAAAACTGAGGTGGTTCATCATATGATTGAGCTTATTTAGCAGATTAGACAAAGATTGTAGACAACTCAAAGTCCGGAAAAGAGTTATGCCGACATACGTCAATTTGAGTTGGACTTAGTGGTCGACGACTTGGTATTACTTAAGGTATCACCCTAGAAGGGTGTAATACGCTTCAGAAATAAGGGCAAGTTGGGGCCCCGGTATATTTTGCGGTTTCGAGTGGTTGCCAGGGTTGGCACGGTAGGTTAGTAGTTAGAATTGCCTGAGGAGCTCAGTCAGATTCATAACACCTTCCATGTTCCTCAGCTTCGGAAGGGTGTGGCTGATGATTCAACGGTTTTTCCTTTGGATGATATTCAAGTTGATGATTGCTTGAATTATTTTGAGAGACCAGTGGCAGTCTTGGATATGAAGGTGAAGGCCCTGCGCAAGAAGGTGGTACCTTTAGTCAAGGTCCTATGGTAGCATTGGAAAGGTTCCGAATGGACATAGGAACCCGAGGCAGAGAAGCGAGAGCATTACCCTAAGTTATTCATGACAACATTCCATCATTTAGGTAATTTTTCATTTCACCCTTATTATATTAATTATTTGCAAAATGGTCCCTTGGTAATTAATTATGAAAAACATCGGTTCCATGCATACGCGGGGTGTACTCTATGTACGTTGGGCATACATGACAAAGACTCAAAACCTCATTTTTAGGGTTTGGGCCCTATCTAAACATCCTTAACTCCGAAGACACCCTTCATTCATCAACCTATATCCCCATTTTCGACCCAAGCTAACCCTAATCTGGTGTGTGAGAATTTTGACCTTGAGGGTGTACTTTGGTGATCTTTAAGGAGGAAAAACAAAGTGGAATCATCTTGGGAGCTTAAAGACAACCTAGATCTAGAAACACATCATTATTTTGCACCGCTTGGAGGTAAAAAGCTCTGTTCATGATGAAGTTTTTCTTAGATCTTGTTAGCCATGGATTTTTGTTCACTTTTTTCCCATAAGCTCGGTGTTTATGAATATGGTTTACTCTAAATCATATGAGTTATCCTTTCAGACGTTTTGGAGTGTTTAGAGTCATAAAAACGTAATCTTGTTCCTTAGTATCCTTCCACACATGGGCTATGAGGTCTTAATGAGCTAAGAAGTTAGGGTTTTTGGTATTGGGCACTTTATAGCGATGCAAGATCATAAATTTGGAAACCTTATGATTAAGAACATCATTTGAGGACTAGATTTGGGTTTTGGACAAACTTTCTAAATGGATTAAGCACTTATTAGAAAGGAAAGTTGGCATATGCATATGATGGGCATACCTAATGGTATGTTGCGCGTACATGGTGAACTCCCTACAATCTGGTAAAATGTGTATTACGCCATGCGTAAAAGCTGAGTACGATGGGCTTACTCAACTGAGTTGACTCAGTTGACCCCTTTAACTTTTGTCTTTGACCAGGATTTTGACTAAGTTTGACATAGGGGTATTTTGGGTATTTTGAGTTGTGGATTGAGATTTGGTCACTGGTTAGTGTGAAAGTGATCGATAGAGTTCGTATTCAGAGCATCTTGTTATTCAACTATTTCGTTAGTCAATGAGGTGAGTTTTCCTCACTTTACTTGTGGGCCGAAGGCACCAATTCCAGCCCAATGGATTATGTATCCTGGTATATTGGATGATGTTATGCTGGTTATATGCCAGACTGGTAGATCTGTATGATTACTTGAGTTCACCGAGTATGTGTTAGATTGGTAGCTCTATATGATTATCTATGTTTCTGGTTATTGATTGTTATTGTATATGTCGACATGATATGGTTAGTTGGGTTGAGGAGGTACAACTTTATGCTGAAGGCAAAGACACCTGAGGCGATCCGGATAGACTGAAGGCCCAACGAGGCGGTCCAGTAAGACTGAAGGCCTAGAGAGCGGTCCAGATAGACTGCAAGCCCAGCGAGACGGTCCAGTCATGCTAAAGGCTCTGAGGGAGGTCCAAATAGGCTGTAGGTCTTGACAGGCGGTCTAATCATGATGAAGGCCCAACGAGGAGTTCCAGTCAGACCGAATGCTCAAAGAGTGGTCCAAATAGATTGTAGGCCCAATGAGGTGGTCCAGTCATGCTGAAATATCTGAGAGCAGTCCAAATAATTTGCATGTCCTAAGAGGCAGTCAAGTCAGGCTAAAGGCTCATTTATGCATGTTGCTATCTAAATGGTTATGTGTATGGTACATAGGGGAAGTTACTAACCTTTGGCTTACAGTTTCAGTTTATTGGTACAGTTACTTCAGATGATTGGGGGAAAGCAACGGCATAATCATGCACATCCTTCTGATTTTATGATATTAGATTTTGGAATACTCTGATTATGATTATTACATTTGGAACAATGTTTTATAAACAATTATGGCCTTTGGATTGGTTTTGAAAAAAATGAAAATTTTACTCTTATTTTTAGGATGTTACACCATTTTGGCTTCAGTTGACTGTATGTATCGCATCTTCTATTATCATTATAAAAATTATTTTTAAATTAAATAGATTTTTAAAAATTCTCATACCCTATTTTGAGTTTGGAATCACACAATTGTTCATCCAAATCCCTCAAACTAAGGCTAATATCAATTTCTAATGTCCCAAATTTAACCCAAAATTTACTTTTTTTTTTAAAAAAAGTATAGTATCCCAAACCGTTTTCATAAAGTTCAAGGAGAAATTTTTTTAAACATCATTATCCATAGTGCCAAAATATACCAAAACCAAGTCATGAAAAAATTGTGTATAAACTCATCATAATCAGCAGAAGTCCAAAAACATAATAATTTACAATGCGTATATAGTATAGTCAAGCTAGAGCCTTCTTATGATCAAAAAAACTACCTGAAAAACATTTAATCCCCGACAGTAAATACGCAGTTTACTGACTTCTCTAAAATACCAAATATCATAATACACATACAAAGCATACAAACAAAGCCTCTCGGCTCTAGTGTCGATTCACCTGTACAAAAAGCCACTAATAGTTTTAGTGCTTGTCTAGTCATTAATTGCGACTAACAGCTCTAGTGGACGTCTAGTCAATGCAGCGGTATTCTCAAATGAACTTATATATATATATATATATATATATATATATATATATATATATATATATATATGTGTGTGTGTGTGTGTGTGTATATATATATATATGTGTGTGTGTGTTTGTGTGTGTGTGTGTGTTCAAATGTTTCAACTATCTATTGTGTGCATGTAATATTGATTCTGGACCAATCATTTTACTTATTTTAAGAAAGTAATTAATGCATATTAAATGTTGATGATTTAATTGTAACGAATTTTATAAAAATATTCATATGTGAATGTTGATGTACCTAAATTTTCTAACAATTATTGATCATTTACTTATCAACAAAATTATGTGTGATTAAAATATTAAAATCATTAAAAAAAATAAAATAAATTTACCTAGATTTACATTTAAGTTAGTTATATTTATATGTGAATTTGATTTTTTTTTTCGACTTCTCATTTAAATTTGATATATCTAGATTAATGATCATCCACATAGATATTATTAATTCATATTCATCATCCAAATGTGAATGTGGACTAAAAAATCGATAAATTTTAATGACTAGTTTATAGTATGATCATTCTTCTAATATATTAACCGAATAATTAGTGAATTATCAATAATTCTTATATAATATCTTATATTTATATAAAGTTTAGATTCTCACGTTAATTTACTATAGTTGTCTAATAAACTAGTAAACAAATAAAAGAAAATTGTTTTTATATACCAGTATTAATAATTTCATAAATATGAATATTGACATAATTTTGAAGACAAAAACAAAAATTTTATTTTACAACATTGAAAGTGAAATAAGAAATTTATAATCATTAAACTATGTAGATTGGTAAAAAAAATTATAAATTAAAAGTAGAAAGATTTCATACTATATTATAAATGAAACATTTTTCTTTTCATCACATTCATTTGAAACTCCCATGACTTTTTAATTTCTTTTTTAATAGTAATTATAAGTTGGTTAATAAGGTTAAATAAATATCAAATTTAAATTGTAATCATATATGAACTAAATTTCAATATTAAAATAATACATTTACTTCTACTTATAAAGTTATGTTTTTTAAATTTTAATATATTATACTTAATTTATTAGTTTTAATATATTGTTAGATGTAAAATATTATCACTTTAAAGATACAATTTTGGAATAATTTGTATAAAATATTTAAATTATTAATTTGAATATAACATTGCAGGGTCAACTTAAATATAAATTTTAGTTTGACTTAAAAACCCAAAAAAATTTTGTAAATAGTTAAAAATGATTAATTGTAGTGTCGTTCTAATGATGATTATAAGTTGGTTAATAAAGTTATAAAAATATCAAACCTAAAGCGTAATCATAAATATACTAAATTTAAATTTTAAAATAATATATTTACTTCTACTTATAAATTTATGTCTTTAACTTTTAACAAATTATACTTAATTTATTATATTAAATATGTTGTTGTATGTAAACCATTATCAGTTTAAAGCTACAACTTTTGAACAGTTTCAACAAAATACTTAAATTGTTTAGTTAAATATAACATTATAATGTCAACTTAAATATAAATTTCAGTTCCACTTAAAAAACCAAACAATATTTTGTAAATAGCTAAAAGTGATAAATTGTAGTGATAAATGCAAAAAAATAAATTGTAATCTCAATTTAACTAAAATATTTACTAAAAATATTTTTATAATCGTTAAAAGTTTTCAAATAAGTAGCTTAAAATAACTTACAATAAGAATAGTTAAAAATAACTCTATATAAATGATTATATTATTACCTTTAAAATATAAAAACAATGTTTGATGTTTTTAATAATTATAATAATAGAAATTCAAATATTAAGCAAATAAATTTTAAAAAAGTAATTAACAATAACACCAACTATAAATAATATTAAACCATATACTATATTTAATTTGATTCATGTGTTACTCGTGGATAGAGGTCATTCAAACGATTAAGATTGTGCAGTTATAATAGATGTATATATTATCATATAATTGAAAATAATCAATATATTATATCAATTAGTATACAAATTATTATATCAAATTTAACAACAACGTTATTGTTATATTTTTAAAAAAACATATATTTGTAAAGACTTCAATTATATAGGTGTTTCTGCCCAATGCGCAGGCATAAGTTTAGTTATAAGTGTAGAAAAAAATTATTAATTAAAATGTGTTTGGTTATCTTTTTTAAATAATACGTATATTAAAAAATATTATTAAAAATAAATTTATTAAATTGTAAATGAACCATTTTAATAGGGGTGGACACGGTACGGTTATTGACCAAAACCTCACCAATAACCGCAAATGTGGTTAACCCATTTTCAAAACCCTTAGTGCGGATATTTTTGTAGTGAGGTTAGGCGGTTATTTTTCGGTGCCGTTTTGTTTTTTTTTTTTTTGAGTTTCGGTTATTAACCACATGAATTTGTGCGATTATTTTGTATGGTTTTTAACCGTAATTTAGAATTCAAACAGTTTTAAGATTTCAAACATATTCCTTACTATAATAACCATAAAAAATAAGGTATGTCACACCCCAAAACCAAGAACGGCGGAAGCGTTATGGGGTGGAGGACGTCATGTCCAGTATCATAACAATGTGAAGTAGTAAATAAGCAACAATATCATACATTGCATTAATAGTATAATTTCATACAAGTGTGTTCTTTAATAGTCATAAGACACCAAAAAGAATAATCAAAATAAAAGACGAGTCTTGAAGATGCTCCGTCTTCTAAAAACCTGGTCATCGGTACCTGACTACTGGTGACTTGAGAATACAAGTTATTTTGAAAGCGTAGATCAGCATTTAAGCTGGTGAGCTCATAAATATTTACTGTTAATGATTGTATAAGTTTGAAGAAAATGTTTGTATTTGAACAATGTAAAGGTTTGTATATGTTTGAAAACTCCTAGAAAATCCTATATTTTCTACTAGTATAAAAAGTAGTCTTCTACAAAGACCCGACTGTTTTGTATGTTTGTCTATTTGTAAAGTGAATGTTTTTCCCAAATACGATTATCATTACCAAAATATAGTTTTATATTACCCTTTATGTGAGAAGATCACAATTTGAATATAATGGGAAAATGTTGTCACACCTCCAAACCAAGGATGACGGAAACGTCTGGGGGTGGAGGACTTCATGTATAGTATCACAACAACGTGTATAATAGTGCTCAAAGTAAATACAACCAACATAAATATAATTGAAAAAGTTACACCAAAGTATATGCTTACATGTTTCAAAATCAATTACATTATGATGAGAAAAATAAATTGTTGACGGTTTAACGTCCCATCCTCAAAGCGCTGAAGTTTTCCTGTTTCACTGATTTCCTGAGAATACAAGTAGTTTTGAAAAAGTGTAAACAATTAAGTTGGTGAGTTCATAAGAGTTTTGTTTGAAGTAGAAACCATTTTCCTTGTAAAATCGATAGAGTTTGATTTCCAGAAAATCCAATATCTTCTTAGTTAGGTATGAACAGAATATCTCTATATGATGCGTTAATGAACCCTAGAATGACTCGTAGATTTCCCCTATGATCGTCCAGCATATATAAGTTATATAAGATTTAAGTTAGATAAAACGTTGAATGTAGTGGGTCTGCCCTAGGTCCACAACCCAACGAGGAACAGGAGATGAGGCGGGCCCCACCAATTCTAAGCCAATCAAGACTAAATTCTTATATGACTCAAGCGTATACGTTCACCGATTATGGTTGATGTCTAACAATTCTAGATGAAATATAGTTTTAATATCAAAATAACAATTCTATGTGAACCCGGTACTTTGGAATGTACCCCATTTAAATGAAAACCCAGTACTTTTCCTCAACATGTGAAATGTAAGTTTCTATGTTATGAAATAGTGCATCCAAGAATTCCCTATAGATTCCTTCTATAATTTCCTTGTGTATATAAGTTATATAAAATTCAAGTTAGATAAAACGTCAAATGTAATGGGTCTGCCCTAGGCCCACAACCAAACGAGGAACAGGAAATAACGCGGAACCACCAATTCTAAGCCAATCACGACTAGGTTCTATATATCTCTAGCATATACACTTAGGAATTATAGCTGAAAACTAACAATGCGAAATTGAATGTGGACTAAAATCCAAAAACCGGAACCAAACCCTAGTGTAGTGTACAAAATAGTAATATTGGCTGTGAACATAAACTATACATATCATAGTTCATCGGATAGTGGTAGTGACTAGTGCACATGAACTATGCATATTATAGTTTACCAAAAGTGGTGGTGATGGTGAATATAACCTATACATATCATAGTTCATCAAATAGAGATAGTGGTAGTGGACATGAAATATGCATATTATAGCTTATCAAAAGTGGTGGTGATGGTGAATATAACCTATACATATCATAGTTCATCAAATAGAGATAGTGGTAGTGAACATGAACTATGCATATTATAGCTTATCAAAAGTGGTGGTGATGGTGAATTCCTTTCTTGTAATTAAGTTCGTAGTGTAGATGAAACATAACTATACCTATTATAGTTTATCACTTTGTTTGTAATGTATATATGCCATAACTATACCGATTATAACTAGCGTGTTCGTTGTGGGGATATAATGGCTTAACTATACTTATTATAGTTTATCATAATTATTCATCGTGGTAATAACTCTTTTGTATGTGTAATACCTTTAATAATGTGTTTGTTATGTAAAATAACCCTAAACTATACCTATTATAGTTTATTAAATATTTGTTTGGGTAGTGAGCATAAGTCTTACTTGTCATAGTTTACCAATGTTTGTATTTTAATGGATATAGCCTTGTAATATCTTTTATATATTTACCATACTTATGGAGGTAAGAATCCATTTGTTTTCTGATGTATGTCTATATAATAAGACAAGATGACACATATGGTAATAACATATCATCACATGAAGGTACACACCTTGCTCAACAAGTTACAAGGTGTATATGAAATTGAAAACATTTTTCTAGTGTTGCCATTTCTATTCTGTTTTTAGAAAATTAATAGAAAAATAACTAAAGGTGCAAATCAAAATCCGTAAATTCTGAGAGTTTGGAAAATGAGTCTAGTTTGTTCATAATTTTTATTATAAATTTTCAGGACATCTTACTTGTGTGAAAAAGTCCATAATCACAGACTGGTACGGATTGATGTTTGAAATGATAGGCAGTTTTGTAAAAATCACCATAAATTGTAGAAAAATCGTATGGAGATGTGCAAGTAGTCATTTTAAAGCTAAGAATTGGAAATACTTGAACCTAAAACAGTTTTGAAAACTAAAATGTTTAAGTTGTCCAAAACAGTTCGTGAATGGAGTTGAACGTTTCTGATGAAGGCTGTTAGAAAAGTTTAGTTATGTTCTTAGTTATGATTGTTGAAGAATGGAAGTGTTTAACTCAAGAACACTTGGAGATGCCTTGAAGATTTTCGAGAATCTAACATCATAATTATGGAGTTTGTGTAAGCAATCAATGATTTGTGTAGAATGGAGTGCAATAATCACAAGGAGGATGAATTATACTTACGAAGAGTGGAAGAACACTTGATGATCAGCCTTGGGATCTCGAATTAGAGAGAAAAGTTTGAGGGAAAAGTTGGAGTTGAATCTTTGGTGAAATGAGAGTAATTGAAAGAAAATGAGGTGAGAGGTTGAGTGACCAGCCCTAAAAACATGGGGATGGCTTGTGAGAGAGGTAAAAAGTACAAGGAAGTGACAAGGTATGGTGTGGAGGAGTGTGGGTTAGGCATGGAGTGGGTATGGGGTTGCTTGTGTCATAAAATAAAGGAAAGTCAACACTCTACCTTTGTACTTCACCTAATCTCTTTTGGATAAGGTTTCATCCTTAAAACGTGATTAATAATTAATTAAGGGGTCTTATATGTTAAAATAATGTTTTGGGTGAAAATCCCATGTTAAAATAATTAAAAACGGGCCTAAAACGCAAAATTAGTCGAAAACCGGGAGAAAAAGGACTTCCAGCGAGACCTCTCGGTCCTTGGCCGAGGTTCGGTCCCTAGGCCGAGATTCGGTCCCTAATGATGCCGAGCCGGAGGCGAGATGGGCGAACCAGAAGTGTGAAGCGACGGCGAAGGCTCGGTCAAAGGCTTAGAAGCGAGGGCTCGGTCAAGGCATCAGGATCCGAAATGGACCGAAGGTTCGGGTTCGGGTGTGTAGGCGAGGTTCGGGCCCGAGAGGACCTTTCGGGTTCGGTTCAGCAGCCTTCGGCTCAGAAGGGTTCGGTCCCTAAGAGGACTTTCGGCCCTAAGAGGGGTTTCGGGTCCTTAAGCCCTTTTTATCCGTTTTTGCCCCGTTTTAAGCCGTTTTCGACCCGGTCAAGGGTCGGAATGACCTGAATGACTTCAAAAAGTTATGGAAACTTTTGAGAGAGATTTGGGAGAGATTTCACATTCTTGGAGAGATTTGTCATACAAGGAGAGATTTGGGAGAGATTTCACATACTTGGAGAGATTTCTCATACAAAGAGAGATTTGGGAGAGATTTCACATGCTTGGAGAGATTTCACATATAGAGAGATATTTGGGAGAGATTTCACATTCTTGGAGAGATTTCACATATAAAGAGATATTTGGGAGAGATTTTACATTCTTGGAGAGATTTGGGAGAGATTTCTAAATAGAGAGAGATAGAGTGAAAACGATTGAGAGAGGTTTCGTTTGTGACCTTTTTGAGTGTCCGGCTTCGCAATGCAAGGTCCGTAAACCCTGTTAAGCCTTGTTTAAGGATCTTACACACTCCCGATGAGTATGCAACATTGTTTTATCGGTTTGGCTCGTCACTTACCACAATTTTAGGTTAAGGAGATCTAGATGTACGTACTTTTCGATTTATGATCTCTCATTAGAATAGCGAGTTGTTTAGTAAATACATAACGTAAGCCCTAGTACCCAAGGGTTAGTTGGGTTGACCGGTTTGACTTGTTGACTTTATTTTACTTTGAATTGACCATAATTTGATGGTTGTCACATCATCCCCCCGTTAGAGGGAATTTCGTCCCGAAATTTGCACTTTGAACGGGGATCCAAGAATTCGGAGGAAAGATGGGGGAAACTTTTTCGCAGTACAAGAATTTTATTATGGTAAGGAATAACCCGCCTGATGTCACATGACGGCCTTGGAATTTCTTGTTGTTTACGCTCTCAGTTTAATCCTTGGCGTTACTACTATGCATGCTTTAATCGATGCTAGATTTAATCATATAAAGAAATTTAGAATTTAAACGTCGATGTTAGAAACACGTACTGATATTCGTGGGCAGTTCCGGGGTGGTCTTTCCTTCGGTGATCGCAAGCACCCTTCCACTACCACTGGCATCTTTTGCACTTGGGCAGCTCCTTTTAAAGTGTCCCGTTTCTCCACACTTGTAACAGGTTGGGCTTACTCCAAATCTGGGGAACTGGTTGATGGGTCGTACCGGTGCCCTACAGAAACGGGTAGTGTGCCCCTTCCTATTACAGTTCATGCAATGCAATTCTCTACAAGCCCCAGTGTGATGGAAGCTACACTTGTTACATTTCGGAAGGGTTCCAGCATATTGTTTCATGGGGGTTGGCATGGTGAGGGTTGTGGCAGCATGAACATCAAAATTTTGCGTGGTTGTCGTAGTGTTATGACTGGCACGATGGTCGATGAGTTGTTGTGCCAACTCCTTGGCGTTGTCGAAGGTAGTTGGTCTTGAGGCCAATACACTATCATGAATCTGGGATGATAGCCCCCAAAGGTATCGTTCTACCTTTTTCTCCTCTAGGGTGACCGTTGCAGGACAGAGGAGTGCTAGGTTATTGAATCGGGCGGTATAAGCTTTGAGATCCGTCCCCGACATTTTGAGGTTCCAGAGTTCCTCTTCCAGCTTTTGCACTTCGCCTCTTGGGCAATATTCTTTCAGCATCAAAGCTTTTAAATCCTCCCAGCTTATAGAGTTAGCCACTACAGGAGTAAGCAACTTAACTCTGCCGTTCCACCAAGTAAGAGCTTTTCTTGTGAAGGTGAATGTTGCATACTTGACCTTGCTCGCTTCGGGACAAGCACAGATTTCGAAGACTGCTTCGGTCCTTTCGAACCAATTCATCAGCGTGATGACGCCCCCGCTTCCGTCGAAAGGATCAGGTTTGCCATTCGTGAAGTCTTTGTAAGAAAACTCCTTAGTACGCCCGTGCTGTCCCCTTGATTCGAGTTATTATTCCCGGATCCGAAACCGACGGAACCATTTGTACCCATTTGCGACATTGCTACTGCCATGGGTGCTGTTACTGCAGCCTGAAACATCACAGGATCAAACTCCGGAGGTGGTGGCGAAGGGGGCGGTGCTGAGTTTCCGGAAAGTCTTGGTCTTTTCCTTGGTGGCATGGTTCTGTCATAAAATATGCAAGAGAATGGTCAGATGGTAAGTTCCTACTAGCAAAGACAATTCATTTGTCATTGAATAGGATTTTTCTGCATTATGCTCCGATTTAAGAATGCCTTATATATAATTCATAAAGGAAGTCCATTTGAATGAATCTCATGAGTTTAGTAGGTTTTGTATCCAAGTGAGACCTTGAGATTTGATCCAACCTTTGAAAGAGAATTGGGAATGATCCCATAGCTAAGTTACTTTAGTCCAACAACTTGACTAGAGTGGGTTTCAGATATACTCCTATGGTAGCATGATGGAAGTATTTGGACAAAGAGTGTCGCAGAATTTAGCCGACTGACAAAGTCATTGATGTTTAAGATGTAACAGGCTTGGGAAAATTGACCTTGTAGAGGGTCTTACATCACATCCGGAGCAGGAAAGTTTTGGCCGCCAAAAAAGCCTAACCAAAAGTACCTACAGTACAAGAAAGTTTCATAGAGAATGCGACATAGGATATAGATAGGAAAAACGATTCCTTCTTAACATGGAAAGAAAGTAAGGTATCTACTACTGGCGGTGGTCATCCTTCTAGTGAACCCTCAGTTCAGCTAGTTGTCGCTCCTTATCAAGCATGTGCCTTTCGTACACCCTCTGGCGTACTCAGAGTTCTTATGACTTCGGTTCGTGTTCCAACCAGTGCTTGCAGCAGGGTATCAAGGTCTCTCTCAGATTTCTCACGAGTGTGCTCAAGGTGATTGATGCGGATTTTATGCATTCTTGTATTTGTATCGATCTCTACGATACGATGGAGAGTTGTTCTGCCCTGAATCTCGTTTCGGGCAACTCTACGGACCAGGATTGGAAGAATTCCATCTTCTGAGCTTCTTTCGCTTATGTCGTAGAAGCTTCGGTCTCCACTAAACGACATAGGTTGGACTTGCTCTTCGCTCCAGGTTTCCAAGCACTCTACCCAAGGAGGCGTCGGGCCTTGGAAAGCCAGACGAGGGCTAGGATTCAGAACAAGAGCCATCGGGGTAGGTTCTCCACTTCAGGTTCGGAGTCGAAACCGTCACCAAAGCCTTCAGCTTGGTGACCATCCACAGGGATTGGGTAATCATTCTCTGGCTCCTCTCCGAGCCATTAAGTATTGTCGTGGTTAGGGTAGTACGGGTCGTCGTGGAGATGAAATCCAGCCAGGACATCTTCGTGAGAAATGGGAATAACTAAGTAGACGTACTAATTAGATAATTATAAGATGATCTTTATCAGGTGCTTCAATACCTTGTTTAGTGCATACTAGTCATATGTATTTGGGACAGGATAGACCTTCGAATAAGCGATCCTAACTCTAAATCCCCAATCCAACGAGAACAGGAAGTAAAGCAAAGATCCACAGATTCTAAGTCTATGACGTCCTGGATAAATAATACAGATCCACAGATTCTAAGTCTATGACGTCCTGGATAAATATAATTTTAATGTATCCACTAGGCAATTATTGACCTATTGATACAAATCTATTTAGTTCTCAGATAAGTAATTATAATAACACCAAATACCCCTATGGTATTTCTTTGTGGTAGTGTTGGTAAGTTTTTAGACTTGTTGTAACACCTACGACCATTCCTGGGCATATGCTAATCACTTCTGGGTGAGACATAGTTGATCAGGCTATGTCATTCTTAGACCTGACTATACATCCCCAAGCCTACTCGTACTGTTCAACAATCACTACTTTTGTCCCATCCCACCATGATACTGACCCTAATGTGTGTGCACATGCTCCTATTTTTACCGAGAAATTATTTGTTTCTAAAAGTATAGTTGCTTTGAAAACTTTAAATCAGATACTTTCAGTCCCAATGTATTTATAGTTTGTATATCTTATGTGGTTCGATATACTGAGTTCACTATAAACAATGCTCTGATACCAATCTGTCACACCCCCAAACCAAGGATGGTGGAAACATCTGGGGGTGGAGGACTTCATGTATAGTATCACAAGAACGTGTATAATAGTACTCAAATTAAATACAACCAACATAAATATAATTGAAAAAGTTACACCAAAGTATATGTTTACGTGTTTCAAAATCAATTACATTATGATGAGAAAAATAAATTGTTGACGGTTTAACGTCCCATCCTCAACGCGCTGAAGTTTTCCTGTTTCACTGATTTCCTGAGAATACAAGTAGTTTTGAAAAAGTGTCAACAATTAAGTTGGTGAGTTCATAAGAGTTTTGTTTGAAGTAGAAACCATTTTCCTTGTAAAATCGATAGAGTTTGATTTCCAGAAAATCCAATATCTTCTTAGTTAAGTATGAACAGAATATTTATATATGATGCGTTAATGAACCCTAGAATGACTCGTAGATTTCCCCTATGATCGTCCAGCGTATATAAGTTATATAAGATTTAAGTTAGATAAAACATTGAATGTAGTGGGTCTGCCCTAGGTCCACAACCCAACAAGGAACAGGAGATGAGGTGGGCCCCACCAATTCTAAGCCAATCAAGACTAAATTCTTATATGACGCAAGCATATACGTTCACCGATTATGGTTGATGTCTAACAATTCTAGATGAAATATAGTTTTAATATCAAAATAACAATTCTATGTGAACCCGGTACATTGGAATGTACCCTATTTAAATGAAAACCCAATACTTTTCCTCAACATGTGAAATGTAAGTTTCTATGTTATGAAATAGTGCATCCTAGAATTCCCTATAGATTCCTTCTATAATTTCCTTGTGTATATAAGTTATATAAAATTAAAGTTAGATAAAACGTCAAATGTAATGGGTCTGCCCTAGGCCCACAACCCAATGAGGAACAGGAAATAAGGCGGAACCACAAATTCTAAGCCAATCACGACTAGGTTCTATATATCTCTAGCATATACACTTAGGAATTATAGCTGAAAACTAACAATGCGAAGTTGAATGTGGACTAAAATCCAAAAACCGGAACCAAACCCTAGTGTAGTGTACGAATTAGTAATAGTGGCTGTGAACATAAACTATACATATCATAGTTCATCGGATAGTGGTACTGACTAGTGCACATGAACTATACATATTATAGTTTACCAAAAGTGGTGGTGATGGTGAATATAACCTATACATATCATAGTTCATCAAATAGAGATAGTGGTAGTGAACATGAACTATGCATATTATAGCTTATCAAAAGTGGTGGTGATGGTGAAAATAACCTATACATATCATAGTTCATCAAATAGAGATAGTGGTAGTGAACATGAACTATGCATATTATAGCTTATCAAAAGTGGTGGTGATGGTGAATTCCTTTCTTGTAATTAAGTTCATAGTGTAGATGAAACATAACTATACCTATTATAGTTTATCACTTTGTTTGTAATGTATATATGCCATAACTATATCGATTATAACTAGCGTGTTCGTTGTGGGGGTATAATGGCTTAACTATACTTATTATAGTTTATCATAATTATTCATAGTGGTAATAACTCTTTTGTATGTGTAATACCTTTAATAATGTGTTTGTTATGTAAAATAACCCTAAACTATACCGATTAAAGTTTATTAAATATTTGTTTGGGTAGTGAGCATAAGTCTTACTTGTCATAGTTTACCAATGTTTGTATTTTAATGGATATAGCCTTGTAATATCTTTTATATATTTTACCATACTTATGGAGGTAAGAATCCATTTGTTATCTGATGTATGTCTATATAATAAGAGAAGATGACACATATGGTAATAACATATCATCACATGAAGGTACACACCTTGCTCAACAAGTTACAAGGTGTATATGAAATTGAAAACATTTTTCTAGTATTGCCATTTCTATTCTGTTGTTAGAAAATTCATAGAAAAATAACTAAAGGTGCAAATCAGAATCCATAAATTCTGAGAGTTTGGAAAATGAGTCTAGTTTGTTCATAATTTTTATTATAAATTTTCATGACCTCTTACTTGTGTGAAATGGTCCATAATCACAGACTGGTCTGGATTGATGTTTGAAATGATAGGCAGTTTTGTAAAAATTACCATAAATTGTAGAAAAATCTTATGGAGATGTGCAAGTAGTCATTTTAAAGCTAGGAAGTGGAACTACTTGCACCTAAAACAGTTTTGAAAACTAAAATGTTTAAGTTGTCCAAAACAGTTCGTGAATGGAGTTGAACTTTTCAGATGCAGGCTGTTTGAAAAGTTTAGTTATGTTCTTGGTGTTTTAACTTGTATTCCCCCCCCCCCCCCCTAAAAGCTTGAGAAAACATGAAAATGTAGGGGTATGAACTCACCTTAAGTGATTTCAGTAGATGATTGTTGAAGAATGGAAGTGTTTAACTCAAGAACACTTGGAGATGCCTTGAAGATTTTCGAGAATCTAACATCATAATTATGGAGTTTGTGTAAGCAATCAATGATTTGAGTAGAATGGAGTGCAATAATCACAAGTAGGATGAATTATACTTACAAAGAGTGGAAGAACACTTGATGATCAGCCTTGGGATCTCGAATTAGAGAGAAAAGTTTGAGGGAAAAGTTGGAGTTGAATCTTTGGTGAAATGAGAGTAATTGAAAGAAAATGAGGTGAGAGGTTGAGTGACCAGCCCTAAAAACGTGGGGATGGCTTGTGAGAGAGGTAAAAAGTACAAGGAAGTGACAAGGTATGGTGTGGAGGAGTGTGGGTTAGGCATGGAGTCGGTATGGGGTTGCTTGTGTCATAAAATAAAGGAAAGTCAACACTCTACCTTTGTACTTCACCTACTCTCTTTTGGATAAGGTTTTATCCTTCAAACGTGATTAACAATTAATTAAGGGGTCTTATATGTTAAAATAAAGTTTTGGGTGAAAATCCCGTGTTAAAATAATTAAAAACGGGCCTAAAACGCAAAATTAGTCGAAAACCGGGAGAAAAATGACTTCCAGCGAGACCTCTCGGTCCCTAGGCCGAGGTTCGGTCCCTACTGATGCCGAGCCGGAGGCGAGATAGGCGAACCAGAAGTGTGAAGCGAAGGCGAAGGCTCGGTCAAAGGCTCAGAAGCGAGGGCTCGGTCAAGGTATCAGGATCCGAAATGGACCGAAGGTTCGGGTTCGGGTGTGTAGGCGAGGTTCGGGCCCGAGAGGACCTTTCGGGTTCGGTTCAGCAGCCTTCGGCTCAGAAAGGTTCAGTCCCTAAGAGGACTTTCGGACCTAAGAGGGGTTTCGGGTCCTTATGAGGGGTTTTAGGTCCTTAAGCCCTTTTTGTCTGTTTTTGCCCCGTTTTAAGCCGTTTTCGACCCGGTCAAGGGTCGGAATGACCCAAATGACTTCAAAAAGTTATGGAAACTTTTGAGAGAGATTTGGGAGAGATTTCACATTCTTGGAGAGATTTGTTATACAAGGAGAGATTTGGGAGAGATTTCACATACTTGGAGAGATTTCTCATACAAATAGAGATTTGGGAGATATTTCACATGCTTGGAGAGATTTCACATATAGAGAGATATTTGGGAGAGATTTCACATCCTTGGAAAGATTTCACATCCTTGGAAAGATTTCACATATAAAGAGATATTTGGGAGAGATTTTACATTCTTGGAGAGATTTGGGAGAGATTTCTAAATAGAGAGAGATAGAGTGAAAACGATTGAGAGAGGTTTCGTTTGTGACCTTTTTGAGTGTCCGGCTTCGCAATGCAAGGTCCATAAACCCTGTTAAACCTTTTTTAAGGATCTTACACACTCCCGATGAGTATGCAACATTGTTTTATCGGTTTGGCTCGTCAGTTACCATAATTTTAGGTTAAGGAGATCTAGATGTACGTACTTTTCGATTTATGATCTCTCATTAGAATAGCGAGTTGTTTAGTAAATACATAACGTAAGCCCTAGTACCCAAGGGTTAGTTGGGCTGACCGGTTTGACTTGTTGACTTTATTTGACTTTGAATTTGATAAGTTATTAATTAACTTGATGATCGATTAGATCTATGTAACAGGTAAGCGATGAATATATAAACAGTAAATAACCCAAGTATGAATCAAGATGTGTCGAATGATTAGATTACTCAATCCTCAGCAGAGCTCGACTAAGAACTTCCACTGTAGAGGATTCTAGGGTTACAAAAGATAAGAACTTGTACGCTATCAAATCTCTATCAATCTTACGTTAAGAATGCATGCAAGCATCTATATATAATAAACCCTAAACAAAACTCACGGATGGACAGGCCCATACCGGAGATACATATTCGACTAACTAACGAGCCCAATAGACACAACACAAAATGCGACCCAACAATCTCCCCCTTTGCGTCAAATTGGAGCGAGACTACTTCTTCTTCTTGCTTGGGCCAGCAGCGGGAGCCTTCTTTACAGTATCAAACAGACGTGTGATAAGAGCAAGGATAGTCTGTCTGAACCGAATGTACCATTGAATCATATCATCAAAGTACTTGATATCATCCGTTGTGTTCTGCTTGCATCGATGGATGATCCCTAAAACGTGTTCCAAACATGCAGTGGTATAGAGATGTTTGTCTGCCAAGGCAAAAAGACATTTCTGTCCTTCGTTCCTGGTAAACATGACAGACTTTCTCTTCGGGTCAATCTTCCCCATCTGCATCATGTTGAGATCACTGGCAGAGCCAACAGGAGATATGGTAGGCTTCTTCTTAAACATGCTCGCAATCTCCTGATCCATCAAAGCAACTTCCATGATGTAGCATATAAGCATCCTCTTAAAATGGTCGATGATCGGACCATATTCAGCTTCATTTGTCAGAAGGATGTTATGCAAGATAATCCAATCATGGGGATTAAGGTTGGGATGATCTGCAAGTGAGATGGCATGTTCAGTCTTGGCAGATCCCCGAAGTACCTTGAAGCGAACATTGGTGAAGTTACCTTCCTTGTACGGCTTCAGGACCCGAACATTGACGATTTTCTAAGCGCTCCAAGTCTGATATTGGGGTAGAGCGGCCTTCAGATAAAAAATCAATTAAGTCCCGATCAACATGTGGATGAGGATGAGGGAACTCTACAATGTTGTCAAAGGCATGAAAAACAAACGCCTTTCAGGTCAGTGGCATGTCGAACTGTGAGTCGACAATATTGGAACGATCTAAAGAGATCACAAGTTCCAGCCACAAGATACTTGGTGTGTCAATGGCTTCCTTAATCAGCCTCTCAAGAGTCCAGGAAGGAAAAAGAGTTTTCCTGCTCTCAAGAAGGCCGTGGGCTTCTTTCTGTTTCCTTTCGTCTTCTTCAGCCTCTCTAGCCACACGAGCACTGATGTCAGCCTCGTTGTTTCGACTTTGCCTCTTCAGAATGTCGGCAATTGTCTCTTTATCATCATCTTCACTCTCCTCAGCAATGTTTTTGCCTTTGTCTTTCACACCAGAACCGGAGGCTTGGCCTACCGGAGGAGGTTCGGTTGTGTGAGTTGCTGAAGTAGGAGGTGGTTGAGACACTTGTTCTTTTTCTCCCCCTTGTTTCGGAATGGACACGAAATTAAGGAGCCCTTCGATTTTGCTGAGTAGAGCGAGGGCGGGAGCGAGCTTCTCTGGAAGGGTACGACGTACTGAATAATTGATGATGGGGTCATGTGCTTCAAGGATGTTGGAGATAGCAGAGTGGACATCCGAAACACACGATTTAACCACCTCTCTTTCAGATACGGCATCTTTAAAATTAAATCGCCACGTGGATCAATATTAACCACGACTTTTGATAACAGCCAACCCAATTAAAATTCCTTAGAATTAATGAAACCGGAATTTTGGAAAATCAAAAAGATTTTCGTGCTGAGTGTGTAAAAGAAAAAGAAATAAAGCAACACTTTTAAGGGATTATGTGATGTCAATAAAGACATGAAGCAGTGGATCCCGGGCACAAATCTCTTCCTTCAAAGTCAAGAGAGACTTTAAAGTGTTTGTGTGGTTTCCCGTTGAATAACGATCAGATACTTATGAAGAAGTGTTGAAAGGCTTCTTTTAATTAGGCTTATGAGGGTGGATTTCGCTTCGATTTAGAATTCCTAAGCTTGATATAAGATAGAGATCTAACGAAGTACTTGTGAGACCAATGTAGTCTGTTGAACAAGTAGGTTGGAGATAATTTAATTGGCAAGGTAAACTATTGTACGTGAAATCTCAAAAAAAAAATTAAAACTGGATCCCAAGGGAAGAAATGTTATTGGACTTAACAATTTCATAGGAATCACTCAAAAGAAAAAAAATAGAGATTTCATGTTGTACCCCCTGGAGAAGTTCGTCAATTCATTAGTGAAAGCTAGAGCAAATTAATTGTTCACCGTCAATGCATAATGGGTATTGAATTTTGGGTTTCACTTAGCACGTAGTGACACGAAGCTAAGATCATGAACACAGAAATTGTGCAACCATAAACCTCAGTGGTAATGTCTGAGTGTCTCAAGGGTTACGTTTGTGAAACGAGTGAGATGGAGAAAAATGATGTAGATGGTATAAAGAAACCAAAGTACCTCTGCTATAAAAATAGGGACCAAGCAGACAACTCTTATCTCATGTGAGAAAAGAGTTAGGTAGCTCATGATTAGAATAATTATGAGAGCCTAGTTGGGAAGACAAGGTTTGTTTGTGCCAAGTCAGTAAGGCTATTATTCAGAATCAGATGAGGCTTTGGACACATACAGCAGCATGCTTCTAGGGACACTTAGCTAGTGAAATAATTTATCCAAAACGAGACATAAAAATAAAATAAAAAAAATAAGAGCCAATAAAAAATTGTTTTGGAGTTTTTGAATTTATATAAAAAAAATTGAATAAAAAAAATTGGTTTTTGAAATTTTTGGTAAAATAAAAAAAAAATAAGACATAAAAAAATTATACAAGAAAATGTTGGAACCAAACCCGAGCGTTCGGCTTATTTCGGTTGAGAAAACTTTGGAACTGAACCTGAGCGTTCGGTCTATTTCGGGTGAGAAAAATTTTGGAACCGAACCCAAGCGTTCGGTCTATTTCGGTTGCCAAAAAAAATTAGATTGAAAAGGAGAAGAATTTTAACATTAAGATAAATGAATTAAGAAAAATGATACAAAAGATTTACAACCATAGAAACTACCTTTGAGTGATAGGCGAAAATCAGATGATACAACCGAACCCGAGCGTTCGGTCTATTTCGGCACACCAGATCAAGACCCGAACTCGAACGTTCGGTCTATTTCGCTTCTTACTTTTGATCTTGAGAGGTAATTTTTTATACTGACTCCGATTCCATCATTCCAAGCCGTTGTAGAATTTTGTTAAAAGATGCTTCAGGGAGAGCTTTGGTGAAGATGTCAGCCAGTTGATCAGTGGTTCGAACAAAATGAATTTCGACGTTCCCATCTTCCACATGATCCTTAATGAAGTGATACCTCAGTGAGATGTGCTTAGTCTTGGAATGTTGCACTGGGTTATGACAAATCCTAATTGCACTTTCAGAGTCGCAATATAGTGGGATCTTTTTCATATTGAGTCCATAGTCCCGGAGTTGGCTTTGGATCCAAATCACTTGAGATGTACAGGAGGCAGCTGCGATGTATTCTGCTTCAACAGTAGACAAAGATACACAGGTCCGTTTCTTTGATTGCCAGCTAACCAACTTCCCGTCAAGGAATTGGCAGCCTCCAGTGGTGCTTTTCTTGTCTAGTCCACAACCTCCAATGTCTGCATCTGAGTAGGCTTGAACGAAAAAACCTAAGTTTGATGGATACCATAAACCGAGAGAGGTAGTTCGTTTGAGATACCGGAGTATGTTCTTCACTGCAAGCATATGAGGTTCACGAGGATTCGCCTGAAATCTAGCACAATAACAAACAGAAAACATTATATCAGGCCTGCTAGCAGTAAGGTACATTAGAGAACCGATCATCTAGCGATATAGCGTAATATCGACTGCTGGCTTATCCAAGGATGGAGTGAGCTTGGTGCCGAACGCCATTGGAACTTTAACCTTTGAGTCTCCCATCATGCCGAATTTAGCAAGGAGAGTCTTGGTGTAAGCTTCCTGGTTAATAAAGATGCATTCGGGTCCCTGTCTGATATTTAAACCAAGGAAATAGTTAATCGGACCCATTGAGCTCATTTCGAATTTAGTCTCCATCAGCTTTCTGAATTCAGCTGTTAAGCTAGGATTCGTTGAGCCAAAGATGATATCATCGACATAGATTTGAACAATCATAAGGTGGTTACCTTCCTGCTTACGAAAGAAGGTAGGGTCAACCGAACCTTGTTTGAATTTGGACATCTTTAAAAACTTGGTTAGCGTTTCATACCAGGCCCTAGGTGCTTGTTTCAGTCCATAAACTGCTTTGTCCAGAATATAGCAGTGAATGGGATATTTTTCATTGACAAATCCCGGAGGTTGCTCCACATACACCGTTTCTTCGAGTTCTCCATTTAGAAATGCGCATTTTACGTCCATTTGGTAGACCTCAAAGTTCTTGTGTGCAACGTAGGCAAGAAATATTCGAACAGATTCCAGCCTAGCTACAGGAGCACAAGTTTCCTCATAGTCGATTCCTTCCTCCTGGCAGTATCCTTTCACCACTAGTCGAGCTTTGTTCCTTATCACATTGCCTTCCTTGTCCATTTTGTTCCTAAAGACCCATTTGAGACCAACAACCAATGCATCTTGAGGAGTTGGAATGAGGCGCCAAACTTTATTTCTTTCGAACTCATTAAGTTCGTCTTGCATAGCTTGAACCCAATCGGAGTGATCAAGAGCAGTGTTAACTTTATTTCTTTCGAACTCATTAACTGTCTTTGGTTTAACTTTTGAGACGAAAGAATTAAACATGCAAAACTCTACTTTTGAGAATAGAGAAGTTTGCTTTGCCTTCAGTTGAGATCGGGTCAGGACCTTTTCAGAGACATTACCCACAACCTGTGAAACAGGATGATCTCTAGTCCATTTGACAAGAGGAGGGTAATTTGGATCATATGATGGATCTAATTCAGCATTTACCATCTCTTCTAGTTCGGATTGACTGTCATCGTCATAAAACATGTCGGCATTCTCCCCCTCGACTGATGAGCTTTCAGGTAAATCTTGACTTTCCGGAGCAACAGGAGTTTCGAGTGGTGTCGAGCTTTCGGGTGTTGCAGTACCTTCGGGTGCAGTAGAGCTTTCAGGAGCTACAGTACCTTCGGGTGCAGTAGAGCTTTCGGGTGCAGCTGGAGAAGAGTTCTCCCCCTTAACTTGTGAACTTGGTTGTTTTGAAGATGATGGATTCTCCCCCTCAACTAAAGCATCGTGCTGAGAAGGTTCAGCTGGAACTGATCCTCCTTCACCCAGTCGTTTGGCAGCATCATCGACGATTTGCTTCAGATGATCAACTTTGTTGTCCGCTGCATTAGCTTCTAAGAGAGTAGCCTTCTCCGGTTCATCGAACAACTCCATAAACTGCTCAAACAAATTTGCAATCGAGGCTGTGACTTGGCCTGTTTGAGAGAAGATTTCTCCAACTATTTCTTCCGTGGCCTTCAGCTTGTTGACATAGCTTTCATCGAAAGTCACATAAATGTTTCTTCAATCTTCCTCGAATGCTTGTTTAAAACCCTGTATGCTTTCGAAGTGATAGAATATCCTAGAAAAATCCCTTCATCGGCTTTTACGTCGAACTTGTTACGATGCTCTTTAGAATTGAAGATAAAGCATCTTGAGACGAATACGTGGAAGAATTTGACGTTTGGCTTTCTGTTGTTGATGATCTCATAAGGAGTAAGAGTGAAACGCTTATTGAGATAGGACATATTCTGCGTAAAACATGTTGCAGCAATAGCATCAGCCCAGAAATATAGAGGTAGAGAAGCGAAACTTAGCATAGTTCGTGCTGCCTCACACAAAGATCGGTTTCGTCTTTCGACAATCACGTTTTGTTGAGGGGTGTAAGGAGCTGAGAAGTTGTGGCTGGTTCCTTTTTCAGCTAAAAAGTCTTCAAATTCTTTATTCTTGAACTCCAGCCCATTGTCGCTTCTGATGTTGTGAACGACTTTCCTCAGCTACACTTCAACCTGCTTGATGAACATCTTTAGCTTGAGAGTTGGTTCAGATTTGTGCTTCAGAAAGAACACCCATGTAAAACGTGAAAATTCATCAACGATAACAAGAATATACTTGCTACCACCAATGCTTTCGATATACGATGGACCACACAAGTCAATGTGAATCAACTCAAGTGGTTCAACAACTTTAGTGTTTATGATGGATGGGTGACTTTGACGACTCTGCTTCCCCATTTCACACGTAGCACACAAATGTTCTCGATCAAACTTGAGCAATGGAAGACCCCGAACATGACCTCCGGTGACAAGTTTGTTGATATCCTTAAAGTTGAGATGGGAGAGCCTTCGGTGCCACAACTAGCTTTCGTCAGAGTGTGCTTTGGATAACAGACAGATAGTTGGATTTCCTTTGATAGGTTTGAGATTAAGAGGAAACATTTCGCCTTTGCGCTCCGATTTGAGAATCACTCTTTTTGTTTTCTTCTCTATTATTTCCGAACCCTCATCATCAAATGAAACTTTAAGACCGATACCTCCAACAAGCTGAGATACACTGATGAGGTTATGCTGTAGTCCTTCAACATATGCACCTATTCTAATCGTGAAGTCTCCATTTGTAATCATCCCATAACCTTTTATTGTGCCGTATGAGTTGTTCCCGAATTTGACATTCCCGCCGTTTGGAAGAGATTGAAATTCCCTCAGTTCTTCCTTCCTCCCTGTCATGTGACGTGAGCAGCCACTGTCAATATACCATTCTTCGTCGAACTGCTCGTCACTGATAACCTGCAAAAATCAAGCAGATTTAGGAACCCAAAGTTTCTTGGGTCCACGTGAGCCTTTTACAGGAACAAGAATAGTAAGAGAGATGTCAACAAGATATGTTCATTTTATTAAAGTTGTATCATATTTCTTTTTAATGGAGAAAACTTTAATTTTGTTGGGATTTGTTACAGACAGTTCGGGTTCAGGATTTGACGTTTGGGCCTTGGAATGCTTTTAAACATTCTTGACTGAGGAAACCTTCGATTTTCCTTTCAAATCTGCTGAATGTTTTGGATTTTGATTTTAATAGAATTGGATTTAGAATGGGGTTGAGAAGAATTAGAACGAGAGAAGTTAGACAGAGAAGTTTTCTTGACTTGAGGTTCTAGGTGCCCCTTTTGTTTTTGGTCATTAGTGGGACCGAACCTTGAACCTTGATTGCTTTTGCTCTCGGAACCGAACCTATGCTTTCGGTAGCTGGTCTTCTCTGAACTGAACCTTTCCCTTCGGTTGTTATTCCTTTCAGAACCGAACCTGTCCTTTCGGTTGTAACTACTTTCTTGCATTCTCATAGTACTTTTCTCTGACTTGGAATTTTTGTCATGATAAGAGAAATGGGCGTTTTGAGATCGCCAAAACTGTTTTCGTTCTGAGATATTCTTCTTGTATCTCAGATTCCTTTGCTGCTTCTGATCCTTGACTTGCTTCGGCTGTCGGTGGATGTTGGTTTTTTGGTTTTGCTTTTTGTCAGCCAGTTCACTTTGAACTGATGATGTTTCGCTCAAGGGAGTGACTTCTTCTACAGGAACTTCTTTTGTACCACTAGTACTTGGCACGTCGAAGTTATCAGGCTTGTTTAGCGGCTCCGGCACATATCTTCCTTTGGTTTTCCAGGAAGTCCGCTCTTACATACCAACAGTTTCGTTTGCATTATCTATAACAGTAGACCAGAAGAATTCATCACAACCATCTGCATTATCTTTGTTTACAATGGCTGTGAGTTCGGCTGTCTGATATTCGGTTACTCCTGTGACCTTATATACCTGATTTGGTGTTGTTCTCACCTTTTGGTACACAACAGCCTTTTCTTCTAGAATCGGGGACTTATTTTGGGACAAACGAGCAAACTCCACAGAATTTTCAGAAATAAGATTTTTGTGGTTTTCGGGTTCGCTCTTGATAAACTCAGAACAGTCAACTTCATCCTCTACAGAAATTTCACTCATATCATTATCCTCATTAAGCTCAGACGCGTTTCAACATCTATTTTATTTTCTGAGCTCAAGTTGGCATTCAATGAGTCAAATTTTTGTATGGTTTCAGTCCTTAGTTTCAGTTTATCATTTTCATCCAAAAGGTTTTTCAGCATGTCCTTATGGTCCTTGGATTTTATGAAAGATTCAATTTTGTCTAGACCATACATGTAGGTTGGATTCACATCATCAGACGAAACTACACTTTCGCAATTATATGCTTCAGCGTCGATTTCATCCTCCTTGAATTCAAGGAAGGGAAAAATCATGCGATGAATTTTCTGTCCTATTTCACAGTTCAAATGAAGTTGAGTGATGTTAGAATAAAGACGCTTAGCAATTAAACAAAACACATTTCTTTGTTTCAAAAGTTTCAAATTGTCTCTTTTTAAATAAATGTTTTCGTCTTTGGATTTAATCAGCTCCGACTCCTTCAGCTCTATCCACATCCTCCATTCCTCACTCTTTGATGATACCCTGCTTATTTGGTCAGTTAGGTTAGAATTGGTGACCCGTGTTTGAGTTAAACTGCTATCTAGATTTGAGATTCTTGAGTTTAAGCTTTTCAATTCTTTTTCATATGAGTTTTGTGGGACTTTATATGAAATAAAAACGGATTGTACCTTCTTGATTAATTCATTAAGCTCATTGAATTGCATGCTGAGAGGTTTTGCTGTGAAGCATAGGTCCTCTCGCTCCTTCGTTTCTTCATTCCCACCGTCTGTATTGTATCCCCTCATTTGAGATACATTCGTCACCATCAATCACTTCCCACTGCTTTCTTCACCTCTAGCAACATACGCCTTTCCATGAGATGGCTTCCTGACCTCATCATCCTCTGAGTCGGTTGACCAGACCTGCACACCACCGAACTCATCATCCGCTGCCGAACCCTGCACAATTAAAGCATTCATTGAAGGGTTAGCAGTAGCTTTCTTTCTCTTGATATCTTCCAGCTTTTTCATCAGCACAACCTCTTCATCATTTTCCTCGTCCTTCTCTACCATTTTCTTCAAGACACAGTCTTTGGCATAGTGGTTCTTTCATCCACAGTAGTAGTAGTTCACACCAGAATCTCCTTCAGCTTTCGGCTCTTTCTTTGGTTCTTCTGCCTTCGGTTCCTCCCTCACCTTTTCAGAACTATAGCTTCCCTGCCAATTCCGATTCTTATTTGTAGGGAATCTTTTCTTAATGAACCTCTTTGGATTTGACACCATCATTGCATAATCTTCAGATGTAAGATCATAATCTTCTAAGTTGAGATCTTCATCCTCTACTACACTTTTGCTTTTGGACAGAAGAGCCAAGGATCCCAAGCTTGAAACCACACTTTTCTCTTGTAAGACTATCTTTTCTTGGGATTTCAGAATCCCTACTAGCTTTGCCAAAGAATAAGATTTGAATTGCTCATGAGCTTTAACAGTGGACACAACTACTCTCCACTCAGATCTAAGACCATTCAAAAAGGTAACCTTTTGTTCAATCAACTTCCTTTCTATATCGTGTTTGATCATCTTACTAAGAAGATGATTGAAGCGATCGAACGTCTGAGTAACAGTTTCATCGGGATTCTGCTTAAATTCGCCAAACTCTGATAAGAGTAAAGTCTGAATGGAATGCTCCAGATCTTCATCTGTGGAATATAACTCTCGCACCCTATCCCAGATCTCTTTAGCAGTGCTGCATGAACTCACTAGCCTGAACGTATCGGATTGAAGAGCGAATCCAATCAGTCTCAATGCTTTAATGTTGCACTGAAACTTTTCCTTTTCGTCTTGAGCAACATCCTTTACGTCTTTTAACAAATCATTGTACTCTTTCTGAGTTTTAATGATTTTTGACGTTGCAGAATGAGCAAATGGTCCATAAACTATTGCTTCCCAAATAAGGTATCCATTGTCTTCCGATCCAATGACATAATCTTCGAAGTGATGTGCCCAGACTTCATAATCCTGGGTGTAAAGAATAGGAATCTTCGTCGTTGATCCGATGCTGTTTGAGATATTGATGGGATTTGATTGTGACTCTTCCATGCTTGATCGTTTAACCTGTTTGAAAGATCAGACTTGTAATGAATAATATTAGGGCAAACAAATAAATGTTGAGTTACGTCAATTATTGAATGATGGCTCAATAAATATTAGTTAATGCGGAATAACCCTAATCGCAAACTCTTTCACATAAAAGATGTGTATGAATTACACAGCCTCCTGCTCTGATACCAATTGATAAGTTATTAATTAACTTGATGATCGATTAGATCTATGTAACAGGTAAGCGATGAATATATAAACAGTAAATAACCCAAGTATGAATCAAGATGTGTCGAATGATTAGATTACTCAATCCTCAGCAGAGCTCGACTAAGAACTTCCGCTGTAGAGGATTCTAGGGTTACAAAAGATAAGAACTTTTACGCTATCAAATCTCTATCAATCTTACGTTAAGAATGCATGTAAGCATCTATATATAATAAACCCTAAACAAAACTCACGGATGGACAGGCCCCTACCGGAGATACATATTCGACTAACTAACGAGCCCAATAAACGCAACACAAAATGCGACCCAACAGAATTGATAAGAATTTGACGATTGTAACAAATGTACATGTGTACTACAGTATTATTTGTATTAATCACTGAAGTAATAACTACCTTAAAACAAATGGTTTAATTAAGGCAAAATGTGATATGATTGTGACCATACTAATCTGACTATAACACGACGATGAAAGACATCGGAAGAAATGACATTTGGCACCCGTAGAATTGCAAGTCCCACTATAGCGAACAACAAAGGTGTAGGATAGTCAATCCATTATAAATCTTTAGGCAAACTCACGCTCTCCCTCCAGGAGATTCTGGTTACAAAACGAGACATAAAGAAATGGTCGATGTGTCACGAAGTAGTATCTCACATTATGTTATCTCTGAATCTTGTTATAGTATACTTGTTATAGTAATAGTATTCTATGTATAGTATTCTCTGTATAGTATCCTTTGTATAGTATTCTGTTATAGTATTCTCTGTCTAGTATTCTCTGTTATAGTATTCTCTGTTATAGTATCCTATGTTATAGTATTCTTTGTATAGTATTCTGTTATAGTATTCTTTGTATACTATTCTGTTATAGTATTCTCTGTCTAGTATTCTCTGTTGTAGTATTCTCTGTTGTAGTATTCTCTTTTATAGTATTTGTATATTGTAGTATTCTCCTAAACTATACCTATTATAGTTTACTAATAAGTTATGTATATGAATAGATGAATGTATACCTTTGCTACCCAAAAGTACTGAATTGATTTAATAGAACTTTTATATCTACATTTGTATACATAATATATATCTAATATTTAGACGACCTTTGGACAACTAACCGATACCCTAAGTCCACATCCAAACAAGGGAAAGGAAATAAAGTGAGCTAGCAATCCTAAGTCCTTTAAACATTATGTATATAACTAGATGTATATATACATGCTTTAGACAGTATATATAAGTTGAAAAGAGGTTTTTGTAATACATTTAAAGAGTTTTAAATAATAAATAAATAATGACTTGATGTCAGTTTATAAAACGAATTAGAAGTAGTTTGTTTTGAAACACAGTTTGTAGTATTGAAATCCTTGATTGAAACACAGTTATAAATCACATGTGATTGATCTTATAACTAGCATGTTTTCTACTTGTATTCACCCCCATAAAAACATTTAAAATCATTTAAAAGATAAGTTTAAGGGGTATTAACTCACCTGAAGTGAGTGATGCGAATGTAAGATCGGTAAAGGATGCTAAGTGTCAAGTGAGGACTTGAGCACACACGGATCCTATTTATCATATAATCACACATATATGCTTACAATTAGTTCCTATAACAACTAATTTGGTAATGGAACAACCTTAGGGACTAGAAAACACTTGTACTAAAGTGTTAAACCATATAGGGTTGCATATAAGGGGCGTAGGGCCTCACTTGGGAGTTTATGGTCCATATGGTATGAACCACATGAGTTTACAGCCCAAAGAGCATTTCCTGATGAGTTTACGGCCGTAAACTCATGGTACTAAGTGTCAAGTTGCGATTTAAGGTCTTATAAGTCAATATGAAGCGTTATATGCTCAAGCCTATGCCCTAGGAGGGAAAGGTGGCACCAATGCACCACTAACTAGTGTTCACAGCCTAATGACCACTTACCCATGATTTTATGGCCGTAAACTCATGGTAACTTGTACCAAATCAAATTTTAAGGTCCCTAGCTTATGATAGAAGTGTTCTAGACTTGATGCTAAGGCTTGAGAGGTGATTAAGGATCATTTGGACCCTTATATAGATTTTACGGCCCAAGAAGGTTCCTTGGCCGTAAACTCCCTTTTGATTATGATTTCTTGATGAATTCTAAGTGTAAACTGGTTGATTCAAGCATATATCAAGTGTAGACAAGAGTACTTATAGTGTAGATGCTTGAAAGGGTGCTTAAGGCTCAAGAACACTAGTGTGTATTCTTGGTGAAATGAAGAACACTTGATTTATCTATCAAATGAAGAGATTTCAAAGATGAAATCACACACATACACTAGATAATGAAGTTTATTAACTAATCAAGAAAGAAAATACTTACTATGTTGAAGATCTAGTGATGATACTTGAGAGAGAAATGGGGCTAAGCGTTTGAAAATGATTAAAAATGACATAAATGACTAAGTGTCACTTATATACCCTGGAGTTTACGGCCGTAAACTCCATGTTAGGGACGTAAACTCCAAACTCTTGGAGTTTTGGAACTTAAATGATGCAAACTTTACCCTAAAGTATCCTCTCTCCAGTTATCTCTTGCAGTACTAGGCTTTAGAACACTCCAACTGACTCCAAAACTGCTAAAATTTAGCAAATGAAAGTTTGACTTTGATTGGATGTAGGGATTAATATAAAATAGAAATTTCGAGTTGTCACATAAGCCCCCCGTTAGAGGGAATTTCGTCCCGAAATTAGAGTTTAAGAAAATAAGTAGTTACAAATAACTAAGTGAAAAGATGAGGATACTTCAATTTCATTTGATCCTCGCGCTCCCATGTGAATTCAGGTCCGCGCTTGGCGTTCCAGTGAACCTTCACTGTCAGCATACTGCTTTGTTTCGTCTTCTTGACCTCTCGGTCCATGATCTCTACAGGTTCTTCCACGAAGTTGAGGCTCTTGTTGATCTCGATCTCGTCGAGTGGGATTACAAGAGTCGTCGGACAAACACTTTTTCAAGTTCAAGACGTGGAAAGTAGGATGTACGTTACTGAGTTTACACAGTAGATTGAGTTTGTAAGCTACAGGGTCGATTCTAGCAAGAATCTCGAAAGGTTCTATGCATCTTGGATTTAGCTTTCCACGCTTTCAAAAGTGTATCAAGCCCTTCCAGGGTGAGACTTTCAAAAGGACTCGGTCTCCTACCTGGAATTCCAAAGGTTTCCTTCGTTTGTCTGCGTAGCTTTTCGGACGGTCTCTAGAGGCTTTCAATCGTTCATGAATCTGAACGATCTTTTTTTCGTTTCCCGTATGATTTCTGGACCCGTGAGAGTGCTGTCAGGAACTTGTCCTTTATATAACTGTGTGTCACCCACCTCAGCCCAGCACATAGGGGATCTGCACTTTCGGCCATAGAGGGTTTCAAATGGAGCTGCCTTTATGCTCGTGTGGTAACTGTTGTTGTAGGAAAATTCGACAAGGGTAAAGGAGTATCCCATGCTTTCCCAAAGTCAATCACATAGGCTCTCAACATATCTTCCAAGGTTTGGACAGTTCTCTCACTTTGTCCGTCGGTCTGTGGATGGTAGGTTGTACTCATGTCCAGCCTCGTTCCAAGGGAATTTTGTAGTGACTGCCAGAACCTTGAAGTGAATCTACTATCTCTATCGGAGATAATGGATATGGGAACACCATGCAATTGTATGATATCCCTAATGTATGTTCTTGTTAGTTTCTCCATCTTGTCAGTCTCTTTGATTGGTAGGAAATACACGGATTTGATCAATCTATCGACGATGACCCAAATGGTATCAAGTCCACCCGTTGTCTTGTGCAACTTGGTTATGAAGTCCATAGTAATCCGCTCCCATTTCCATTCTGGTATATCTGGTTGCTGAAGTAAACCTGATGGTTTCTGGTATTCGACCTTAACCTTTGCGCAAGTAAGGCATTTACTCACGAAGCTAGAAATTTGTGCTTTCATGTTAGGCCACCAGTATAACTTTTTAAGATTCAGATACATCTTATCTGAACCTGGGTGAACGGAATATCGAGTGTTGTGTGCCTTCGTCATGACTACATCTATGAAGCCCCCGTGTTTTGGTGTCCAGATTCGGTCCATGAAATATAACGCTCCGCCACCCTTGCTTTCCAAGTTCTTATCCATCCCTCTCAAGGATGCACTTGCCACATTTTCAGGTTTCAAAGCGTCGAGCTGAGCCTCCTTAATTTGTGTAGAGAAGTCTGAATGGATAGTCATAGTCAATGATTTGACTCTACGACCAGAGTATTCTTTCTGAATTAGGGCGTCAGCTACTACATTGGCCTTGCCGGGATGATAACAAATTTCGCATTCGTAGTCATTGAGTAGCTCCACCCACCGTCGTTGTCTCATGTTGAGCTCCTTCTGATCAAAGATCTGTTGAAGGCTTTTGTGGTCTGTAAATATAGTGCTTTTCGTACTGTACAGATAGTGTCTCTAGATCTTTAGAGCAAACACAACTGCTCCTAACTCAAGATCATGTGTGGTGTTGTTTACCTCGTGTGTCTGCAGCTGTCTTGAGGCATAGGCGATGACCTTACCTCGTTGCATCAGAACACATCCGAGCCCTTAGTTGGATGCATCTCAATAGACTACAAAGTCTTCTATTCCTTCTGGGAGAGATATTATTCACGTGGTGCATAAGGCTCGCTTCAGTGTTTGGAATGCATTCTCTTGTTTCTCTTCCCATTCAAAGGCCACGCCCTTCTGGGTCAGTGTAGTAAGCGGCTTAGCGATGCTAGAAAAGTTCTGTGTGAACCTGCGATAGTAGCCAACGAGACCTAGAAATTGACGAATTTTTGTAGGTGTCTTCGATGCTGACCAGTTCTCAATGGCCTTGATTTTGGAAGGGTCCACGTGAATTCCCTTTTCACTAACAACGTGGCCCAAGAATTCGACTCTTTGAATCCAAAACTCGCACTTAGAGAACTTAGCATAGAGCTTCTCTGATCGTAATATTTCTTAGACTCTTTGTAGATGTTGACTATGCTCCTCCTTACTTCGAGAGTAGATAAGTATGTAATCGATGAAGACAATGATGAACTAATCCAAGTAAGGACGACACACCCTATTCATTAAATCCATGAATACAGCTGGTGCGTTGGTTAATCCGAACGGCATCACTACAAACTCGTAGAGTCCATAACGAGTTCAGAAGGCTGCCTTGGGAACATCCTCCTCTAACACTCGTAACTGGTGATACTCGGATCGTAGATCTATCTTCTAGAAGTAGTTTGCTCCTTGAAGCTGATCAAATAAGTCGTCAATGCGAGGTAGAGGATAACGATTCATAATGGTAAGCTTGTTGAGTTCCCTGTAGTTGATGCACATACGAAACGATCCTTCTTTCTTCTTGATGAACTAGACAGGTGCTCCCCATGGTGAGAAGCTTGGCCTAATGAATTACTTCTTGAGAAATTCGTTAAGCTGACTGGAAAGTTCCTGCATCTCTTCTGGTGCCAGACGATATGGAGATTTGGCTACTGGAGTAGCCCCTGGCACTAAGTCGATTCTGAACTCGACTTGGGGTTGCGGTGGTAATCCCAGTAGTTCTTCTGTAAAGATGTCGGGAAAGTCGCGTACTTCTGGAATGTTTTGAATTTCCTTCACTTCTTGACTCGTATCGACGATGTGTACAAGGAATGCATGATATTCCTTTCGCAAGCACTTCTGAGCTTGGATACACGAAATGATGCCAAGGTTCATACTAGATTTGTTGCCGTAGATAACTAACATTTCGTTGTTAGGGAGGTTAAGACGAACTGCTTTCTCAAAGCACATGATGTCGGCGCGATGATGACTTAACCAATCCATGCCGATTATGATGTCGAAACTTTTAATTGAGACCTGAATGAGGTTTATTTGGAAAGAATGACCATCTAGAGTTAGTGTACAATCTATCTATATGCAGTTAGTATTTTCCGTTTTCCCGTTTGCCATTTCTACAATTGAAGATTCCTCTAGTGCACATGGTTTTTGTTTAAGTAAGTGAACAAATTTATGGCTTACGAAGCTTCTCTCTGCTCTACTATCGAATAGTATACAGGAGTATGAATTATCGAGGAGAAACGTACCAGCAACTATCGTAGGATCAGCTATGGCTTCCTCGTAGCCTAACGCTAGAATCCTTCCTACTCCACCAACATTCCCTGCCTTCGGGCAGTCCTTCTTGAAATGGCCAACCTCGCCACAACCATAGAAAGCCTGGCCCAGAGCAATGTCGAGGACTTGGTTAATTGGCCTTGTCGGAGCCTTGCAGAACGGGGCAGTGTGCCCTTTTCTATTGTAGTTAGCGCACTGCATTTCGCGGCAGGCACCATTATGATGGAAAGTGCATTTGTTGCACTTGGGTAAATTTCTGGTATACGGTTTCCTAGGCGCTGTAGCGGCAGGTAAAATAGCGGCATTAATAGCCACCACTTGCTGCTTCTTAGCAGAGTTCTGTGCTGATTTTCCCTTTTTGTTATCCCATAACTTCCGCTTGTTGTCAGCGACTTTGGAGGGTTCCGGGATAGCCAGAGTTGTTGTCGTTGTCGGGGTAGAGACTCCATGATCAATGAGTCTCTGTGCCAATCGTTTAGCACTATCTAAAGTAGTGGGGTTTGAAGCTAAGACATTCCCCTGAAATGGAGGCACTAGCCCCCAAATGCACCTCTCAATCTTCTTCCCCTTAGTGGGAACCATATTGGGACATAGCGCTACCAGATCGCTGAATCTGGCAGTATAAGCCACTATATTTGAGCCTTTCATGGTTAGACTCCAGAGTTCCTGTCCCATCTTCTGAACCTTGCCCCTCGGGTAGTATTCTTCAACCATCAATCCTTTAAGAGTTTCCCAGCCCATAACATTTGACACAATTAAGGTTAGTGACTTGACATGGCTATTCCACCATGTTAGGGCTCTATCACTGAAAGTGCATGAAGCAAATTTTACATTGTTTCCTTGAGTACAAGAACAGATCTCAAAGATCGATTCCTTCTTTTCGAACCATTGCGACAACGTAATGACTCCACCGATCCCATTGAAGGTTCGGGGCTTACATTTTGTGAAGTCCTTATAAGTGCACTCTCGCGAGCGCACGACGACATTACCTTGCATGGAATGAATGATTGTTCCACCTCCACTAGTTCCTTGGTTGTCGTGATATTGTGCCATGGCTGTAGCAATAGCCACAACTACTGCAGCATTAAGAGCTGTCGTATCAAATTGTGAAGGAGGAGTTGGTGTTTGAGTTGGAGTAATCGGAGGATTACGCCTTGTTGACCTCCGGGGAGGCCTCTTTCAACTATAAATTTAAAAGATGAGTATAATGATAAGGATTCAATAGTGAAGTAAATGAATGAGTCCCATGGACTAAATCGCCATAGATCAACAACTAGATAAGAGTATGAGTTCCGTAGAGTTCTAGAATCACAAGAATGAATGTATTTGCACAAAGATTTCTACTAAAGATTAGCTAACTGCCAATATCATTGATATTAAGGATGTAATGAGTTTGGGGGAAAATTGACCTAAGAGTAGGTCTTACATCATATCTGACGTACCAAAACTTTGACAGCTTAGAAGTCTAGTTAAATTACTTGAATGACATGAATATTTTACAGACAAGTGCTACCTAGAGCACTGATACGAAAGGCTAATCCTTAAACCAAAAGAAAAGATGGTTTAGATAACTTCTACTGGCGATGGGAATTCCTTGGACGAACCCTCAGATCTGCCAGTTGACGTGCTATATCATGAAGATGTCGCTCATGAGCTCTCTGGCTCACTCGAAGTTCTATAACCTCAGCGTGGGATACAACCAGCTGTTGCTGCAGAGTCTTATGGACTCTCCTAGTCCTTTCCATAGCTTCTTCAAGATGGACAATCTGGACCGTGTTAACGCCTGAGTTAGCATCAATTTCCACGATTTGGCCGATAGCTGCTTTACCTTGCTCAATATTCCGAGCAAACTTGCGGACCATAATGGGTAGGACTCGGTCAGCAGAGCCTCCTTCGCTGAGATTGTAAAAGCTTGTGTCTCCATTGAAGGGTAATGGTTAACCCTGCTCAACACTCCAGCGATTCAAGTTTGTCGCCCACAAGGGTGTGGGACCTTGAAACTCAGGTCGGGGGTTGAGATTTGGGTTCTGAAGTACTTGAGGTAGGTTGCTGACTTCTGGTTCGGAGTCGGAGCCATCCGAAAAGCCTTCTGCGAGGTGATCATCCAAAGGGATTGGATGGTCATCTTCTGGCTCACCATCCATCCATTCAACATTGCCCTGATTTGGGAAGTACGAGTCTCCGGGGATATGGAATCCAACCATGATATCTACGCGAGAAAAGGGGTATAAGAAATAATTAATAGGCGTACTAACTAAAATAATTATAAGATGATCTCTATTAGTTATTCCAACGTTTGCGTAGTGCATACCAGTCATATGTAATCAAAACAGGATAGACCTTCGAATAAGTGATCCTAACCCTAAGTCCACAACCAAACAAGGAACAAGAAGTAAAGCAAAGATCACATATTCTAAGTCTATTCCACCAAAGTTACATATCACCTTTGCGTATTCACTCAGCAACTATTCACATACTAATAAAGACCTGTTTAGTTCTCAAATAAGTAATTATAGTAACACAAAATACTTCTATAGTATTTTAAGTTTATGTGATGTTATAATGTTCTCATTGTAGTTGTGACAACCCGATATTTCAACTTTATGTAATGACCTAAAAAGTCAAGTATTGTAACCACTTTTGATATAATGAAATTAACTTTGAAAATAAAATGTCCAAAAAGTCTCTAATTAATTGCCTACTATGTTAGATGTCATTAAACCGTGATTGTACGTCAAAAGAACACCCAAATCTGACTTCATATAATGAAGTTATGATTTTTCCAAGTTCGGCATCGCGACAGACAGCTAAAAACTCGAATCGGAGATAGAGCGACTTTTGGCCGGAATGACCTAAATGAGAATTGAAGGTCTCGACAATGGTATTACAACGGTAAAAAGTTTGGTAAAAACAGACGTCAGATAATGAAGTTATGAATTTCTAACTAAATTTTCTTACCGCGACCTTCTAAAAATAAATAATAAAAATAATTTCAAAAATTGCCGACGGAATCTAAACGAAAGTTGTAAAGAAGAGTCTCACCTACGCGTGGATATAAAGAATGTCGAAAATGGAGTTCGTATGAAGAGGATATGATTTTTTGAAGTTTATTAAATAAATAAAATATAAATATTATTATTTAATCTTGGTATTATCCGAAGGAGGAGTCACCAAGTCGATCCGAGTTACGCCCAGCGTACGCTCGTACGCCCAACGTACTCGAGGCCTAGGCCTCGGATCGTCCACGTCGCCCCTATGCGAGGCTATGCTCCGTCCCATCCGATGTTCCGAAGCAGTGGAGGATGCGGTCACGCATGACGCACGCGTACGCCCAGCGTACCGAGGCGGTTCCCACCCCCTATAAAAGGGATGTGAGGGTTCTGAAGAAAAGGGCCAATTCCTCTCATCTTTCTTGCGTTTTTTCCTCCTTTTCCGTGCACATACTATCCTGGAGCCCCGGTTTCCTTGCTCAAGTCCCGAAGGTCGTTTGTGCTCCCGAGATTCCCGAGAAAATCCGCATTCTCGAGTCGAAATTCTACTTGGTTTTCATCTCGCCTTTTCCGATCTTTCAAGTGAGTTCATACCCTTATAATCCACACTTTTAAATGTTTTATAAATGCTTTTATGTGCTTTTAAGGGGGGAAATACAAGTAAAACACACGATTATTATCGTGTGTTATATAAAGTTTCATTATACACCTTTCTATCAATGAAATCATATGTGATTTATAACTATTATAGGGAAACTTTCGTATGCAAAATATATCACGATAACATCATATTTTTTTTTAAATGAAAAATGTTGTTATATATGTATAAATCAAACACTCTGTTTATACTGTATGTATATGTGTCCATCTTAGACACTATAAAAATTATACTTTTCATAACAAGTGAGCATTTTACTAGGGATTACTATACAAACGAGACACACTTATAGAAAACTATAATAGGTATAGTTTTACGAGAACATTATGAACTTTTACATACTAGAAACACTATTTTCAAGAAGTCACTTTCAAATACAAGAACAAACGAACATTTTTACACATAAATCTGTGTTTATACTAAGTTTTGTGAGACATTAACTTCACGTACGTTCGAGTACACATTTCAAGTCCTGTATTATATACCAGAATCCCTTGGAGGGGGAGCATGGTGTTTGTGTATAGATCTATACGGGCTTTCAACCCCGCGCTCTGACTGTTAGCTACAGTACACCATTTGGGGTGACAAACGTCAGAACATTCCAACGCCTGAAGGACGTTGTGTATAGGCATTTCTAGTCAATAGCATGGTTATAAAACTCACATGGAGTATTAAAAACACATTGATTTACGGGGTTTTGCAGACGTATTGGCAATTTTATATGTACATACATTTTCTAGAAACAAACATTGGTCTTGATAGAAGGCTACATTTATGCTAGTAGATAATATGGGATTTTCTAGGAACAAACAAACAAAAACAAAACATTTCATTTCATACAAACTTTGTCATTTAATACTTATGAAACTCACCAGCTTAAATGCTGATCTACTCTTTCAAAACTACTTGTATGTCCCAGGGATTCAGTAATTACAGGTAACAAACAACTTTTGAAGAAGGGACGCTGCGGCGCCAGTTTAAATTCATATTTTGGCATCATATTGTAATTGGTTTTGAACAAGTACCTTTTAACAATGTAAACTTTCAATTATATATATGATGGATGTATTGCTTTCTTTACTATGTATTCATTTGTTACGTTACCACATGAAGTCATCCGCCCCCGAACGTTTCCGCCATTCCGGTTTGGGGGTGTGACAGATTGGTATCAGAGTAATGTTTATAGTGAACTAAGTATATCGAACCACATAAGATATACAAACTATAAATGCTTAAGGGACTAATACTCTCTGACAAAACATTTTTTTGTTTTACGCCTAAGCCGCGTTTCGTTTAACTTAAATTGTTAGTTCATTTAAGTACAAATACATGCATACAACAACTTATTTTCATGATTATAGCTATACAAAAAGTATTTAGACAAGTTGGACACTACGATTAAGACTCGATATATGTAATCAGATTTGGGACAAATATAGCATGATCAACTATATTTACCCGAGATCGGACCAATGTATATCGAGGAATCCTCGTAGTGAGCAACAAGTCAAAACTTACCAAAACATCACAAGGATCAAACACACGAATTTAAATACTATAGGAGTATTTGTGACATAAAATAGCTTAAATTACATGTTTAGTCTTACATGTTCCAAATTCTATTCAATTCTTATAACCCTATTCTCGTACAGTCAAATGGCTGGATTTCATCACCCCGGCAACCCCTACTATCCCAACCAAAGCAACGGGGGATGGATCGAAGAGGATCCCGAGGAGGACGAAGAACCCATAGAATTAGATGAATAGGATGACTCCGGTACCGACTCAGAGCCGGAAGTGATCAACCCACCACCCGCACAACCTCCCGTCTTCGTAAGGAACTTTCAAGGACCGACTCCCGTTTGGGGAAGTCATCTCCACCATTGGAGCCAACAACAAAGTCTACGCCCTCCCTACGACATGTGCCAAGACTTCTACTATGTCCGTGGTGGAGGTTCAGCCAATCGGGCACTCCCAAGCGCAAATGATTGCAACCCTCGCCGAATTGAGGGAACAACTAGCCACCTTCGATAGGCTCTTATGGAATCAAAGCAATCGAATGCAGAGTTAAGCGCCAAGCACAACCTACGTCGCAAGTAGTGCTTGCCAAAATCCCAAATTTTGTTATAAGTTAGGACCTCGGCTAAAAGTTTTTAATTTTTTTAAACTTTGTAACCGGAGACCCTTATAGGGGTCAAATTTTTGTGATCATTGTATCAACTATTATATTAATATAAGTGGCACACTATTATTACTACGTTGTGTATTATGTTCAATCCTTAAAATGTTATGGAGAAACCATATGCTTGTTTCATATATTCGGTCTTACGAATAACTTTCATTCTTCTATCGTTGAGACTCATACTATCATATGTTGTTGAACTATAACGATTTAGTTCATGAGACACATTCATTTTCTATGCTATGGAATTCTTATCTTTATCTTTTCAACCTATAGTTGAAGGATGCCTCCGCGTAGAAACCCGAGACAAAACAACAGTGGGGAAGAACCTATACCACCACCGCCTCCACCTCCTCAATTTGATGTTGCCACGTTCCAAGCAGCAGTCACAGCAGCTGTCACGGCTGCCATGTCACAAATCAATACCCCCGTTACTACTGGTTCGGGAATTGGCACACTTCCTTCCAACCATGGCGAGAGTCATGGGCAACCCCGAGAGTGCACCTATAAAGACTTTACGAATGCTAAACCCCGGATGTTTAATGGAACTTGTGGTGTGATGGTTTTGAAGCAATGGATCGAAAGGACAGAAGCAGTCTTTGAAGTCTGCTCCTGTCCCGAGCACAGCAAGGTCAAGTTTGCCACTTCCACGCCTACTGAAAGAGATTTAACTTGGTGGAATGGCCACGTTAAGGCACTTACTCTGATAGTGGCAAATGCAATAAGCTGGGAGAGCTTAAAAATCATGTTGATGAGAGAATGCTGTCCACGAGGAGAGACTCAAAAACTCGAGCACGAACTCTAGACTCTTGGAATGATTGGTACCGATATAGCAACTTATACCAACAGATTCTGCGATCTGGCGATCCTTTCCCAGATATCATTGCTCCTGAGAGCAAGAAAATAGAGAGATACATTTGGGTACTGTCGCCCCGAATTCAGTCAAGTGTGTTAGCTTCAAAACCTGACACTTTTGAAAGTGCCAAAGAGCTGGCACAATCTCTTATTGATCACGGAAGTCATCAGAACTTGACAATTTCTACACCAGAACCACAAAAGGGAAACAACAACAACAATAACAGGAAGAGAGGATGGAATAAAGGGAAGGGTGGGTCTTCCGAAGAATCCTCGAAGAAACAACAACTAGTTACAGTGAATGCTGCTACTATACCTACTACCGTTCCTACAAATCCATACCCAACAAAGCCTTATGTGGGTAACGTTCCAAAGTGCACCAAATGCACTTACCACCACAATGGACCTTTTCGGGAAATGCAGTGCTCCAACTACAACAGAAAGGGACACACTTTCCATTTCTGCAGAGCCCCGGAAGAGCCGATCACTCAAGTTCCCAACGCTGGTGTAGGCCAAGCTTGCTACGGTTGTGGAGAGGTGGGTCACTACAAAAGAAACTGCCCGAAGGTAGCAAATACCGGCAGGGTGGTACGTTTCTTCTCGATAATTCATATGCATGCATACTGTTCGATAGTGGAGCAGAGAGAAGCTTCATGAGTCAAAACTTTATTCACTTACTTAAACATAAACCTAACAAGTTAGAAAAATCATTCACTATAGAAATGGCAAACAGAAAAACGAAAAACACTAACTGCATATACATGGGTTGTACATTAACTTTAGATGGTCATTCTTTCCCAATCAACCTCATGCCAGTCCAAATTAAAAGTTTTGACGTCATAGTCAGCATGGATTGGTTAAGTCTTCTTCGCGCCGACATCATGCGCTTTGAGAAAGAAGTTCGTCTTAATCTCCCTAACGATGAAACATTAGTGATTTACGGCGACAAATCAACTACAAACCTTCGCATCATTCCATGCATCCAAACTCGAAAGTGTTTGCGGAAGGATTGTCATGCATTTGTTGCACACATCGTCGATACGAGTAAGGAATTAAAGGACATCAATAGCATTCCAGAAGTACGCGACTTTCCAAGTATCTTTCCAGAAGAACTACCGGGATTACCACCACAACGCCAAGTCGAGTTCAGAATCGACTTAGTTCCAGGGGCTACCCCAGTAGCAAAATCGTCTTATCGTCTGGAACTAGCAGAGATGCAAGAACTTTCCAGTCAGCTTAACGAACTCCATCAAAAAGGATTCACTAGACCAAGTTTCTCACCTTGGGGAGCACCGGTCTTGTTTGTAAAGAAGAAAGACTGATCGTTCCGTATGTGCATTGACTACAGAGAACTGAACAAACTTACTGTCAAAAATCGTTATCCTTTGCCCCGCATTGACGACCTATTTGATCAACTTCAAGGAGCAAACTACTTCTCAAAGATAGATCTGCGATTCGGATATCACCAATTACGACTACTAGAGGAGGATATTCCCAAGACAACCTTCCGAACTCATTATGGACACTATGAGTTTGTAGTGATGCCGTTCGGATTAACCAACGCACCAGCGGTATTCATGGACCTAATAAATAGTGTGTGCCTTCCTTACTTGGATCAGTTCGTCATCGTCTTCATCAATGATATACTTATCTACTCCCGAAGTAAGGAAGAGCATAGTCAGCACCTACTAAAAGTCTTAGAAACATTACGATCGGAGAAGCTCTATGCGAAGTTCTCTAAATGCGAATTTTGGATTCGAAGAGTCAAATTTTTGGGCCGCGTTGTTAGCGAGAAGGGGATACACGTGGACCCCTCCAAAATTAAGGCCATTGAGAACTGGTCGGCACCAAAGACAACTACAGAGATTCGTCAATTTCTAGGTCTCGCTGGCTATTATCGCAGGTTCATAAAGAACTTCTCTAGCATTGCGAAACCTCTTACTACATTGACCCAGAAAGGCTTGGCCTTTGACTGGGAAGCAAAACAAGAGAAGGCGTTCCAAACACTGAAACAGGCTTTGTGCACCGCACCGATACTATCCCTCCCCGAAGGGATAGAAGATTTTGTAGTGTATTGCGATGCATCTAACCAACGACTTGGTTGTGTTCTTATGCAAAGAGGGAAGGTTATTGCTTATGCCTCCCGTCAGTTTAAGACAAACAAAGTAAACTATACAACACACGATCTTGAGTTAGGAGCAGTGGTATTTGCTCTGAAGATCTGGAGACACTACCTGTACAGAACAAAGAGCACTATCTTTACCGACCACAAGAGCCTCCAACACATTTTTTATCAAAAGGAGCTCAACATGCGACAACGACGATGGGTCGAGCTACTCAATGAATATGAATGTGAAATTCATTATCATCCTGGCAAGGCCAATGTGGTAGCTGACGCCCTCATTCGAAAAGAATACACTGGTCGGAGAGTCAAATCTCTGACTATGACTATCCATTCCCACTTATCCACACAAATTAAGGAGGCTCGACTGGAAGCTTTGCAACCTAAAAATGTGGTGGGTGAATCCCTGAGAGGAATGGAAAAGAATCTAGAAATCAAGGGTGGCGGAGCATATTATCTCATGGACCGTATCTGGACACCGAAACATGGTGGTTTCAGAGACGTAGTCATGGCCGAAGCACACAACACGAGATATTCCGTTCACCCAGGTTCAGATAAAATGTATCCGAATCTTAAGAAACTGTACAGGTGGCCTAACATGAAATCAGAAATTGCTAGCTTCGTAAGTAAATGCCTTACTTGCGCTAAGGTTAAGGTCGAGTATCAGAAACCGTTAGGATTATTACAACAACCGAAGATACCGGAATGGAAATAGGAACGGATTACTATGGACTTCATAACCAAGTTGCCCAAGACAACGGGTGGACTCGATACCATATGGGTCATTGTCGACAGGTTGACCAAATCCGCGCATTTCCTACCAATCAAGGAGACTGACAAGACGGAAAGGCTTATAGGAACTTACATAAGGGAAATAGTGTGACTGCATGGTGTTCCGATATCCATTATCTCCGATAGAGATAGTAGATTCACTTCAAGGTTCTGGCAGTCACTACAAAGTTCCCTGGGGACTAGGCTAGACATGAGTACAACCTACCATCCACAAACAGACGGGAAAAGTGAGAGAACGATACATACCTTAGAAGATATGCTGAGAGCCTGTGTGATTGACTTTGGAAAGGCATGGGATATCCATTTACCCCTTGTCGAATTTTCATACAACAATAGTTATCATACGAGCATAAAGGCTGCTCCATTTGAAGCCCTCTATGGCTGTAAGTGCAGGTCCCCTCTGTGTGGTTTCAGATCTAGGAGTACTCGGCGAGTCACAAGGGTGTACTCGGCGAGCTGCTTGAAGATAGGCTGGAGCTCGACGAGTTAGAAGAACAACTTGGCGAGTTGGTTGAATATGGGCAGGAACTCGGCGAGTTGAAAGAACAACTCGGCGAGTTGGTTGCAGATAGCCTTGAACTTGGCAAGTCTGGTCGTGAGGTCCTAACTTTCTTCGGGTTGATCCGTGAATCGGTGAGTCGAGGGATGACTCGGTGAGTCGGGTGTGAAAGGACTCAGAGTTGTTAGACTCGGCGAGTCTCGGGGTGACTCGGCGAGTTCAGTCGCGGATTGGGGAAGTTCTGTGCATGGGGACTCGGCGAGTCATCGGGTTGACTCGGCGAGTAGAGTCAGTCAGGGGTTAACTTTGACTTTGACCAAGGGTTGACCAGTTGATTCCAGGGGCATTTTGGTAAATGTTGGCTTTTGTCTGAGTTCAAAGTTTTGGTGTTGGCCAGTTTTGGAGATCGTATTAGTGGTCGGAGCAGCTTGGGTTTATCTTTTCAGTCGGCAGTTACGAGGTGAGTTATCCTCACTATATCCACAGGGTCTAAGGCACCAAGGTCGGCCCTTTATCAGATTGAGATCCGGGTATTTGTTGTTATGTTATTGCTTTGATATGTTTGCACCCTGGTAGCTAGGATGGTATATGTTAGAGACCTGGTTAAGGTTGGTATCCTAGTATTTAGGATGATGCTATGCTAATGACCGGTTAGGTCGGTATCCTGGTTAGGATGATGATATGTTATGTGATCTGCTAGATCGACTTGTTGACTGTCAATTGTTATATGATTGTATGTTTATGTACACATGGTTGTTGGACTGGGGTTGGGTTGAGGCGGGTCCTACTTTATGCTGTAGGCCAACATACCCAGGGCAAACCGGTTATTCCGAAGGCCCAGCAAACGGTCCGGATAGGCTGTAGGCCCCAAGAGAGCGGACCAGACGTGACGAGGCTCGGAGAGTGGACCAGGCCGACTGAAGGCCCAGTGCGGGCGGACCAGTCATACTGCAGACTCGATGTATATGGCTAGACTCAGAGGGTGGACCAGGTGGACTGTTGGCCGGTGCGGCGGACCAGTCACACAGTAGACCCGAAGTGCATGGTGTATGTGGTTGGTATTTTAGGGGTATCTCACTAAGCTTCCGGGCTTACAGTTGTGGTTTAATGTTTTTCAGGTTCTTCAGGAGACCGGGGCAAGGCAAGGGCGTGATCGTACCGCTCCTCATGATTATGTTTTATGATGTGATTCTGGGAAGACTCTTTAATAATTGTATTGAAAACCTTTTTGTAATAACATTATGAAAATGGGTTGTTTTTGAAAAGTTAAAATTGGTTGAAATTTTATGGTCGTTGCAAGTTGGTATCAGAGCCTTGGTTTGAGTGAATTGGAGAAACATTCGTGTGAATCCAGCATCAAATCAGGGAGAGTTTTCAAAAGAGAATTAAAATGGTTTTCAAAATGAGGAAAAGGAGGACGCGGAGGTACGATCTGATGGGTTTTAGCCATAAGAACATCCTATGTGCTCATGCAAACCCTAATGCTTGGATCTAGGTTTCTCTATTGTACATGCAATTCATCCAAGACTATAAACCCTAATTCTAGCATATGATAATCAATATTAACATAATAATGGGTTTAATATATTACCTTGATTTTTATGTAGCAATAACAATCCCAAATCCTCCTTGTATTGACTTCAGAAAGCTTAGAGTCACAAATGTCACTCCTCTAATGGCTCACAAACACCAAGAGCAAGAGGATGAAGAATAGAAGAGAAGGAGGCTGCCAAAAACGTGTGGAAACCCTAACCAATTAGTTCACCACGTTTTTGGGGCTTAAGGGTTCCTTAAATAGTGAGGCTATTAGGGTTATCTAACAAGGAAACCCTAATTTGGATGCTTAGGCCCTAAGCAACCCAAGAACCCCTCTTTAATAAGCCTTGGACGATTTCTAATGGGTTTCCCCATAGAATTCGTCCAACCTTATATAATAAGGTAACCCATAGCCCAATTGCAATTATCTTATAATTACAATTCCAATCCCTTAAGTTTAATTAATCTCTTTTAGCCACAAACTTAATTCTTATTAATTCTTGACTAATATTAAGCAAACAATATGATTTCTCCTTTAATATATAATTCTCATAATATATTAATAAATCATAAGTAATCCTTTCTCTCCATAATTCATCCTATCAAGTTGCTTTGGTGAAGGCAACCCAAAAGGACCATGCACCATTGGGTCAAGTACATACCAAAATAGTTATGGACTTAGACACTAATCCAACAGTCTCCCACTTGGATAAGTCTAATAACTATTCCGCGTATGACTTCAGATCCTGATCTGCAATCGTAGCGTTCCAAAGCCGATGTCAACTCTGATATTATCAGATACGCGTGTCCTTTAGATAATGGATCATATATTCCTCCATTCTAGATATCATATAGACTGAGACATGTATCTAAATCATTCTCTCTGTCTATGTGTTGTTTCCCGAATTCAGATTTATGATGACTGACAACAGACTACAATTGAACACATCAATTTAGTCCCGGCTTGGCCAAGCGCTTAGGTGTCATCACTAAATCATTGAGGGGCCCACAGATATTGCTTTCATTCTACTTTGGATAAAAGGAACGGATAAACTTTGACTCAATGCTCGCTTGCACTTACTCACCAAATCACACACAACAATATGTTTTATAACACCAAGTTACTGGTGCATTTACATATTATCAATGTGCAACCGACTCGCAAGATACAACTCACACATCTCGGCTTCAAGAATATAAGATGTTATCGTCTCACCAATCACTCGTGATAAAATCCATGAAGTGATCCAAGTGAGTGTGGGTTTAATCCAATGCTCAAATCATATTCATAAGCACTCATGAACGTTGCAGCAAACATTTGCTTATGTCTAATACTCTTTAGACAATCCATACACCAATTCATGACAGTCTTCATTAATACCTACTTCCAACATATAAACGACTGTGGCCCGTTCGAATAATTTGACTGTTCTGAACCAATTAAATTATTCAGGAAGTCAAAACATGCAAAGTGAAACACAAGGATAATACTAATCCCATTGGCCTCAAACCTTTGAGTATAAATAAAACACCTTTTATTTATCACCATATCGATTACTCATTATTTGTTGTTTCGGGTAATCAACTTCTTACTTGAATTACAACACTTGTCCCATGCTCTTAGCATGCACACAATGTTTACCTATGGTTCTTACTTTATGAAATAGATCAAATGAACACATTTCCAATCATACTCATTTCGCAACTCCTAATCCTTTCCACAAGTGAAATAGTATCAAATTCTTGCCACTCATAGAATATGTTAGATTCTAACATTTAATGCAATGATCCTTTCGTAATATCACTGCACTGAAGTCACAACGACAATTTCCAATGAATTACAAAGCTCTCTATCGGAAATTGTTACAAGACAATTCCATAGATGTGATGTCTCTTACTCAAAGTACATTCCTTTGAACATCTTTCTTACATAAAAGTTTCTAATCTAGACATAGATTCTTAATATCCAACTCCCAATATGGAAACCTTTCCATACTTACCATATGACAACTCATTCTTAATAGAATCTTATCTATTCATAATAATGTCGATATGCTCCATCCAATATCATACTTCCAATTACTCACAAGCGACCAATCCTTGGCGAACTTTGGATTGTCCTTTGATAGTTGTTTAATTATCTTAGTCAAAGCTGATTCTTGTCCTTTTTCCTTTTAAATGCGCTAGACATTTGGAAAATTTTAGAATGGTCAAATATTATAGCATTTGCAATCAATCCTATACCTGAATCGTATGGGACACGATGCATAATGCCTTACATAAAGATTTGATACTTTATCAATCTTCTGCCATAATATTTTACGTGCTATGTTCTCAATTCGAAATATGAAGAGGAATGCCGTAATCATAATCGAAATTTAAGAACTCACTATGTATCCTTGACTAAGTTTATTAACATTCCATAACCTAAGCCTTTATTTTTGAAATGAAGCATAATATTCTCTCCCTTAATTATAGAAAAACAACTATTCAACCATTACAACTTTGCGAGGTATGACTCTTGTTTTCTATAATTAATTTTTGCTAACTTGAAATACTTGTCTTAATAATCATGCAATCATAACATTTATGCTCTTACTATCACGATGATTATTATAAACAAAATGCTTATGCTCCCACTAGCTTTGACATGTATTCAGAAACAGCTTAACTTTCAGAAAAACAATGCCTATTGAATTTCTTTAAGTTCATATTTCTAGTACTCAATGCTTTGATAATCTTTTGTTAAGGCATCCTAAACTTATACACCTTTGCCTTAGATAGCTCATATGTGCGTTTTAAACAATTCAGACTAATTGCCAATTCTCACAATTCGAATCATGGAAGGGATATCGTAACCATAATCGAATTCGAGAATACAATTTTCACAATCACTATCTTCTTAAAATCTCTTTTAGTGAAAGCATTTCCTCACAATCATTTTCATGAAGGAGGGAATCTTATGACACTTAGATTTTAATGGTGTATGTGTTCATATCCATGTGAATTTGTCAAAAACAAAGTTTACGACAAATTCAAACTCACATGAACCGAGCCTTCTCAATCTTGCTTTCTTTCCTTATGGTAATACGGCTGCCCACCATGTCTTCCAAGTAGTTAAGCAGCTCACCCTTTCCTATCAATGTACTTTTCATTGATCAAGGTCCTTGCCTTTTACGCATTTAAATGAGAACTCATAGAATTCATATGCATAATTAACTCAATTGGAACAGCACAAAAACAAGATAACGTCAACACGATAGATTGTAAACCTCTATTCGTGTGCTAGTGATGATCGATAAGGTTTATTCTTGATTTGTTCTTGAAACCTTTCAATACCATTAAGACTCCCACTGACTGCTTGACATATAAGATTCTCTTGTCAATAAACATTTCTTGACAAACTAATATTCAAGAGTTAGTGTAGCTTTTATCAAGACAAAACACTTCACATAATTGGTCCTAGTTGGTCTTTGTCTTATCCAAGACATCACAACTTACCAATTTCAAATGTACAAGAATAAGAAAATTTTTTTCCTAATTCTACATTTGATGAATGTTATGAAACTTGTTAAGACTTGTCACTCAATGTCACAATCTTAACATTAAGATTTGGTTTTGGAACGAAGTATGATTGACTTCTTGATTTAACCATTTCTTCAATTCTCGATTCCTCTTCTTAGACATACAAATGTACTAAGACTCACTTAGAGGATCAATTGAGACATGGTTCTTAATCATTAAGACCTATCATAAAACATAATAAAAGGTACTCTCCCTTCTTCTTAGAATAGAGAAACTTTTATCTTTCTGCCTACTTGATTCTTCTTATTCGTTCTGCTATTGATTTAAACCATTTCAATCATTTCAGAATTACACTTAATCTTATAAGTATAATCATATTTACTTAACCTTTAGTGAATCATGACGAATATCTTTGTTACTCTTGTGGTTGACTTGATCAACACATAACCTTGTGTACTTGATCTCCTAGTCCTTCACTTGACACTTTGTCAACGAATTAGTCTAATTTCCAAGTATGAAATTTCTCATTTATCATGCAACCAAGTTGTATGATTCCAAGTTTCTGTCCAATTGAAACTTGGGCGATGAGAAACTTTCCCTATTTGGTAAATTCTTGACATTTCCACAAGTAACATAATTAAGAATCACATCCATTCGTTGTAGAAATATGCAAACATCAATTTTTCATAACGATTTTATTGCAATGAAATAAATAAATAAATACGTCAAACAAAATTTATTTTATTCATAAAAGCAGCGGAAAACATTTGTCCTTACAATTCAAAATCAACTGAAAAACTATGTAATCAAATATTCCTAACAACTCTATCATAACTTTCTAAGCTCAAAATCTAATCTTCGAATCCATGTGATCGAGATCCATTTCTTCGTGATTAGACTCATTTTGCTTTTCCATCAAGCTTCCTCTCTTTTCACTGATCCTGCAAAACATTCAAAAGCAATCTTATCACATCATGTATTAAGAATCAACGAATAGGAACTAAATGGAGTTAGATAGTGGATTTTACCTGAAGCACAACCATACTTTTTGACTCTCCCATCTTCTGGACTCTTCAGGCTCTTAGGACATACTTGTATCCAACGCCCTTTCTCTTGGCAGCAAACGCATGTCGGTTCTCCTAGAATGTCCTCAGAATCATGGTTGGTTGATTTTCCCAACAAATATGCTCCATTGCTTTGCCAAATCATTTCTGATTCAGCAGCAATGAGCATGTAAGTTAGGTCAATGAGTTTTTCGTCATGATCCATCATATAATACTTTCTTTTGAACTCATTATATGATTCGGGAAGTGACTGCAGATCCCAGTTCACAGCCAACTTATCCGGGAATGACACACCCAACATTATCAACCTATCGATGTGTGATTTCATTCCTAGATCGTGGGCACACACGGGTTTACCATCTTTATGTTTCATTTCCAATAGGGCTTTAGTGACATTGAACCTTTCAATTCTTCGATCTTGTGGGTTAGGGAGAATAACGGGAGGAGGTGGAGGAAGTGAATCATGATTTCCTGTTCCTCGATCGAATCATGGAATATCATCTTCATGTGGAATGCTTGTTCCACGGGATTTGGGAAGACGATAATTGTCGAACTTTGACTCCTACAAAACGGGAGAAAATAAATTCCAGTTAGTTGATTGATTGAGTCCTTAATAAATCACCCAAATGAGATATTAAGGCTAGGACCCAACACAAAATTCCATAACTCGGGAGAGGGATGCCGTAACCCAAATTGAAGAACATTTGAAGGTAAGTGAATGACGATTCACTAATTTCCACAAGGAAAAACGAAAAAGAAATTCAAGTTTTAAATTTATGAAAACTCCTAGATCCTTTTAGATTCATTGAACATTTCAATGGAATGTTTAAATCTCGATATGCCCCTCTAGTTTGTGACTGGGATACCGAGGATCACAAAGCGGGTGTGAATAACCATGCAAACTTACATGGTGCCCTCACATGTTACAGTTACCTATTCGATGTGTCGGTAAACCACACACGCTCCACCGAACTATAACAAACATTGAGTCACCCTTTTCTACCATTGCTTAGAACCATTTAGTGTGCCGGTAAACCACACACGCTCCACTAACGTCTTCGGAAGGGTACAAAGTGTAATTTCATGGAATTGCATCAATTCACTTTTGCCTAAAATAACTAAGATTGGGAATTTGTAAAACATTTAGTTACTTTGGTACTTCATTATACTTATAATGGAAGGTTTTTGTCCTATCCTACCCATTCGGATAACGACCCTCCACTAGTCAAGAGTGCAGTGGGTAAGAGTGGATACCCATTCAGTCGCCATTTTATAGGCAATTTCCTTAAACACCCCTTATAGACCAGCTTCGTGAATGAGGCCTACTAACGGTAAGACTGGCTTTTACTCATACATATATATAATGTTAGACTTTTAATGTTATATATAGTATAGGGTGTATTTTACACTTTTAAAATACTAGGTGGTCTAATTTAATAATTATACATTTAACTTAATTAAATTGTACACCAAAACATTATGGATTTACTAAATCTCTTTTAATTATACACTTTAATTAATTAATAAAACCATAAGGGTGTGATTTGAACTTTTCAAAACAATATTAGGGTTTAAGAATTTAACATTCCTAAATTAAACTTTTAATCAACTTTTAAATTCCAAAACTTGAGGGCAAGTTTTGAAACATTTCAAAACATTAGGGTTTAGAATTTAAATATTTCAAAATCAAACTTTTCAATCAAAATTTAAATTACAAAACTTGAGGGCAAGTTTTGAAACCTTTTCAAAACATTAGGGTTTCAACTATTTAAATTTCAAAACAAAACTTTTGAGTTCAAATTTAAACTATAAAACCTAAAGGGGAAAAAATGAAACTTTTCATAACACAAGGATCAAATAACAAATAATATAAATTAAACAATTTATTTTATCATTATCTATATTTGACGTAATTTTAATTTCTTGCAAAGTAAGTTACCCAATTAATACAAATAATCAAACTTTATCATATAAGAAAGTTATTATCCAATCAATTGGTAATTATCTTTTGTTTTATCAAGGATATACTCATAAATATGTATAAAATCGGATTTTAATGATCTAAAACAGATAAGGAAAGTATCCATGAGTAAAACAGCAAGAAATCCCGAAATCCCCTCTTTCTGACGCTTGAACTCGCCGAGTACCCCTATGGACTCGCCGAGTAGGGGCATACTCGCCGAGTCCACAATGGGACTCGCCGAGTTCATCAGGCAGACTCACAAAATCGAATTTTTTCAAGCATGAACAAATAAACAAGGCATCAATACAATAGAAACCAATCTAGGCTCTGATACCACTGATGGGTTTTAGCCATAAGAACATCCTATGTGCTCATGCATACCCTAATGCTTGGATCTAGGTTTCTCTATTGTACATGCAATTCATCCAAGACTATAAACACTAATTCTAGCATATGATAATCAATATTAACATAATAATGGGTTTAATATATTACCTTGATTGTTATGTAGCAATAACAATCCCAAATCCTCCTTGTATTGACTTCAGAAAGCTTAGAGTCACAAATGTCACTCCTCTAATGGCTCACAAACACCAAGAGCAAGAGGATGAAGAATAGAAGAGAAGGAGGCTGCCAAAAACGTGTGGAAACCCTAACCAATTAGTTCACCACGTTTTTGGGGCTTAAGGGTTCCTTAAATAGTGAGGCTATTAGGGTTATCTAACAAGGAAACCCTAATTTGGATGCTTAGGCCCTAAGCAACCCAAGAACCCCTCTTTAATAAGCCTTGGACGATTTCTAATGGGTTTCCCCATAGAATTCGTCCAACCTTATATAATAAGGTAACCCATAGCCCAATTGCAATTATCTTATAATTACAATTCCAGTCCCTTAAGTTTAATTAATCTCTTTTAGCCACAAACTTAATTCTTATTAATTCTTGACTAATATTAATCAAACAATATGATTTCTCCTTTAATATATAATTCTCATAATATATTAATAAATCATAAGTAATCCTTTCTCTCCATAATTCATCCTATCAAGTTGCTTTGGTGAAGGCAACCCAAAAGGACCATGCACCATCGGGTCAAGTACATACCAAAATAGTTATGGAGTTAGACACTAATCCAGCACGATCAGCCAGAGCCAGTAAGTAACCCCAAAATACCATACATGATTTGTTTTTGAGCTTTGATAGAACATAATGCTAGTATTAGGCTAGAGATCTTCAGGATTTCATGATAATGTTGCCTGATTTATGATGCCTGCTAGCCTAGGGTTCCTTTGTGGGAGATTTCCGGTGTTCCTCTAGGAGTGAGGATTGAGCGCTTGTTATGTATGTTTTTCACTAGGGTGTTGTGGTAGTACTTCATACAAATATGGGTAGGTGTGGAAGGTAGTATGGGCCCGTACTACTGAAAGCACAGGACCCATACGCGTATCAGGGAAACCATGACCTCTAGGGTTGGGGCTGGGAGTTGGTTCCCGGGATAGTGGGAAGTAACTGAGATCTTGTGGTGTTTTTTAGTATGGTGGTCACGAGGCATACTGGGAGCGGATCCGGGTCAGGATCGGGAGCCGAAGAGGTCGGTCAGGGTGGGTCAGTACCGCCCGAGGTTATTGGTCAGATGAGCACATGAGAGTTGGACACTAGGATTCGTGAGATCCTACATGATGAGGTTGTTGCATTGTTCCGGGTTGAGTTGCCAAAACTGTTTGGGTCGATCAAGACCGCCATGATTGAGTATTTTGATGAGCGCTATGCAGCTCTCACAGAGACGGCTGTCACGGTGGCTACAGCGGCTGTAACAGCGGCAGAGGGAGGAGCCGGTCGAGGGTTTCAGTATCGACACTTCAATAATACGAAGCCTCCTACCTTTGATGGAGTTCAGGACCCGATTGTTGCTATGAGATGGTTGTCAGACGTGGAGGGGTGTTTCTTCACGTGTTCGTGCCCTGCTGATCAGAGGGTGAGGTGTGCTCTGAACCTGTTGAGGCTCGGGGCAAAGGGTTGGTGGAGATTAACCACGGGGTCATATTCGGATGCGTAGAGGGCTGCGGTTTCATGGGATCAGTTTTGAGAGATGTTCAGCACTCGTTATGTTCCGCGGGTTGAGAGGGAGAGATTGGCTCAGGAGTTCCTTGAGCTGAAGCAGGATTCGAAGTCGGTGACGGAGATCACCAGGATGCTCACTGAGAGGGTGATGTTTTGCCCTGAGTTCGCTTAGGAGCAGGCTCATATGTCCTGATATCTTGAGTATGCTCAAGAGAGATATCAGACAGTTTGTGTCTACGCAGAGGTGCGAGACCTTGTTGGAGTTGCAGGAAGCCGCCAGGCGGCGTGAGTTGGAGATTGAGTTGCAGTTGCGAGAGCAGAGGCAGGCTCCGGTGCAGTTGCAGCCGGCGCCGAAACGGTCCAAGACCGTTGATTCTAGATTGGGAGAACAGAGCAGTCACACTTGTGGGAAGTGTGGGAAGAGTCACACCGGAGTTTGTAGGTCCGGTGGTGCATGCCATACGTGTGGAAAGGAGGGGCACTATGCTAGGGATTGTCGGCAGGCAGCCCTGGGGCGGGATTTGAGGATTTGTTATCATTATCATCAGGTTGGACACTTAAGGGTCAATTGTCCACAGCTTGCTGCAGGACCGGTGCAGGCTCCAGCACCGGCCATATTGAGGATCACGGGTGGAGGTCAGGATGGAACGAAGCCCCCAAGGGCTCAGGGCCGTGCTTTTCAGCTTACAGCGGAGGAGGTCAGAGCAGTGTCGGATGCAGTTGCAGGTATGTTTCTTTCTTGATGTCTTGTTATCTTGTGATTATTGTGGAGTATTGTTTATCTGCCAGTCTCGTTGTGTGGTTTTCTGTATGGTATTCGTTGTTCTTTGAGGGTTATGGTATGGTTATGGGTTTAGTGTTGGGAATTTCGTTGGTTATCATTCATGAGGGTTATTAGTGGAGATCTAGCGTTTGGTCTGAATGTCGGGTAGCATCTATAGCCTGAGGAGTGGTTAGCTGAAGATCGAGTTTCTTTCGAGCCCGGGATGATCAGTATTGATACATGAATTTGTGAAGGATGCTCGTGCTAGTGGGAATCAGTTCGCGTGTAATTGTTTGTGTTGTGTAGGTTTGCTGAGGGAGGTCGGTGATGGCGACCGGTGATTGATAGTCAGCGCTCTAAGTGGGGGGAGAATTGGAGAATTCTCCGGAAGATTGATGAACACGAGAGGTTGTTTAGCTTCTTGGGATTCAGCAGTGTTTCTGTCAGCCAATAGCATAGGCTGGTATGATTAAGTGGCAGGCGTGCGGGGCGGGATACAGACCTAGGGTGATTGATTGTGGAAAGCCTGGAATCGGGCCGGGAGTGAGTATGTAGGATGGAGATAGAGTTCGGAACCCCTAGAGGGCTAGAAAAGTATGCATGGGAGAGTTTCCCAGAGGGATAACTCGGAATGATGAATGCTAGTTGAGCGGCCCGGATAGACTGAAGTCCAGTAGGCATACCAGTCAGGCCGAAGGCTCGAAGAACGGTCCAGCCAGGCTGAAGGCCCTGGAGGGCGGTCCATATATGCTGGAGGTTCTGAGAGTGGTCCAGATTGGCTGATGGCCTAGTAAGGCGGTCCAGTCATGCTAAAGACTCTGCATGTGTCGTTAGATCGGTATGAGGAAATGGATTGAGTATGTCGCGATGTATTAGCATTATAAGGTCTGGCCCCGGGGATTGATCATGATTAGTGGAAGGTAGTGCCTGGACTCGAGAGTCCTTGCGAGCAGATTCAGAGCATGTGTGGTACATGGGATAGCGGTTATGTTATAAGGGAGTGGTATAGCGTTGGGCGAGCACCATGGCACTTGTCGTAGTGACAAGGCGGCCAAGTGGATTTCCTTGGTAAGGAAAGGGAGAGGAATGTAGCTCCAATAGGGAGTGTAAATTCACGGAAGTGAAATCAGCAGTGCAGAGTTATGATTGGAGTGATCCAATTATGGTCATTGAGCAGCGTGTTGTGGCAGTGGTATGGAATCACATCCGGATTGGATGTCTGCTGAGGTCGTAGAAGGAATTCCGAGGGTGTAGGGCCAAGAGGCTCGGAAGGGATGCAGGGATGGAGTCTTGGATTCCTAATTTGATTTTGATCCAGGAATCGTGTATGTGGTGGTATTTCATCCTGGGGGATGTTTGGAGGTGTCGTCAGTGTGACGGGTTTTCCTAACCCGGGGGGTGCTAGAGCTAGTTTAGCATGTGCATGCGATTTCAAGAGGAGAACTCATGGGAGTTGCTCTGAGGCTGAAGAATGTGTCGTTCTGTCAGCATGGGGTGGATAAAGTTGGACTCGGACCTGGAATTTTGGTGGTTCATGGATTTTTCTCTAGCTCGTATGAGTTGAGAGACTGTTGTGTTTTGGAGCGAGTGATCTATCATGGAGTGGTATTCAGTTGATAAGTGTGGTTATCAGAGGATGAGGCCAGTGGCCGGTTTGAAGCGGTGGTCAGAACACCGCAAGAAAGGGAAAGTTGGGTTTTCGGTTTCGGTGGTTGTGCGTTGAGTAACCTGTTCTGGTTAATGCCAGGTGGTGCATTGCGAGAGTAGTTCTGGAGTTGTGTTGCCGCAGGCTTCGAGGACGAAGCCTAATTTAAGTCGGGGAGAATTGTAACATCCTGGAATATCAAGAGTATAGTTGAAGGGCTAAAAGTGTAATTGGGAAATGGCAACTCAGCGAGTCCACGAGTGGACTCGGCGAGTAGGGTCGCTACTCTAGTCGCGTGTTAAGTGACCAACTCGGCAAGTAGCATGGATGGACTCGGCGAGTTGGTGCTGATTGGAGAAAACCCTAATTTCGAGGGTTGAGCCCTATATAAAGAACATCATATCTTCTCCCCAGCCTCCTTACCAGTCCTTGAGTTCCAGAAGCCCTAAATTCGTGAGGATACCCCATTGTTGAGTGAATTAGAGCTTGGAGAAGGATCTTTGGTGCTTTAAGCTTGAAGATTGGAGGCTTGTATCAGGAAGCTTGGGGAGATCAGGAATCTACAGTTGGTTGGGCTCATTCCAGGGGTAAGGAACCATTTCCTTAAGCTATTTTTCTTCATGGGTTCATGTGTGGTGGTTGATATGACATCTAAATTGAGATAGAAGCTTCGATCTGAGGATGCTACATCAGATCTAAGCTTGTGATGGTCCTATATGTCATAAAGTCCTGATTCTTGAGTGTTGGTGAAGCTCTTTTGTCCCAAACCCTAGCCCAAGAGTGTAAAATTCCTAGATCTCTTTGGATCAACGTAAAGTTTGCCACTTTACGTGATGGATGGCTTGTAAAAGAGTAGATGTATGGTTTAGAGCTTCTGCATGGCTTGGAAAGCCTCTGTGTGGTTTCAGATCTAGGAGTACTCAGCGAGTCACGAGGGTGTACTCGGTGAGTTGCTTGAAGATAGGCTGGAACTCGACGAGTTGGAAGAACAACTCGGCGAGTTGGTTGAATATGGGTAGGAACTCGGCGAGTTGAAAGAACAACTCGGCGAGTTGGTTGCAGACAGCCTTGGACTCGGCGAGTCTGTTCTTGGACTCGGAGAGTCTAGTCGTGAGGTCCTAACCTTTCTTTTGGTTGAGCCGTGAACCGGTGAGACGAGGGATGACTCGGTGAGTCGGGTGTGAAAGGACTCAGAGTTGTTGGACTTGGCGAGTTGAGTCGCGGATTGGGGAAGTTCTGTGTATGGGGACTCGGCGAGTCATCGGGTTGACTCGGCGAGTAGAGTCAGTCAGGGGTTGACTTTGACTTTGACCAAGGGTTGACCAGTTGATTCCAGGGGCATTTTGGTAATTGTTGGCTTTTTTCTGAGTTCAGAGTTTTGGTGTTGGCCAGTATTGGAGATCGTATTAGTGGTCGGAGCAGCTTGGGTTTATCTATTCAGTCGGCAGTTGCGAGGTGAGTTATCCTCACTATATCCACAAGGTCTAAGGCACCAAGGTCGGCTCTTTATCGTATTGAGATCCGAGTATTTGTTGTTATGTTATTGCTTTGATATGTTTGCACCCTAGTAGCTAGGTTGGTATATGTTAGAGACCTGGTTAAGGTCGGTATCCTGGTATTTAGGATGATGTTATGCTAGTGACTGGTTAGGTCGGTATCCTGGTTATGATGATGATATGTTATGTGATCTGCTAGATCGACTTGTTGTTGTGAATTGTTATATGATTGTATGTTTATGTGCACATGGTTGTTGGACCGGGGTTGGGTTGAGGCGGGTCCTGCTTTGTGCTGTAGGTCAACATACCTAGGGCGGACCGGTTATTCCGAAGGCCCATTGAGCGGTCCGGATAGGCTGTAGGCCCCAAGAGGGCGGACCAGATGTGCCGAGGCTCAGAGAGTGGACCAGCCGACTGAAGGCCCAGTGCGGGCGGACCAGTCATACTGTAGACTCAGAGAGTGGACCGGGTGGATTGTAGCTCCGGTGCGGGCGGACCAATCACTCTGCAGACTCGATGTATATGGCTAGACTCAGAGGGTGGACCAGGTGGACTGTTGGCCGGTGCGGCGGACCAGTCACACAGTAGACCCGAAGTGCATGGTTGTTCTATGTTTTGATATGATATGGCATGTTATGCGTGTATGGTATATGTGGTTGGTATTTTGGGGGTATCTCACTAAGCTTTCGGGCTTACAGTTGTGGTTTAATGTTTTTCATGTTCTTCAGGAGACCGTGGAAAGGCAAGGGCGTGATCGTACCGCTCCTCATGATTATGTTTTATGAAGTGATTCTGGGAAGACTCTTTAATAATTGTATTGAATACCTTTTTGTAATAACATTATGAAAATGGGTTGTTTTTGAAAAGTTAAAATTGGTTGAAATTTTATGGTCGTTACAATTAACCAACTACAAATCTTATTTAATCCAAACGATTGAAATAGGGAATTAATTAGTTTAAACAATTGGCCACTGGTTGAATTGATTAATTGTCTAAGGGTGATGAGTAATGAACATGAACCAAACCACGATAGTTGGTAACCAATAATAATTGATCTATCATTTAAGTAACCATAGGAATGAATTGGTTGAACCTAAACAGAAACCCTTTATTAAATATAGTGAATTTGTCATTTGCTTTAATTGTTTAGTTAGTTAAGTGTTTAAGTGCTGTGTTTAAGTTTCTAGTCTTGTTAAACTAGAGAAAAACCTTTTACCTTTATTACTTGCTTAGTTAAAATTAGTTATTAGATTAATTTCCGTTCCCTGAGTTCGACACCCTACTTATCCAACTATACCACTAAAAGACAGGTTCACTGCCTTTGTGTGCTTAATTTATTAACTAAAAGTAGGATTAAAACTGGCTCATTTGACACACATCAAGTTTTTGGCGCCGTTGCCGGGGAACGGTTCTAAATAGTTAATCTAATTCCTAATTTTTTCGATCCTTTGTGTGAGTTTACAAGCACAAAGTTAATTTATTACAGTTTAGTAGTTAGTAATTAGGTTTTAGCATCTGTTTTAATTTTATTATTAAGCTTAGTTTTTATTCAAAATTTCACTGCTACTCGCCAAGTGCATTCACACCTACTCGGCGAGTACAGCAGTATTTCGTAGTTAATTTTCGTTTTCATTAGTTGCATTTTTTGTTCTTTTTACGTTTTTATCTTGTTCTATTTCAGGGCTTTCATGACCAGAGTATCAAACACTCCGCTGGTACCCCCATTTGAAGATCCTGAATCCGCATTAAAAAGGAACAAAGGAAAGGATGTGGAGAGCTCGAATACACTTAAGAAGTCACCTTTGTCTAATTTGAAGACTGTTTTTGGGAAGAAAAAGAGCAGCAAAGCAGGTGCATCCAGCACATCTTTAGCAAGTGAAGACCCGATCAAGGAAGACACCAAGTACGTGACGGAGGAGGAAGAAGAACCTACATACGGGCACGAATCTGATTCCGGCGACGAGTTAGCTCTTACCATGGCTAACATTGATGAAATCCCCATGGGGGAATGGAAGAAGAGGATGTGCGACGACATTGGCCCGGGACTTGTGCAACCCATAATTCCCGCAACTGCTACTTCTGAGCTCAAGGGTCATCTCCTATCTTTACTTATGGAAATTCCTTTTTATGGAAAAGACCATGAAGATGCCTACAAGCATTTGGATGAAGTCAATGATGTAGCTGATTACTTTAATGTTCCAAATGTGCCTCGCGAGACTCAGCTATTTCGCATGCTTCCAGTAACATTCAAAGGTGCTGCAAAAGACTGGCTCAAGTCACTTCCTCCCGGATCAGTCACCACATGGGCCAAGATGAAAGAAGAATTCATTTATCACTTTTGCCCACCTTCCAAGATAGCTAAGTTGAAGAAGGCCATTGCCAACTTTGAACAGCAAGCTAGAGAGTCGCTATACGAAGCTTGGGAGAGGTACAAGAGTTTGTTAAGAAATCGTCCGCACCATGACCTTAGTAGCCAGCAAGAAGTCTCCGTCTTCTATGATGGAGTCAATGTCACAACTAGGAAATTACTTGACTCGCAAGGCCCGCTCACAAAGAAGCCACCCCCGGTGATCAAGGAATTGATTGAAGAATTGTCTAAGCACTCTAGAGAATACCACAACCCAAGAAATGATGTTACTAGGGGAGCCGCATATCCAGCTACTGAAGACTTGTCCGCGGGCATGGCTATGCTAAAAACCATGGATAGGAGGATGGATAAAATGGATCAAACGATCCATGTTATTTGGGTGGGGTGTGACAACTGCAATGGGCCTCATCTTACTAGAGACTACGACTTGGATGAAGATGGCAACAAGAAGGTGCAAGTTTGTTACTCAAGTGGAGACCGATATGATGAAGATTGGCAAAAACCAAAGAAAGAGTGGCTCCCTTATGAAGAGTACAAGAAGGCTAAGGAGGAGAAGTTCAGGCAGAAAGGAAGAGGTTTTACCATAAGGAGGAGCCGACACAAGAAAGAAAACCAAGTTTGGAAGAAATACTTACCAAATTTGTAGCTGCTTCAGAAAAGAGACATAGTGATCATGATGATGCAATTCAAGAAACAAGAACTATCCTAAGAAACCAGCAAGCCTCTATCCACAACATAGAAACGTAGCTAGGACAACTTGCTCAACAACTAAACCACAGATCACCAGGCGAACTTCCTAGTAAAACCAAAAATAACCCACGAGGCATGCACATAAATATAGTTACAACAAGAAGTGGGTAAATAATCACTCCTCTGGCCCCTATTCAGAATGAAGCACCCAAAGAATCACAGAAGAAGGAAGCAGAAAATCAAAATCTCCAATCTGACAGCTCTACTCGCCAAGTACAAAATATGGACTTGGCGAGTCCACTACCAATTCCGAAGGATCAGATCCCTGAAAAGCTTTACCAGCCGCCATTTCCATACCTAGCGTGAGCTAACAAAGAGAAGCAGGAAGAGGAGTACCAGAAGTTTCTAGATCACATTAAAGCTCTTCAAATTAACATACCCTTCATTGAAGCTGTCGTACAAATTCCCAAATATGCAAAGTTCCTTAAGGAACTTCTCACTAATAGAAGGAAGATGGAGGAAGTGAAGAAGGTAGTCCTCAATGAAAACTGCTCAGCTGCTATGCTAAATAAGCTACCAAAGAAGAAGGGTGACCCGAGGAGCTTAACTTTACCTTGCCAATTTGGCAACTTGGCTACCATTCATGCTTTGGCCGATTCGGGAGCAAGCGTAAACCTCATGCCGTATTCATTCTTCAAGAAGCTTGATCTCCCGGAACCAAGACCAATTCTCATGGTGATGCACTTAGCAAACAAGACAGTCACTTTTCCAAGAGGCATATGTGAAGACTTATTGGTCAAAGTGGACAAGTTTGTATTTCCCGCTGATTTCATCATTCTAGACATGGAGGCTGATCCTCAAGTCCCAATCATCCTTGGAAGACCCTTCCTCAACACGGCATGTGCTATAGTAGACATGAGGGACTCAAAGCTCACTTTGCGGGTAGGAGAAGATTCAGTCACGTTTGGGGTAGATCAAGCTATGAAGTATGCAAGGAATAGTGACGACACGACATTCTCAATTAACATGCTTGATGAATTGTTGGAGGAATGCATAAGTGAAGATTCCGGCAAGTTCACAATTTTTGATGAAGAATTCGATGCAGAAAAAGACTTAATGGAGATCGAAAGGCTGTTGGAAGAAGCTGAGTTTGAAGAATTGGTGAAGCAATCTGACAGCTCTACTCGCCGAGTAGGGCCGAGCTACTCGCCGAGTTCATCCTTAGAAAAATCAGAATTCGTAAATGCAGCTACCAACTCGCCAAGTCCTTTGCCTGCACTCGGCGAGTACAACAATCAAAACCCAAAAACAGAGCTCAAAAAGCTACCAGAACATTTGGAGTATGCCTTCCTTGAAGATGGCCATCAAAAGCCAGTCATTATAGTCTCTGACCTTTCCAAATCTGAAAAGGAAGAACTAGTGCAAGTTTTGAAGTAGCGAAAGCAGGCCATAGCATGGAGCATCACCGACATCAAGGGAATAAGCCCCTCATATTGCTCTCAAAAGATTAATCTGGAAGAAGGAGCAAAGCTGGTTGTACAGCATCAAAGAAGACTAAACCCAAATATGCAAGAGGTGGTCAAGAAAGAAGTGGTCAAGCTTTTAGATGCGGGAATCATATATTCCATTTCCGATAGCCCGTGGGTGAGTCCGGTCCAAGTGGTGCCCAAGAAAGGAGGGATGACGGTCATAACCAACGAGAAGAATGAGCTTATTCCGACACTAACGATAACAGGTTGGAGAGTGTGCATCGATTATCGAAAGCTAAACGATGTCACTCGTAAAGACCATTTTCACTTACCTTTTATTGATCAAATGTTAGAATGATTATCGGGCCATAGTTATTATTGCTTTCTAGACGGATTCTCGGGTTATTTCCAAATACCCATAGACCCAATGGACCAAGAAAAGACCACATTTACTTGCCCAAGTGGGACTTTTGCTTATAGACGCATGCCCTTTGGGCTATGCAATGCACCTGCAACATTTCAAATGTGCATGATAGCCATATTCCACGACATGGTGGAAAAATTCATGGAAATTTTTATGTACGATTTTTCTGTTTTTGGATCTTCCTTCCATGATTGTCTCACAAATCTTGACCTAATGCTTGCTAGATGCGAAAAGACCGATTTGGTCCTCAATTGGGAAAAATGTCACTTTAGGGTCAAGGAGGGCATAGTTTTGGGCCACAAAGTTTCTAAATTGGGAATTGAAGTGGATCGGGAAAAGATTGACACCATTGCCAAATTACCCCCACCAACTAATGTGAAGGGCATTAGAAGTTTTCTAGGTCACGCGGGTTTTTACCGGCGTTTTATAAAAGATTTTTCTAAAATAACTAGACGTCTAACACAATTACTCCTAAAAGATGCACCATTTAATTTTACTAAAGAGTGTTTAGAGGCATTTGAATTACTAAAGGAAAAATTAACTAATGCCCCGATCATTATTGCACCAAATTGGAATTTACCATTTGAAATCATGTGTGATGCTAGTGACTTTGCATTAGGAGCTGTCCTTGGTCAAAGGGTTGATAAGCACTTTCGACCCATATATTATGCTAGCAAGACTTTAAATCCAGCCCAAGAAAATTACACTACCACAGAAAAAGAATTATTAGCTGTTGTGTATGCTTTTGATAAATTCTGTCCTTATTTAGTTTCATCTAAAACAATAGTTTTTACTGACCACTCTGCTATCAAGTATTTATTTGCCAAACAGGATGCCAAGCCAAGATTGATACGATGGGTTCTACTTCTTCAAGAGTTTGATATAGAGATACGAGACAAAAAGGGAATGGAGAATGTAGCAGCTGACCACTTCTCAAGGCTTGAAAACCCGCGATTGCAAGAAGATAGAGTTGGAGATGATTTTCCGGACGAGTACATTATGGTGACCGTGGGAGAAGAACCATGGTTTGAAAATATAGCTAATTACTTAGCTAGCAAATACATCCCAAAAGATCTCACAAGTCAACAAAAGAAGAAATTCTTTTCCAAGATAAAGTATTACTTTTGGGATGAACCATATCTTTTCTGAAGCTGTGCTGATGGAATTATACCAAGATGCGTGTTCGGGAATGAAAGCCGGAAAATATTGGAGCATTATCATAGCGGGCCCACGGGTGGACATCATGGAGCACATTACACTGCTAAGAAGATCTTTGACATTGGGTTTTACTGGCCCACGATTTTTAAAGATGCAACCCAATTTGTCAAAGAATGTGATGCCTATCAAAGAGTGGGAAACATTTAATCTCGAAATGAAGTGCCACAATATAGTATCCAAGTGTGTGTGGGGGGTTGATTTCATGGGACCATTTCCCATGTCTAAAGGCAACAAATACATATTGGTGGTGGTGGATTACGTATCCAAGTGGGCAGAGGCACAAGCTTCGCCAACTAATGACGGTCGGGTGGTGGTGCGGTTTTTAAAGAAGTTATATTAAGATTTGGGGTCCCGAAAGCTCTTATAAGTGACCGAGGCACTCATTTTGCCAATGATCAACTAGAGAAGGTGCTAAGGAAATATGGGGTAACCCATAAATTTTCTACATCCTACCATCCACAAACTAATGGACAGATCGAAGTGACAAATCGAGCTTTAAAGAGAATCTTGGAGAAATCGGTGGGGAGCAATCGAAAAGAATGGTCGGATAAGCTAGACGATGCACTTTGGGCCTTCCGTACAACTTTCAAAACCCCTATTGGTACTACACCATATAGGTTAGTTTATGGAAAGCAATGTCATTTGCTGGTGGAGATAGAGCATAAAGCTTTTTGGGCTTTAAAGATGTGCAACTTCAATATGGAGGAGCTCAAGAACAACCGGTTAATGCAAATGAATGCTCTTGAGGAACTTAGAAATGATGCATACACTAGTTCTTTGATCTATAAAGAGAAAACTAAGAATTGGCATGACAAGAGGATCAAGGAAAATAAAGAATTTCATGAAGGCCAAAAGGTATTGCTCTTTAATTCAAGGCTAAAACTCTTCTCGGGAAAACTCAAGTCAAGATGGGATGGTCCTTTTCTGGTGAAGACGGTGTTTCCACATGGTGCTATAGAGCTATTGTCAAAAGATGGAACACCTTTCAAGGTCAATGGACATAGGGTCAAAAAGTATGAAGAAGGAGTCCCAAGGAATGAAGGCATGGAAGAGTTGATGTTGCTGGAAGGGATTGCAGCCACGTAGAGGGGTAGGAGTCCAGCTAATGACTCCTTAAAAAGAAGTGCTTCCGGGAGGTAACCCGAGTTTAGAATTTGCATTTTCTTTCCTTTACTTTCTTTTTAATTATTTTAGGATTTTCTTTCTCATTCGTCTTCTTCTGAAAATATAATTGCTTGAGGGCAAGCAATGCCTAGAGTGTGGGGTGGAGGGTTAAAAATGAGAAAAAAATTCAATTATTTTCAAACTGCAAGGTTTACTCGCCGAGTAGGTACGAGTACTCGGCGAGTACTTGCCAAAATGAACCATAAAACGTGTAAAAGCATTTTTACTTGGCAAGTAGCCAACTTACACAGACAGTATAAATCTCAGAAATAAGGGTTTTCACCCATTTTACCTACACACTCGCCGTGCACAGCCTCCTTCAAGCGATTTTCGTGATTTTTTTCGAGTTTTGCTTAATCCTCGACTTTCAAGCGAAACGGTATGATCTTTACACTTAAAACTCATCAAAGGTTCAAGCTTTATCACTGAGTTGCCCCTATTTTGTCTAAATTCAGATTTAGGGGTTTCCTCAAATTCTAGGGTTTTAATTTTACCATGAATTAGGAGATGTTAGGAGAAATTTCTTTTGGATTAGTAGTTATTGGACTTAGTACAGCAAACCTGAACGACCCAAAGATCAAACAACTTATCAAACAATGACAGAAAATAAGAACAATAAAGATTCACAAAGAAAAACTTTTCACTAAGAATCATAATCTCACAAAGAGATTATCGTATGCACAAAGCGGCTATTAGGGTTTATGAAAACGCGTTACCTATTACAAACTGATACAAAAGATTATATACTACTATTCTAGACAATCCCTATAAATCAGGGATATGCCAGCTAACTAATTTACGCTAACTATGGAAACAAGATAAATACAAAAACTGTTACAACGTGCTGAATAAAGATATATACTGATCAACTGAGATTCTGATGTTGATGCTGACGCTGAGTCATGTGCTGATGCTGATAGACTAATTTCAAACATCATCATATTTCAAGGTTTGACCTTACAATCTCCCCCAATATGATGATGTTCAAAACCAACTAGATTAGAACACCTCTGGACAAGAATTCTTCATACTCAGCTTCAGCTTCTACTTTTACTGGCTAGTAGGGACTGTCCAGCAGCTCCTGTCTTCTATTCAGCAATTCCATAGCAATTAGAATATGAAATTCTCTAGAAAGATCTTGATGGCTCATGCACATTTGTCTTATGCCAACGAGATGAGTTGTTGGAGCCCTTGGAATCTCAGCAGTTCGCTGAAAACACATTTTTCTGTTTTTGTCGAGATAGAACATTACGTGTTCAGGAACAGAGATAAACTGATGTTGAACAGGCTCAACACCAATGGGAAGAGAGTTGTTTAATTTAGTAGCACCAAAATTCAGAACCAACACATCTTCACCATCAACCTGAAACCTGGTTTTCCTGTTTCTTGGAATTGAAGAGCTTGAGCCTTGCTGCTGAGGACGTTCTTGGGGAACTAGGTCTAAACGCTGAACTTTCTTAATCAGCAAGTGGAGAGCACAAGTCAATTCTGATGAAAGAGCTGAAGTTTGCTTGGATGCCAGCTCGAGCAATTCCATCCACTCAGAGAGACCATATTTTATCAGCTCATCCCTCTTGACAACTTCAGTGTATGGGTGTTGAGGACCTTGACAGGTGATCAGTAAAGTGAGAACTTTCTCGTTACGAGGCTTTGATGCTTTGACTTTAATGATCTTATCACTGCTCACTCTTCGTTTATGAACATCTTGAAATCTCTTTCGATCAATCCTGTCGAGAACACTATCAGTCTTAGACTTACTGCTGCTAGGAGGAGGTTGAGAAGATTTGGATTTGGACTGATATTCTAAGAATTTTTGCATCTGAGCTTCAAATGATCCTTTGGCCTGAAGTTTATGCTGAATAAGAGATTCATCAGCTTGAGCAATATTCTTCAGAAGCTGAGCTTTATTGGCTTCATCAAGAATTTGCTTAACTTGATCAGGAGACATGTTCCATTCAGCCGCCAAATTGGATATGCTGACAATAGACTTAGGTTTCTTGCTGGGAGAAGGATTGTCAGCATGTGAATCAGAACATACAGTATCAGCTTCTTTACGCTTTCGAGACAGAGGAAGAAGATCCTCACTAACAACATCGGAGTCTTCACCTTGAACTGGTACTGTGGGATCAATGAAATTCATGTCCAACATCTGACACTCATCATCCTGTTCTTCTTCATCATTAGGCTCACTATTTTCAGTAGATTTTTCAGTTTCAGCTCCTATTTGTTTCTCAGACACGTGCACAGGCTGTGGTGGATCGGTCTGTTTCAGCACGTTCCCCTCAGATACATTCTTAATAGAATCAGTTTCTCCCCCTTTTTGAGCATCATTATCATTTGGGCCAGGGGTAGGAGTTGACAGAATAACTCCTTTCAGTTGTTGAACATCAGCTTCAATACGAAGGAGACGTTGACTCATGTCTCGAGTCAGTGTAAGAAGCTCATTAAAGGCTGAGGATGGGATTTGGATGAACTGAGTACCTGGAAGCTTTTGTGATTGATGTTGCTCCCCCTGAGAAGGGTGCTCCCCCTGAGTGGTTGCTCCCCCTGAGCAGATGGCTCCCCATGAGCAGATGGTTCCCCATGAGCAGATGGTTCCCCATGAACCGAGTGAAGTTTTTCAGTGACAGAGATGGTATGGTGAGAAAGCTGAGGAGAGATTTGACCATCTCTTGGACTAGGATTATCTGGAATGTCAGCATTAGTGTCGTTTATATTATCAGGTCCTTCGTCAGTGTCAGCGTTAAATGATGGAACTGTATAAGGATGTGTGATCCACTCTCGCATCCGATCAAAAATGCCGATGTCATTGGCTAGAGGATCAACTTGGTACATTCGAACTGACTTTTGTGGGCATGGGATGGGGTTTCCAGAGTGTGAGTAATAGGCCTCAGCGAAAAATTTGTCCAGAACAAGAGCAATCCAATGAGGAAATGGAACATGATCAGCTGTTACATTGGCACGAAGAAGTTGAACAAGCTGATCAAAAAAGAAGTCCCCATAATCAAGTCATTTGTTGAGAAGAAGAGAACATACCACTTGTTGCTCATAAGTGCTCAGTTGATCACCACTTCGAGACTTATGACCCACACATTTTCACAGAGCACCAGTGACGAATTTCCATCCTGGAGTCATACATTGACGCATAATGAGAGCTGATCGAGTACCAACCTTTGAGTGATCATATCCCAGTTGATCAAATAAACGTCGACAACGTTCAATAGGAGGAAGTTCGGAGAAGGGTTCAAAGATTGGTAACCTGAGCGCAGCACTGAGGAGGTCAGCGGTAATAAAGATTGAGTGTCTTCCACGGCCAATAGTCCTGGAGATGACTTTGTTTTCATCATTGATTGTTGCAGTGTAGTAGAACTCACAGACTTGTTCAGGAAAGAACTCTGATGGAACGTCACTGATTGCGTATCGGAGATGGCAGGAGGCTAGAAAATTAACAAAGTCATCAAGTCCAAGACCTCGATGAACATCTGGAATGTCAGGGTTGAAGACAACGTTGGTGGCTTTGATGTATATTGGAAGAGGAGGAGAGTTTGGAGCAGGGATTACACTTCATGAAGTGGAGGAGAAGGAGAATAGTGATGCCGCCATTGAAGAATTTTAGGATTCTAGGGTTTTGAAAAGAAACGAAGGAAATTTGAATTGTGGAAGGAAGGTTTGAAAAAGAGGAGGAAAGAGGTTTAAATATGGAACGAAACGGGTTTTAAAAGGTAATGATTATCTTATTCAAAAATAACTGCGTATCGTAACAACCTGTCAAATCAGAAAGATAGCCGTTCGGTAAAAGAGCCGTTAGACTGAAGATGAAACGACAATCAGTATCTGTGGAAGCGCTGAGATCAGTGTCACAAAAGTTACATGCTGAGGATGGTTCTCCGTCAATTCAAGGTACAACTTGCTTGATTAAGGCTATCAAGGAGGTTGGTGCGTGTGATAGATACTAGTTACATTATCTAACCATCGGCACAGAGTGTTGTGTCTTTATCAGTGAGTGGTTCGTCTTACTGAATCATTAGACACTGAGTGAGAAGAAGGTAAAGAGAGGATTGTTGCGTGTGATAGACTGTGGTGTTTTGGTCTAACCATCGGCAAAGACTGTTAGACTCTCATCGGCGTGTGTTTTGTCACACTAAATCACAGAACCAGTGAAGATTGGTAAGAAGAGATAGTTGCGCGTGATAGATCTTGGTGCTTTGATCTAACCATCGGCAAAGAGTTTCAAGTTGTTATCAGTGTATGGTTCAATACAGTGAATCATTCAACTTTAGTTTAGAGGATTTGAAGAAGAGAGAGAGATAAGAGATCAAACCAAGTACTCAGTATGAAAATATCATCAGCATGTCATCATCAGCAAAAAGTACATCAGCTTATATGACAATAGCAAACATTAGCAAAATAAATTACAAAGAAATCATTCCAAGTTCTCCAATAATGTGAGCAGTTGTTTGAGAATCCAGTGCCTTGGTGAAGATATCAGCTAGTTGATTTGAAGTCTGGACATGTTCAAGAACAACCTTGCCTTTCTCAACATTATCTCTGATGAAGTGATGTCTGATTTCGATATGTTTTGTCTTTGAGTAATGAACAGGGTTTTGTGTGATCTGAATGGCACTGGTGTTATCACAATATATGGGAGTCTTTGTGAACTTGAGCCCATAGTCTAGAAGCTGATTCTGAATCCATAAGAGTTGAGCACAACATCTTCCAGCTGCAACATACTCAGCTTCTGCAGTCAAGATAGCTACTGATGTTTGCTTTTTGCTAGACCAGCTGATGAGACGATTTCCAAGGAAATGACATCCACCTAATGTACTCTTTTTGTCTAAGTTGCATCCTGCATAGTCTGAATCAGTGTATCCAAAAAGTTCAAATGCTGAGTCGCGAGGATACCACAATGCTAAGTTCTGAGTCCCCTTCAAGTATCGAAAAATACTTTTGACGGCCATGAGATGAGACTCCTTGGTGTTAGCTTGGAATCGAGCACAGATAATGGTTTCAAACATGATATCAGGATGACTTGCAGTGAGATGCAGAAGAGATCCAATCATTCCTCGATAAAGAGAGTGATTGACATCAGTGCCAGTTAGATCAGCGTGCATCTTATCAGTCTTGGACACCGGAGTGGAGGCTGGTTTGCAGTCACTGAGAGAGTACTTAACAAGCAGATTAGAAATATATTTACTTTGGCAAATAGAAATACCTGATCTTTGTTGCTGAACTTCAAGACCTAAGAAAAAAGTCATCTTCCCCATCATGCTCATTTCGAACCTTTGAGACATGATCTCAGCAAATTCCTTGCTCAGTTTCTCACTTGGAGAGCTAAAGATAATCTCATCGACATAGATTTGAACAAGTATCATGTCTGAGCCTTTGTTTTTTTGATGAAGAGAGTGTTGTCGATTACTCCTCGTCTGTATCCATTTTCAAGAAGATACGATGTCAGCGTCTCATACCAAGCCCTGGGATCTTGCTTCAGTCCATAAACAGCTTTGTCTAGTCGGTACACATAATCCGGGTGATCTTTGTGAACAAAGCCTGGGGGCTGACTGAGGAATACTTCTTCTTCTAACACAACATGAAGAAATGATGTCTTCACATCCATCTGATAAACAATGAAATTCATGTAGGATGCGTATGCGAGAAACAGTCTGATTGCTTCAATGCGAGCAACTGGAGCAAAGGTTTCCCCGTAGTCGATGGATTCAATTTGAGTGAACCCTTGAGCAACAAGCCATGCTTTGTTGCGAGTAATGATGCCATCTTTATCAACCTTGTTGCAATAGACCCAGCGTGTTCCGGTGATGGTCTTTCTTGATGGTCTGGGAACAAGAGTCCAAACCTTGCGCCTTTCGAACTCATTCAGCTCGTCTTGCATGGATTTAATCCAATCAGCGTCTTGAAGGGCTGAGTGTATCTTGTCAGGTAAGATCATTGAAACGAAATTAACATACATACAGAAATTATTAGATACACGAGATCTGGTTCGGACACCATCATGAAGATTCCCAATAATTTGATTAACAGGGTGATCTCGATGTTCAGGAGCTGATACTGATTCCAATGGATTTGACGCTGAAGTGTTATTACTGAGAGGAACAGCAGTTGCAGGAGACTCTTCAGCTTCAAGGGTTTCATCAGCATCTGACGAATTAGTTGATGATCTAACTGCAGTATCTTGATTCAAGGAACTTGGAACTGGAACGATAGAATCAGAAATAGTAGCTTCATCTTCAGCATGAGGAACTTCATCATATGGGCAAGAAAGAAGCTCTTGAAAAATAGAGGAAGAATGAGTGACTTTTTCATCAGTGTATGATTCCTCATCAAACTTCACATGAATGGATTCTTCAATGTACTGCCTGTTCACATGAAAAACACGAAAAGCCTTTGAAATAGATGAGTACCCAAAAAAAATACCTTTGTCAGCCTTAGGCTTAAATTTTGTTCTTGGATCACGCTGATTAAGAATATAACAAATACATCCGAACACGTGAAAGAAGGATACGTCCGGCTTTCGACCTTTTAGCATTTCATATGGTGTCTTCTTGTGAATCCTGTGAATTAGAGATCGATTTTGAATATAGCATGCTGTATTAACAGCTTCAGCCCAAAACGACATAGGAAGACCAGCATGAATCATTAAGGTCCTTCCTGCCTCAATCAGTGTTCGATTTCTTCGTTCAGCAACTCCATTTTGTTGAGGAGTGCAAGGAGCTGAAAAGTTTTGCCTAATGCCTTTATGATCACAAAATTCTTCAAGATTTGAATTCCGGAACTCAGTGCCATGATCACTCCTTAGCTGCTTAACTTTGAGACCCGTCAGTGTCTCATTTTTACGAATCAGCGAGATAACTTCCTGTCAGCATGACTTTTCTTTTTCAGGAAAACCACCCATGTAAATCGAGTAAACTCATCCACAACCACTAGAGTATACTTATTTCCTCCTTGAGAACGAACATGAATAGGTCCAAACAAGTCCATGTGTAGTAAATGAAGAGGAACAGATATGCTAGAACATGACTTAGGTTTGAATGATGACTTGGTTTGTTTTCCTTGTTCACACGCTGAGCACATCTTGTCTTTTACAACGCTAAATTTTGGGAGACCTCTAACTAGATCTTGATTGGATATTTTGGATAGATTCTTAAAGTTCAAATGAGAGAACCTTTTGTGCCAAATCTAGCTGAGATTGGTTTGAGACTTTGTAAAGAAGCATTGCATCAGCGCCTTGTCACTTGAGAACATATCAAGAACATATATATCATCTTTTCTACTTGCTGAAAGTACGATGTTCTTGTCAGTGTTGACAACTCTTCCTTCCTTCTTTGTGAAGTGAACTTCATAATCAGCATCACACAGTTGGCTGATGGAGATAAGATTGTGTTTGAGACCCTTTACATATCAAACGTTTTGAAAAACCACGTTATTGCACTTCATATTTCCATATCCTTTAGTGAACCCCTTTCCATTGTCTCCGTATGTTACTGCAGGACCAGTTTTCTTGACATAATCTTCTAGGAGAGACTTGGATCCTGTCATATGTCTTGAGCAACCACTATCTAAGTACCAAAGATGCTCCTGACCTGCAGTGCTGAGAAACTAGTTAGAACACACTGACCCATTCGAAGATGGGTCATTCACAAAGTTATTTGATAATAAGTTATAACATTCTTTAGGAAGACAGTTTAAAGAATTTGACTTAAGAGTCCATTTTTCATTTCTAACTTTAATGTTATTAGCTCTTAAAGATGTTTCATCAAATGAACATTCACTGATCTTATGAGAGGTATCACCACATCTGTAACAAACTCTAGTACCAAAGTTCTTCTTGGTGATCATATTTCTAGACTTGTAAGATTCACCAAGTGAACTTTGAATCCTTTTGTTTATCATTGAATCACAACTGAATTCAGTGTCAAATAAATTATGATCAGTGATATATGCGGAGCTGACATCAGTATCTGATTTGGACTTATTCACAGAAGCATGGACTTAAGTTGTTCATGAACAGCGTGAAACACTCCATTTGAGATAGGGAAGGCAATAATATTCTCAGTGAGAGGAGTTGGTCTCACAAGATGTGTAGGGTAAGAGGTTGGATCAATTCCGGTAATTTCAACATCGCACTCAGTGACACCATTAGAGTTAGTAACACAATATTCATCAATTAGACTCTGATTAATAAAAGAGTTACTGACAAACTTGTTTTTGAAATTGTTTTTCACCTCATTCATGGAATAAAATTCAGATTCTTTTTCTTGTGATTTAAAAACCTTTTCAGCTTCTGCAAAGTTACCCCCAAGAATTTTCTCACATTAATGTGGAATTTGAGTAGAAATAATATAATTAGCATTTTTGTGAGATTTTGCCCAAATTTGAAGCACAGTTTGTTCTTTGATCAAAAGATCTTTAATATTATCAATTTCAGCAGACAAAGATGAGTTTGACAAACTAGTAATTCTAAGATTTTCCTAAGTGGAATCAATAATGTTATTTTTCATGGATATTTCAGTTTTAAAAAGATCAAGTTGATTTTGCAAATCCCTTATTGTTTGATTCTTCTTAGAATTAAGAACACCCAAATACTCAAACATTTTGATTTTTTCATTCATTGAATAAGAAACAAAGTTTTTAACCTGATACATTGAAGGAGAGTCAGTGTTGTGCTTCCTGGAATATTCAACTGCATCAGACATATCAGCATCAAATGTACTTGTGTTGTTTTCACAATCATCAGTGTCTTCTATCTTTACCATCAGAGACTTAACTTCATCATCTGAGGACTCCTCATCAGTCTTCCATTTTTCTTCTTCAGCAACAAGAACTTTATGTTCCAAGTTCTCTGCTTTCAGTTTCTCAACCAACTTGTTGTACTTCTGCTTCCAATATTCATCCGAGCTTTGGGTTTTTTGTTTGCATTCTTTTGCAAAATGATCAGTGCTCCCACAGTTAAAGCACTGAGCTTTCCCTTTCTTATCAGTACCATGCTTTTTATCAGCGTCTGATCTTTTTGAAAATTTACCACCCATCTTCTTCTGAAACCTTGAGAAGTTTCGGCCTGATTTCTCAAAAGTCTTTACAATCAAAGCCGCACTAGCTACAACCTTTTCGAGATCATCAGTGTCACTTTTAGAAGAATCAGTGTCTGAATGGTTTTCAGTGTCTGACTCTGACACTTGCTTTTTGTTTGAGAATAAAGCTACAGATGATTTACGCTGAGAATCCTTCATTAGCTCCTTTCTCTGAAGCTTGGATTCCTCATAGTATCGTAGGTTTCCATAGAGGCTTTGTAAGTCCATAGTGTTGATCTTCTCACTGTTTTTCAGCACATCAACATGGTTCTCCCAACTTGCACCCAGAGAATCCAAAAACTTCTGCACTAGAACAGTTCGATGCTTCAACTGATCTGGTCTCCGCAGATCATTAACAAGAGTATTGAACCTGTTAAAGGTTTGAGTCAAGGCTTCACCTTTCTTTGCAAAAAAATGTTCATACCTTCTGTTTAGGTCATTTATTTGAGTGGCCTTGACTTCTTCAGTGCCTTCAAAAGATACAGTTAGTGTATCAATCATCTCTTTTGCTGAGATGCAACTCTGAACCAGCCCAAAGATATTGTATGGCAATGCGTAGCTGATTGTAGCCCGAGCACGAACATCTAGACCATTTTTTCTTTTGTCATCTGCCGTCTAGTTTTCTCTAGGTGTTTTCTTCATAGCACCATCAGGAACGTTGTTTTTCAGAGGCTGATACATCGGAACATATGGGCCCTTTTCGACGATGTCCAACATGTCTTCATCTACCGACTCTAAAGCATATAGAGCCTTTATTTTCCACATAGCAAAATTTGTTTCATCAAAAGGAGGAATTTTAGCGGAAGGATGATTTGATGAGATTGACGAAGAAGAAGATGAAGCCATTTGTTTGATAAAAGAAACCTGCTCTGATACCAATTGAACGACCCAAAGATCAAACAACTTATCAAACAATGACAGAAAATAAGAACAATAAAGATTCACAAAGAAAAACTTTTCACTAAGAATGATAATCTCACAAAGAGATTATCGTATGCACAAAGCGGCTATTAGGGTTTATGAAAATGCGTTACCTATTACAAACTGATACAAAAGATTATATACTACTATTCTAGACAATCCCTATAAATCAGGGATATGCCAGCTAACTAATTTACGCTAACTATGGAAACAAGATAAATACAAAAACTGTTACAACGTGCTGAATAAAGATATATACTGATCAACTGAGATGCTGATGTTGATGCTGACGCTGATAGACTTATTTCAAACATCATCATATTTCAAGGTTTGACCTTACAAAACCCCTGTGCAAAATTGGGTGTTTTAGGTGACCCATATGTGTTCGACAGATTTTGTTCCCGCTGTTCATCCTACTCGCCGAGTAGGACATGAACTCAGCGAGTAGGAGGCTATACAGATCTGTTTATTTCGATTTTAATTGTTGGGTGTTGTTTGTTTGTGCTTTCTTAATGTTGTTATGCAGATACCATGTCCATAAGGGGTCAGTCATCAAGAGGGGGAAGCCAAGGGGACATCCCGTGGCTCTCGTTCCGCCAAATCACATCCAAATCGTCTAAAGCCCGTGCAAAAAACAAGTTGGAGGCTTTGAAACAGAAGGAGATTCATTTGCCCAATGCAGTGATTGGGATTGGTTGGGGAAAGTTGGTTTGGAAGAAGAGCTAACGCCATATTTGGTGAAGGAATGTAATTTGGGGGATTCAACCATCATATGTGATGGTTGGTTACAGCTATTCAAAATTCAAAAACCGGTCTATGCTGAATTATGTTGGGAGTTTTTTGCTACCATCTCATTCCGAGGTGGTAGTGAGTACTACAATCCCAATGTAATTTCTTTTTCTTTGGGTGGGGAGCTGCGACAATGCAGCATGGCATAATTTTCATGGAGGCTTGGAATCTATGAGCAAAGCACCATGTTGAATGAAGATTTTGAAACGTTTTTAGAGAATTGCCACAAGGATCTTCCCGAGGAAGTGGTTGCTTCTACCTGGTGGAGCACTATTGCTAACCGAGTGTACATCCCATCTACCACACAGGAGGGTCACATACGTTCACCAATCCACCGTCTCATTCATCGGTTCGTTACAAGCACGATCAATATGAGGAAGGATTGGGACAAGGTCTCGACCCTTGACATCTTTTATCTTTGGAGTATTATTACTCCCGATGTTTTCTGCAATCTCCCCTATTGCATAGCTAAGTATCTTGCGGAAGGGGCTGTTAAGGAGAAGATGAACTCCAAGATTAATGGAGGGATGTTTGTGACGAGGTTGGCAAGGTCATTTGGGGTATTAGATTTGCAAGAGTCAAGGGTGCTAACGGTCATTTATCCTCCTCCGTTCAACACTGCATTATATAGGAGAGGGAGGATTATGGAAAAGTTTGGTGATTCTTTTTCTATTCCTCATGCGGATGAGCCAGCTATCTCCAAGGAGCCGGGAAGGCGAGTGAGGCAAAGAAGCGAGCGGGCACGGGAAGACCCACCGGTTATTCCGGTGGAAGAAGAGAATGATGGATGGAATCAACTTGAGTACCGAAGCTACTTGGATGACATTGGAAGAGGGGTCAACTATAACAATCAATCATTTGAATACCTCTTCCAACAAATGAACATCGCACCAAGACCCGGACCCGGCTACCCCACATCATGAGTTGGGAAGAAAGGATGAAGAGAAGGCATGAAGGAGGAAGTGCAGCTGGAGGAGCTAATATGGAGGAAGAAGAATGAAGAATGTTTCTTTTGTGTTTTTTAATTTATTTTCGTGATGTTTGATTTGAACAACTTGAACTTGGATGATTTTATTTCTTGTTAGGACTTTTGTTTTGGTTGCTTTCACTTTTGTCTGCATTTTTTTCAGGATTGAAAGGTTAGGAAGCATATTAAAGTGATTAAGGGTCAAGGTTGAAGTAGGAAAGTGAGGAATTTTCAAGTAAAAGTGTGTGGTTTTGTCCTTAGGATTGAGTCCGTTAGAATTGAGAGTAATGGAGGGTGTTGCTGCTGAAGGATTTAGAGAAAGGGTCAAAGAATTATTCAATTTCAAAACCTAAATCAAGAAGAACACAAGCTGGATCAGTTTTGGCAACACAGCGCCTACTCGTCGAGTGCACAACTTCTACTCGGCGAGTACATGGGTCATTACACGTAATAATTGCAAATTAAGAGTTACTCACCGAGTACACGGTACTACTCGTCGAGTAGATTGACATTTTTCGAATTCCAGAGCTGTGTTGAGCATTTTCACTGCAGTACTTGTCCAATTTTTCATGAAGAATTGTTACTGGAGATTTCTAAGAAGCTTTTTCCTTGATATTTTCGAACTGTCAACCACACGAGACGAATGACACCCAAGACATGGATGAGCTGTTCCCATGTCTAAATTCAATTGAAAATGGAGCTGAAAAGAAGAGTTATCAACCTATCAACTACTACCCCAGGGGAGTTTGTTCCAATTCTCTCTATAGTTTGCATTTTTATTTTTTGCATGATATGCAATGAGGGCATTGCATAAAATAAGTGTGGGGTAGGGGGTTGGTCACATATTAGGAAATTTAGAATCTTAATTTAGGACTAATTTTAAAAAAAAAATTGCATACCAAAAATATTACTTAGGAATTAATTTAGAAAATTTTGGTAAAAGCAATTAGGGTTCCATGTTAGAATTGTGTTGATAATGCACGAAAACCTAAATGTTTAGTTGAGCCTATATACGTTCTAGTGCATTTGTGGCTTCCTTATTCTAGTGAAATCATGGGACAAAAACACGACCTCGCTCAGCCTGAGGGATGCAATATGTTTAGCATCGTGTACAAGAAATGTATCCAGGAAAATTGTTATCTGTACCTAATAAAGGTTGAAGTTGAGCGCCCCTGCTTAAGCATGTAGGGTTTTGAGTGAAAAAAGTGAGGTACATGTAAAGAGAGAGAGAGAGAGAGAGAGAGAGAGAGAAATTACAAGAAGAGTTTGAAGAATTTTTGGAGCATCAAAGTCAAATATGAAATCAGAAGATCAAAAATTCCAAAGAAGTGCAAAAAGTTGAAGATACCAAAAATCAAACAACAAAGTGGTGAATTCAAAGAGATGAAAGATCAAATGCCAAAGAAATGAAGAATTCCAAAGAGCTCCAATGTGGTATCATAAATTGTAATTATCTAGATTATGTATGCTTGGGTTGCTCAACCAAAAATACCTTGAGGTTAAGAGGTTTTCTGAGGATGGAATCGGAGGGATGCATAAAATGAGCATAGTTCGGGGTGAGTGGGCGAATGTTTATGAGGATTGTGAGTATTTAGAGTATGGGGGTATTTAGGAAAATTTTAGACACAAATGCATGCGTTGCGGTTTTGGCATAATGGCTGGGTTAGATTGGAGTTGTCATATGTGGTTCTAATGTGTTAAAATTCAGTTTTGCTTGGGGACAAGCAAAAGTCAAGTGTGGTGTATTTTGATATTTGCATAATTACTCATATATTTAGCATACATTTTTATTCATTTTTAGCTAATTATGTGTATAATATGGACAAAAGGTACTTAATAATGTTTAAATTTTGTTTTCAGTTCAAAAGACATTCTTGGAAGTGAAAGGGAACAAGGAGAAGCAATTAGAGACCAAAGAATGAAGAATGGGGGACAAAAGCATGGCTACTCGGCGAGTACACTAGAATATTCTAGAAGATAAGTCAAGACTCCTGGTATAAGACGGATAACAAGCATCTACTCGGCGAGTTGGGTCTGTTACTCGCCGAGTACACCCTATTTTGTGATAATTATAAATACCAAACCATTATCCGAATGGAGGAGACTTCTGGTGTTTTTGGAGCTTCACCTGCGATTGAAGAACCCTTGGGAGAGCTGAGAAACCCTAACCTTCAATCCTTTGAAGAATCAAGGCAATTTAGGTTAATCATTCCACTTTACCTTAGGAATTGAGCATGTTTAGCTTAGTTGAGTTTGTTTTTGAGTTTTTTTTTGCTATGACTATGAACTAAATTCGTTTTGTTTCTGTTGGGGAAGACCAAGTTACTCTTATGGTTTAATTATACTTTTTGATTGATTGTTATTTGGTGATTTTATTAAATTAAGTTTGTTAAAGAACCTTATGCATTAATCACAACTATTTTCTGTTAATTGGAAGGCAATTAAGCTGCATGAACATCTCTTAGTTGTTAACCTCATATGTTATGTGAACACTTCATCATATGCTTAGGAATAATGAATATGAAACTAGGATTAATTAGAGAATGGGTAAATTAATGGGTGATCTTGTTTGAGAAACCAACAAACAAGAGGTTAATTGAAACACCAACTTGATTAACCAATTACAAATCTTATTTAATCCAAACAATTAAACTAGGGATTTAATTAGTTTAAACAATTGGCCACTGCTTGAATTGATTAATTGTCTAAGGGTTTGGAGTAATGAACACGAACCAAACCACTATAGTTGGTAACCAATAATAATTGATCTATCATTTAAATAACCATATGAGTGAATTGGTTGAACCTAAACAGAAACCCTTTATTAAATCTGGTGAATTTGTCATTTGCTTTAATTGTTTAGTTAGTTAAGTGTTTAAGTGCTGTGTTTAAGTTTCTAGTCTTGTAAAACTAGAGAAAAACCCTTTACTTTTATTAATTGCTTAGCTAAAATTAGTTATTAGATTAATTTCCGTTCCCTGAGTTCGACACCCTACTTATCCAACTATACCACTAAAAGACAGGTTCACTGCCTTTGTGTGCTTAATTTATTAACTAAAAGTAGGATTAAAACTAGCTCATTTGACACACATCACTATACATATATATACATGCTTTTGACAGTATACATAAGTTGAAAAGAGGTTTTTTAATACATTTAAAGAGTTTTAAACAATAAATAAATAATGATTTGATGTCAGTTTATAAAACGAATTAAAAGTACTTTGTTTTGAAACACAGTTTGAAGTATATGAAATCCTTAAATGAAACATAGTTATAAATCACATGTGATTGATCTTATAACTAGCATGTTTTCTACTTGTATCCCCCCCCCCCCCATAATAGCATTTAAAATCATTTAAAAGATAAGTTTAAGGGGTATGAACTCACCTGAAGTGAGATATGCGAATGTAAGATCGGTAAAGGATGTTAAGCGTCAAGTGAGGACTTGAGCACACACGGATCCTATTTACCATATAATGACACATATATGCTTACAATTAGTGTTTATAACAGCTAACTAGGTAATGGAACAACCTTAGGGACTAGGAAACACTTGTACTGAAGTGTTAAACCACATAGGGTTGCATATATGGGGTGTAGGGCCTCACTTGGGAGTTTATGGTCTATATGGTATGAACCACATAAGTTTACGGCCTAAAGACCATTTCCTCATGAGTTTAAGGTCGTAAACTCATGGTACTAAGTGTCAAGTTGTGATTTAAGGTCTTATAAGTCAATATGAAGTGTTCTAGGCTCAAGCCTAAGCCCTAGGAAGGAAAGGTGGCACCAATGCACCACTAACTAGTGTTCACAGCCTAAGGACCACTTACCTATGAGTTTACGGCCGTAAACTCATGGTATCTTGTACCAAGTCAAAGTTTAAGGTCCCTAGCTGATGATAGAAGTGTTCTCGACTTGATCCTAAGGCTTGAGAGGTGATTCGGGCTCATTTGGACCGTTAGATTGAGTTTACGGCCCAAGAACATTCCTTGGCCATAAACTCCCTTTTGATTATGATTTCTTGATGAATTCTAAGTGTAAATTAGTTGATTCAAGCATATATCAAGCTTAGACAAGAGTACTTACAGTGTAGATGCTTGAAAGGGTGCTTAAGGCTCAAGAACACTAGTGTGTATTCTTGGTGTTCTTGGTGAAATGAAGAACACTTGATTTATCTATCAAATGAAGAGATTTCACGGATGAAATCACACACATACACTAGATAATGAAGTTTATTAACTAATCAAGAAAGAAAATACTTACTATGTTGAAGATCTAGTGATGATACTTGAGAGAGAAATGGGGCTAAGGGTTTGAAAATGGTTAAAAATTACATAAATAACTAAGTGTCACTTATGTACCCTGGAGTTTACGGCCGTAAACTCGAAACTCTTGGAGTTTTGGAACTTAAATGATGCATACTTTACCCTAAAGTATCCTCTCTCCAGTTATCTCTTGCAGTACTAGGCTTTAGAACACTCAAACTGACTCCAAAACTGCTAAAATTTAGGAATTGAAAGTTTGACTCTGATTGCATGCAGGGGTTGATATAAGATAATTAATTTAAATCACAAACAATTAATACCTTAAAAACCTGAAATCACTAGTAATTAACAATAAAAATTCTTAAGATTTTGAAATTTCACCATTTTCCAAAGTTAAGCATAACAAAAACCCATTATTTTTGTCTTTTAGAATTTTATCGTTCTTTTATTCATGAAACTTATTTTATTTTTAATATTTAATATATTAATAATTAATAAAAAAATTTATATAATATATGCGGTGCGGTGCTGTTTTTTTTAGCGGTTTTTGAAAACTAAAACAACACCGCACCACAAATTTGCGGTTTTTGAAAAACAAAAAGTTTACCGTCTGGTATTTATCATGGATGCGGTTTTACGATTAGTTTTAGTTACGGTACGGTTTTTATTTATCCTATTTTTTAATATTTTAAGGCGCCTATCTAAATCGTGCTCCATACATATAACATATATGGGCTTATCTCTGGGATGCTAGTCCAATTCCACTGGCGTAAAAGAGTTTATTCCAACTCCAAATAGATTCTAGAGTTCCAGAGCTATCAATTTGTTGAGAATTAAAGAAGTCCTTAATTACCTATAATAAGAAAGGTTGTGCAAGACTCATAAATTAACCTAGATTTCTTTCAAAAGTTTAACTTCAATTTTTAATTAGGTTTCATTTTGTTTCGATTTTTAATTTTATCATGTTACAATACTCATATTAAACATCCTTAATTAGGATGTTATATGTAATTTAATTAATATATATTAAATGAATTTTCACGTTTAAAAGAAAATAAACCTTATACCGATTCATTGCTAGTTCATGGTTTTTAACATTTACGGCCAAAATCGTTGTTTTTATCATCTAACGTTATTAAATAGTTTTTTATGTTGTAAAACAATAGAATGGAATCTAAGTGTAGATGAGAAGATTGAGACAGATGATGGGAGCAACTGTCAATTTTGCATCAGATCCAATACACTAAATATACAGCAGTATAGCACAGCAGCAGCTTAAAGAGGCAGTACAATGCCACTTATTTTCATCAAATTTAAAGCTTTGTGGTCCTATTTATTTAAACTTTAATAATTCGACAAAATAATTTTTGATATTATCTTTGACTTTTCAATTTGCATAATAGAAAAGTAGGTTTATAAGATTTACGTACTTTGATGTTTTGTTAGATGTATTTTGTTTGTTTTTTATATTGATTGGTTTTCTTTTTGCTTTTTTGATTTGTAAATAACGTAGATTCTATACTATATGGGCATCATCTTTTTAGAGTTAATCTGCATAAAAGCGTATATACTTAGATTCTATATTATGCCTGATTTGCGGATGTATTTACACCATTTTGATTATGTTTTTGTCTAAGTGGCTTCTTTTATTTGAGGTCAAGTTTGGACGATGTTGGATATTGATACTTTGAGTTTTATCACAGTTAAGAATTGGTTTAGCTGGACAGATCATGTGAAAATTAATGTAAGTTAAAGGAAATATTTTAACGCGGTTGTTTTCATTATGTTTTAGGTTCTTTGCATTTTTCACAAGTCTATGGTTATTGGAGCGATTATAGGGGTGACAATTATGACACGATATGATAGAAATACACGGCACGAAAAAAAAATTAGATGAAACTGAAATTTGAATTTGTGTTTGTGTCGTATTCGTGTTAAGTATAAAAAAGTCGACATCGTGTTGTGTCGTGTTCATATTCAAAATTCAACACGAAATTGATGACTTATAATTTGTTTATCGTGTTTGTAGTGTTTGTAGGGTTTGTCATGCTATGTACGATTAAATAATAATTAAATAAACTAATTATTATATTATGTTATTTTTGTTGTGTCGTGTCGTGTTGTGTTTGTCGTTTATTAATTGTTTTGTTTCCATGTTAGTTAAAAAACATGACATCGTATCGTGTCGTGTTCGTGTTACATAAAACATCGTCGTGTTGTGTCGAGTCGGACAAAAACACAACACGGTAGCCTGATTCGCAACCCCTAAACGATTAAGCCAAGGAAAAAGGAGTTATTTGACAAAATTGTTACACACTCATAGTTTTGATTTTAAATAATCACTAGGAAATTTATGTTTTTGACTATCCTTTAAATAAAGTGTCCAAATGATAACCAAAAATGAGAAATTTTTTCAAAGGCCATTTTTGTTTTTTACCATCTTCTATCGAAAGTGTCAACACGATAATCAATTTTATAAACCGGTAAGTTTCGTGTTATCTTATAAGTTTCAAAGCTAATTTTAACGTCTTATTTTCACAACCAAAAAATTTCATTTTGAATAAGGTGCACCTTCCTAATTATAAATCTGTTATTAAGAAAAAACATTTATTCCAAAATATATTTATCAAAAAATTAGAGTAATGTAAGAATCGTGAAATCCTCAATGTTGTTGATGAGTGTGTACAATCACACCATCGTCTTCCCGCGATCATCCATAGAACATGAAAAGATAAACAACTGGGTAAGCATAAAGCTTACTGAGTTTCCTCCAAAATTGTAACACCCCAAAGTTTGGAAAGTCAAGAAAGGAAAGAAGGCCCTAAATTTAAGAGGGACTCGACGAGTCAAAGGAAGGACTCGGCGAGTCGGAGCGGGATCCGGGTCGATAAGAAAGTGACCAACTCGACGAGTCGGCCAAGTGGACTCGGCGAGTCTGGTCTGTGCGAGGAAAACCCTAAATCTGGGGCTTGGAGCCTATTTAAGCATCTTGATCTTCTTCCTAGGGCTCCTTTACAGCCTCTTGCACCCAGAACGCCGCACCTTAAGCCCCCATTGTGTTCATTCAAGCTTTTAGCCATTTTGAGTGGTTTTAAGGAAGAAGAAGGAGTGGGAATCTTGGAGGCATCAAGGAGTGGCCTTGGATCTGAAGTTTGGGGAACATTTCAGAGCATTGGAAGGTATCAATTCGTTTCCTTCCTTTAGATCTTCTTTGGTTATGAGTTTTGGGGCTTTTAAGCCATGTTAAAGACCAATCTTGAGCTTGAGGTCCAGATCTGAGGTTGCTACCTCAGATCCATGTTTATTTTGGTATGTAACCCCATAAAGTATCAGCCATTGGGTAGAAATTGGAGTCTCTTGGTCCTAAACCCTAGCTATGGGTGTAATTTGTCTAGATCTTACTCTCTACACGTAAAGTTTGCAACTTTACGTGGGAAATAGGCTTGGGGAGGGTAGATCTATAGTTTGGAGCTCATGCATGACTCGGATGTCCTCTGCATGTAAGTGAATCTTAAGGGACTCGACGAGTCCTTCGAGTGGACTCGGCGAGTAGCTTGAAGATGAGGAGGAACTCGACGAGTGGGATGAACAGCTCGTCGAGTCGGATGAAGATGGGCATGAACTCGGCGAGTTGGATGAACAACTCGTCGAGTTGGATGAAGTTTGTCGTGTGCTCGGCGAGTCTGTTCTTAGACTCGGCGAGTCAGGTCGAGTGGTCCCAAACCCTTCGAGTTAAGTCTCGAGTCAGCGAGTCGAGCCAAGACTCAGTGAGTTGGACAGGTCAGGAATCGGGAATCAGTAGACTCGGCGAGTCAGGGGCTGACTCGGCGAGTAGAGTCGCGAGTGGAAGGACTCTGGACTTATGAACTCGGCGAGTCAGTAGGGTGACTCGACGAGTAGGGCTGACCTGGAAGGTTGACTTTGACCAGAGTTGACTTGATTGACCTTTGAAGGTCAGTTAGACTAAGTGTTGTGTTGATATTGGTAGCTCGGGAGCTAGCGGAGCAGCAGTTCGGAGTTAGTGGTCAGGTAGCGGTCAAAGGGGTGAGCAGCAGCAGTTCAGCAGTATCAGGTGAGTTACCTTCCAGTAGTGGTGGGTCTAAGGCCACAATGCCGGCTCACCAGTAGGAGACGTATGATAGATGATTGTCTTTGTGATATCATCTAGGTTTGCTACTACCTGATATGTTATATGCTAGCATGATATGTTGTACGTGATAGTAGTCGTGTTCGGTTGTTAGGACCGAAGGGTAGTCAGACACCCCAGATACGTCTGACAGTATGTGATGATATGTTTGCATGATGGCTTGTTATGCACATGTGATAGAGGTAGTATGAGGGGACCAGTCCCCGTGTTCGGTTGTTAGGACCGAAGGGTAGTTCAGGCACCCCAGATATGTCTGATAGTACGTTTATGTTATGATATATGTGATAGTAGCAGTAGGGGGTGGAATAGTCCCCGATGGTCGGTTGTTAGGGCCGACGGGTAAGTCAGCACCCCAGAATGGCTTGACATGGGTAGGTCAGCACCCCAGAATGGCTTGACATGGGTACGTCAGCACCCCAGAATGGCTTGACATGGGTAGGTCAGCACCCCAGAATGGCTTGACACGGGTAGGTCGGGCACCCCAGAATTGCCCGACAGTATGTATGTTATGTGATTGTATGGTATTTGGTACGTTGGGGGAACTCACTAAGCTTTGTGCTTACGGTTTTCAGTTTTTTTTTCAGGTACTTCCGGTAGCGAAGGGAGGAGCTCGGGGTGATCGCATGGCACACACCATAGATTAGTCAACCTGGGAATGTTTACTCTGATAATAAACATGTGTTTTGAAAACCTATACTCAGATTATGTTTTGGAATGATGTCTTTGGTTAAAGTAATGTTTATTTAAAAAGAAATTTTTGGTCTTAAATTTTGGATGTTATAAGTTGGTATCAGAGCCTTGGTTTGAGGGATTCGGGCATACTCTCGGGTGTGCCTGAACTCAAACTGAGGGGTCGGATGAAAAGTTTTCAAAATGTGAAAAGGTAGTTTTGTAAAAGGAATTTTGAGAATGAAAAATAGTTTTAGAAAAGCAAAAAGAATCCAGAAAGAAAAGAACTTTGAAAAGAGAAAAGAGGTGTGGTGCATGCAATCAACCGAGCTCGAGTAAGTACCCCAAAATACCCATACAAATTTATGTTATGATTATCAGTTGATAGAACAGCATGCTAGAATAGGACTAAGGATCTAGGGATGATGCCTTATGTGCCTGTTATTTATGCTTTTGAGCTGCATGATAGTGCTGATTTGGCAGTAGTAGGATAGCCTATTTAGGTTATGCCTGAGTTTACGAGTTTGTGTTGCATGCTAGTACAGATTCTTGCTATGTGGATATGATTGCTTGAGTATGTGGTGGTTAGATTTTCCCTTGGCCGAATGCTGCTTGCTTTGTGCTTTGTGGGACTATGAGTGATGGGAGTTAGCCATTAGGTGAATACATCACATCACATGTGATCAGGGTTGAATAATCTCAGAGTGTTGGATTTGGCCCTATTGCGCAGCTCTTGTCTGAGTCCAACCGTTGTAGGGGCGAGTCTTTTACTTGAAGGATTATCTGAGCCTCGTTACATGTGATGGTATTCAGGTGGTGACTAATTGGCATTACTAGGGGGCCTTCAGCAGCTGAGGACTGTGTGGGTAGAGTCAGAGGTTCCCTAGGGCAAGCCTAGGATGAGAGTAGCAGAGATCAGTAGAAGAGTAAAGGGGACTGTGTGGAGTTGAGGTAACTCTTGAGGAAAGTATGGATAGATGTGGAAGGTAGTAGGGGCCCATACTACTGAAAGCAGAGGATCCGTACCCGATTCAAGAGGGGCCAAGACGAAACCAGGAATGGGGTAGTGAGTGAGAAATTCCTCAGCAGTAGTATGTAAATTGATCAGGATTTTGTTATATTTTCAGCATGGTGACGTTGCGCGTGATACCAGTTAGCAGTTCAGGTGTCGAGGAGGGGTCTGGCTCGGGCTTCGGAGCCGGGCAGCTTGATGATCAAATGAGGGATTTCATTTCCGCAGAGATTACGCGCAACATCATTGATCAGACTCCAGTGATTTTTGGTTCGGTTAGAGAGGCCATTGTGGAGCTCATGGACAGTCATCTTGAGGCCTTTAAGGCCGGGTTAGTTTCAGGACAGATCGGGGCTCGTCTAGGTCCCGAATCTTATGGAGTTCAGGGATCCATCAGGGAGGGAGATCCCATTTCGAGTTCCTGCCATCAAGGGGTAGGGGTGAGTGGGGAATTCTGTCTCCAAGAGAGACCATTGCATGATTGGATAGTTGAGGAAGTTTCGCGAGCCATTTGCGGGGAGCTGCCCGACATGGTTGTGAGGATCACTGATAGATTGATAGCGAGGCTTCAGGATCAGACATCTGTTGTTCAGTTAGCAGGCGTTGCCGTTGGGGTAACGCAGGAGCGAGAGTCGGGCAGGGAGTCAGAAGGGAAAAGGAAAATCGATGAGACTCAGGTAGCAGTGGTAGTGTTGTAAGTCTGCGGGGGTAGCCGTAGCATTCACTAGTAGTCAGATGGCAGTAGTAGTGTTGTAAGTCTGCGGGGGTAGCCGTAGCATTCACTAGCAGTCAGATGGTAGTAGTGGTGTTGTAAGCCTGCGGGGGTAGCCGTAGCATTCACTAGCAACCAGGTAGCATGGGAGAGTTGTAAGTCCGCGAGCGTAGTCGCAGTCTTTTTTTTTTTGGTAGGTAGCGTGAGCGCGTGTTAGACGCGGGAAAGCAGTAGTACTCACCAGTTCGGGTGCAGCAGTGAGGATATGGGAATCCACGGGTTAGATTTCGGATTTCCCAAATAGATCAGTTATGGCTAAGTCAGCAATTTGGGCTATAGATCGTCACATCAGTTATGAGATCAGAGTAGCAGTGGGCCGATGGGGGTTCGGGTATGTTGCGGACTACCGTCAGTCTGAGAACCATCATGATTTTGTCGTGGAATTGATAATGTCAGGATGTGACGTATGGACCCGATCGGTTGGATCGGAAGGTTGCTAGAGCCACAGTGACAGAATAGCTAGTGGAAACTAGTCCTAGAGGAAGATTTCGTACAGAAGTCGTGGAAGAGACTAAGTAAGGAGTCCCTTGACTCCACAGTTAGGTTGGAGTTCAGTGCCTCAGGTAGCTCAATGTTTCAGTCAGCTCAGTGTTTCAGGCCGTTCAGCATCTCAGTCGGTTCAGCGTTTCGGGCAGTTTAGTGTTTCAGGCATGTTCAGTATTGCAGGTAGTTCAGTGTTTGGAAGGTTTCAGGGTTCTGGGTCAGTATTGTTTTTGCGTTGGAATGCAGGTGCTGACGGTATAGTTGGTTGATTTGGAATTGGCAAGTCCCTCTCAGCAGGATCAGTTGAGCCTTCCGCCGAGTATAAGTGATTTGTAGGGATGGCTAGGCAGGTAGCTTTTCATTCAGGAGGAAAGGCTCGAGTAAGTAGGAGATGAGTAATCAGGTGGGATAAAAGCAAGCTGGTTCCAGCAGCATCGTTTCAGTATGAGCGGCAGGGTGGATAGAACAGTTATAGATAATCGAAGTATCTTCAGGAGTCGCTGGAAGAGGCTAGGAGTTTGCGATGGAGTGTAGTGACCGGTGGGAGTCCGGTAACTCAGATATAGGGAGATTGGTTAGACCGGAGTAGTCTCAGTACATCCGGTAGGCGGATGGGAGGCAGCAGGATTTTCAGTCGGAGGAGGTAACGTCGAGGAGATTATGGGAAAGAGAAGGATTTAGTATGTTCTATCGGTAGTGATCGGCACTGTGAGTGGCCGGAGTGATGGGCAAAAGGGTGAGGGATCTTCCAGACAAAGAGTTGGAGGCAGTTCGCAGGCAGTTGATCATAGCAAACTTCGAGGACGAAGTTTAGTTTAAGTGGGGGAGAGTTGTAACACCCCAAAGTTTGGAAAGTCAAGAAAGGAAAGAAGACCCTAAATTTAAGAGGGACTCGACGAGTCAAAGGAAGGACTCGGCGAGTCGGAGCGGGATCCGGGTCGATAAGAAAGTGACCAACTCGACGAGTCGGCCAAGTGGACTCGGCGAGTCTGGTCTGTGCGAGGAAAACCTTAAATCTGGGGCTTGGAGCCTATTTAAGCATCTTTATCTTCTTCCTAGGGCTCCTTTACAGCCTCTTGCACCCAGAACGCCGCACCTTAAGCCCCCATTGTGTTCATTCAAGCTTTTAGCCATTTTGAGTGGTTTTAAGGAAGAAGAAGGAGTGGGAATCTTGGAGGCATCAAGGAGTGGCCTTGGATCTGAAGTTTGGGGAACATTTCAGAGCATTGGAAGGTATCAATTCGTTTCCTTCCTTTAGATCTTCTTTGGTTATGAGTTTTGGGGCTTTTAAGCCATGTTAAAGACCAATCTTGAGCTTGAGGTCCAGATCTGAGGTTGCTACCTCAGATCCATGTTTATTTTGGTATGTAACCCCATAAAGTATCAGCCATTGGGTAGAAATTGGAGTCTCTTGGTCCTAAACCCTAGCTATGGGTGTAATTTGTCTAGATCTTACTCTCTACACATAAAGTTTGCAACTTTACGTGGGAAATAGGCTTGGGGAGGGTAGATCTATAGTTTGGAGCTCATGCATGACTCGGATGTCCTCTGCATGTAAGTGAATCTTAAGGGACTCGACGAGTCCTTCGAGTGGACTCGGCGAGTAGCTTGAAGATGAGGAGGAACTCGACGAGTGGGATGAACAGCTCGTCGAGTCGGATGAAGATGGGCATGAACTCGGCGAGTTGGATGAACAACTCGTCGAGTTGGATGAAGTTTGTCGTGTGCTCGGCGAGTCTGTTCTTAGACTCGGCGAGTCAGGTCGAGTGGTCCCAAACCCTTCGAGTTAAGTCTCGAGTCAGCGAGTCGAGCCAAGACTCAGTGAGTTGGACAGGTCAGGAATCGGGAATCAGTAGACTCGGCGAGTCAGGGGCTGACTCGGCGAGTAGAGTCGCGAGTGGAAGGACTCTGGACTTATGAACTCGGCGAGTCAGTAGGGTGACTCGACGAGTAGGGCTGACCTGGAAGGTTGACTTTGACCAGAGTTGACTTGGTTGACCTTTGAAGGTCAGTTAGACTAAGTGTTGTGTTGATATTGGTAGCTCGGGAGCTAGCGGAGCAGCAGTTCGGAGTTAGTGGTCAGGTAGCGGTCAAAGGGGTGAGCAGCAGCAGTTTAGCAGTATCAGGTGAGTTACCTTCCAGTAGTGGTGGGTCTAAGGCCACAATGCCGGCTCACCAGTAGGAGACGTATGATAGATGATTGTCTTTGTGATATCATCTAGGTTTGCTACTACCTGATATGTTATATGCTAGCATGATATGTTGTACGTGATAGTAGTCGTGTTCGGTTGTTAGGACCGAAGGGTAGTCAGACACCCCAGATACGTCTGACAGTATGTGATGATATGTTTGCATGATGGCTTGTTATGCACATGTGATAGAGGTAGTATGAGGGGACCAGTCCCCGTGTTCGGTTGTTAGGACCGAAGGGTAGTTCAGGCACCCCAGATATGTCTGATAGTACGTTTATGTTATGATATATGTGATAGTAGCAGTAGGGGGTGGAATAGTCCCCGATGGTCGGTTGTTAGGGCCGACGGGTAAGTCAGCACCCCAGAATGGCTTGACATGGGTAGGTCAGCACCCCAGAATGGCTTGACATGGGTAGGTCAGCACCCCAGAATGGCTTGACACGGGTAGGTCGGGCACCCCAGAATTGCCCGACAGTATGTATGTTATGTGATTGTATGGTATTTGGTACGTTGGGGGAACTCACTAAGCTTTGTGCTTACGGTTTTCAGTTTTGTTTTCAGGTACTTCCGGTAGCGAAGGGAAGAGCTCGGGGTGATCGCATGGCACACACCATAGATTAGTCAACCTGGGAATGTTTACTCTGATAATAAACATGTGTTTTGAAAACCTATACTCAGATTATGTTTTGGAATGATGTCTTTGGTTAAAGTAATGTTTATTTAAAAAGAAATTTTTGGTCTTAAATTTTGGATGTTATAAAAATACCCTATACAACAAAAATGCATTAGCATGCATAACGGAGTTACAATCATCGTATATGAAACCTTGGCCCAATCAAGCATCAGACTGGAATGCCAAAATGCAATATGTCCAATCAGTCATTAGACTGGAATACCTGGGGTTTGTTGGTCTGCCACCTCAACCCAACTGCTCTTCTCAAGCCTCTGTACCAATCGCTTACAGTCGGCCCGCACCAGGTATATTGGCCTACAGCACACACTAAGACCGGCTCAACCTCATCAACCACCATATGTCGACATATAAACAATCAAGGGTCAAGTAGGGACAAAATACATGCAATTATCATAAATACATCTCACTACTGCCTACTACTCCTCTCATAGCACACTACTTCGTTACCAACAAACCTCTATAAAATGCATAAGCATAAGTAACTAGAGGTGAGATGGTCACACGGAACAGATGGTCCTACTCTAGAGCCACAACCAAACAAGGAACATGCAAGAAATCCTAGATCAAAAGTTCTCAGGCTATCCTACATGACAACCAACAACCCCTAGGGCATTCCACTAGGCGGTAACCAACCGACTAATATTCTAACCAGTACACCACTACTATTGCATCATATCATACAAGGATATATATATATATATATATATATATATATATATATATATATATATATATATATATATATATATGTAAGTCTAAAAGATTACTACAACACAACAACATTCTATACACAAGGATACATAATCAACAATCCAAGGAATGCATAACCATATGTACATAGAGGTTAGATAGACACCCAAAGATATGATCCTACTTTAGAGCCACAACAAAACAAGGAACATGCAGTCGATATGACATCCCTCAACTAGTAATAACCAAAACTAATGGGTCGACATTGGTGCCTTCGGCCCACAGGTACCATGAGGAAAAACTCACCTGAATGAAGAACCCCGAAACACTAAGACCTGCTTCCTTTTCTGCACTGCTAGCTCCCGCGAATCCACTAATCACCAAACCAGGTAAATCTTAATTAACAGTCCAAAACCCTCAAGTTTGATCGAAAGTCAAACTGGTCATAAAAGTCAACGATCAAACTTGGTTAAGGTAAATGTTACGTCGTGGCCCTCCTTGGCCACGTCGTGGGGTCGCAAGGTCAAATAGTTAATGTCTACGACATGGCCACGCCGTGGTCCTCCTTGGCCACATCATGAAATGCCAGAACAAGGTAGTTGTGATTTTTTACTTCGACGCGCCGTGGCTACCTTCGCCATGTTTTGGGCACTTCAAAATCACCATTTTTGTCATTAAAAGCTTAATCCTTTCAAATCTAGGCTAATACTTCTAGATCTACTTGTCCACACAAACTTAATGGATAAAGGTTCCAACTTTATCCGTTAGGACCTCACCATTAGACAAGATCTTAAACCCTAAGTCAATTAAGTCCTTAATATGACCAACACTCAAACATGGGGCTAAGAAAACTCAAGCTAAGACCTTTTTCTTACTAGCTTTGAAGTTCATGACCAAATGAGCACCATATCAAGCTCTGGAGTTCCTCAAAGTCCAAGAGCACTCAATAATGGGACCAAAACATCCAAAATTGGGCTCATACTTGACAAAAGAAGAACAAAGGTCAAAGTATGAACTTTTTACCTCCAACAACTCAAAAATGTGTAGAAGATCTTGGGTCAAAACTTGCTCATTACTTCCTTACACCAAAATAAGCTACCTTCTTCTCGAAGTTTCACCAAATGAAGCAAACAAACTCAAGATAGAGTCACCAAGCTCAAAATTAAGGAAATGATGCTAGGGTTTGATAATGGGGAGATGGAGATTCAAGGAAATGAACTAGAAGAGGAGTTAAGGAGCTTAAATATATGAGAAACCCAAAAACTACATGGGCTTGGGTTGGTACCGCTGCCACGTCGTAGCCATCAATTGGCACGCCATGGCGGCCCTCTAAAACATGTGTTCCATAAAATTTCACGCCAGGATGTGGGAATCCATGCCCCACGTCGTGACTGAGGGGTTGCTCCAAAAAAACCGTATGTTGATTCCTTTAATCTTGGCCAACCTTCTTCGGGAAACGAATGTTACACTAATGTTTTTTTTAATGAAAATGTATTTAATTTGTGTCGAATTACGATTTCCTCCAAATAGTATGTACTCCATCCCTGGATCTCTAGAACCGTGGATCTATGAAATATTTTATCCATTCTATTCTCTTGATTTCTTGCTTTGTACATCGCATGAAGAAGTAGTCCAAACAAGCATTATTGCTAATCATTTCCTTAGTTATAAGAAACATTATGTTGGTCCATGTCCTTCACACTATGTTCCTACTACATATCATTGGTTTTTAGTTGAATGACAAAGCATGTAGGTGTAAGTGCAAATAGTCTGCAACTTGTCATTTCTTAAAGGTTGCTTCCTGGGTCGGGTCGTGCCAATAGGAGACAACTTGCGCAATGGCTTAGAGCCTTAAAAATTTTAGGGCTCCAATTTTATATACATTTTTATGTTAATTAACTTTTTACTACTACATTTAACTTACAAATCATTGAATCTCAAAAAGAATAATACACATTGTGATTGGATGAATAAATATAAAGATTTTCAAGTTTGGAGAAACATTTGTTTGAGAATGAAAAGGAAATCTTTGCACATCACTAATTAGGCAAAATGTAAGAGACAAAGAGTATGTATTAAAAAGCACGAGTTGAGAACAATCCACTTAAATAAAGTTAGTCATTTAATGTGATTGATATGCTTTCAAATTAATAGGTTTTCTTTGCTTTTGGTGTTACAAATAAAAAAACGAGTTGAAGCTAAAAAAATCAAATTAATTTAAAATTTTATAATTACTGATCTAAGTCTTAGTTTTTAAGACTTCCTTGACAAAAAGTGGAGTTACAGCCTTGAGCCTTGAGCTTGAGCCTTGAGCTGAGCTTTAATTTGTTTAGGCTTGCTTTGTAAAATGAATCGAGATCTAGCTGAGTTTGAGTTTGTTGTTGGATTATTCAAAAGACAAATTCGAGTTTTAGTTATAAAATTTGAATAGAGCAGAACCCGAGCTCTAATAAATTTAAATGAGCCAAGCTCGAGCTTGATATTATAATGTCTTTTTTAATTAATAAAAACTTCTCGAGGTGCTATCCTCTTTAACTTAAAAAATACTGTCTAAGGCCTTATTTTTTTATTTTGCTCGAGACTCAAATTGGCTTGGACCGGCCATATTGACTTTACTGACTCGTTAACCCTCCTAATTGTTAGGATGAATGTAATAAGGTGACAATCCAACATTTCACACGACTCAACCAACCATATTCTTGATTCAATAGAAACTACTTTGAGGCACAACCTATGATTCACTAATATAAGAATGAAAAAAATTGAAAATTCGTTGAAAAAAAGAGTAAATTACACGAATGGTGCCTATGGTGTGGGGTAATTTACGCGTTTGGTCCCTAACTTTTTTATTTAACTCGGGAGGTCCCTACTATTTGTTTTTTGTTACGTGCTTTGTCCATACTGTTTGTATTTGTAACGCATTTGGTTTATGTCTTATTTAAAAACACTATTATTTAAATAGAGAAAATGGTGAGGTAGGTAAGGTAAGGTGAAGGGGTGGGGTTGGGGGTGTGTCTATTTAAATAAATTCAAAAATTAAGGGCAAAATAGTCTTTTTAGGTAAGACAGAGACCAAACGCGTAACAAAAACAAACAGTAGGACCTTCCGAATTAAAAAAGTAAGTTAGGAACCAAATACGTAAATTACCCTAAACCATAGGGACCATTCGTGTAATTTAACTCTTGAAAAAATTTGAATATCGAAACTGTTTATATAACAAATTTAATTTTTATTTGGTAGTATACATTGTTTATACATCAACCTAATAATTAAACCTTGCAAAACTCACGAAAAAAAGAATGTCAAAAGTTTGAAAAACGATGAAGTGACAAAAGTTTCATAGAAGTTTCGAAATTCTTGGTTAGTGCTTCCCAGATTTTTGCTAAATTGTAGTTTAGCTTCTCACTAATAGCACTTTTTATAATACAGTAGTAATTATTTTTCCATTACATAGTGTCTTATCCAAACTATAAACTCAAGGAAAACGAAACAAGTCTAGTACATGATGGAACTTTTCAATACCGTACAACACATCGTTCATACCGGTCTCATAATGAAGCACGGTCCGATTCATCTACATTTCATTAAATTGCATGTCATTCTCTAGCATTGTAATTCACACGTCTAATGGAAGGAAGCCATGTGTCTTTAACTTGGTCTACGAAATATAAGTTTATCACATATTTTAAACATGGTAATACGTGTTTTTAATAGTATTGGAGTCTCGAAGGTACACTAGATACGACACAACTAGATACACAACAAGGACAAGGGCACGATTTTCAATCAAAATATGTTGACTGCATTCCATACATGTCACTTCATATGGTGTCGGTGGCGATTGTAGCGAGACGATTGCTGTGATTGTTGAGAAAATGAATTCTATGATAAAAATGATATATTGTAAAAAAAAAAAACCCTCAAAATTTAATATAAGAATAAACTGTAAAACGAAAAGTAATAAAAGAATAAATTGAGAAAATTAACATATCAAACTTTTAAAACACTAAGATGCCTACGAAAAGTTAGTTCCAATTATTAATCCACATTATTTGAAAAAGTGAGTTTTAAACCTTATCATCGGCACATGTTCTTAAACTCATGAAATTGTTTTAACCCAAATATACTTGTTTAATCAACCGAATACTCTCTAGGGTCAGTTTTAGAACTAGACCGGTTCGGTTTGGAATTGAATCGGATTTGACATATTATATAAATGGAGTATCGGACCGTCTGTGTTGGTGCATTGGTGCAGATGCCAATCCCGCTCCCGATAACGTTCAAAACAAAACCGGTTTTTATGATTTGCAACGATAACAACAATGCACTTTCAAAAACCGATTTTGAACCATATATAGCAATACACTTTCAAAATGAAACCAATAATAACAATGCACATTCAAAATAGAACCAAGAATTGCAATGCACTTTCAAAATTGAACCAAAAATGACAATGCACTCATGTAAATAGAAAGAAACGCAACATTGATATGTTGCCTTTTGGGGAGTATAGCTAATTTAGTATTCAACGAAAATATATATATTTACTGTCTAAAATTAAGTACAAATACCAAATTACATATTCGAAAAAATCAACTAATTTCGATTTCATACAAGTGAGTTATTTGTATATTAAAAAACATGACATAATAAAGAAAATATGATGTGTTGATATAGAAAAAACACAACACATTGTTATGCTGACTTTATACGAGTGAGTTAAGCATATATTTACAAATCTTTTATGTTTTTGCGTTAAGTGTATTTTTTATATTATACGTAATAATACAGTAAAAAACGTATTTATACACGAAAAATATTCAACTAAACATCTATTTTTGAAATATAAATATGTATTTTTATGTTTTAGAAATATAGATACATTTTTAGAAGAATTAATATGTATTTTGTCATGCTTGAACCTTGTAACCTTCTCCTCCGGTGCTTCTCTCTCCCCCTCAACCCTCTTCATACCAGACAAATCATTTTGCAACTGTACAAATTTTGCCTGCAATTCTAATCAAGAGGATAATAGCATAACGTGCTCTGAACGCAAAGTATGCATCTCCCTCGGCAACCGGCCCTTCTCTTCATCAATACCAAAAACTACTCTAAACGTTTCGCACCCTTAGCAAAGAAATAAGCACTTTGGGCCACATCAAATTGGAGCGAATCAACAAAATCAGGTAGAGAATATCCAGCCATCTCAGAAACTGTACTAGGGGGCAACACATTCCTGGTAAAATCAATCTCCGTCTCAAATATAGAAAGGCGGGAATCATCCCTTAGAGACCAGCGATGACAGAAATCCACAACACTCAATCCACTTCCTTCACCCTCAAATCCCAAAACAACACTACCACGACCAAAAACAAGGAATTGAGCACTTCCAACACCAGCCACATTCCAACCCTGAGAATTATTAGGAATAACAGCCTGAACCACGACAACATCATTAATAGGCACACTTGAAGCAGGAACATTAACCTTCTCCACATTCACATCATCCAAAATATCTATAACATCAGCCTGAAAAGCAGAGACTTGAGAACTGTTGACAACCACCCGGAGCGGTCGTGAACGCCCTAAAGGTGCGAGCCCCTCAGTGTCAGCTCTACTCACATTTTGCCAAGAAGATTTATGTTTGTTCACCATAAGAATAAATCTTTCTTTGTTATCCTCCACGAACTCCTCTTCCCAGAAGAGTCCACATCTTCATCCAAACTAACGGGATCGATCGAAGCAGATAAAGAAGGCCGGATCGCAGCCCTCAACCGCTCAACATCTCGAATAGTCACAACCTGAGCAATAAAAGCTTTGTTCCGGAAAAAAAGGTAACATCCTATCAAAAAGATCCACCTCACGTAACTGGAGACTACCCACCTATTTTTTAGCCAATACATCGAGGAAATCAACCCTTTTTTACTACACTTACCATGAAACAAGTTTATCCATCACTTTTCCAACCAAAGGAGTGGGGGGGGGGGGGGAGAAATAGAAAGGAATAGAGAAAAACTAAGTAATAGTGGTTAAATACCTTTCGCCATGACATGATACTCTGCCATCTTGCCATGAATTTGCCACGAAGTACTCATCCTGACACCATCAAAAACATACTCCGGTGTAACATCCATAAAAATCATGTCAAATTTGAACTTTTAAAAACATTTAAAAATCATTAAGTTATTACAATTCATTTTCAAAATAGTATCATATCAGAGTTCCCAGAAATCTTGAACATAAAACCAAGGAAGTGTACGGTCACACCTTCGCCTTCCCACGATCATTCAAAGTACGTGAAACAATAATCAATAAATGTAAGCTCGAAGGCTTAGTGAGTAACCCCCAAAATACCAACGACATACAGATATAACCATATCATATAACATATAAGCAAATAACATGCATAATGAGCCTTCAGCCTGACTGTACCGCTGTAACATCCCAAAATTCAAGACCAAAAATTTCGTTTTGATTAATTAAAACCCGCTTAATAAATTTTGCTCAAGCATTTAACAACATTCTTAATATAACAATTATTAGAGTTTTAAATCCCAAAGATCATCTAGTGCGGAAAACATGGTGTGATGCGCTGCGATCGCCCCGAGCTCCTTCCTTGGAAAAACATTAGTACTTGAAACCAATAGTTGAAAACCGTAAGCACGAAGCTTAGTAATTTCCCCAGATACCACATACCATACATATTAACTGATCTATACATGCCATACATAACCATGAGCCATACATAACAAACATATCCATAATCAAGTAAGGTGCTATGTGCCAAACATAGTCTTGCTGTTATGCCATGGGCCTCACGTGGTCTTCCTGGTTAAGCCTGGGGCCACTCCCTGGGTCTTACAGACAAGTGTCAAGGGCCACCCCCTGGTCTTCCATGCAAGCATCACAAAGACAACTATGCATAATAATATACTAGGCTACGAAGCATATAGTGTGCCAGGAGCCACCTCCTGGTCTTTCATACATAATAACATACAGTGTGCCAGGAGCCACCTCCTGGTCTTTCATACGTAATAGCATACAGTGCGCTAGGAGCCACCTCCTGGTCTTTCATAAATATTGCCTAGGGCTGACCCCCGTGTTTTCCTGCCATACATAATAACATATTGTGTGCTAGGAGCCGTCTCTTGGTCTTTCATGCATAATGCCTAGGGCTAACCCCTGGGTCTTCCTATCATACATAAGCTAAATGGTCCGGCATTGTGGCCATAGACCCATACAAACAGTGAGGAGACTCACCTTACACTGCCGAAGATTCGCTGAACACTTCTGACTGCTAACCGACACTTCTGAACTGCTGACCCTTCGGCTTCCCAAACTCAATACCGAAAACAACATTTAGACCATAATAATCCAAAATTCAACCCTGCTCAAACTTGGTCTAAGTCAACATCCAGTTGACCTGACTCGCCGAGTTGGTCTACCAACTCGTCGAGTGTTACACCCATAAAATTCGAGCCAATTTACACTTTTTAATTCGTTGAAACCATTCAATTATTACAATCTTTTTTCAAAATAGTTTATACATTAGAGTTCCCAGAAATCATAATCGTCAATCGACGAAGTGTACAGTCACGCCTTCGCCTACCCGCAACCATCCATTGAACCTGAAACAATAAACTAAACCTATAAGCCCGAAAGCTTAGTGAGTTACCCCCAAAATACCAACCTCATATAACCATAATCATATCATTTTAATAAATACTAAACAACCATCCATCTCGGGTCTATAGTGTGACTGGTATGCCCGCACCGGGCCTTCAGTCCACCTAGTCCACTCTCTGAGTCTACATTATGACTGGACCGCCCGCACCGGGCCTTCAACCTATTTTGATCTATCCCGAGCCTTCGATATGACTAGACTGCCATACGGGCCTACAGTCTATCCGGACCGCTCGTAGGGTATGTTGGCCTTCAGCACAAAGGAGGATCGCCTCAACCCAACATCAAGCAAATAACCATGTGTACATATAACAGATAATCACATAACAGTCCATAGACAAACAAACCGATCTAGCAGATCATATAGTATAGCAACATCCTAACCAGGATACCGACCTAACCGGTCACTAACATAGCATCATCCGATATACCAGGATACCAACCTAACCCAGGTCATTGACATAGCATCATCCTATATACTAGGATATCGACCTAAACCATGTCACTGACATAGCATCATCCTATATACCAGGATACCGACCTAACCCAAGTCACTGACATAGCATCATCCTATATACCAGGATACCGACCTAAACCAGGTCACTAACATAGCAACCCTAACGGATCATAAGAGCATAACAACATACCCTCTATCTTGATACTGATCTAATAAATCATAACCACATCAAACAAGTACAAGTACATAATCCAAAAAATGTCCGGCATTGGTGCCTTACACCCTATTGATATAGTGAGGATAAATCACCTTGCAATGCCAGACGGAACCACGAAATCACGCTCTCGAAACACCGCCCCAAACTCCAACACCTATAACCATCAATGATCCGATTCATAAATATCCGCTTACTAATTACTCTCAAAATTTAAACTGGTCAACCCTTGGTTCAAGGTCAAAGTCAACTGTCAAGGTCAACAGTCCATGTTGACCTCACCTCGTCGAGTACCCTCAGCTACTCGCTGAGCTCCTTGCATAACTTGCCAACTCGCCGAGTCACCATGCCACTCGCCAAGTCCAAGGCAATCTTCATCAGACTCGTCGAGTCGTTAATCCAACCCGTCGAGTTCATGACCATCTTCATATGACTCGCCGAGTCTACCATGCGACTCGTCGAGTCCCTTCAGTCCTTCATCCATACAGATGCTTTTTAAGCCATGCCAAGGCTCCATACTACAGATCCGAGCTCCCAAGGCATGCTTATCACGTAAAGTTGCAAACTTTGCATGCATGCAAGGCTCTAATGACCCAAAATGCCAAAACCAAGCTTGAAATGGGGTTTTACACTTAAGGAGGGATTCATGCATGCCAAATCTGATAGCTTTATGGACTTATAAATGAAAGAGAGTTCAGATCTGAAGTTGCAAAGTCATATCTAAACTCATACCCAAGAATATCTTCATAACCAAGCCAAGAAGCCCTAACTTCATCCAAAAATGTCTAGGAAGGAGTGAGGCCAAGAATCATGAATTGATACCTCAAATGAAGCTAGCTGAGATAGACTTCATACCCACAAACATTCTTGCTTCGAACTTGTTGATCTTCAAGCTTCTTGGATCAAGGTCTTCTTTCCAAGCCTAAAATTTACACTAATATGGAGCACACACACGAATTAGGGTTTCTAGACTCTCAAGAGGCTGCAAAGGAACTAAGGGAGGCTACTGATCCCTGAAATAGGGGTGTCGAACCCCAGAAATTAGGGTTTCACCCTCCAACTCCAACTCGTCGAGTAACTCTTCCGACTCGGCGATTTGGTCACTTAAACATGTGGCCCAAACCTGCTGCTACTCGACGAGTCAGGTAACCAACTCGTCGAGTAAATCTTGAATTCATGAGAATTCATAACCATAAATTGGTATTCGAGAATCGGGGCGTTACATCGAGTCCATACTCATCCAATCCCAAAACAACCCTTGACTTAACTCGTTGAGTTTGGCAAGAACTCGACGGGTTCTCCTTCAACCATGCCATCGGGACCACCTCCATCCGACTCTCCGAGTTCATCCTTGAAATCGTCGAGTTCATCTTCCACATATGAATGTGTCTAATCTGTGACTCGTTGAGTTGTATGAACAACTTGTCGAGTCCATCTTCATAACTAAGGAGATTGCCTTAGACTCGCCGATTTTTTTCTTGAGCTCGTCGAGTACAATGAACTTCATGACCATTATGGACTCAGGCTGACTTAGTCCCTTTCCAAGCTCACTCATACCCTTAATAGAAGGGTTTTGGGGCAAGAACTGACCTGACTCGCCGAGTCCCATAATTGACTCGCTGAGTCTCTCTATGTCCAACATTATTCATACGATTTTAGACAAGCTCAAGGCATCCAAGACCTAGATCTGGCCTCCTAGGGTCGGGATATCACACAAAGACACTACCTTTGCACCCTTGCATGGCCCATTTTGCTCAGAAGTCCATAATAACCACTTAAACTTTGCAAGGGGAGTTCTATTCACATAAAGCTTCCACCTTTATGCCTTTACTACTCTAAATACTCCCATATCCGAAAGGTTCTATCTTGAGGACGTCCAAATCCCACAAGAATTCATTCTTGGTCCATAAGCTTCATAAATAGGGCTATAAAGAGATCTATCAAACTGAAAGTCAAGGTGAGACCTTGATTACCAGAAAATGAAGAAGATGAAGAAAACTTCCTAGATCTACAACCTTCTCCTTGGACCTTCAACCTCCTTCTTCTTCTAGACTTCAAGAACACTCTAAATCCTTCAATAGAATTCACACATTCAAAGAGAACACTAAGGTTTCGTGGGACAGGTTCTGGACAATGGAGGCTACACATGAGGCTTATAGAATGAGAATAAGATGCTTAAATAGGGCACCAACTCCCGATTTAGGGTTTTCCTAAAACCTGGCCAACTCGCCGAGTCAGTTCTCTAACTCGTCGAGTAGGTCACTTAACCCGCAACCAAAATCACGCACCTACTCGTCGAGTCACCCATCTACTCAATGAGTCACTTCCTCATTCTGAGGTTTTCTTTCCTTTCTAGATCTTCTGAATTCAGGGTGTTACAACCGCCTCGTAGGCCTTCAGCCTATCTGGACCGCTCTCTGAGCCTTCGGCATGTCTGGACCGCCTCGCAGGGCCTATAGCCTATCCGGACTGCTCGTTGGGCCTTCAGCCTAACAGAACCCCTTTGTAGGACCTTCAGTATATCCGTACTGCTCTGGGTATGTTGTCCTTCAGCACAAAGCAGGATCGCCTCAACCCAACCCCCAATTAACAAACATGTACACATATCATACATATCATACGCTAGCATATATAACAGTCAAACCGGTCTAACTGATCACTAATAATAGCAACTTCCTGTTACCAGGATACAAACCTAACAAGTCACTAACATAACATATCACCATCCTAACTACCAGGGTGTAAATCAATAAGCACGTCACGAAATAAACCCGAATACAATCCAGAGGGCTGACATTGGTGCCTTAGACCCTATTGATATAGTGAGAATAACTCACCTCGCAATGTCAATCTCAACTGATGAATCGAACTCCCGAATCGTTGTCTCAACAAAAATCCAGAACTATCCAAATAATAAACACTATGTCAAAACATGGAATATAAATCTTGACCACAGGTCCGTATAGTCCATTTTGTCCTTCCTCTTTATTGGGCCAAGGCCCAATTGCCTAATCCATGATATTAAAAGCCCATATAACCAAAGCCCATTAATGGCCCAAATTTCCTAATTTGGGCCTAACTCCCTAGTTGGGCCTCATTATATGGCCCCTTATTAAAACTGGCCCAACCTTAATTATTTAGAGGGCCCAACAAGGCCCAAGTCCAATTAGTCCAAAAGTGGCCCAATCCTGAAGCCCAATTTGTCAAAGGCCAAACAGAGGACGTACGCTGGGCGTACTCTTCCTAACATTGACCACCATTGGGGTGGTTGACTCAGTATGTTGGGCGTACGTGGGGTTTTGCCAAAACCCTAATAAGTGCTTAATGGTTTAAGCACTTAAGCTCATATTTCAGATCCATCAACAAAAAGTGTCTTCAAGCCATAAATTCTTGAACTTTATTACTTTGGACGTCTAGAAAGTTCTTAATCCATGGTCTTAATCCATTAAGACCTCTCTACTTCATGCATGGGACAACTTAAGATATTGGGACCTCATTTTTATCTCTTAGGACCTCTTCAAGGGTCTGAAAGGACAACTTATCTTGTCTAAATCATATCATGCACCAATTTGGGGACTTTTGGGACAACAATGGTTCCATAATGCTAGTATAGCTCGATCTATATCATGCAATCATAAAGTTTGAAGCTTTTTACCTTCTAGAGATTCTTGGGCACCAAACAACTTTAGATCTACAAGATTGATCTTCTTCTCTAACACCTTGATGCAACACTTTCCTCTCCAACTACTCAAAAGACACTCTATAAGCTCACACACTCAAGGAATTGCTTAGGGTTTAGGGAAAACTAATCTATACAGTGGAGGCTAAGGTATGGGAGGGTTATTAGATAATAAGGGTGTTTATATAGCACCCTAAGCCTAAATATTAGGGTTTCCACCTTACATGAGTACTATCAGCGTTCACAAGTGTACGCGTAGCGTACCGGGGCGTGCCTAGTACGCTCAACGTACCCTTATGTATGCTTAGCGTACTCCCTTGATCCCTAAGTTGAAACTTTAGCCCTTAGACTTCTCTTGGGTCAACTCTTATAACCCCCAAGGACTTCAATGAAATAATAATAATAGAAGAGAGGATACGAAAATACCTGCAAAATCTCAGGATGTTACAATTCTCCCCCACTTGACCTAGACTTCATCCTCGAAGTCTGCGGTGGTAAACAGGTCCGGGTAATGCTCCCACATCTTACACTCTGGCTCCCATATCCACTCAGATCCCCTCCGATGTCGCCACTGCACCTTACCAGAGGTATCTCCTTGTTGTATAGAACCTTAACCTTCCTTTCCAAAATAGCCACCGGCTACTCCACATAGTTCAGGCGCTCGTCAACCTAAACATCATCCAACGACACTACTGCCTCCTCGTCCAACATGCACTTCTGCAACTTGTAAACGTGGATGGTGTTGTGTATCTGACGGAGCTCCTCCGGAAGATCCAATCTGTATGCAACCTTGCCAGCCCTGGTAATAACCCAAAATGGTCCAATATATCGGGGACCCAACTTTCCCCTCTTCCTAAAACGAATCACACCCTTCCAGGGTGAAACCTTCAGTAACACCATGTCACCTACCTGGAATTCCAACTCAGAACGGCATCTGTCGGTGTAAATCTTCTGCCGACTCTGATTGGTCTGTAGTCACTGTCTAATCTGATGAATCCTCTCATTATTTTTCAAGACTACCTCCGTCCGTCCCATCACTCTGTGACCACCCTCACCCCAACAAACCAGGGTGCGACATCTCCACCCGTACAACAGCTCAAAAGGTGGGGCACCAATGCTGGAATGGTAGCTGTTGTTGCAGGCGAACTCTGCAAGGGGTAGGTGGGAATCCCAGATCCCACCAAATTCGATGACATAAGCCCTCAACATGTCCTTGAGGGTCTATATGGTCCACTCACTCTGGCCGTCGGTCTGCTGATGGTAAGTTGTACTAAAGTGCAGTCGTGTGCCTAGTTCCTCATGGAACTTCTGACAGAAACAAGAGGTGAACCTAACATCACGGTCGGAAACAATAGAGACCGGAAATCCATGGAGAGAAACGATCTCGCGAACATACATGTCAGCCAGCTTCTCGGCCGATGAGCTCTCCCGTATGGCCATGAAATGGGCAATCTTGGTTAATCGATCTACGATGACCCATATAGCATCATATCCCTTTGCCATCCTCGACAACTTGGTAGTGAAGTCCATCGTGATCTGTTTCTATTTCCACATGGGAATCTCTAGAGGTTGAAGCTTGTCATGTGGCCTCTGATGCTCGGCCTTGACCATCCTGCAGGTCAAGCACCTCTTGACATACCAAGCGATCTCTCGCTTCATGCACATCCACCAGTATATCAAACACAAATCCTGCTACATCTTAGTGCCCCCGGGTGAATAGAGAAGTAAGACTTGTGGGCCTCCTCCATAACCATCTGTCTGATCCCGCCAGACATCGGAACCCACACCCGACTACATTGGGGCAATAATCCCCGACAATCCTGAACAAACTAGGTTTTCTCACCCCTAATCTTCTCTAGCTTCCAATTCTCCTGACGCAAACCCTCTGCCTGGGCTTCCCTGATCAAGCCCACAAGTGGAGAATCCACTGATATCCTCATACATATTGCTGGAGTGGAAGACCCAGCTGACTTGAAGCTCAGATTGTCCGCAACAACGTTCGCTTTACCTGGTTGGTAAAGGATCTCACAGTCCTTGTCCTTGACTACATCTAGCCACCAGCACCGCCTCATGTTCAGGTTTGGCTGATCCATGATATGTCTCGAGCTCTTTTGGTCCATGTAGATGGTACATCAGACCCCATAGAGATAATGCCTCCAAATCTTGAGGGCAAATACCACCGCCCCCAGCTCCAGATTGTGAGTAGAGTATCTTGTCTCATGCGGCTTCAGCTTCCGCGATGCGTAGGCTATCACCCTTCCTCTCTGTATGAGGACCACCCCCAATACCGTGATGGATGCATCACAGAACACCACAAAATCATCGACTCGATCTGGAATATTCAAAACTGGAGCCTCGTACAAACACCGACAGAGGGTCTCAAACTCCCTCTGCTGCTCAGGGCCCCACCGGAAATCCACCCCCTTCCTCGTCAAGCGACTAAGGGGTACTGCAATCATGGAGTAATCTTGTATGAATCTATGGTAGTACCCTGCCAATCCCAAAAAACTCCTGATGTCTGAAGGAGATTTCAGAACCTCGCACTGCATAACCGCGTCGATTTTGTTCAGATCGACCAAAATCCCCTCCTGGTTAACGAGATGTCCTAGGAACTGAACCTCTCGTAACCAAAATTCGCACTTCGAGAACTTGGCATATAGTCGTTCTCGCCTCAAAACCCCCAATAACTCCATGAGATGCTCTGTGTGCTGCTCTTGGGTCTTGGAATATACCAAGATATCATCTATAAACACAATGATCGAGCGATCAAGCATCAGTCTGCAGACTTGATTCATCTGGTTCATAAATATTGCTGGCGCGTTGGAGAGCCTAAACGGCATTACCACGAACTCGTAATGTTCATAACGAGTCCGAAACGCGGTCTTCTCTACTTCTTCCTCTTTGACACGGACCTAATGATACCTAGACCTCGAGTCTATCTTGGGAAACCAAGATGCACCCTGTAACTGATCAAAGAGATCATCTATCCTTGGGAGTGGATAACGGTTCTTCACCGTCAACTTGTTCAACTCCCTGTAATCAATGCAAATCCAGTGTGAACCGTCCTTCTTCCTGACGAAGAGAATCGGTGCTCCCAATGGAGAACTGATCGGATGAATGAACTGCTTGCCCAACAGTTCCTACAGCTGTGATGACAGCTCCTGCATCTCGGGTGGTGCCAATCGGTACGACGCCTTGGCGAAAGCGTCCGCACCTGGAAGGCGCGTCCATGAGCCCTCAAGGGCTGTGCTCTGCTCTGCCTCCTATCAGTAATCCTCAATATAGCTGGCACTACAGCCTGTGTCGGCCTAGCAACGATTTGTGGGCAGTTGGTCTGTGTGTGACCAACCTGATGACAATGATAACATATCCTCATATATGGGGCTGGGACGGACTGGCGATAGTGCCTCGCGTAATGCCCCTCCTTGCAACATTTGTGGCACCCACTACTCAAATGGCACACTCCCGAATGTGCCTTCCTACACTTCCCACTAGTGCGGCCGTGCTGCCCTCCAGACCTAGTATCAGTGGTCTTTGACCACTTCGACGTCGGTTAAGACTGTCTTGGGGCCTTCCTCTGCTCTCGATGTTGCGACTCAATCTCAAGCTCCTGCCACCCAGCGGCCTCCTATAACTCCAGCAAAGTATCAAATTTATTGTTGGCAAAAAACTGCCGGATATCGTTCTTGAGCATGCTCTGGTAACGTATCATCTGAGCCTTCACAGAAGCAAACTCCGGGCAAAACATTTCCCTCTCAGTAAACATCTGGGTGATCTCCATCACCGACTCGGTCCCCTATCTCAGATCCACGAACTCCTAAGTTAACCGTTCCCGCTCAACATGTGAGATATAGCGGGTGCGGAACATATCCCTGAACTGCTCCCAAATAACTGCAGCTCTCTGATCATCGGTATAAGACCCCATCATCAACCTCCACCAGTCATTTGCCCCAGACCTTAGCAGGTTCAGGGCACATCTGATCTTCTGGTCAGAAGGACATGAACATATAAAGAAACACCCCTCCACATTAGATAACCACCTCATAGCCTTGACGGGATCCTGAATCCCGTCAAAAGTAGGGGGCTTCATGTTATCGAAGTCCCGGTACTGGAATGCCCTACTAGCTCCTCCCATTGCCGCTGTTACAGTCGTTGTAGCTGCTGCGGCAGCCATCTCAGCAAGGGTTGCGTATCTGTCATCGAAAATACTCCATCATAGCGGTCTTAATAGACCCAAACATCTCTGAAATCTGTCCCCGGACAATCTCAACCACCTCCTCGTGGATGATCTCCCTGACACGATCCTTCGTCAACACTGTCCCATCCTGGCCGATAACCTCGGGCGCTGTCGGGGCCTCTTGATCGCCTTGCCCTGATCTCGATTAGAATACAGTCATAAAGCGCCTCGTAACCACCATACTGAAAATATAATAGGAAGATATCAGATAATCTGCATAAATAACAAGGACCCAACTCCCAACTAAACTCTAGGGGTTATGACTTCCTTGCTACGCGTATGGGTCCTGTCCTTTCAGTAGTACGGGCCCATATTACCTTCCACAACTACCCATATTTGTCTCAAGTATCACCACAACACCCTAACAATATACATATACATGGTGGTCGCTCAATCCTCACTCCTAGAGGAAGGCAAACGGTCTCACACCGACCTACCGGCCTCACACAACTCACCCATCCAAGAAACTTCCACCAACCCTGCAGCATTAGTGTATGTTAGCCATACATAACACTGGACCCTATTGACTTCCGAATACCTGATCCTACCCTAAGCCCTTCGTCAAACAAGGATAGGAAATAAGGCCAAACCAAACATTCTATGGCTATAAGATCTAAATTATATATAGTCGTGATGCATATATTGGATTAGATGTCTAAGCCCATAACTATTGTTGGTATGTACTTGACCTGAGAGTAGCATGGTCCATTTGGGTTGCATATCATCAGGACAATCTGTTAGGACGAAATCATGAGAGAAGGTTATATATGATTTATTAATATATTATAAGTACTAATATATTAATATGAAATCATATGGTTTTAATTAGTATTGATCAAGAATTAATCTGTAATTCATTTAGTGATCAAAAAGAAACTAATTAGATATATGGGGACTAATTATGTTAATTAGTTATATTTATATGTGTTGGGCTTATGATCCATGTTGGACCAAGTATATGTATGGATACATAAAGAATTAGGCCACATGAACCATGGATCATAAAACCCATGGGTATGGGTTTAGGTTTTACCCATGACTCTTAGAATTCAACACATATAAATACATATAAGATGACCTAAAACTGCCACCCCTAGTGTGTGTGCATGTTCTTGGAGTTCATGAAGGTTTTAGAGTGCATGGAGTTTCTCTCTCAAGTCCTACCTTTGTCCTTGATGTGTTGTGATTCCACTTGAGGCTTCCACACTATTGGGGCTAAGCTCTTAAGGCCAAATGCATCAAGACTTCCAGTCATATGAAAAGGTATGTTACACTAACTAGTATCTTCTGTAGTTTACATCTTTGTATGCTAGTTATAGGCTTAATACCTTGGAAACACCTTTACATGTATAATTAGTGAAAACATAGATCCAAGGTATTTAGGGTTGCATGAACACCTTAGGAGTGTTAGAATGCTCAAAACCCGACAGTGGTATCAGAGCCTAGGCTTGTTTTCAATTATACTTGATGTAAAGTGCTGAAAAATGCTGAAAAAATCGATTTTCTGCTATTCTAGACAGTGGACTTGTTAAGTACACCGATGGACCCACCGAGTCCATGCACAAATTCATCCAACTCGTCGAGTTCGTTCATGCACTCGACGAGTTAGACCCCCAACCAGCATATCTTCGAGTTTTAAGGTTGAAATTGGTCTAGAATCATTACCTTAAACTGTTTTGGACTTATAAAACTTTTTTTTGATGTGCTAATGATCATTCTAATCCAATTCAAAAGATAATTGTCAAGAGTTTCATGTTTTGTATTAGTTTAATGATTAGGCTAATTACATGAAAATTTTTTGATTTGAATTGTCTTGTTCATATGAGTTTGATCAAGTTTATGAATATTGCTAGACATGTTTGTGATAGTTGTTTTCAATCCAAATTAATCTAAAAGTTATTCATAATATGTTTTTTTGTAACTTGTCCTCAAGTTATATGAAAGGTCTCATTAAAAAAATTTATTAAAACCATAGGTTACAAAATGAAGAGTCCTTTTGTCATAAATAGTTTTATAAACTCCATAACCTGTCCTCAAGTTATGGATGTTCAAGAGTCTCTTCATTAAAGATTTTTAAAACCTTGATTAAACTCATAAGTTATGAAAATCTAAGAGTTTTGAAAAGTTTTGAAAACTTGCCCTCAAGTTTTGGAATATGTAAACTTACCTCCCCATGTATACTTTAATTCCAAATCAAACCCTAGAATTTTAAAGGTTTAAAATTCAACCTTATACTATTATAATATTAAAAGTTAATGATTATATATATATATATATATATATATATATATATATATACACACACACACACACATATAAGAGTAAAGTCATTTTTACCGTTAGTAGGCCTCATTTATGAAGCCGGTCTATAAGGGCGTATAAGGTTACTCCCTATAAAATGGCAGTTTAATGGATGTCCACTCTCACCCACTGCTTCCTTGACTGGTGGAGGCTCGTTAGCGGAACGGGTAGGACAAGGACTATAATTCACCTTTCATTAAAATTATAATGATAAACCCTAAGTAACTAATCACTTATAAATTCCCAATCTTAGTTACTTAGGAAAATGTGAATTTGATGCTAACCCCTAAAATTACACTTTGCACCCTTGTTAAGTCGTTAGTGGAGCGTGTGTGGTTAACTGACACACTAACATGAGACTGACAATGTGTGGCAAAGGGTGACTTAAGTTTTATCATAGATCGGTGGAGCTCGTGTGGTTAACCGGCACATCGATTGGGTGATAAAATTAAGGGTACCAAATCAATTTGCATGGTTATTCACACCTTGTTTGTGATCCTCGTCATCCCAGTCACAAACTTGAGAGGGCACAATCGAGATTTAAACTTGCCATTGAAAGTTCAATGAATCTCAAAAGATCTAGGAGTTTCAAATCCAATTAAAACTTATTAATTTATTTTGTTTTTCATGGTGGAAATTGGTAAAACGTCATTTACCTACCTTCAAATATTTTGTAGCTTGGATTAAGACATCCCTCTTCCAAGTTATAAAATAGTTTGTTGGGTCCTAGCCTTAATATTTCATATTGTGTGTTATGTTAAGGACCTAAATCAACTAAAACTTGAATTTCTCCCTCATAGATGTCTAAGTTCAGACAACTATGGTCTTCCTCGTCCTTTTGGATAGACCTTTCCTAATGAAGATAATATCCCAAATGGCAATCAAGGTGAAAGATCAATCCCTTTGTTGTGCATTAATAGAACTAGACATCATACTTCACATCCTCCACCTACTCCAATAATTATCTCTGGCCCACGTGTTCAAGGTCACTCAAACCGTATTTGGCAAGCAAAGTCTATATGTGCTGACATCTTGGAGATTAAGTCACATATTGGCAAGCCAGGATAGTTGGGTGTCAAAGTATTAAGGAAGTTGACTTTTAAATAGCTTCTTCAATCACTTTCTAAGTCACATAGTGAGTTCTTTAAGGACTACTATGTAACAGACTATAACATGACCCTTCATCTTTAGGTTCCAGAGTTCATGCTCCAGCTTCTAGATTTCACCCCGAGGGCAATACTCCGCACGCAGAAGTTCCTTCATAACATCCCATCCCATAGCATTGGCTACAGGTAGAGTCAGGGATTTGACTCGGCCGTTCCACCAAGTCAAAGCCTTATCGGTGAGCGTACAGGCGGCAAATTTTACTTTGTCGGATTCCGAACAGGCACAAATCTCGAAGATAGATTCGATCTTTTCTAACCATCGAGTTAGAACAATGACACCCCCTGTGCCATCGAAGAACGTGGGTTTTGCGTTCATAAAGTCTTTATAGGAACACTCCTTCCGGTGTCCCTGATTACCTTCCGGGTTTTGGGTTTGGGTACCACCCCCTGAACCACTAGGGTTTAGTTGAGACAGGGTGGCTGATATTGTGGCAGTAATGGCTGCCTGAAGTGTTTCCAGATCGATTTGAATAGGAGGTGGTGGCGGCGGAGGGTTGTTGGTCTTTGAGCTGGGCCGTTTCCTTGGAGGCATCTTGATCTAGAATAACCAGGAAAGAGAGGATCATAAGTCCTATGAATTTAATCAAGAGATACGGAACAGGGGATATCTCATTAAGACAGATATTCTATTAAGCGATAAAACAGGAAGGAGTTATCAAAGCAGATAATTTATCGCTAAAGGAATGATCAAGGAACAACGCTTGAACAAGGACTTCTACAACGGATCGGCTCGAGAAATACTCCCATAGTATTTCATGGTTCGCTGCAACGATGGCTCGTTGTTTGGGGTATTGGGTAAGTTTTAGGTATGCTGCGTACCACAGTCACTGCCAAGCACATGTTGGCCGTGTCTCGAATGAATATAGTTGGCCAAGCTATATTGATCCGAGACACGACTACATAACTGCCTAGGTTTAACCGCAGCGTACAACACCCATTTACTTATATTTTGTTCTACTTTTAGTTACGGATTTCGACGGTTCGGTATACTTGTATACTTTAGAAAATACTTATATTTGTAGAGTATACTATTAGTTCATAGCCCTTAGGCCCCTTAATGTTTATAGTCTTATACCATGTAAGCTTTGGTATACTAGTTCACTATAAACAAGGGCTCTGATACCAATCTGTCACACCCCGAAAACCAAAGGCGGAAACATTTCCGGGGTTGACTCCACGTTGAGTATCAAATCCAATGCACATAGTAAAACAGTAAACACAAAACATTACATTACATAATATTGTTTACATCTGTTTGAAAGAAAAGTTATACATATATCATATGAACAAAAGTATAGACTAGTCTTCGGAAAGCTCTGTCTTCTCCAAAAGGTGGCGGTGTACCTGTCTAACACTGACCTGAGAATACAAGCAGTTTGAAAATCAGCATAAAGCTGGTGAGTTCAAAAGCGGTTTAGTTTTGAAAAGAGCGAGTTTCCTTTGCTTTTTGAAAAAGTTGTTGTTCAAGAAAATCCCATATTTTCTTATGAAAACAGTTTAGTTATATTTTGTTACAAATTCGAAAACGGTTTGTTATATCATTGCAGGAAAATCCCATATTTTCCTAATAGTTTAGTTATTCGTTTGTTACTTTATTCGTATATGAGTGGTTATACTACCCAAGGAAAATCCCATATTTTCCTATGTGATGTGTTGTCTATTCGTTTCTAATTTCGTTACTAGTTGCTATGTTATTTCAGGAAAATCCCATATTTTCCTATGTGTTGAGATTGGTTTTTAAGTTTGATTTCGAAGTACTAATGATTACCATACTTGCAGTATTAGTTAAGTATTCTAAACTCTTAGTTATCCTACATTCGAATGTCTATCATCTACTAACTTAGTTGTATTTTCGAATATTTGGATTCACTAGAAACGTACATTACAGTATTTTCGATTATTCTGATGATTTCCAAAACAATACATTAGTTGTATTTTCGTATCTCTGGCGACATTCTAAGGCGGATGTATTCGAAACTCAATAGAGGTCCGGAGGCGTACTTTCGTATTAAATTCGAAACTCTGGTGACATTCAAGGCATACACTAACTGTATATTCGAAGTCTTGGTGTCATCGAAAGGCGTTAATTCGCATTCGTAGTCCTATTTCTATTCCTATTCGTATTCGTTCTATCCTATTAGTTATATTCGTATTCGCATTTGTATTCGTATTCGTATTCGTACTAACCTAATAGTTATATTCGTACTCATATTCGTATTCGTATTTGTACTATCCTATTGGTTATATTCATATTCGTATTCATATTCGTATTCGTACTATACTATTGGTTATATTCGTATTCGTATTTGTACTATCCTATTGGTTATATTCGTATTCGCATTCGTATTCGTTTAGTATTAATCTTAGTTATGATTAGTATGATTTCTTTTACAAAAACTAATATAGTTTAGAACACTTTTTAAAGAAATCTGACTTTAGTCTAACTGTTTACCCTGCAATTCGAACCATTAGTTAACACAAATTTTGAAATTAGAAACATACATAAAATGAAACATTGAACTGAAAATAAGTTTAAGTACAAGGTTTCCTTATACTTTTGCTTGTATTCCCCCCCTGAAAACATTTGAAAAACATTTGAAAAAGGGTAGGGGTATGAACTCACCGGTTAAGAAGCGTGTCAGTTTGGATCCTAAACGTCAGTTCTGGGTTCGCGAACGCACAAGATTCTTATGGATTATGAAATGATACACATTTGTATCTAATTAGGACTTGATTAATTTATTTGTTAAGGACATACACTTCTAGTTGCGGAAACACCCCATTACAAGTGTGTGGAAGGACCCGGGTGGCATTTAAGGACTTGTATGACTAGGGAATGGAGTTTACTCTTCAAGAGTAAACTCCTTAAGGAGTTTACTGCCCTAAATACCTCATCCACATGAGTTCACGGCTGTGAACTCATGGAGGGTGCTTTTGGATGCAAAATGGTTTCAAAATATAAGGATAATTTAGCTAGGAATTTATCTAGGGCATTAGGATGAATTTAGACTTAATTAAATACCATTTATTGGAGTTTACGGCAGTAAACATGGAGTTTACGGCCGTAAACGCCCCCCCTCACATCCAATCCTTAATGTTTTGGTCCTTAAACAATCACATGTGATTCCAATGATTTTTCCCAAGCCTTGTATGGATTTTAGGGGACTTTTGGCATGATTCTTGGAGTTTACAGCCCATGAACCCCCTCATGGCCGCGGACTCCTTAGATGGATGTTTTATTATGTTTTAAGGTCCAATTCTTGTTTGTGGTCATTTCTAGAATTTATCCCAAGGCTTAAGGTGTGTTTAAGTGGCATATTAACACATTTAGAGGAGTTTACTCCCCAAGAATATGAGTTTACGGCCCAAGCATGTTCTTGGGCTGTAAACTCAAGTTTACTCCTCTAAATTGATGTTCAAGGTGTTCCAAGGCCAAATCCATAATTCTACAAGTCGTATCTAAGCCTTATTGGTGTTTTGGAAGGGTTTAAGGGCTTAAAAACCCCTTTTATATGTGTTTACAACCCGAGCATGCTCCAGGGCCGTAAACACATGAACAAGGCTCTAAATCATTGTCTAATGCATTCTAACTCCATTCCATTAAGTCATCTAGCTATATCTAAGGTCTAATTGTGGTCTGGAAGGGTTTTGTTGCTCAAAAACCCCATTTATATGAGTTTACGGCCTAGGACTGTTCTAGGGCCGTAAACTCATGATAATGGTCCTAATCCATGGTTTAAAGTCGAATTTGAAGGCTAGAGGGGTTGTATAACAAGTTAGGGAAGGTACCTTGGTGATTAGAAGCCTTAAACTTGAGGTTTTGGACCCTTAAACTTGGATTTAGGAGAGAGGTTAGAGAGAGAGTAGAGAGATGAAGCAAAAGCTTCAAATGAAAGCCTGAACACGTTTAAATAGGTCCCAAAACTTGGAAACGGTGAATTTCTACCCGATAATGGCATTAAACGGGGCTTTTGATCGCACCCGATTAAGTTTTCGTAACCCGGCGGGGACGTTTCTAAAATTTCTGAAATAAACATTTTGGGCTAATTTTATGAGTTCCTAAGGGGTTTGGACACTCATTAGTATTAAATAAACATATAAGTTTAAATAATTTAGCCCAAAAACGAGATCAGAACGAATTGATAAACGGCAAATTTTATGGGCGGAACGAGTCTCAGCGATGGAAAACTTTGGGTGGTTACATTATCCCCCCGTTAGAGGGAATTTCGTCCCGAAATTCAAAGATTAAGATACCGAACATGAACTGGAATGAGATACGGATGGATTCGCTGCTCTGAGTTTTCACGCTCCCTATTGGAATCGGGTCTCCGCTTGACGTTCCAGTGAACCCTCAATATCGGGACGCGTCTTGGTTTCGTTGGGTAGATACTTCTTAAGGACCGAGACGTGAAGTATCAGATGGGTGTTACTAAGTTCCAAGGGTAACTGGATTTTGAAGGTTACAGAATCGTTCCTACAAGTATCGCGAAGGGTCTAATGTTACTAGGTTACAGGTTTCTATAGGTATCTCTGGTGCTGACTAGTTCCCTATCGTCTTAGCTTTTGGAAAGGTCCACGGGTATCATGGCCTTGCTTATCTATATATCCAAGGAAGATGGTTGATCAAAGGGCACCACTACGAACTCGTGGTGATCATGCCAGGTCCTGGTCGCTGCCTTGTACACATCATTCTTACTGAGGTTTGGCTGCGAGGTAGTTCCAGGGATTAGGTCGATACTAGACTTGACTAGACGATCGGAAGGAATTCTCGAGATTGTTCGGGAAAGGCATCGGGGAAAGAGTTGCAGACTTTTCGTTTCCCGAATATCACACGGATGAGGAATGCATGGGAAACTTTCTAAGCTTTGATGCACGAATTTATGCGAAGGTTGGATTTAGGTTTGATGCCGAAGATCATGAGAGTCGGGTCAGAGGAAAGATTCGGATGGACGCCCCTTTCGAAAACAAGAATAACAACATGAATGAGACTCAGTCATTACATGCCAATGATTGTATCAAAGCTTTTCACGAATAGATTACCATTAAATCGAATGGAAAGGAATAATCATCCGAATTGAGGATACGATCTAAGGGTATGACGTTAACGTTCTCTTCCTCACTGGTTGGTCATCTCAACGTTACACATTTCAATTACTAATGAACGATTAAGTAGAAAGATATTTGAATGAATGGTTAGCAAATTCTTTCAGCATTAGAATCGAAAAGGATCACAGGCACAAGATTCATCGAGGAGAAGTATACCTGTGGCAACGGTGGGGTCGGTGGCTGTCCTTTCTTGTCCCATAGTTAAGACTCTCCTGGTGTTGCCAGATATTACTACCTTAGGACATTTTCGTCTATAATGCCCGACCTCTCCACAACTGTAGCAGGTTTGACCGATACCAGCTCCAGAAGCTTGACTAGTTGATTGGGTTGGGGTTTTGCAGCTTCGTGCAAGGTCACCTTCCTGGCTACAGCTTTTACAAAACTTTGCACGACAGGGGCCAGGGATGCGATGGTGGTAGCTATATCGGTTACACCACGGTAGGATACCGGCATATCCGGTGATAGGTGCTTGAGCTGAGGAACCTACAACAGATTCAACAACAGGGGTAGTGGCAGCGTGGACTGTCACTATATGCTGTTTCTTCGAGGGTTCTGGGGAAGAATGACTCTTCTTCTTCTTTTTCCAAAACTTTCTTTTCTCGCCACTCTTTTCTGTTGGCTCGGGAGTGGTTTCTGCTTCTTCTTGGTCATCATTGTGATCGATCAGGGTTTGAGCTAGACATTTGGCGCTGTCATAGGTATCCGGCTTCGTAGATAAAACGTTCCCTTTTGTTGGTTGGGTTAATCCCTAGATGAACCTCTCAATCTTTTTGCTCTCCGAGGTAACTACCCCGGACAAAGCAGTGATAAGTCATCAAATCTGGATGTGTAGGTGGCGATATCGGAACCCTTCATCTTTAGGTTCCAGAGTTCATGCTCCAGCTTCTGGATTTCACCCCGAGGGCAATACTCTGCACGCCAAAGTTCCTTCATAACTTCCCATCCCATAGCATTGGCTACAGGTAGAGTCAGGGATTTGACTCGGCCGTTCCACCAAGTCAAAGCTTTATCGGTGAGCGTACAGGCGGCAAATTTTACTTTGTCGGATTCCGAACAGGCACAAATCTCGAAGATAGATTCGATCTTTTCTAACCATCGAGTTAGAACAATGACACCCCCTGTGCCATCAAAGAACGTGGGTTTTGTGTTCATAAAGTCTTTATAGGAACACTCCTTCCGGTGTCCCTGATTACCTTCCGGGTTTTGGGTTTGGGTACCACCCCCTGAACCACTAGGGTTTAGTTGAGACAGGGTGGCTGATATTGTGGCAGTAATGGCTGCCTGAAGTGTTTCCAGATCGATTGGAATAGGAGGTGGTGGCGGCGGAGGGTTGTTGGTCTTTGAGCTGGGCCGTTTCCTTGGAGGCATCTTGATCTAGAATAACCAGGAAAGAGAGGATCATAAGTCCTCTGAATTTAATCAAGAGATACGGAACATGGGATATCTCATTAAGACAGATATTCTATTAAGCGATAAAACAGGAAGGAGTTATCAAAGCAGATAATATATCGCTAAAGGAATGATCAAGGAACAACGCTTGAACGAGGACTTCTACAACGGATCGGATCGAGAAATACTCCCATAGTATTTCATGGTTCGCTGCAACGACGGCTCGTTGTTTGGGGTATTGGGTAAGTTTTAGGTATGCTGCGTACCACAGTCACTGCCAAGCACATGTTGGCCGTGTATCGAATGAATATAGTTGGCCAAGCTATATTGCTCTGAGACACGACTACATAACTGCCTAGGTTTAACCGCAGCGTACAACACCCATTTACTTATATTTTGTTCTACTTGTAGTTACGGATTTCGACGGTTCGGTATACTTGTATACTTTAGAAAATACTTATATTTGTAGAGTATACTTTTAGTTCAGAGCACTTAGGCCCCTTAATGTTTATAGTCTTATACCATGTAAGCTTTGGTATACTAGTTCACTATAAACAAGGACTCTGATACCAATCTGTCACACCCCGAAAACCAAAGGCGGAAACATTTCCGGGGTTGACTCCACGTTGAGTATCAAATCCAATGCACATAGTAAAACAGTAAACACAAAACATTACATTACATAATATTGTTTACATCTGTTTGAAAGAAAAGTTATACATATATCATATGAACAAAAGTATAGACTAGTCTTCGGAAAGCTCCGTCTTCTCCAAAAGGTGGCGGTGTACCTGTCTAACACTGACCTGAGAATACAAGCAGTTTGAAAATCAGCATAAAGCTGGTGAGTTCATAAGCGGTTTAGTTTTGAAAAGAGCGAGTTTCCTTTGCTTTTTGAAAAAGTTGTTGTTCAAGAAAATCCCATATTTTCTTATGAAAACAGTTTGGTTATCTTTTGTTACAAATTCGAAAACGGTTTGTTATATCATTGCAGGAAAATCCCATATTTTCCTAATAGTTTAGTTATTCGTTTGTTACTTTATTCGTATATGAGTGGTTATACTACCCAAGGAAAATCCCATATTTTTCTATGTGATGTGTTGTCTATTTGTTTCTAGTTTCGTTACTAGTTGTTATGTTATTTCAGGAAAATCCCATATTTTCCTATGTGTTGAGGTTGGTTTTTAAGTTTGATTTCGAAGTACTAATGATTACCATACTTGCAGTATTAGTTAAGTATTCTAAACTCTTAGTTATCCAACATTCGAATGTCTATCATCTACTAACTTAGTTGTATTTTCGAATATTTGGATTCACTAGAAACGTACATTACAGTATTTTCGATTATTCTGATGATTTCCAAAAGAGTACATTAGTTGTATTTTCGTATCTCTGGCGACATTCTAAGGTGGATGTATTCGAAACTCAGTAGAGGTCCAGAGGCGTACTTTCGTATTAGATTCGAAACTCTGGTGACATTCAAGGCGTACACTAATGTATATTCAAAGTCTTGGTGTCATCCAAAGGGGTTAATGCGCATTCGTAGTCCTATTTCTATTCGTATTCGTATTCGTTCTATCCTATTAGTTATATTCGTATTCGCATTCGTATTCATACTAATCTAATAGTTATATTCGTATTCGCATTCGTATTCATACTAATCTAATAGTTATATTCGTATTCGTATTCGTATTCATATTCGTATTCGTATTCGATTTCATATTCGTATTCGTATTTATACTATCCTATTGGTTATATTCATATTCACATTCGTATTCGTATTCGTACTATACTATTGGTTATATTCGTATTCGTATTTGTACTATCCTATTGGTTATATTCGTATTCGCATTCCTATTCGTTTAGTATTAATCTTAGTTATGATTAGTATGATTTCTTTTACAAAAAGTAATATAGTTTAGAACACTTTTTAAAGAAATCTGACTTTAGTCTAACTGTTTACCCTGTAATTCGAACCATTAGTTAACACAAATTTTGAAATTAGAAACATACATAAAATGAAACATTGAACTGAAAATAAGTTTAAGTATAAGATTTCCTTGTACTTTTGCTTGTATTCCCCCTGAAAACATTTGAAAAACATTTGAAAAAGGGTAGGGGTATGAACTCACCGGTTAAGAAGCGCGTCAGTTTGGATCCTAAACGTCAGTTCTGGGTTCGCGAACGCACAAGATTCCTATGGATTATGAAATGATAAACATTTGTATCTAATTAGGACTTGATTAATTTATTTGTTAAGGACATACACTTCTAGTTGCGGAAACACCCCATTGCAAGTGTTTGGAAGGACCCGGGTGGCATTTAAGGACTTGTATGACTAGGGAATGGAGTTTACTCTTCAAGAGTAAACTCCTTAAGGAGTTTACTACCCTAAATACCTCATCCACATGAGTTCACGGCCGTGAACTCATGGAGGGTGCTTTTGGATGCAAAATGGTTTCAAAATATAAGGATAATTTAGCTAGGAATTTATCTAGGGCATTAGGATGAATTTAGACTTAATTAAATACCATTTATTGGAGTTTATGGTAGTAAACATGGAGTTTACGGCCGTAAACTCCCCCCTCAGATCCAATCCTTAATGTTTTGGTCCTTAAACAATCACATGTGATTCCAATGATTTTTCCAAAGCCTTGTTTGGATTTTATGGGACTTTTGGCATGATTCTTGGAGTTTACGGCCCATGAACCCCCTCATGGCCATGAACTCGTTAGATGGATGTTTTATTATGTTTTAAGGTCCAATTCTTGTTTGTGGTCATTTCTAGAATTTATCCCAAGGCTTAAGGTGTGTTTAAGTGGCATCATAACACATTTAGAGGAGTTTACTCCCCAAGAATATGAGTTTACGGCTCAAGCATGTTCTTGGGCAGTAAACTCGAGTTTACTCCTCTAAATTGATGTTCAAGGTGTTCCACGGCCAAATCCATAATTCTACAAGTCGTATCTAAGCCTTATTGGTGTTTTGGAAGGGTTTAAGGGCTTAAAAACCCCTTTTATATGTGTTTACGACCCGAGCATGCTCCAGGGCCGTAAACACATGAACAAGGCTCTAAATCATGGTTTAAGGCATTCTAACTCCATTCCATCAAGTCATCTAGCCATATCTAAGGTCTAATTGTGGTTTGGAAGGGTTTTGTTGCTCAAAAACCCCATTTATATGAGTTTACGGACTAGGACTGTTCTAGGGCTGTAAACTCATGATAATGGTCCTAATCCATGGTTTAAACTCGAATTTGAAGGCTAGAGGGGTTGTATAACAAGTTAGGGAAGTTACCTTGGTGATTAGAAGCCTTAAACTTGAGGTTTTGGACCCTTAAACTTGGATTTAGGAGAGAGGTTAGAGAGAGAGTAGAGAGATGAAGCAAAAGCTTCAAATGAAAGCTTGAACACGTTTAAATAGGTCCCAAAACTTGGACACGGTGAATTTCTACCTGATACTGGCATTAAATGGGGCTTTTGATCGTACCCGATTAAGTTTCCGTAACCCGGCAGGGACGTTTCTAAAATTTCTGATTTCATCAGTTCCTAAGGGGTTTGGACACTCATTAGTATTAAATAAACATATAAGTTTAAATAATTTAGCCAAAAAACGAGATCGAAACGAATTGATAAACGACAAATTTTACGGGCAGAACGGGTCTTAGCGATGGAAAACTTTGGGTTGTTACAGTTGCACTTACAAATTTAAGTATAATTCTGAAACATTGGAAAAGTTTCAATGTATGGCAGGACGGATAAGAAGAATCAAATTAGGCAGAAAGATAAAAGTTTCTCCAATGTTAAGAGATGGGAGAGTACTTGAGTATCGTGTTTTATGATTATCTTAGTCATTATGGAACCATATCACAATTGATCCTCTAAGAAAACCTTAGTACATTTGTTTGGCAAATGAGAGGAATCGTGAAGTGTGGAAATGGTCAAATCAAAAGATAAATCATACTTCGTTCCAAAAACAAGTCTTAGAGTTATACTTTAAGATAGAAACATGGGTGACATAACTTTAAGAAAGGTTTATAACACTTATCAAATGTAGAGTAACATGTTTCTTACTCTTGTATATTTAAGATTGGTAAGTTGTGATGTTTTGGATAAGACAAAAACCAACTAAGACCAATTTTGAGAAGTGTTTATCTTGATAAGAATCCACACTAACTCTTGAATATTTGTTTTGTCAAGGAATGGTTCTTGACAAGAGAATTTTATATGTCAAGAGATTAGTGGGAGTCTTAAAAGATCTTGAGATAGTTTCAAGAACTGATCAAGAGTATTGTTAATCACATGCACACGATGTGAGGTTTATAACCTATCATGTTGACATATTCTTATTTCTGTGCCCATTCCAGTTAAAGTTAGCTTTGCATATTAGTTCTGAAAGTTCTCAATTGGTTGCATAACAACTTGGAAGCAATGGCAGGCTGTTATGCTGCCAGGTGGCAAGAAATTAAGACTGCACAAGTTCAATCCATATGAGTTTGGATTCGTCACTAACCTTGTCTTCTGATTATGGTTTCAAAGAAATCAGATGGATAGGAACACATACACCATAAAATCTAAGTGTCATAAGGTTTCACTCCGATTCATGAAAATGATGGTGAGGAAACGCTTGCACTAAGTAGATTTTAAGTATATAGCAATTATGATATTTGCATTCTCAAAGTCGTTAGTGGAGCGTGTGTGGTTAACCGGCACACTAACATAGACTTGTGAGAAATCTCAAAGGTCTAAACAATTGAGACTATGATTACGGCATCCCTTTTCATAGTTTTGAAATTGTTTAGACACGCATGTGTGCTATCTAAGGAAAGGTGTATGATTTTGATAAAGTTTTATCAAAGCATCTTGTATCAGAAATCTGAACTTTGGTAGGAAAGTCAATAAAGTATTGATTTCAAGACGTCCAACTGCTTTCGTGATATATGTCAGAGCTAGTAGGAGCATAAGTTTTATGCTAATAACCATCACGTTAGTGGGAGCATGATTATTATGTTAAGAATTGCAAGTTAGTAATATTAATTATAGAAAACAAAAATTTCAATTCGGGTCTAAAAAGTTGTTTTGCTATAATTAAGGGAGAGGATTTTATACTTCATTCCAATTCTACAAGCTTAGATTGAGATGTTAATATACTTTAGTCAAAGATATATATGAATGTTATGTTGGAATGGTTCAACATAAGGAAATTATATATATGTTGTGTTCTCAAAATTCGATTATGATTACGGCATCCCTCTTTATAGTTCGGATTGTGAGAACATGGCAAATAAAATTTTATAGCATTAATCATGTCCCATATGCTTCGGGTATAGGATCAATTACCTCCATTCTAAATTTTCCAAATGCTTAGGGCATTATGAGGGAAAAAGGAATAGAACTGGATATAACTAAAATGATTAAACAATTATCGAGGACAATCTGAAGTTTACCAAAGATTGGTTACTCGTGGAAAATTGGAAGTATAATGTAGACTTTGGAAAGGACCATATTGACATATTTTGAAAAGAGGTAACTCTTGTTCAGAAGTGATAGTCAAAATGGTAATATGGAATTGTTTTCATTGGTGGAAGTTATTCTCTGAATATGTATAAGATTAGAATGCAAAGAAGGATGTTCAAAGGAATGTACATTGAATATGAGGCTTCATTTCCATGGAATTGATCTCCATTGGAATACTTTGTAATTTATGTTGCCAATTCTTTGTGAATTTTATGCATAGTCATTACAAGAGAATCATTGCATATAAGTTTAGAATCTAACAGATTACAGTAAATGGCAAGAGTCTGGTATTATTACATTTACAAAAGGGATTGGGATTGTGAAATGAGCACCATTGGAGTCGTGTTCAATTGATCTATTTCACAAAAGAAAGGACCATAGGCAAAACATAGCGTGCATGCTTGGTGCATGGCATGACTATTGTTTTAGTTCAAGTATTAAGTTGATAATTCGAAACATTACATGAATAATGAGTAATCAATATGGTGCTTTGATAAAAGTGTTTTTCATTAACTCTCAAATTGTTAGGGCCATATAGGATTAGTATTATTCTTGTGTTTCACTTTGCATGTTTTGACCTCCCGAATAACTAGGTTATTCAAACCGTCCACAGTTAATCATACTTTGGAAGTAGGTATTGAGGCAAGACTATCATGAATGGGTCTATAGTTTGTCTAGGTGGCTAGACTTAGTTGCAGTGTTCATGAGTGCTCTTGAAATAAGATTCGAGTATTGGATTAAACCCACACTCATTTTAATCACTTCAGGGATTTTATCACGAGTGAATCATGAGACAATAATATCTTATATTCTTCAAACCTAGAGATATGAGTTGTTGACTATGAGTTGTTTATACATTGATTGTACGAAAACGCATTACTAACTTGATGTAAAACGTGCCTTTGTGTATGATTCAACAAGTAGTTAGTGCAGACATATGAGTTGAAGTTTATCCATTCTTTTTACATCATAAGGATAAAAGTGATATTTGTGGGCCCCTCATGACAAGTGATCCTTAGACAATCCGAGACAATTAAGATTCCGAGAGGATTGAAGTTCCGAAGTTACCGCCTTCCAACATGATAGAGATTTTGAGATTGAAAGAAGACTAAATGATTCGAGATTAGTACTGTTGTGTTTGTTTGTATTTTGTCTTGTTTGATGTAACACATGTAGGAGACAAGGCCAACCATAACGTTATGTCAGGTGGTTGATCTGTAGTTTACTTTTCGTACATGTGTCTCCTGTTGTGATTGGTTCCATGTTAGTATAAATAGGATCGTCACCCCATGTAACTCTATACCTTTTCACACCCTTTGAACCATCAATCAAATAATCATTCAATCGATCATTCTTTTTGTTCTTGTTCCTGTTCATACTTTTAATATTATCACTTACTATCTTGAATACTTTGTTGTCCAATCTCTTCAAGGCCTGACTGGTATATTCCTTACTTGACGGGAAATTTGCATTTATTGTTGTGTTTATCTCAAGGTTAAAGTTAGTAAACCTTTTGCTAGATATCTTTGGATATCTCATGTTCTGATAATTGGTATCAGAGTCAAAGTGGTTGTCCTTTGAATTCACACGATTCAGATTATAATTATTTAAGATTACCTTGTGTAGAGTCTAAAAGTTGTAAAAGTCGAAGTGTTTGTTTCTTTGTTTTCGCATGTTAGTTATTTTACTAAGTCTTCATTTTGTGCGAAGCATATTGCTCTAGACTTAGTATATTTTTTGTACACTCAGGTTTCCTATAAATAGGGACTGAGGTTAGAAGTAGAAGAAGCTTTTGAACTCGAGTATTCTTTCTGCTTATACTTTGTAATCAGTTCTTCATCAATATAAGATCTGATTAAAATTTACTCTCTGTTACTTTTCAATCATTCAATCATAATTGCTTTCAGAATCTCGATAACAATTCTCTTTAATTGGTATCAGAGCAGGTTTCAAACTACATTGATCTGATTTTCGTTTTAGAATCATTTGTTTTTTTTGAGTAGTAACTTTACTCAAAATTTTCCGCTCATTTTGGTTCTGAAAATCTCACTTGATCTTCAGATTTGAATCGATTCTGCATTTGAATTGTTTAGTCGAGTGATCGATTAGCAATCGGTGATCAATTCATTTGATCAATTCACAAATTCATCAAGTTTTTCAAGCTTTCAAAAAATTTCTTGTGTTCATCAATGGCGAACTTTAACATGAATACGATGACTTCTTTCTCTCACTTGCTTGGTTCTTCTAACCCACAGAGACTACAATGACAAAATAATAATAGAATAGAGGATTCATAAATACCTACAAAATCTCGGGATGCTACATCCGAAAAATCATCAACCACTACTTGAGAAGATCGCAAAACCATAGCTATATACTCCTAATCGAAATAAAGACCAAACGACTGATCATAAATTGAAACAGTCTGATGATCCATAAAACCCAGACACTCAACATTAACCCAGTAGTAACGACTCGCCCAATTCTTTGAAAAATTTCTTTCGCTCCACCACAATAACATGGCTATGCTTATGAACATCAAAGGTATAACGCTCACCAGAAGAGGATGAAACAAAGTGAAAGAAATGACAAAACACCCACAGATTAGGCGTAATCTCGTGGGTAAGACACAACGTTTCGAAAGCAACCACTTTATTCACCGTATTTGGAACAAGTTGGTTGATATGAACTTTGTGATGACAAATAACCTCGGGGAAAAATCAAACGTCGACAAACAGTAACTGGCGTTGAAATGCTTCACGTAAATACCAATCTTGCCTTCAGGAGGATTAATGAAACAATCATGTTCACTATTTAACATTATGCCGTATTCCGGCTAAAATCCATACTTTTGCTGAAGAACAGCGAACTGGTCAAGAGTGGGAGCAACGCTAATTGGAGAGTTCATGGAAGGAAGAAAGAAGATTGGTAATGAAATAAAGAACAATAGTGATGAAGAGTCTGAAAGGGTACAAATTATAAAAGCCAAGGTCGAGCAGGAAATTTGAAAAACCTAATGATAATGATTGATGTCAATACTGGGAAACCATTGCGACGTGCAGTCAAAAAGACAACAACCAAAACACAATGAGACATGTCACTCTAGACTAGTCCTTGTTGGATTAGGTGTCTAAGCCCATAACTATTATTGGTATGTACTTGATCCGAGAGTAGCATGGTCCATTTGGGTTACATGACATCAAAACAATTTGGTTAGACTTTTGTGAGAAGAGGGTATTTATGATTTATTAATATATTATAAGTTCTAATATATTATTATGAAATCACATTATTTAATTAGTATTGGTCAAGAGTTAGTTTAGAATTAATTTTGTGATTAAAAGAGACTACTTGAATAAATGGTGATTGATTTGGTAAATCATTCATTCTTATAAAGTGCACTTCTGATCCATAGTTCTTCATGTTGGGCTAAACCCATGTGGTGACCCATGGATACTCCATGGAGGTTAAAACGCATGGATCATGAGGAATTTGGAAAGTCATGAGTCACATGGTGTAACCCTAATGTGCACAGTATATAAGAAGCCTCATAGCTCATGAAATGGTACCTTTTAAGTGATAAGAAGTGAGAGTTAGACGATTTGTGAAGCAAGTGTTCTTCTATCAAGTTATTCCAATTTTTGTTGGTGTTGTGTGATTCCGTTTGAGGCGCAACACTTGGGGCACTAAGTTCTTAGAGGTCCAAGGTTTCCAACTATAAGAAAAGGTATGTTATATAACTTGTTTTATTACCCAAGTATCAATGTTTTGTATGCTAGTTAGGGTAATACCTTAGAAAGTTCAAGTTTGCATGTATAATAGAAAAAAAATAGATCCAAAGTATTTAGGGTTGCATGTACACCTTATGAGTGTTAGAATGCTCAAAACCCAGTAGTGGTATCCGAGCCAGGTTTGTTTCCAATTATACTTGATGCTACTTGCTTGGATATGCTTTAAAAATCGATTTTCTGTTGTTCTGGACAGTGGACTCGCCAAGTCCACTGGGGGACTCGCTTAGTCCAAGCACAAACTCATCCAACTCGCTGAGTTGGTTCATACACTTGTGTACACTGGGCTAATTACATGAAATTTGTTTTTGAACTTATAAACCTTTTTTCCATGTGGTAATCATCATGCTTATCCAATTTATAAGATAATTGTCAAAGTTTCATGTTTTGTATTAGTTTTTATGGTTAGGCTAATTACATGAAATTTGTTTGATGTGAATTGTCTTATTCTTATGAGTTTAATTTAAATCTAGGGGGTTATTCATATTCAAGCAAGGGAGTTTCGGGTTTAATACCGATATTTTAGCAACAAATCTAATAAATCTAAGTGTAGTGCTTCGGGTCTTGATACTTTTTGGAAAGGGAGTGTGTGCGACTTGTTTATTTCAAGAAAAGGCTGGATCCATTCCTCTGCAGTATTGGGCTTTGGCGGTATTTATCATTCACTTTTAGGGCCTGAGACGCTTGAAGAATCTTTTCCATTCTTCAGTTATGTACGGAAAGATAGAAATAAAATGCCCATAGTTTTAGGTATTCACTTAATGTTGTTAGGTATAGGTGCTTTATTTTGGGGGCGTATATGATACTTGGGCTCCGGGAGGAGGAGATGTAAGAAAAATAACCGACTTCACCCTTAGCCCAAGTATCATATTTGGTTATTTAGTAAAATCGCCCTTTGGAGGAGAAGGGTGGATTGTTAGTGTAGACGATTTGGAAGATATAATCGGAGGCCATGTATGGTTAGGTTCCATTTGTATACTTGGTGGAATTTGGCATATCTTAACCAAACCCTTCGCATGGGCTCGACGAGCACTTGTATGGTCTGGAGAGGCTTACTTATCTTATAGTTTAGCGGCTATATCTGTCTTTGGTTACATTGCTTGTTGTTTTGTTTGTTTCATGGCCGCACATAAGGGCATATCGGTTGAAGTATATTCTTCATTTTTATCAATCAAAACCCCTTCCCAAACTGTACAAGCTTCTTCCGAATCATACGGCTTTCTAGATGTAGATGGTGATATCTATACAGATGGATCTTATACATATGGTATAATGAAGTACCACATTGTGGATATATAGGAATCAAAATCTGCCGAATCACTCATGTTATGATCTTCTACATCCTAGGTCTTCCCGTTCCATCATCTGGCTTATGTTCTTCATGTAGCATTCTGACCGGATGACACCCGTTAGTAGGCTTCATTCACGAAGCCGATCTATAAGGGGGGTATAAGGTCACTGCCAATAAAATGGTAGTTTAATGGGTGTCCAATCTCACCCACTACTTCCTTGGCTGGTGGAGGGTCGTTAGCCAAACCGGTAGGATAGGACTCTAATTCTCCCTTCATTAAAAGTAGAATGATGAATAATAAAGTAACTAAACACTTATAAATTCCGTAATCTTAGTTACTTAGGAAAATGTGAACATGGTGCTAACCCATGAAATTGCACTTTGCACCTTGTTAAGCCGTTGGTAGAGTGTGTGTGGTTAACCGACACACTAATCTGGACTAACAGTGCATCACAACGGGTAGCTTGATGTTAATCATAGATCAATGGAGCATGTGTGGTTAACCGGCACATTGATTAGGTGGTTGTAACATTCGGTGTACCAAGATAATTTGCATGGTTATTCACACCTTGTTTCTGATCCTCGATATCCCAGTCACAAACTTGAAGGGCGCACTCGAGATTTAAACATGCCATTGAATTGTTCAATGAATCTCAAAGGATCTAGGAGTTTCAATTCACTTAAAACCTAAAATTCTTTTTCGTTTTTCGTGGTGGAAATTGGTAAATCGTCATTTACCTACCTTCAAATATTTTGCAGGTTGGATTATGACATCCCTCTTCCAAATTATAAAATATTGTGTTGGGTCCTAGCCTTAATATTTCATTTGGGTGTTATATTAAGAACTTAAATCAACTAACTTGAATTACTCCCATTGTAGATGTCTAGTTCAGACAACTATAGTCTTCTTAAATCTTTTGGAATAATCTTTCTTCATGTTCAATGGTTGGATCGTGGAAGTCATACTTCACTTCCTTCACCTCCTCTAATAATTCTCCCTAACCCACAAGTTCAAAGAATTGAAAAATTCAAGGTCACTCAAGCCCAATTTGCAATGAAACATCAAGATGGAAGGCATGTGTGTACTCACGTCTTGGAGATGAAGTCGCATATTGACAGGCTAATAGGTTGGCTGTTGACTAGGTTCTTCAATCACTTCCTCAGTCATATAGTAAGTTCATTAAGGACTACTATATGACAGACCACGACATGACCCTTATTGATCTTACATATTTTCTTGTTGCTACTGAATCAGCAATGATGTGGCACACTAGAAAAGCAAATTTGATGGGAAGATCTACTCCCAAAACTTCCATGGACATTGACAATGGAAACATTGGAAGTCCAGAAAAGATTTATCTTTCCATGGGAAAGAAAAAGGCTAAGTCTGAGATTGTCCAGTGTACTATTCCCAAAGAGTCCATATGTTTCTGTTGCCAAGAAAAGGGGCATTGGTTGCAAAGATCCCTTGACTACCTGAAAGATCTGAGAAAAGGTAGAATCGAAAACTTTGACTCTGCTTCGGGTAAGTCTACTGTCTAACTCTATTAAGTTCCTAATTGTTGATTCTTAATACATGATATGACAAGGTAGCATTTTGTTGTTTTGTAGGATCATGCAAAGGGAATGAAGCTTAAAGGAAGAGTATGATGAATCTAATCGTGAAAATAGATTTCTATCGCATGGTTCGATGATTGGATTTTTAAGTTGCTGCTTAAGAGGTATGATAGATTGCTAGGAAATATGTAACAACATAGTTTTCATTTGTAATTGCATTTTAAGAAAAAAAAATCCGCATTTTTATAAATAAATAAAATTTTGTTTTATTTTGTTATATCTCCTTGCAATGACATTTGTGAAAAATGATGTTTTTATGTTTCTGTGTTAGCAATATGAATTTGATTCTTTCGATTGTCGTATTGTCAAGTATTTGCTAAATAAGGAAAGATTCTCATCACTCAAGTTTCAATTGGATAGAAACTTGGAATCGTGCAACTTATATTGTATGATGAATGATAATTTTCATCTTTGGTAAATTAAGACTAATTCCTTGTTCACATGTATATGTGAGTCAAGTAAAGGACTAGCGCATCGGGTACACTGGGTGTGCGCTGGTCAGGTCCACCACAAAGAACGATAAGACTATTCGTCATGATTTACTAAACTTTAGTAAATATGGTTATGCTTACAAGTTTAAGTATAATTATGAACATTGGAAAAGTTTCAATGTATGGCAGGACGAATATGAAGAACCAAATTAGGCAGAAAGATAAAAGTTTCTCCAATCTGAAAAGATGGAAGAGTACGTTAGTATTGTGTTTTATGATCATCTTAATGTTTATGGAAAAACCATATCACAATTGATCCTCTAGAGATATCTTAGTGCATCTGTATGTCTAATAAGAGGAATCGTGAATCGTTTAAAATAGTTTAAGTCAAGAAGATAATGTTGGGTTTTGAGCATTCTAACACTCCTAAGTGTACATGCAACCCTAAATACCTTGGATCTATGTTTTCTCTATTATACATGCAAATAAGAACTTTCCAAGGTATTATCCTAATCTAGCATACAAAACAATGAATATAACAAGATAGAATACATACCTCTTTGATGTAGAATGTCTTCATGAAGCTTGAGTGCCTAGTGCCTCAAGTGTGACACCTCAAATGGTTCACACAACACCAAATACACTTGGAATAACTTGAGAGAATTCTACAACTCATGAAATCGGCTAGCCCTTCTTTTTTCCACACTAGTGGCCGATTTTGGTCAAGAATAAGATGCATATATAGTTAGGGTTACACCATCTAAACCCTAATTGACATGGCCTTTCATTTCCATGATCTATGGGTACAAAAACACCATGGAGCATCCATGAAGCATCATATGGGTCTTAGCCCAACTAGATAATCCATGGAGCATTAGCCCACTATATAAGTATGGATGATTTACACAATCAACCCATATATTTAATGAGTCTTCTTTTGATCACTTAATTAATCCTAGATTAATTCTTGATCAATACTAATTAAATAATCTTATTATTCTTATTATTAATATAATAGAACTTATAATATATTAATAACCATAAGTGTCTTCTTTCTCTCATTATAGTCTATCCAAATGCATGATGCCATGCAACCCAAATGGACCAATCCGGGTCGGGTCAAGTCTTACCAATTATAGTTATGGACTTAGACATTAATTCAACAGATAAGTCATACTTCATTCCCAAAACAAGTCTTAGAGTCATATTCCAAGATTGTAACCTTGAGTGACATAATCTTAAGAATGGTTTAAAACACTTATCAAATGTAGAGTAAAAGTTTTCTACTCTTGTACATTTGAAATCGGTAAGTTGTGATGATTATGGTTAAAACAAGACCAACTAAGACCAATTGTGTGAAGTGCTTGTATTGATAAACATCCACACTAGCTCTTGAATATTTGATTTGTCAAGGAATGATTCATGACAAGAGAATCTTATATGTCAAGAGGGCAGTGGGAGTCTTAAAGATCTTGACAAGTTTCAAGAACTAATCAAGAATAAACCTATTGTTTATCACTAATACACGACTTGAGGTTTATAACCTATCTTGTTGACATATTCTTGTTACTGTGCCCATTCCAGTTAAAGTTGACTATTCATGAGAGTTCTATGAGTTCTCAGTTGTTTGCATAACTACACGGAAGCAATGGCAGACCCTTTTGCTGCCAGATGGCGAGAAACAAAGATTGAACAAGTTCAGTCCATATGAGTTTGGATTTTTCACTAACCATGTCTTATGATTATGGTTTTGAAAAATTCACATGGATAAGAACACATACACCATAAAATCTAAGTGTCATAGGGGTTCTCTCCAATTCATGAAAATGATTGAGAGGAAATGCTTTCACTAAGTAGATTTTAAGGAGATATCAATTATGGTATTTGCATTCTAAAATTCGAATATGATTATGACATCCCTTTTCATAATTCGAATTGTGAGGAATGGCAAAAGGTCTAAACATTTGAGACTTATTATTGTAAGTTTTGAAACTGTTTAGACACACATGTGAGCTATCTAAGGAAAGGTGTATGATTTTGAGAAGCCTAGATAAACTCTTATCGAAGCATCTCGTATTAGAAATCTGAACTTTGGTAAGAAGGTCAATAAGTATTGATTTCTAGAAGTCCAGTTGATTTCTGAATACATGTCAAAGATAGTGGTAGCATAAGCATTATGCTAGTAAGATAATAATTATTATGCTAGTGGGAGCATAATTATTATAAGTATTGCGAGCTAGCAATGTTAATTATAGAAAACAAAAGTTTCAATTTGCAAAGTCGTGGTTTTGAAAAGTATTTTTGTTATAGTTAAGGGAGAGGAATACATACTTCATTTCAAATCTAAAAGATTAGATTGAGTTTTTAATCAATTTAGTCAAATATATATGAATGTTATCTTGGAATGGTTCAACAGAAGGAAATTCTATATATGGATAGTTCGAAGTATAGTAATGGAAGGACCATATTGGCATTATTATGAATAGACAGGAGTCTATTAAGAATGAGTTTTCCTATGGAAAATGTGGAATGTTTCCATATTGGGAGTTGAAGAATAGATAAGAAAGTTTGAAACTTTTATGCAAGAAGGATGTTTAAAGGAATGTACTTTGAATTTGAGACTTCATTTCCATGGAATTGTCCTGTAACAATATCCAAAGGAATATTTTGTAATATCATTGGTCAAGTCTCTGTGACTTTTGGTACATAGACATTACAAAAGAACCATTGCATGATAGTTTAGAATCTAAAACTTTCTAGTAGTGACAAGAATTTGGAATTCTTACCCTTGCAATAAGGATTTGGAATGGTGAAATGAGCATCATTGATATGCTTTCGAATTGATCTAATTCACAAAGTAAGGATCATAGACAAACATAGTGTGTGTGCTTGGAGCATGACATAACTATTGTTTAGACTAACATAGTGTGCATGCTTGGAGCATGGCATGACTATTGTTTTGATTCAAGTATTAAGTTGATTATTCAAAACATTATACAATGAATTAATGAGTAATCAATATAACTCAAAAGTTTTTGGGACATACAGGATTAGTATTATTCTTGTGTTTCATTTTGCATGTTTTGACTTCCCGAATAACGAGGTTATTCAAACCATCCGCAGTGGATCATACTTTGGAAGTAGGTATTGTGGCAAGACTGTCATGAATGGGTCTGTAGTTTGTCTAGGACAAAGTTGCTACAGTGTTCATGAGTGCTCCTGGAATAAGATTTGAGTATTGGATTCAACCCACTCTCATTTGAATCACTTGATGGATTTTATTACGAGTGATCATGAGACGATAATATCTTATATTCTTCAAATGGAGACGTGTGAGTTGTAGTTGCAAGTCGGTTACACATTGATATATGTAAACGCACCAATAACTTGGATGTTATAAAACATATCGTTGTGTGTAATTTGATAAGTAAGTACAAGCGAGCATTTGGGTCGAAGTATATCCGTTCCTTTTACCCCATGTGGATAAAAGCGATATCTGTGGGGCCCTCGATGATACAGTGATGACATCAAGCCTGGACTGATTTAATTCGTTCAATTAGTCAGTCGTCATAAATCGGAAATCAGGAAACAACAGATGGACAGAGAGAATGATTATAATCCATGTCTTAGTCCATATGATATCTAGAATGGAGGAATATATGATCCCTTATCTAATGGAAGCATCATTGACTAGCTCAGAGTTTGACAATGACTTTTAAGAGCTACGATTGCTAGTCGGGTTAGAGTCATGCTTGCAATAATAGTTATTAGACTTATCCAAGTGGGATACTGTTGGATTAGGTGTCCAAGCCTATAACTATTACTGGTATGTACTCGACCCAAGAGTAGCATGGTCCATTTGGGTTGCATGGCATCGGAAAAATTTGGATAGACTTTTATGAGAAGAGGATATTTATGATTTATTAATATATTATAAGTTCTAGTATATTAATATGAAATCATATTATATAATTAGTATTGATCAAGAATTAGTTTGGAATTAATTTTGTGATCAAAAGAGACTAATTAAATAAATGGGGATTGATTTGGTAAATCATTCATTCTTATAAAGTGGGCCTATGATCCACAGTTCTTCATATTGGGCTAAACCCATGTGGTGACCCATGGATACTCCATGGAGGTTAAAACCCTTGGATCATGAGGAATTTGGAAAGTCATGAGTTACATGGTGTAACCCTAATGTGCACACTATATAAGAAGCATCATAGCTCATGAAATGGCACCTTTTAAGTGATAAGAAGTGAGGGCTAGCCGATTTTCTAAAGCAAGTGTTCTTCTCTCAAGTTATTCCAATTGTTGGTGGCGTTGTGTAATTCCATTTGAGGTACAACACTTTGGGCATTATGTTCTTAAAGGTCCAAGGTTTCCAAGTACAAGAAAATGTATGTTATCTAACTTGTTTTATTACCCAAGTACCAATGTTTTGTATGCTAGTCAGGGTAATACCTTGGAAAGTTCAATTTTGTATTTATAATAGAGAAAACATAGATCGAAGGTTTTTAGGGTTGCATGTACACCTTAGGAGTGTTAGAATGCTCAAAACCCAGCAGTCCTATCGGTTATAGCTAATCAAGCCTATACCACAACGAATAAGATTAGGGATACTTGCTAGCATGCCTTCCCGGCACCAAAGGCGCTAGCCGCATAACTGGCCAACCAGTCGTCCCGGACGCCTCATTCCAATGCTAGCCAGTATTAGACAACCCCCGGCGTTTAATGACCCTGGAACATGTGCGGGAAAGTCAACAGATAACAAACCGACTCTTGTTAACCCCAGTGAAGGTGCACACACTACTATCATGGCTATGCCTATCGAAGCTCAGACAAGGGACAAAAGTACAATCCACCAATCAATGCCTCTGTCCCGATTGGGGCCTGACATCCCTGTCCCCAAGCGGTAAAGGGATTGAATCCCAACTCTTAAAGCCTTAGGCTATAAACTTTTCTTCTCCTGGAGAAACCAACTTGACCGTCAGAGCATTCTCCCGAGAGCTCCTCCTGGAGAGCCAGCTGACAGCCTATTTTTCGTTGTTGTGATTGCAAACTTCCACCAGAACCCACCTATCAAGACCATCACTGCTTATAGGAGTACTGATATCGCATCAATATATTTTCTTTTAATAATATCTACTTCTAGCTACATAAAAATACATATCTATTTACTTCTAATAAAATATATTAATATTTCTAAAAGATGTCTTTGTATTTCTAAAGAACATAAAATGCATATTAATACTTCTAAAAATCATATTTATAAGATGTTTAGTAAAACTTTTGTCCATGTATATGTTTTTTCTATATGAATACGCATAATATGAGAAAAGAAAAAAAAAATAATAAAGGTAAAAAACATAAAAAGATTTATAAACTTAAGTGTTTTTTCATTGTAACCTATTATTATAGATAAAAATAACGAAATTGATTTTTCTTTTTCACAAACTTAACGAACAAGAAATCATTGGAGAGATAGAATCAATAAAAATTTAATAAATTTAAATACTTTCATATCAAAAGCCTTTGTCTAAACTTACAAACAACCTTATAAAGTGTAATTAAATATTTGTAATCTCATAAGTTATTATATATCAAAAAAATAATACAGTTTTTTTAAGAATATTTAATAACTAATTGACAATAAAGTTTCAAAGTACAAAAAGATATATGTATTGATCAACCTACCCTGTGCCGACATATAAAAGCTGATACGAACAATCACTTGTATTGACCCGAACTTCCTTTTGCTGTTACGAAGATGTTCGCTTTGCCGCCAATAGTCGGTTATGAACATAAATATTACAAGAATAAGATTACTTTAATTGTTTAAATTAAGTTATAAGTTTTGAAATCATTTTGTACTATAGGTGAATATTAAATAGATTTTTATAAATTTCAAATGTATATTATCTTTTTGAACGATCAGTGGAAAGTTTATATCAAGAAATTACACCAGCAAAAAGCTAGCTCCATTTATTAGATATTATAGAAAATTAATTTAGCTGGTCAGCTCATGAAATATTAGATTTGTTACATCTTGTAGAAATAAAAAGTACATATATGAAAAAAGTAGCAACATTTGCTTTAAAAATTGATTCTTTTTTCACAGAACATCTTTTTATGATGCCACCATAACAACCAAAATGTACCGAGGTTACCACATCCAAACAAACTTGATTTAAAGCCTTCAATCTTAAGGAATCCACCGAGTCAAACAAAGATATTAACTTCATAAGAGTGGAAATCGAATTTCCCCACCAGCTCGCTACTTTATTCTACACTAGCGATGTCAGCGGAGGCAAACAGGACGGAGAGTGCAACCCCCGCCTCCGACCCCGAAATTTCCCCGTTCCCACATCCCCGCTCCGCCCCCGAAATGTTCAGTCTTTTTACCCCCGCCCCCGTCCCCGAATCCCCTTTATTACCTCCGCCCCCGCCCCCGTTCCTCCACCCCGATTGATTTTGGGCTACATTTTTTGGGGGTAAATGAAAATATTTTTTAAGTAACAAATAATTATTTATAATAGAATTTTACGTATTAAAAATAAAAAAATTATGACATCTTAAAAACATTATACTAACAACTTAAAAACATTTTTTTAATGAATTTTGAAAGCTTAAAATCATGTTATTGTTTATTATATTTATATAATTAGTATATGTAAATATATGTATAATTTATTAATGGGGTCCCCATAGAGGTTTCGTGACGGGATTGCTTACCCCTGCCTCCGCCCCCGAAATTAAAACGGGGTTAACATTGCTCCCGCCCTCGTCCCTGCCCCCGATTTTTAAAAAAAAAATCCCACAAACAGGATGGGGCCCCCACAGGAACGGGGTCTTACGGGTCTTTTTGACATCCCTATTCTACACCTACTTTCCTAGCATACAATTAAGAAAAATATTTTCGGACATTACTATCCCATATTCGTAAAATGACAATAAAAAAACAACTTTAACTTTAATACCCCATGATCTATATTTTTTTCGAGTTGCCAAACGATGTAACCCAGTTCTCCAATCAAAAATATTTACTATAATGAGACCAAATTTGATGCATCTTATCTATCCCTCGTCCACAATAACTTGTCGGAGAATGTATTTATTTATTTATTTATTTTTTCATTTTTTTTTTTGGAGGGGGAGAGGATTTCAAAATTTAGTCAGGAAAAAAAAATGAATTCCATGGTATATATATACGGATTCGAAAGAGGTAACCTCTACGGGCTCCTCCGAATGATTTAAAGTTGTGCGGAGTCTAAGGACCAAAAAAAATACCAAAGAATACCTCCGTAGAGGTTAAACCATTCCGCAGAGGGAGCTCTGCAGAGCTCCACAATTAACCTTAATTTGTTAACAATGACTGTTTAATGGTCCACGGAATATCAGTAATAGTACTTTTGTAGTCTACGGGATCGACTTAAAAGCTCTATGGAATAGGCACTTGGAGAGTTGGTGAGAGATATTTATGATTTTTTGGTCATACAAAAAAAAAGATCCTTATTTTTTATAATAAATAATCGAAAATCTGAGTTATTGGGAGAAATTTTTTCTTATTTTTCAGAAAAAAAAATATGAGTTTTGTTATTTTATATATTAGGGGTTTTAGCAGTTAATTAATGGAATGAACACGTACACTAAAACAAAATTTAACAACTTAGGTTTACTACTTCCGTCTAATTTTGACCATGGGATATTGTTTTATTTGGTTAAAAATAAGGCAAATATGTTCAATATTAATATATTGTTGACATTTCAACACCTGGATGATGGGTATGTCATGATCATTAAAAACAAAGTGTAACATCCGGTTTCGAGAAGTTCCCGCATTGGTTATTTATGATTTGTACTACTGATGTTAAAATGATTTTAGTTACTGTAACCGGTATTGGAACAACCCAATTGTATGGTTTAAGTGTTTTTTTAAGTTTTACTTTGAATTTTTGGGACGTTAGACGAAGTAGATGTTCATATAATGTTGAACATTGTTCAAGTGAAGAAATTCTTGCAGTAAATGAGGTGGACGTAGAAAATTTCTATGAGTTTGGAAGACTAGGTGAGAAAACATTGTCACCTCATGAAAAATCAAATAAAGGATGGTTAGAAGATGAATTCACACGTGGAAAAACGTTTCAGACATGTTTTACGGTATGCCTCCTATAGTTGTTTGTCCTAATCCGATTCTTGATCTTGGACCATTTCATAGTTTAGGACAAAATGGTCATATACTTATTCGTCAAACGTATCATAACAAACAAGATCTAATATTTTCTCTAAGTATGAAAGCAACTAGAGAAAAGTTTCGCTTTAAGACCACACATTCAAACAAAGATTGTTACGAGGTTTATTGTGAAATAGAAAACTGCAGTTCGCGTCTATATGCAAAACACCTTGATATGACTGAAAAATTTGAAGTTAGGATGTACAAAAACGTGTACACATGTGCGTCGTTACAGATACTCCCAAATCATAAGCACACTAATAAAAACGTTATGGGTACTATATTGCATGAGATTATGGGTAAAAATTGTTCGCAAGTTTAACGCCCCAAAACAACCATTCATCCAATCCAAAGACCCATTCAAAGTATAAAATGTATCAAATAGTCATTAGAGTATAAAAAAGTCATAGAATGCAGAACGTTGGTGGATGCGATGCAATCACGTCGACCACTTCCCTTTGCAATCGAAAGTAGCTCAAAATAAACATGAAATTGTAAGCACAAAGCTTAGTGAGTCCCCCAAAATACTGCATACCATAAATACATATCAACTTGAAGCTGTAACGATTCTATTTTACCCCCAAGTCTATTTCAACTCGGTCAGTATTTTTTAACCGAACGAATCTATTTCACCCCCGGTCTATTTCACCATTGAGTCTATTTCAACTCAATTGATGTTTTTCAACTGAACGAGTCAATTTCACCCCACATACATATGGCATACGGGTAACATCCCAAAAATAATGATAAAAATTTTAGTTTTTCAAAAACCATTTTCATAAACCACCATTCATATAAAACATTATTTCCAAACATAAACATAAAATCAGAGTATCTAATACATCTCTCAATCATAAATCCCAAGGATGTCGTGTACAATCACGCCTTCGCCTTGTCCTGATCATGTGATGCACCTAAAACCACAAAACAACCAACTGTAAGCCAAAGCTTAATGAGTTTTCCTAAAGTATCACACGTAAAAATATATAAGCTTTACATGCATACACTACTAGAAAATAGCCCTTTAATGGCGCGCAAACAATGACACATAGTTATAGAGGACGTGTATTTATGTGTGCCCTAAAAACTAATGTCAGTTTTCCAAAACTTTAAGGATAGAGGACACACATTTATACGTGCCCTAAAATTAGTGTCAGAAAAGAAAAAAAAATGCAGAGGGCGCCTAAATGTGTGTCATGTAAATGTGTCGCTTTATAATTTTTAAGTGAAACACGCGTTTTAGGCGGGAAATTAAATCGACGAAAATTACCCCCGTCTATTGGATCCCAAAAATTAAACCCCCCGCCTCTTCGACTTAGCAAGAAAAAGCCCTAGGGCCTTCATCTTTATCTTCAACAGTGGGAATACCTAGGTCAATTCTTCGGGGTTCAACAACAGATTTGTAAACAACAAACATATACGATTCTGGATCTCGACATGATTATGGAGATCTGGAGTCGGCGACGTGAACATCATTCATGAGAAAAGTTCATACAAAACTCTAGAATTTCTATGGTTTCGATTGCTGAGTGAGGTACAGGGAGGTGTAATCGTTTTCGACTCTTTACTAATTGAGTTGAAATTGAACCCTAAAAACTCAATCCACACTTCGAACTTCTCTGATTCTCTCTTCTTCCGCTCCCCAATCTCCGATTCCACTCCGATCGAGCTCTAATAAAGTAACAAACTCTCTAATTCCAGTCTATTCTACCCTCTAGTGAAGGAGGCAACCTCCTTCGGGCAGCCCTCAGGTCTCAACAAGTTCCAAGGTTTGATTTAGCTATCTTTTTGATCCCACTTCCCTGTCACTTTCTTTCTTCTCTTTTAACCTTTGATGGTGTTTCCGATTTTGATTTTTAACAGGAAAATTGGATGACATTCTTCTTGGATTTGACACTATCAAACCCTATCTGGTGAGTTAATGATAATTCACTTCCCCAAAATTGATGGTGTTCTTGGAGTTATGAATCTAGGATGCCATGTTTAGAGCAATTTCACCATATAGAGCCATATATGTGTTGCATGAGTATAAAGACTGGACCTTTATGTAATTATTGGGTGTTAGAAGGTCAGATCTATAAGTTAGAGAAACAGATCTGACCTCAAAAGGTCATTTGAGTGTTGCCATGGAGGGAACTCGCCGAGTCCATAAGAGGCTCGACGAGTAGAGTCGGGTTGCCCCATAATTCGTGAGCAGTGGTAACCCGTCGAGTGAAAGGTTAAATCAACGAGTCAAGTGAGGCCTTAGGAGGATTCAGAGGACACGCATGAACTCGCCGAGTCACCCGAGTGTACTCGACGAGTCTGGTCAAGGTTTAACCGTTTACTAGAGATGACTTCAGTTGACCTTAGGGTTTTGGTCAAACTGATTCAAGGGAGGCCAGGGAGGGGTAGAATGGTCTTCTACCCATTTTATAGAGATGAGGACAAGAGGAAGTTAACTAGAAATGTTTGCCTTATATGTTAGGCGAAGGCTCGATCGAGTTTATCAAGGCATAAGGTTTACTAGACATCATGCGAGGTGAGTCTTCTCACTATACTTTACCTAGAGTGGTAATTATGTGTGATTGGAGGGTCTTATGTGCTATGATGAGTATGTGATGTATGTTGTTATATGATATGTATGTGCTATGTAATGTTATGAGTATTATGATATGGACCGAAAGGTCAATAGTGTATTGGTCGGAAGGTCAGAGAAGTAGGACCGGAAGGTCTCGATGATACTGACCGGAAGGTTAGAGAAGTGGGACCGGAAGGTCTACAAGGACTATGGGACAGAAGTCCCCTGAGACGCATTGACCGAAAGGTCTTGTAGGGTTGTAGCCTTGAGAGGCGTATGTGTTGTATGTGGTATTTTGGGGAACTCACTAAGCATTTATGCTTACCGTGTTGTGTGATATGCATTTCAGGTGCTAGCGAGGACCACGGGAAAGCGCCGGCATGATCTGTACACACTAATGAAGATCCATGTGTTTGAGATTCTAGGATATGATTTCTGAGATAACATTTGATTGAATGAGTTTTGAAATTATTTTATGAAATTTATTATGTTTGGAATGAAAAATTGTTTTTGAAATTATTTGGGAGGAACATAAGTTTGTAAAACCGTGAGACAACTTTTTTCTAATGAAATATTCTAATATTATTGTGTTCATAAAAATATAATATGTATAATATTCTAACATTATATCTTTTAAAATATTTTCATCTAAAATGTGTCCACAATATTGTTTTAGAATATTATAATATTACATATATTCTATCTTTCTGAAGACTATAGTATTAGAATATTACAATAAAAAGAATGGTCTCACGGTCACCGCAAAATTAGGTTGTCACACACACACATAAATGTTTTTGTTTTCAAACAATAAAATTGGTCCTATAGAAGAATATTCACAAATAAAACCAGGGCAACCGTTCCTATGCACTTTTGAGCGACCAGAAGCAGTTTTTGTAATGTCCTAAAATTACCAACAAAAAATTTCATTTTTAAGCCATTAAATCCATACAATCCATTTGCTCCAAAATCAATCAAAGTAAACTATATCTTTCAAACATCATAGTAAAACAATAACAATAAGTGTGAAAAGCCATCAGGGGATGTTGTGTAGTCAAGTCGAACATTTTCCTTTGAAACTAGAAGTACTTAAAAATGTTTAAACCCCAAAACCATAAGAACAAAGCCTAATGAGTTCCCCAAAATACCAATATACCATACATATTGTGCCCTACCCACGTAATGGGCCCCGTTCATCATACAAACGGGCCCATCCAACCATACAACTTGTAACATCCCAAAATTGTATATGGTAAAAATTTCATTTTTAATTCAACCTTGAACACCATTTATCCTTTTCACTCATTCAAAAACATATCAATTTAAAAATATTTATCAGAGTACAATCCCAAATTCACAAAACATGGAAAACATGGGTGGATGCACTACGATCAAGTCAAGCATTTCCTTTTCGAACCGGAAGTACCTAAAACCATAATACCACATACCATATATATATATATATATATATATATATATATATATATATATATATATATATACATATAAGCACAAATCTTAGTGAGTTCCTCAAAATACCACATACCATACATACATACATACATACATACATACACACATACATACATACATACATCTGGCGCCGCCTGACATCAGACCTCACCTAGTATTCATCAGGCCCGCCGACCTCCATTGAGCCCCGCCCTGTACAGATCTGGCAGTTAAATGCGATGGACCTCACCCTACACGCTAATTAGGCCCCGCCCAACATACATACAAATACATACAATACATGCAAGAGTCACACAGATAGCTAGCATTCTTTTAACAATCATCTATGTGCCGACATTAGTGCATTCGACCCGCCAAACACAGTGAGGAGACTCACCTCAAACCAAGATAACGAAAACACATGCCATGCTACTATAGGGTTCTTCACACTGAGCACAACCAAATTATCCCTGGTCAATAATTAAGATAATTCCCCATAATCCAAGGTCCAACTCTTTTTCTATCATTAAAATGGGTAAAAGAACATTTTACCATTCCCGTATATAACCAAAAAACTTATGGTCCAACTTCCAAAATCCCTAAGGCACAAAGGGCCCAAAAAGTTAACCTTGGGAGTATGCCCCACATACCAGTGTCGTACTCCCCGTGTACTGCTCGTTGATCCTTAAGGTAGAACTCGCCACAACATGAAATCGGGAAGGCATTCATTACGTTGAGCATACGTAACTGTACGCCCAACATACCCCCTTGGTGACCATTTCTCATTTTAGGACTTAATTCTTAAGACCAAAACGTCCAAACTCATTTCTAATCTCAAAACATCAACTTAAGTCTTAAAGTTTCCACCTTTATAACTTTGCATGGCTAGAAAAGGTCCAAAAGCTAAAACCCTAACTCATTTATCCGTTAAGACATCTTCACTCTTGCTTGGAAGGGATAGAAGGACCAAGATTACATTTTTATGGTTCCTAATAACTATATAATGGATAAAGTTTCCAACTTTATCCATTAGAAGGGTTCAAACAACCAAGATCTAGGCATTTAAGTATGAAAGTGTAACAGTCCAAAATCTCAAGTATTGTTAAATTGCATTTTGGGGTGTTTTAAAGGGGAGACTCGGCGAGTTGGAGCAAGACTCGCCGAGTAGGGTCGCAGTTTTGGTCGCGGATTCGCGACTGGACTCGACGAGTCCAGGTATGGACTCGGCGAGTCGACGCTGTTCAGCAGAAACCCTAGCCGTTTGGTTTTGGATCGTATATAATGCCTCTTAGGCCGTCATTGTCCGTCTTTTGGCCGATTGAGAAGAACCCTAATCGTTGTGGACGTCTAGAGCAGGAGAGGAAGCTTTTGGAACCTTGAAGAATTTGTTAGGCAAGAAGAAGAAGAGTTTGGCCAAAGGAATATCAAGGGGATCGAGTTCTGAGGTTTGGAGACACAGAGAGGGTGTTATTCAGGTAATATTTCGGATCATTTCTGCTATATTGAAGTGTGCACGAATTTAGGGTTTATGAAACCCATTTGGAGATTAGATGGATTGTTGTGTCGTTACCCAATGTTTATACCCCTGTATTAGTACCCCTTAGAGGTTCAGAAGGTCCTATGGTTGTATATTCGGAAAAATATGTATCTCAGGAAGCAGTTTGATCGACTGCATGGCGTGGACTCGCCGAGTCGGATGATCAGACTCGGCGAGTAGCTTGAAGATTCACTGGGACTCGCCGAGTTGTTCTTCAGACTCGGCGAGTGGAGTCGGGGTGGCCCCGCGATTCTTCCAGGAGTGACTCGTCGAGTCAAAGAGGATACTCGACGAGTAGAAGGGGAATCTTAGAGGATTGAAGGACGACCAGACTCGCCGAGTCGCCAGGGAACTCGCCGAGTCCAGTCAAGCTGACAATGGACTGTTGACCAGAGTTGACTGGTGTGATTTTCTTAGGGTCAGTTAACGTGGAAGATAGAAGTATTAAAAAGGGATATATGATGTTACAGGGAGCTTGTAGCTCGGAGGATCAAGTGCAAGGGATTTTAGGAGTTGCTATATTCCAGTGTCCGCGAGGTGAGTCTTCTCACTATACCTCACCCGGAAGGGTTTGATTGTGTGACCGGAAGGTCAAGTATGTTATGTGTTATGTTTATATGCTATAAATGGAAAGTTAGCTGCTACGCGTGATTTACATGCTTATATATGGGCCGGAAGGCAAGGTATTATGTGACAGAAAGGTCAGGTATGATATATGATATATGTGCTTTATATGTTAGAGTATTTGTATTATGTGTTATATATGTGTATGGGCCGGAAGGCATTTATCTTATGGGCCGGAAGGCGATATATATTGTGGACCGAAAGGTCCGGGCCGGAAGGCAATGTTATGTGGATCGAAAGGTCCGGGCCGGAAGGCAATGTTATGTGGACCGAAAGGTCCGGGCCGGAAGGCAATGTTATGTGGACCGAAAGGTCCGGGCCGGAAGGCGTATGTGCGTAAGGTATATTGGGGAACTCACTAAGCTTCGTGCTTACGTTGTTTATGTTATGTTGTTTCAGGTTCTTACAGTAACGCGGGATGGCAACGGTTCGATTGTACACACCGAAGAAAGAGTTGTGTTTTTGGAGGATCCTGGTCTTCTATTATAAAGAAAATGAAACTATGTTTTGTAATTCGAATGTGAATAAGATTTTAAACAAGTGTTTTTAATTTTAAATTGATTACTTAAATGAAAATTTTGTTTTTGGAAATCACGGTGTTACAAATTGGTATTAGAGCCTTGGTTTGAGGGATTCGGACGCGCCTACGGGTAAATCTGGACTCAAACTGAGGAAGTAAGAAAAAGTTTTCCAAATAAATGGTTTTCTAAAGGTGAATAAGAGTTCAAAGAGAAAGCAAGAAAGAGCAGTGTGTACAATCAGCCAGAGCCAAACGGTGATTTCCCAAAATACTCTTACTTTTGTATTATGAAATATCTATTATGCACTTTATGAGACATTATTGCATGCTAGAGACAGACTAGGTATTTCATATCTTAGGACTAGAGTGGCCTGATTTGTGATGCCTTAGTCTAGGGTTTGCTGTTATATGTGCGTTATGCTTTTGTGTGTATGTGGTGAGTGAGAGCATCTAGTTAGGACGCACAAGGGGTAAAGCTACGGAGTACAGAGGTACTTCTGAGGATGAGCCGAGAAGGTGGAGCTACCACAGATGGGAAGTCCTATGTATGCTTCAATGCTCGAATGCTGCTTGCTTTGTGCTTTGTGGAGTTGTCGATGATGGGAGCCAGCTACTAAGTGAGTATGACGATACTCAGGAGGTAGAGGGCTGGCATCATTAGGAGCTCTTCAGCAGCTGATAGCAAAGAAGTGGGAGGACAGCGGAAGGGACTAGGGAGTAAACCTAGCCAAATGAGTGCGCTGGTAGAGTAGAGGATTTTGCTGGAAAGCGAGCACGTGCGATGAGATGGGTGAAAGAGCAGGTTTATCAGCTACTTAGGAACTCTGGGATGGTCCGTGTGGAAAGTATGGGTAGATGTGGCAGGTAGTATGGGCCCGTACTACTGAAAGCAGAGGACCCATACTTGACACAGGGGGCATTCTGAAGGTCCTAAGGAACAGATTGAGGAGTGATGTTATGGTTCGAATACCATACATCGGAGCGGATACAGAGTGATGTTATGGTCAGGGCACCATACATCGGAACAGTTGAGATAGATGTTGTGATTCGAGCGCTATACATTGGAGCAGATTGAGGAGTGGTGCTATGGTTCAGGTACCATACACCGAAGCATGTTGAGGAGGGATGTCATGGGATGAGTATCAGGGTTCGTAGTGGATGATGCTTGTGGCTATCTTGTTATCCGGTTATCGATCGGACGAGCACGAGCGAGCGGGATGCGAGGATTCGCGAGATCCGGCGTAATGAGGTTGCTGCATTGTTGCGGGCTGAGTCGCCAGAATTGTTTGGGTCGATCAGGACCACTATGATTGAAGTAGTTTGATGAGCGATATGCGGCTTTCGCAGAGACGGCTGCCGCGGCGGTTACAGCGGCTGTAGCAACGGCAAAGAAAGGGGCTAGTCGGGGTTTTCAGTATCGGGACTTCTATTATGCGAAGCCTCCCACATTCGATGGAGTTCAGGACTCGATTGTTGCTATGAGATGGTTATCAGACATGGAGGGGTGTTTCTCCACGAGTTTATGCCCTGCTGATCAGAGGGTGGGGTGTGCTCTGAACCTGTTGAGGCTCGGGGCGAAGGATTGGTGGAGATTGACCACGAGGTCATTTTCCGATGCGCAGAGGGCTGCGGTTTCATGGGATCAATTCAGAGGGATGTTCAGTACTCGCTATGTTCCGCGGGATGAAAAGGAGAAATTGGCTCGGAAGTTCTTTAAGCTGAGGCAGGATTTGGAGTCGGTGACTGAGAGCACCGGGATGTTTATTGAGAGGGCGATGTTTTGCCCTGAGTTCGCTTCGGAGCAGGCTCAGATGTCCCGAAATCCGAGTATGCTCAAGAGGGGGGGGGGGGTATCAGACAGTTCGTGTCTGTGCAGAGACGCGAGACCGTGTTGGTATCGCAGGAGGCCGCCATGTGGCGTGAGTTAGAGGTTGAGTTGCAGTAGCGTGAGATGAGGCAGGCCCCGATGCAGTCGCAGTCGGCGCCGAAACGGTCCATGACCGTAGACGTTAGAATGGGGGGATCGGAGCGGTCACACTTGTGGGAAGTGTGAGAGAGATGGCACCGGAGCTTGTTGGCCCAGTGGTGCATGCCGCAAGTGCGGAAAGGAGGGGCATGGTGCACGGGATTGTCGGCAGTCAGTGCCAATTCGGGATTTCAGGATTTGTTATCAGTGTCGGTAGGTTGGACATTTGAGGGTCAACCGTCCTCAGTTTCCTGCAGGACCGGTGCAGGCTCTAGCATCGGCCACCTTGAGGAGTTCAGGAGGAGGACAGGATGGAGCAGAGCCCAAGGGCTCAGGGTCGTGCTTATCGGCTTGCGGCAGAGGGAGACGGAGCAGTGCCGGAGGCAGCTGCGGGTATGATGCTCTCTTGATGTCTTGAGTAGCTTGCGTTGATTGTGGCGTATTGTTTGTGCTGGTGTCGGGTGTGGATTTCGATGCGGTATTCGTTGTTTCGCGGGTTTGGCATGGTTATGAATTGGTGCTTCAGGTTTTCGCTTGGCATTCGTTGTTCCCTGATGGTTTAGTATGATTATAGTTTGGTGTTTTGGTACCGGTAGCCTTGTGCGGTTTTCGATGCGATATTCAACCTTTGGCAGGTTGTGGGTTTGGTTATGGGTTATTGCTTGGGAATTCCGTTGGTCATCGTTCGTGAGGGTTGATAGTGGAGATGCGGCACTGGGTTGAATGACGGGTAGCATCTGCAGTTGTGGAGTGGATAATTGAAAGATCGGATTCTTTTGAGCGGATTGATCAGGGAGGAGATGTGTTTTGCTGAGGGTTGCTTACGCTTGTGGGAAGCAGTCAGTGGGTAAATGTTCTCTTTGTGCAGGATGGTTCTGAAAGGTCGTTAATGACGATTGGTGGCAGTTAGTCAGTGCTTTAGTGGGGGAGAATTAGAAAATTCTCCGGGAGACCGATGAGTATGTGAGGGTGCTTAGCTGCCGGGATTCAGCAGTGTTTGTCAGCGCAGAGTATAGGCCGATGAGAGCGAGTGTCGGGTATGCGGGGCGGGATACAGACCTAGGGCATTCGATTTTGGAGGCCTGAGAGAAGGCCGGGATCAAGCTTGAGTAAGTAATCGGGGTTATGTGATCAGAGTATTGGTATGTTTGAGGAACGTGATGGGTTGTACTGCATTAACCCCACGGGATTATGTTGTGCATGTTTCTAGAGCTGGAACCGGAAGGTTCCAGAGTTAGAACCTAAGGGTTCGCAGAGTTGGGTGTACGGACCCACAGAGATATAGCCTCGAGTGGCTAGTATGTGTTGTGAGAGTCGGTCCAGTCATACTGGAGACTCTGTTGGTATTGCTGGATTAGTTTGAGATTTGCGGATCGCGTATGTGCAGTGTGATTGCATTGGAAGGTCTGGCCCCGGGTTAGTGATCTTGTTTAGCTGAGGCAGTGATTCTGATGAGTGGAGAGAGTGTATGGGATTGAGAGCCCCTGCAATGGGAACCAGAGTATGTGGATAGCGGTTACGCGAGAAGGGTGGTGTCGCTTGGGGCGAGCACCGTGGCACCGGGTGGAGTGGCATTATGGCCAAGAGGGTTCCTTGGAAAAAGGAAAAGAGGAAGGTGTAACTCCGAAGGGGTGCAAGTTCACGAAAGTGAAAGCTGCAGAGCAGAGTTATGGTTAGAGTATTTCAAGTATGGTTTCGAGCATCGTGTTTGCGGCAGTGAAGTAGGAACCCATCCGAGTTGGGATGTCTGTTGAGGCTCAAAAGGGATGCATGGAGAGAGAAAATTTTAAATTCTCAGGGTGAATCTGATCAGAGTGTAGGGTGGATGTAGTGGTTCACCTTGGGAGATGTTCGAGGACATCATCAGTGTATCGGGTCTTTCCACCTGCGGGTGTTGGGACTAGTTCAGTAGGTGTAAGTGATGGCAAGAGGGAACTTGTGAGAGTTGATCTGAGAGGGAGGACGGATCTCTCAGTCGGTCCGGAATGGGCAAAGTGGGCTTTGGATCGGGGATCCGGTGGTTCAGGGTTTCCTAACCCTTATGGGTTGAGTGATCGTTGAGATTTGGAGCAGAGTGCATCGTGGGTAATTTCCGATTGCAGAGAGTGATGAGCAGTTCAGAGTTCGTACTTTAGTTGACAAAGCAGACTCAGCAGGTTAAAGAGAGTTAGTGATCGTCTAGAGTTAACAGGAAAGTTATGCAGGCAGACGCCGCTGCAAGCATGTGATTCAGGTCAGCGACTTCGTATTTCTGATGGGGTGCTTCGATGTAGGAAGAGGGGTAAATGGGGGGCCCCAGTATGTCGGGTCTTTTCGTGAAGGTGCGAAGGTAGGAAGGGTGGCCTATCGTTGGAGCTGTCAACGGAATTGGGACGGATCCATGACACTGGTATGTGTCGCAATTGAAGAGGTGTATAGCGGATGAGTCAGCAGTGGTTCTTCTAGAGAACGATTAGGTGGATGCGAGCCTGTGTTACGTCGAGGGGCCAGGGACCGTCGGAGATCGGAAGATCAGGGTTCTGAGGAACAAGGAGGTACCTCTGGTATTGGTTCAGTAGCGGTCTCGGGAGAGATCGGTAGTGTCTAGGAAGCCGAAACGTGAGATGCGGGAGCAGCAGCCAGAGCTATTTTCAGAGTGAGACTTCGAGGGCGAAGTCTAATTCTAGTGGGGGAGAATTGTAACAGTCCAAAATCTCAAGTATTGTTAAATTATATTTTGGGGTGTTTTAAAGGGGAGACTCGGCGAGTTGGAGCAAGACTCGCCGAGTAGGGTCGCAGTTTTGGTCGCGGATTCGCGACTGGACTCGACGAGTCCAGGTATGGACTCGGCGAGTCGACGCTGTTCAGCAGAAACCCTAGCCGTTTGGTTTTGGATCGTATATAATGCCTCTTAGGCCGTCATTGTCCGTCTTTTGGCCGATTGAGAAGAACCCTAATCGTTGTGGACGTCTAGAGCAGGAGAGGAAGCTTTTGGAACCTTGAAGAATTTGTTAGGCAAGAAGAAGAAGAGTTTGGCCAAAGGAATATCAAGGGGATCGAGTTCTGAGGTTTGGAGACACAGAGAGGGTGTTATTCAGGTAATATTTCGGATCATTTCTGCTATATTGAAGTGTGCACGAATTTAGGGTTTATGAAACCCATTTGGAGATTAGATGGATTGTTGTGTCGTTACCCAATGTTTATACCCCTGTATTAGTACCCCTTAGAGGTTCAGAAGGTCCTATGGTTGTATATTCGGAAAAATATGTATCTCAGGAAGCAGTTTGATCGACTGCATGGCGTGGACTCGCCGAGTCGGATGATCAGACTCGGCGAGTAGCTTGAAGATTCACTGGAACTCGCCGAGTTGTTCTTCAGACTCGGCGAGTGGAGTCGGGGTGGCCCCGCGATTCTTCCAGGAGTGACTCGTCGAGTCAAAGAGGATACTCGACGAGTAGAAGGGGAATCTTAGAGGATTGAAGGACGACCAGACTCGCCGAGTCGCCAGGGAACTCGCCGAGTCCAGTCGAGCTGACAATGGACTGTTGACCAGAGTTGACTGGTGTGATTTTCTTAGGGTCAGTTAACGTGGAAGATAGAAGTATTAAAAAGGGATATATGATGTTACAGGGAGCTTGTAGCTCGGAGGATCAAGTGCAAGGGATTTTAGGAGTTGCTATCTTCCAGTGTCCGCGAGGTGAGTCTTCTCACTATACCTCACCCGGAAGGGTTTGATTGTGTGACCGGAAGGTCAAGTATGTTATGTGTTATGTTTATATGCTATAAATGGAAAGTTAGCTGCTACGCGTGATTTACATGCTTATATATGGGCCGGAAGGCAAGGTATTATGTGACAGAAAGGTCAGGTATGATATATGATATATGTGCTTTATATGTTAGAGTATTTGTATTATGTGTTATGTGTATGGGCCGGAAGGCATTTATCTTATGGGCCGGAAGGCGATATATATTGTGGACCGAAAGGTCCGGGCCGGAAGGCAATGTTATGTGGATCGAAAGCTCCGGGCCGGAAGGCAATGTTATGTGGACCGAAAGGTCCGGGCCGGAAGGCAATGTTATGTGGACTGAAAGGTCCGGGCCGGAAGGCGTATGTGCGTAAGGTATATTGGGGAACTCACTAAGCTTCGTGCTTATGTTGTTTATGTTATGTTGTTTCAGGTTCTTAGAGTAACGCGGGATGGCAACGGTTCGATTGTACACACCGAAGAAAGAGTTGTGTTTTTGGAGGATCCTGGTCTTCTATTATAAAGAAAATGAAACTATGTTTTGTAATTCGAATGTGAATAAGATTTTAAACAAGTGTTTTTAATTTTAAATTGATTACTTAAATGAAAATTTTGTTTTTGGAAATCACGGTGTTACAGAAAGGGACAAAAAGTTCATCTTTTTCAAATAATCCATTAAGTCCAAGCCTCCAACCTTTAGATTTGAATATATATGATCTTTAGATGGATAAAGTTCCAACTTTATCCAAAACAAGGTCACAAACTTTCAAGATCTGAACTTTATGCACGAAAATGAACAAAAGCTCATAATACCCAAAACTAACTAGATCTAACAAATGCAACATCAAGATTCAAGCTTTATATCACTAGAAGAAAGTTCAAGGTGAGCAAAATCCAAATCTACAAGATCCAATGAAGCCAACACTTCTCCAATGATCTCATTCTTCTCCAAGATGCACCAAGAACACTCCAAAGCACTCAAGAACACCTTCTTTTTCTCACAAGGCTCAAACTAGTGTTAGGGTTTCAAGGGAGGGTGTTGGAGAGGCAGAGGATGAGAATGGAATAGGTTTGGGGAAGTCAAGGAGCTTAAATAGGGCTCAAACCACGAAAATAGGGTTTGGGTATTGATCACATAAGCCCATCGTACTCCAGGTACACCCAACATACCAAGGATGCCCAGTACGTCCATCGTATTTCCTGTACAATCAGCGTACTAGCCTAAGCCCAAAACCTTCTTAACTTCTAACATTCATAACTTCTTCGTTCCAACTCCGATTTCGACGATCTTTATAACCATGGAAAGGTATTGAAGATATCTACAACCATATCTACTTACTTTTGACTTAAAACACCTTGAACTAAAATCCATAATTCTTGAAAGGCCTGAACCACCAATTTTAACATTATACCCTTGGGCTCAAAAACGTAAACTGATTTCTTGGATCACATAATCTGCATTACCTTGAAATGGATCTAAACCTATCTTTCCCCAACGCTCGTAGCCTTGTGATAATTGATCTTCGGGTTACGGCCCCGAACTATGGAATAACTCGAAATAGGGTGTTACACAAACGAGCCTAGCCCAACATAAAAACGGGCCCAACCCAACATACAAATGGGCCCAACCCAACATACCAGTGCAAGAGTCATAAACATAACTAGCATGCTACATAGTATAGTAAGAAGACTCACGTTGCAGACGAAATCAATAGCTAACAAGTCGCACTGCCAACGGATGGGTGCTAAACACTTCCTTCTAAAACTACACATGGTAAACCCCTAGTAAACCATCTAAACTAGAAACTTAACCAAACGTCAATGGTGAAGGTAAAAATCAACAGTCAACATCACCAACAACTGACCCTCACATCGTGATTGTCCCATGTTCACACTGTGAGAATACACTCACCCCGATCCCAAATTCAGTCACGCTCTAACTCATCCAACTCAGACACAGATAACTAAATCAGTAGACATCACGAAATGGACCCTCCTTAGTCACATTGTTAACACATCAAGAAAAAATAGTCACGCATCCCCCCACTACTAGACAAAAGACCTTTAATGACGCGCTTTTTACGACACGCGTTAATTAACGATACGCAAAAGGACGTGCCCTTAAAATAGTGTCATCTCTCCAAAAAATTTAAGGATTTACGTCACGCTTTATTGCGTGCCCTTAATTTAGTGTCTCAAGAAAAAAAAATTAAAAACACGGAGGGCGCTTTATCTTAAATGCGCATTGTCTGTACCTGTCGCTTTATAATTTTAATGAAACACGCTTTTAGTAGACAAGGGGGGAAATGAAATCCCCAAAATTTTGAAAACCCGCCTTTTTTTTCTATCTTCTATCTATCTTTCATCTTCAACCTAACAAGGACAAGCATTGCACTCTTGATTTCCCTAACTCTTTCTCATTTTCTGATTCAAACTTGAAAGAATCGAAAAAAAAATCTATCAATTTTGAAGCCTAAAAAAAATCTAACAAGGACGAGTATCCATCGATCCGACTTCCAAAAATAGAGGGCATCGATTCCACGTCTTCCGGGGTTGGGAGGAATGAAAAATTGTTGGTCCCGTGTTGGTTTTGTGATGTTCAATCGAAGAAAAGGAAATCAGAATCGACGATCGCTGCTTTCGCTAATATCCACTCCGACCTCTTATGAACGCAAATGGTAAAGATCTGCTTCGATTTCCCGATTGGTCTTCCTTTTTTTTCTTCTTTCCCTCTTGCCCTAATTATCGACTCCTCATTTTTCTCTCAGATTTGAGTCTCCTCTTTCATAAAAAATAAGAGGTATCAAGGTAAATTTTCTGAGATTCGAAACTATATGACTCGAATTAGAGGTTGAAGATCATAAATCGATGGTTTATTCTGTCTTGGAACACATGGCTCTACGAACCCTCGCGTTTGCTAAAACCCTAGTTGCGATATCCAGGTTTTAGCAACATGTGCGTGGATTGCAGACGTTCACGCTTCCCGATCTTTCCTACGATTATGACGCACCGGAGTCGGCAATTAGCGGAGAGATCAAATACTACCTATACATTCTCTCTCTCTCTCTCTCTCTCTCTCTCTCTCTCTCTCCGGTGCAGTCACTCTTCTAGCACTCGGAAACGGCGCTCCTGATGTGTTCCCATCTGTCGCATTCGTTGGTGGTGGAAACCCCCGAACAGGATTCGACGCGATTTTATCTGTAGAGAATTTCGTTTCAGCTCTCGCCGTTGGTTTCGTCACGATCTATGCAGCTCCCTTTGCCGTCTCCCCTGCGCCTTTTATAAGGGACGTGTTGTTTTATCTGACGGCGACGTTGGGGATGGATAGTGGTGGGAAATCTAAGTGTGGTGGTTGTGAAGTTCAGAATGAAACAGATTCTATTGATCTACTAACATCACACTATGTCCTCTCACTCTAATGTACTCCTGCAAATCCTTTATCCCTCTAAATCATCCAATTTCATTTCTCTTTCCTAACATTCATCTCCCTCTCTGGTTAATCCTACTCTTTAGGACCTCGTGACTATCACTAGTCCATTACATAGTCGAAAAAAAGCCCCCTAAAACATAGCAACGACCAGTAGTTCTAACAGGATTCATCATGAGTGTGTGTTGGATTTTTTGCCTTGTGGTTCTGGTAATTATTGTATCTTCAAAATTTTCTGATTCAAAATTTTGAATATAAAATTTGATTAATTAACATCTATTTTGTAGGAATTGTCACTCGTCCTCTTGTTGTACTTCTTTATAAGATTAAAGAAGGAAAAGAATATGCAGCGTTTGCTCACATTCTATGAAAGTGGCTCACTGATTTTGGTATTATGACTAAAATGCTTATGATCCTTTTGTAATTCTCAATCTCTCTGCATAATCTTCTTATATATTATATACTTTTGTAGTTGCTTTGAGGAAGGAGTTTGCTGATGAAACTGACAGAGTGACAAGTCATACCAAACATATTTCATCTGTTCCTATGTATCTCAGTATCTATTCTCCAAATGGTAATATGTAATTATAAACAAAAGATGTTTCATGCATATCAAATGTTAGAAAACATAATAAGTTATTAATAAATCTATTATGTCTAAATTTTTGATCTTTTATAATAAGTTACCAAACAGATTTCATCCGGATGAAGATAACAGGCCTGCTGATTTATTTGATATAACATCGGATTTATCATTGGTGTGTAAAGCTTGTTCTTCATTTTACTAAAGTACACCTTTAAGTTTACTATCTGGATTCTCTCTGATTCTATCCATGCCATCTTTGAGTAGATTATTGCTTTAGGCCCTTACACCACTACTGACAACTTATTCTTTGAGCCACTATCTGATCTTCTTGCATATACGTAAAGAAAGCAGCCTCAGTTGCTTATACTGGTGAGAATTTACAATTTTAAACCTGTATAATAAGATTAGCATTCTATCTTGGGATTTCCATTCCCCAGTTTATCTTTACTCAATTCGTTATATCATAATCCATAAAAACATACAAAACATGAAATTTCTTACAATTTTTTCCACATTTCATTCAAACATAAACCATTTTCAGGTTCACCAGGAGTGGGGTTCATGGCGCATATCCTTGATGTTAAAGCTGGAGAGGTGCAATCATGATTCTTTTTATGTTTCTGAAAATTTTTAATTTACCAAAATTCATAATTTCTTATCTAAATGCAGGATGTGTTGGGAAAATTGATGTGGTTTTCTCAAAACAGCACTCGAGCTGTGTGCATTCTATCAGCTAATGGTGCCATATCTAATGTTACACTTCAGCAGTCTGCAACATCTGGTGGAACTGTCACATACGAGGTTTTTTTTCTTGAAAATTCATTATTTATTTATTTTTGATGTATAAAAAATATTTAATTTATTTATAAAAAATACAGGGACGATTTGAGATCTTATCTCTTTGTGGTTCATTTATGGTTTGTGAGAGTGATGGGCAAAGAAGCAGGACTGGTGGTTTAAGCGTGTCACTTTCAGGGCCAGATGGTCGTGTTTTAGGTGGTAATGTGGCTGGCCTTCTCACTGCTGCATCACCCGTTCAGGTTTTTTTTCTTTCTTTCCATAAATATGGAATGGAATCAACCATTCCATTCCTGATTCCTGATTCCTGTCTCTTGATTCCAAACCCTAAGAAACTTTGTTTTTATCTTGGTAACTTTTACAGATGATTGTTGGTAGCTTTTGTTCCTGCAAGTCAGAAACAAAGAAAAATAGAGGCGGAAATAGTCAACACTACTCCCGTCAATGTGGGGACCACAAGCGGACCTTCAGGTGGAGGGATCGGGAGCCCGCTAGTCCACAGTAACAACAGTAATCCACAAGGTATGGCTAATATGCCTTCGAGGTAACTAAATGTCTAAATCCCATTTGTTTGTGTTGTAAGCAACATAACATAACTCTCTATTAGGAAGGAGAAGGAACCTTGTCTTTTTTTTGGTTAAGTTTCTAAATTAGTGTGTAAGGGTAGTTGTATGCCAACAAATGTGATGATGGGTTAATTATGAGTTCTTGGTTTTATTGAAAATGTTAATAATATTGTGTGCGTATTTTTAGAAATTTTTATATATATGACATGTGGTGTTCGTATTTAATTATCTAAGAGTAATAATGTCTTTGGAATTAATGTGGAAATGGAAGAAATAGTTCCATCATGATGTCAATATTTTGTCTTCTTCTCTTGCTGATAGGTCCAAGAAATCTTGTACGTAGAATGGACCTTTGTCTCTCTTTCGTGGCTTTTCTGTGATCTTCTTTTATGGTAAAAGTCCACATGATAATGTGTGATAAGAAGAAGTTTTATTACATCTATAAGACTTTTAGTTGCGTAATTGCTTTTTTTTCTTGTCTATATCTTGACATCCTGGATCAGTTTGCGTCATGATGAAAACTTTTTTGTCTTGTTTTCTTGCTGTTAGGTCTGGATTGGACCTTTTTTCTATTGTGACTTCTTTTGCAAATCCTTAATTCGGTGATCTTTTCATGGTAAAAGGTAAAAGCCTCATGCCAGTTTCACATAAAACTTTTTGAAAAGATGAGGTTTATTTAACTTGTTGGTTTCTTATTTGTGCATATGGAATAAAAAAAATACAACCATATCAGATTCACATAATAGTTTGTGATAAAGATAAAAAGGAGTAAATTTTGCATTTTTTTTGTAGCATAGTCAGTCACCTTACTGTCTTATTTAATTCGGAAATATGTGGTGTAATTTGTAGAAAGAATAGCACATGGATGACCCTTCAGCTCGGTAAGTCCATATGATTTCCTAAAAACTTTTCATCCTTTTCTTGTGATTTTGTAGTTATTTAATCCATCTTCACACTTATTTTGTACTTATGTTTTTTGTGCAGGCAATATAGATACTGTGAGCAAGTTCATAGATTTAGAGTCCTTAAGTGGTGTTATTAAGGAAGAGTGGAGACAAGTGAGGCACACATTTAAAAAAATCAACACAAATCTTGTTTACAGTGAGCCACACATTAGGTTATTAGAGCTATTAGTTTGTAGATTTTTGTTACAACTTTTATTGATTTGTTTTATGTTTCTATGGAACAATTATTTGTATGACATTAAATTTTATGTAATGGATTATATTTTTTGTATATGATATATTATTTTCTATTATTGGACATTAAATGCAAATTTAATTTGAAAATTAGTAACTCCATAAATAATTTTTTTTAACATTTAAAATTATGATACGCAAAAATGTGTGTCATCTTTATTTATGACATGGCCTTTCTTGACATGGGCTTTCTTGATACGCATTGCGTGTCATTAACACGCGCGTCGTAAGGTTACGACACGCGAATGCATGTCGTCTTCCTTTATGACAGGGCCTTCCTTGATACGCATTGCGCGTCGTAAATGAGCGTCGTAAATGCGCGTCGTCTCTCTTTATGACAGGGCCTTCCTTGACGCGCATTTGCGCGTCGTCTGAGCCTTTTACGACTTGCAATGAGCGTCGTAAAAGGCTGTTTTTCTTGTAGTGCCAAGTCGCCACGTCGTGGAAGCCGGGTCTTGACAGCTTAATAATTTAAGTCGTTTTCCTCCCACTCTAACAGATCCAAAGCTCAGATTTGGTCCTTCGTAAGTTCTTAAGGGATAAAGTTTTCAACTTTATCAATTAGAACATCCCATTAAGTCAAGATCTCTAAACCTAGGTCCTAAATAACAACTTTGAGGCATGGACTAGTCTATTAAGCACTTAATCACCAAGTCAACAAGTTCACAACTTCCAGAAGGATTTCCTACCCCCAAAACATCATAAAAGTTGGTGCTTTATAGACATGCATGTCCAATGCATATCTCTTCCCCAACTAAGTCAAAACATGATGAAGTTAACTCAAACTTGTGCATGAGACCAAATACACCATAAGACTCAAACTTCTACATGAAGAAATTAACTCAAACTTGTGCATGAGACCAAATACACCTCAAGGATCCATAAATTTTACAAATTTATGGAATTCCTACCACTAAACTTCCACAACATGAAGAAAAGAGACAAGGAACTTAAAGTTAGAAACATGTAGCCAAAAAGCTTGAATCTTGGACACTTATAATGGTCTAAATTTGTGCTAGAGGATGATGGTAAGGTTTGAAAGTTGAATATATGAACCAAAGGAGCTTCCTTCTCCTTAAAAATTCCAAAAAACAACAAGAACCTCAAGGAATCAACAATGGAAGCTAGATATGATAAGGGTTGGAAAGGAAGGTGTTAGAGGTTAAGGGGAGCAACCCTAGCTCTCACTTTCCTTGAATAGCGCCCAAAGCTCGAAAAATTATGGTTCTGACTTTAGATAGTCACCACATCGTGGCCTCATACTTTCATGTTGTAGGGAACAAAAATTAATCCGCGATCACTTTGGAAATGCCACGTCGTGGTGACACCTATACCACATCGTGGCCAATAAAACTCATAAATAAAATTTGAATTAATTAAACTTTGAATTTTGGATGTTACAGTTTCAAAGGCCATTCAAGACTATAGAAGAGATACGGAGCAAGGATTTGAAGAATCAAAACTAGAATCATTCAATTTGTTTTATCAATCATGATTGGTTAGGTTTTATGAAAAAAAAAACAGTTTCTAAAACACTAAAGATGGCAACCCAAGCTTTAAAATTTTGAATAAACTTAAAACCATTTTAACTCACCAATGATCATTTTGCATGAACATGAAAGATTTATAACAACTATAGGAAGAAAGAAGAAAAACATCTTAAGACTTTGGTTCCTCTTGGAAGGTTGGAGGTTGTAATGAGACAGAAAGAACACAAAGAATAACTTAATATGAATGCTAGTCCTTCTTGTAATAATTTGAAGCTCTTAAGCTATTATGTAACATCCCAAAAACCACACTAAAAATATTCATTTTTAAACTAAGAGAAACTATTTTTTTCAAGAAAACCCCATATCAAAATCAAGTATCAAATACAAATATCCCCAAGATTAGTGTATCATAAAATTTCGAAAAACATAATATGGAAGGATGTATGTGATCACGCCTTTGCCTTTCCACAGTCATTTGAAGTATTTGAAACAATAAACTAAAACCATAAGCCAAATCTTAGTTATTTTCCCGTAACATAGCATCACACAACATATAACAGCATGCATATTGGGTCCACAGCTAACAAACTTGATTACCCCCTGAGTCCACAACATGAGTGTACTTACCTTCAGGCCCACAGCCCATGTCTGGGTTACTTTTGTGCCCACAACATAAGTCTGACATGCACCTCAACCCAACCATATAATGTCGACATATAAATAAAAGATAAATAACCAATAACAAATAAGCATATAACTAGTCAACATACTCACATGTAGATCTACAGATTACTATCACATAACAATAGAATTCAGTTCTAATAGATCAATACAAATAGATATATCCTCTAAACCATGATACATAACCTAGTTGGCCGGCATTAGTGTCTTTAACCTACAAGTATAGTTAGGAGAAACTCACCTCTCAGTCCGAACAAATAGTTGAATAGGTCTCTGCTCTGAATATCAGCTCTACCCGTCACATATTCATCAAATAGCGAGGAATCTTTAATACAACTTAAAATACCCAAAATACCCTTAGGCCAAACTTGGTCAAATCCTGGTCAAAGTAAAAAAGTTAAACCTGGTCAATGCAACTAAGTACGCCTAGCGTACTCAACTTGTATGCTTGGCGTACACAAGGGTTGATAAAAATTGCGAGGTTTGACCTCGTATGCGCAACGTACCTGGGTTACGCCCAGCGTACGCAACTTGTTCCTTTTCCTTCTGATTAAGAGCTTGATCCTTAAGCTCTTTCATCCAAATTCCAAATCTAGTCCTCAACTAGTGTCCTTAACCATAAAGTTTCTAACTTTACGGTATTGCATGGCTATTAAATGCCCAATAGAAAAAACCCTCACTTCTTATCTTATTAAGACATTATACCCCATAGATGGAAAAAAAACTAATAGTCAAGATTGCATTTTTATGACCTTATACACTCCAAAACATCTGGAAGGAAAATCTATTTGGGTCTATAGCATGTCATAATCAAGAACAACACTGATTGGCGACAAAAGCACATAATAACATCATACAAGCTAGATCTAACCAATTAAGCCTCAAGGTACAAACTTTATAACTTCTAGAGATGTAGGAGGGTGCAAAACTTCTAGATCCACGTTTGTTCCCAACTTCCAAGCTGTTCTCTTTTCTTTCTTCTTCCTCTATGAACAACAAAACAAAAACACCAATGACTCAAGAATGCTCAAAAAACGAATTATGGTTTGCTAAGGGGTCGAAATGGAGTTGGAGGCTGATGAAAGTAGGAAGTATTGAGAGTTAAGGATGTTTAAATAGGGTCCGAACCCTAACAATTAGGGTTTGGGATACTGCCACATACGCATAGCGTACGTGTTCGAGTCCCAATATTTACAAAAATGCCAGTTTGGTCAAATAAGCAAAAATTCTCATATCAAGGACTAAAAGTGGAAATACCTAAATATCATAATGTTACAATTCTCCAACACTTGAACTAGAATTCGTCCTCAAAGTCTGTTGATGTGAAAAAACTCAGGGTAATGCTTCCGCATCTTTGCCTCAGGCTCCCACATCCATTCGTAACCCTTCTAATGTTGACACTGGACTTTAACTAAAGACACAATCTTGTTGCGCAGGGCCTTTGTCTTCCAATCCAAGATTGTCACTATTATCTCCATATAACTTTGGTGATCGTCAACCTGAATATCCTCCAAAGGAACAACTGCTGAATCATCCGCCACACACTTCTGAAGCAGAGAAATATGGAAGGTGTTGTGAATATGAATGAGCTCCTCTTGCAAATCCAACCTATAAGCTACTCTACCAACCCTGACAATCACTCAAAAAGGCCCAATATACCGGGTCCCAACTTGCCCCTTTTCCTAAAGCGTATTACACCCTTCCAGGATGATACCTTCAACAACACCATGCCGCCGACCTGCAACTCCAACTCAGATCGACGCTTGTCTACATAACTCCTATGCTGACTCTAAGTTATCAACAGTCTCTGTCTAATCTGCTGAATAAGCTTGGTTGTCTAAAGGACTACCTCGTTCCTCTTCATGACTCTATGACTAATCTCCCCCAATAAACTGGGGTACGACACTTCCTCCCATAATAGAGCAGATCAAATGGTGGCGCACCAATACTAGATTGATAGTTGTTGTATGAAAACTCAACTAAGGGAAATCGACCAATTTCTCGACCGATAACTCTCAAGAATGGTCGATGAGCTCTCTCAAATCCCTTAGCCGACCGAGGTAACTTGTGGATGAAATCCATAGTAATATGCTCCCATTTCCAAATGGGAACCTCCAATGGCTACATCTTGCCATGCGTCCTCTGGTGCTCGACCTTGACCATCCGACAGGTCAAGCACCTCTCGACATATCAGTATATCTGTCTCTTTATGCATGGCAACCGAAAACTAAGTCTCAGATCCTGATATATCTTGGTGGCTCCAAGGTGTACTGAAAACCTAGACTTGTGTGCCTCCTCCAATACAGTCTGCCTGATCCCATCAAAATTTGGCACCAAACCCAACCACATCGGGTTAATAATCCATAACACTCGGTAGAAAACCTGTCAACCTCGCCTATGATTTACTCATACTTCCAGTTATCTTTCTTGACTCCCTCAGTCTGAGCCTGCTTAATCAAATCTAATTGTGGTGAATCAGTCAAAATCATCATACATAGGCCCTTAATATCAGAAATAGCCATCTTGCGACTCAGAGCATCAGCGAACACATTTTCTTTCCCTGGGTGATGCAAAATCTCGCAGTCAAAATCAATGACCACATCAAGACATCTATGTTGTGTCGTGCTCATATTCGGCTAATCCATGAGATATCTGAAATTCTTGAGATCCATGTTGATAGTACACCGAACACCATACAAATAACGCCGCCAAATCTTAAGAGTAAACACCACTGCTCCCAACTCCAAATGTCGGATAACAAACCTCATGTGGCTTCATATGACAAGAAGTATAAGCAATAACCCTCCCTCACTACAAAAGAACTGCCCCTAGGTCGGTGATGGATGCATCACAAAATAACATAAAATCCTCAACACCCTTAGGGAGGATAATACTTGGGCATCACTTAACTTCTATCTCAGAGTCTCGAATGCATCTAGCTGCTCAGGACCCCAACAGAAATCCATGCCCTTCCTTTTCATATGAGTGAGGGGTATAGCAATCTTGGAGAAGTCCTGAATAAATCTTCGGTAATATCATGTTAATCCCAAGAAACTCCTGATCTCCGAGGGAGACTTCGGAACCTCCCACTACATCATGACCTCAATCTTGGCTGGTTTGACCAAAATCCCATTCTGGTTAACAAGATTCCCTAAGAACTGGACCTCTCATAACCCAAACTCACACTTCTAGAACTTGGCATACAACCATTCTCGCCTCAAAACTCCCATAAGCTCTCGAAGGTGCTCTCCGTGTCTGGTCTTGGAATACACCAAGATGTCATCAATGAAAATAATGACTGATCGATCAAGCATCAGTTTGTATACCCGATTCATCAAATCCATAAATGTTGCAGGCGTATTGGTGAGCCCAAATGGGATAACCACGAACTCGTAATGTCCATAACAAGTCCGAAACATGGTCTTCTCCACTTCCTCCTCTCTAAACCTCACCTGATGATACCCCGACCTCAAATCGATCTTGGAGAACCAAGATGCACCCTGGAACTAATCAACGAGTTCACCAATCCATGGAAGTGGGTAACAGTTCTTCACCGTCAACTTGTTTAACTCCCAATAATCAATGCACATCTGGTGTGAACCGTCCTTCTTCTTGACAAACAAAATCGGTGCTCCCCAAGGAGAACTTCTTGGCCTAATATACTGCTTGCCCAACAGCTCTTGAGGTTGTGAGGACAACGTTTGTATATCAGGTGGTGCTAATTTAGTATGGCGCATTTTCAATTGGAATCGCACCTGCGATCCAATCGATCCTAAACTCGACCAATCTCTCAGAAGGCACACCGAGTAACTCCTCCGAGGACACATCAGCAAACTCTCTAACAACGGGTATGTCCGAAAATGAAACCCCTTCCCAACCTGGGTGTTAACCACGTACACAAGATAACCCATACACCCGTGTTAAATATAATGTCGATCCCTGACAACAAATGAAAAGGCTGACCTAATCCTAGTACCCTCTCGATAAATAACCAGTTCTCCCCCACTTGCATATCGAACTACCACCCATTGACCCTCACAGTCAACCATAGCCCTAAACCTGCTCAATTAATCCATCCCTAATATCAGTCACACACCCCATGGGAATGGGAATCAGATCAATCGGGTAAGGCACCATAAAAATCTCTATGATAGAACCGTGATAAATGGTTGAAGCAAAAATCCTGTTTTCGTTACCGATAGAAAGCCACAGCGTTCATTTGAACTCTCCAAGAGTCATATCAGAACTCCTACTGAAGCATCAAGATACAAAGGACCGACTTACAACCGAGTCAAAAAGCACAAGAACAAGCAAGGAGTTCACTAAGAAGGTACCAAACAGAATCATAAATATAAGCATACCCTAAAGTAACTGACAGAATAATAAATTCAAACATACCCGCAACGACGTCTGGTGCCACGTTAGCCTCCTCTGTTGTGAGCTGGAATGCATGACCTCGAGCCCTCGGGAGTGCCTCCCTACCATGGCGTCCATCTATGATCCTCAAAGTATTCGGTGTTGGAGCCTGCACTAGCCTTGCAACGAGCAAAGGACAGATGGCATTCAAATGACCAAGCTGCTTAAAGTGGTAACAAATCATGTGACCCATGGGAGGGGCCTGCCGATGACAATCTTTGACATAGTGCCCCTGATTGGCACATTTGTGGCATCGAGATGATGATCGACAAGCACCCTCATGAACCTTGCCACACTTGCCACAACTACGGCCCTTCTGTCCCCCAGAACTCAAGGCGGTGAGGGAATAGGAGCCTACCTCAACCCCATCGTCTGAATCTCTATCTCAATCTCCTGCCTCCTCACAGAATCCTGATGCTCAGCGAGGTAGCATAATGTTGGGTGGATAAAAACTGTCGAATATCCGTATTGAGCATGCTCAAGTACAGAGTCATCTGAGCCTGCTCTGAAGTAGCAAACTTAGGGCAGAAATAAACCCTCTCGGTAAACATCTTGGTGATCTCCATCACTGTCTCTGTCATCTGTCTTAGATCCAAGTACTCATGAGCCAACCTCTCCCTCTCCAACAAGAGAACATATCTTGCACGGAACATCTCTAAAAATTGCTCCTAAGAAGGTTTAGGGTGAACTTGACCTTTTGGTCAGCATGGAAAGAACATGTGAAGAAACAACCCTCGACATCAGACAACCACCTCATCACTACAATCGGGCCCCTGACCCCATCAAACTCCAATGGATTCGGATTATCAAAGTCCCGATACTTGAAACCACTCTCCCCTCGAACCCTGGCTACAACAATAGCCACGGTAGTTGCAGCAACAACAACCTTAAAGAGTGCAACGTAGCAATCATCAAATAGCTTAATCATAACAGTCTTGATAGACCCAAACAACTCCAAAATAGATCCTTGGACGACAGTAGCCACTTCATCAACAATAATCTCTCATATTTGATCATTAATCAACCCTGGCCTACCATGGCCACTCGTTGCAAATCCAGAACCTGATCCCCTCGTGAATACCATGCTGAAAGGAAATTAGAATATGTCGGAAAGGTCACAATTTATAACATCATAACCATCCAAGAAAGAAAAAACCCTCGAGGTTTGTCACTTCCTTGCTACACGTATGGGTCCTATGCTTCTAGTACTACGAGCCCATACTACCTTCCACACCTACGCGTATTTGTCTCAAGGATCATCAAAAACAATTGATACAAATACACAACTAGGCTACTCATACATCCTATCCTCAATCTATCAAGAGTGTCTAATCATTCATTATCTGTCCGGTTTTTTACAAACATACTCATCCATGAAACTTCCACCAACCCTAAAGCCACTTGTGCACATTAACCATACATAACGTTGGATCCTATAGACATTCGAATACTTGATTCTACCCTAAGCCCACAAATTATGACATCCCCATTTCCATAACCAAAAAAGACCGATTCATTTATGCTTATTTAAAAATCAATCTACCCTTTTTGAAAAATAGTATTATGGAATTTGTTCCCATAAAACTTGATAAAGATGTTATCAGAGCATTTCTGAAGAAATGTATTTTTTATATTAGGATATCATCGTCAATATAGAAACATAAGCATAACAAAATATTTCAAGCCTTACAGTAATTAAACTAGTGGCCTAATACTCCTTGAATCTCTCAGCAAAATGTACCTTTCATATAGCCACCTGTGATACAATAAACTGAGTAGGTCGGGTTGGAAAACCTGGTGAGTACATAGGGATTTCAATCCCATAATGTTATATCACATATATATATATTAGAACTCACAATATATAAAATTTCACCTCATATAAGCAATTTTACCCCACCCCGTCGATCCTCACAAAGACATGATCCATACTCTAGCATCTAAAATTAACAGCTTTACATAATCCATACTCCCGGATCAGGTATGTCTAATCCATGCTCTCGAATCAATGAAAAATATCTATGCCCACTCCATACTCTCGGACTAGGGACGAATAACTATGTCTAATGCATGATCTCGGATCAAAGACAAATGACTAGCCCACTCCATACTATCGGATCAAAGCAATTTTAATGTTTTACCCTCTATGTATATATCACCCGTACTCATAAGAAGATACTATATGATATTCGTCTTAATTAATTTAGGTTTGTTCTGTATCCTAAATGATCATATACTATCAGATATATTCTTAACACATATTTCAGGATATTAAACATTTCACACATAAATATATTTAGTACTTTGATTAATACTTGTATTAAAATCATGTTAATGAAAGGGACTATGCGTTCACTTTTTAAATGACGACTTGAAATTTGGGCAGCGCTTCGCTTCTAGCAACTATCTTTTCCTTTAACGTAACCTAGCATTATAATGGCTAAGTTTTAGTCTAATATTTATTGCGACTAATTATTAGTCTACATTCATCATTAACTCAAAGTCTACTTTCATGATCTATCGAGTAAGAAACATACAGGTAGGATCATATCGGAGGTAGGGTCCGTTTGGTATATGAAGTATACTATTTGGAAAACGATCTCACTTTAAACACCTCATTAAATCATAGCCAAAAGATCATCCCTGTAAGTAGATCAATCAATATAATGACTTGGATTCATTGATAAATCTTGTTTATAGGTTCATAATAATGATAATGAAATTAAACATAAGTTATACTTATAGTATGGTAAGCATATCTTAACTTACAGGGGGTTTAGCGAGAAATCAGGCTCTGCACGGGCAAAACTTTTTATTCGAAAGCTTTTCTTCTGAGGGGCCTTCTAGCGCTTTTTACTCGCTACTAACACTAAGGAGGGGCCATGGAAAGGCTTAGAAGGTTTGTGAGTGTTTGAGAGAGAAATGGATGAGAAGATGTGAGAAAAAGTGTGAAAACGCCTCCTATTTATACGCTGCCAGCACCTTCGTATGTGGGGTGTACTACAAGCTATGTTGGGTGTACTCATTATGCATGTCACGATCTCTTGCAAAGCCGTGGGGAGGAAGTAGTGGCCCAGATCGGTCCATGTATCACTTCCGAAGATTAACCCAAAAATTAATTATCTTCTAAATTCCGTAACTTTCACATACAAGATCCGTTATTCATGTCCTTTATTAAAGTTATATTTTAACCGGCTTAAACAGTTAAAGTCTGTTAAAAATTCATAACTTTGTCATCCGACGTCCGTTTCGTCTGTCTTTATATCGTTGAGCTCTTATTACTAAGATCTTCAATTCTCATTTAGGTTGTGTTGGCTAAAATTCGATTGAGCTAAAATTCGATTTCTGAGGTGTGTACTGCTATGCTAAATCTTAGAAAAATCATAACTTCCTCAAACAAAGTCAGATTTGGATGTTCTCTATATGCATGCTCTCGGTTTAACATATACTGCGACTTTCATTTGGATCACTAAGGCTAAAAAGTATTTTGTCAAAAATTCACTTTTTACGATACTAGGTGTCGTGCCGGTTTAGTCGCAAAACTTCGTCTGGTCATAACTTCTTTTTTTTTATAACTCGCATTTCAGCGTTCCTTATATGTACAGAATCCTTGTGACATATACTATGACAACCCGAAAAACTTCTCGCATGCACTCTTCAATTCTTTCCAATATTAGATTTATTTTAATATATAGTAGTACCCTTTAGAGTCTATTGAAGCATTATAAATGTGATATAATCAAGGTAGGAGTGTTAAAAAGGGTTAACTCGAATTGTAGGAATCAAAACCGGGCCAAACACTCCAACACATGGAGTGTGCGGCCATACACTTGAATGTGCGGCCACACACTCTTGTTTCGGCCTCACACCTCCCCAACCGCACACTCCACCTATATATGCCACACTTAGATCATTCTTGAACACTTCCTTCACTTCTTCAAGCATAGAACACGAAAATCCTCTCAAGTATCATCCATTCTCCTTGAAGATCTTCATAAAAGGTACCAAGAACACCAAGATCATCATCTGGCCGCACACATGGCAGCACACACCACCTGGCAGCACACATGGCCGCACACAGGGCCGCACACAAGTGTTGGCAGCACACTAGGCCGCACACACACATATAGTGTGTATTTTGGCCATACACCCCCTTGTATAGCCGTCTAAACCCTCATACCATCATATATGATTATAACACTTCATTATAAGTGTTTACTAGTCCCTAAGGTGGTCCCAAAATCATCAATTAGTTGTTCATAACACTAATTATATCCATATATGTGCCAATATATGCTAAATAGGATTCGCGTGTGTACTCGAGTCACCACTTGACACCTAGCATCAAATCCAACATTGTCATCAGAACCACTCACTACAGGTGAGTTCATACCCCTTTAATTAACCTTTGAAATAATTTTATGGGGGGGGGGGGGGGAATACAAGCTAAATACTTATAGTTATTACATCAATCACATGTGATTAATAACTAGAAAACCAATGATTTTATCACTATTCAAACTGTTTATCAAATTGCTTTACTTCAAAATGTTTTACAAACTCTTTTACTTATCAAATACTTTTATTTTAACTTTATTATACTTCTTATAAATTGCATGTCCATATATGCATAGATATATAAGAAATGTTTAAAAGACTTAGGAAGGCCATCCGCCCTATTTCCTTTTCCTCGATTTGGATGTGGTCTGGTGGGATGTCGGGTAGCCGTCCGAGGGTCGTTTCAATATTAATTATATATCATATGTGCATATATAGACATAAAAGTACTTCTATATTCATGTGTATCAGTTACATCATTAGTAAGTTACCATCGGGGTAACACAGGATCATAGTACTACAAATTCTAGATCAATGAGTCAGTTCATTCATGAGTCAATACTTATTAACTCTGAGAACATATACATTACATTACTATGAGAACATTTACAACTATACTAGAAAGGGAACATACACAACTATACTAGAGAAGAACATATACAACTATACTAGGAAGAGAACATATACAACGATACTAGAACAAGTAACATTACATTACCTATACATGAATACGTTTACAATTGTGATCCACTGTATCGGGCATGCCTTAAATGTCATGGCCCGATTTGTAACCAGAATCTCTTGGAGGGAGAGCGTGAGTTTGTGTATAGATCTATACTGGATTGACTATCCTACACCTTGTTGCTAGCTACAGCCGGACCTGCAGGTCTGCGGGTGCCAAACGTCATACCTTTTTACGACCTACATTTGTCGTTGTTACTCAGTCGATAGTATGGTACAATTAATCACATGATACCTTAATATAAATTTGGTTTAAGGTAGTTAGTACAGCAGTAGTTCTTATAATACAACACTACAGTACTACATTAATTTACCCATTACATACATTTAGTGATTATTTCACTTAAATATAAATGTACAAACTATATTTTGTTAATGATAGTTACACTTGGGAAATTTCACACTTTTACAACAAACGAACATACAAAACAGTTAAGCCTTGGTAGAAGGCTAATTTAATAGAAAATATAGGTTTTTCTAAGAGATTCAAACTTTTACAAACACTTACAAACATTTACATACATTTTACAAACTTACACTTGAGACATGTTCAAACGTTTTGATAAAAACACTGACACTAAAATACTTATGAACTCACCAGCTTAATGCTGATACTCGCTTTCAAAATAACTTGTATTCTCAGGTCATCAGTAGACAGGTACCGAGACCAGCTTTTGAGAAGATGGAGAGCATTCAGGACTCATCTCTTTATTTTGATTTACATTATTTTTGGTGTCTATAACTGTACAGAACACACTTGTATTAAAATTTTATATTTAATGCAATGGATGATGTTGTTTGCTTGTTTACTATTACTGTGTTGTGATACATTACATGACGTCCTCCGCCCTAGAACGTTTCCGCCGTTCTCGGTTTTGGGGTGTGACAAATTGGTATCAAAGCATTGTTTATAGTGAATTAAGTATATCAACCCATAAAAGATATACTAACTATAAACCCATTTGGGATTAAAACACTCTGACCGAGACTATATACATTAAATACCAAAATATTTAATTAAGTATACTAGACTGCATTCATACTAAAATCAGTGTCACAATGACAAGAACAAAAGTATTACGATTGTTAAATTTCACAGGTAAGCTCGGGGATGTATGGTCAGTCTTGGGAATGGCATAGCCTGATCAACTATGCTGGTCCGAGGAGTGATTAGCATATGCCCTAGAATGGTTGTGATGTGTTAACAAGTCTAAAAACTTACCAACACCACTACAATAGGAACACTAGAACAGAGCATAGGTTTAAAATACTATAGGTGTATTTTGTACTACTAGCTACATATATACTATATTCTTATACCTCTCTTCTCGTGTAGATATCATGGCTGGATTCTATCACGGCGACCCGTACTTTCTAGATGAAGGCAATGCAGGGTGGATCGAAGAACAGCCCGAAGATGAGCATCCAATCCCTTTGGATGATCACCTCGCAGAAGGCTTTTCTGATGGATCCGACTCGGAACCCGAAGTTAACAATCTACCTCCCGTAGGTCAAGCCCCAAACAACGATCCCCAACAAGCTTTTCCAGGTCCCACTCCCTTGTGGGTAAACAACTTGAATCGCTTGAGCGACGAACAGGGTCAACCCTTACCTTACTTTGGGGACCGAAGCTTTTACAACGTTAGCGAAGGTGGTACTGCGGATAGAGCTCTGCCCGTCATGTTCCGTAGAATTGTTCGAAACGTCGAACAAGGTCGAGCAGCCATCGACCGAGTCATGGAAATTGATGCCAACTCAGGCGTTAATACCGTCCGCATTCGTCATCTGGAAGAAGCACTCGAAAGGACGAGGAGATCCAATGACGCACTGCGACATCAATTGACCACCGAAATCGCAGAACTTCGAGTTCGCCAAAGAGCTCACGAACGACACCTCCGAGAAGTGGTTCGTCAATTGGCAGACATGAGGATTCGCCCTAGGAATTCTCGTCGTCGTTAGAAGATGTTTAGTACATCTTTGTCTTTTGCTTAAGGAATAGCCTTTAGTATCTAGGCCTTAGGTAACACTTGTCTGTAGAATATTCCTCACTTTCAGTACGCTAACTAGGAATCTAGTAACTGTCAAACTTTTCCGTATGGTATGATGTAAGACCTACTGTTAGGTCGATTTTCCGTGAACACATTACATCAATAATACCAGTAATATTGACAGCTATCTAATCTATGAGAAAACCTTTACACTTGCGTGTTTCTACTATTCTTCCTTATTATGACTTCAATTCGTACACTCATTCAACTGTTGGACTATGGCTATTTAGTCCATGTGTCACTCTCAACTTGCTTACAATTGATTCTTACCATTGTATCTGTCTTTATAAACTTATAGTTGAAAAATGCCTCCTCGTAAGTCAACAAGACGTAACCCTGCACCTCCTCCACCACCTCCTCCTCCTGTCATCGATACCGCGGCTCTAAATGAGGCAGTAGCTGCGGCAGTGGCAACTGCCATGGCTCAATATCACTCAACTAACAACAGCCAAGGTGGAACCCCTGTTGAATCTACTCATGTTGAGATCCATGTGCGCACGAGAGAATGCTCCTACAAGGATTTCACCAACTGTAAGTCGGAGTCGTTTTATGGAACCGGCGGGGTCATTGCCCTCTCGCAATGGTTCGAGAAGACTGAATCGGTCTTCGAAATTTGAAGGAAAAGCGCTGACGTGGTGGAACGGCTACGTTAAAGCTCTAACTCTCGTCGGAGCCAACAACATGGGCTGGGAAACAATGAAAGACCTCATGATTGAGGAGTATTGCCTGAGGGGCGAAATCCAAAAATTAGAGCAAGAACTGTGGGGCCTAACCATGAAGGGCTCCAACATAGTCGCTTATACCGCCAGGTTCAGTGAACTGGTGGCTCTCTGCCCTAATATGGTTCCCACTGAAGGGAAGAAGATCGAGAGGTACATCTGGGGGCTGGTGCCTCCGTATCAAGGGAATGCTCTATCATCAAACCCTACTACTTTCGACAGTGCCAAACAGCTGGCACAACGACTCATTGACCATGGAATCCAATCCCCAACAGCGACAACAACCCAAACCGTCTCAGAACCCTCCAAACCCGCCGATTCTAAGCGAAAGTTCTGGGATGACAAGAAGAAGCAGCGAGCTGCCAAAAAGCAACGAATTGTGGCTGTACATGCTGCAATAACCCCTACTGCTACTATTGCCCCAGTGAAGCAGTATGCAGGAAGTTTGCCTAAGTGCAACAAATGCAACTTCCACCACAACGGCCCCTGCAGTGAAATGCAGTATTCTAACTGCGACAAGAAAGGACACATTGTCCGTTTCTATGGTCTCAGGCAAGACCGATCACTCAAGTCCCTGGCTCAGGCGCGAGCCCAACCTGCTATGGATGTGGAGAAGCAGGCCACTACAAGAGGGACTGCCCCAAAGCAAAGAATGCAGGTGGATCGGGGAGAGTACTAGCAATAAGCCATGGGGAAGCGGTTGCTGACTCGACGGTGGTGACTGGTACGTTCCTTCTCGATAACTCCTATGCATACATTCTGTTCGATAGTGGAGCAGAGCGAAGCTTCGTGAACTATAAATTTGCTCATATACTTAAACATCAACCACACGCACTTAAAGAACACTTCACGGTAGAAATGGCTAATGGGAAAACTGAAAGCACCAAGAGCATATATTTAGGATGCAACCTAACCCTAGATAACCATTCATTTCCGATCGACCTCATGCCAGTTTCAATTAAAAGCTTCGACGTTATCATCGGCATGGATTGGTTGAGTCTTCATCACGCCGACATCATGTGCTTCAAGAAAGCAATCCGTCTAAACCTCCCGTCTAACGAAACTCTTATCATCTATGGCGACAAACCCAATACAAGTCTTCGTATTATCTCCAGTATTCAAGCACAGAAATATCTATGTAAGGAATATCGTGCATTCCTTGCTCACGTTGTCGATACGAGCCTCGAAACGAAAGAACTAAAGAACATCCTAGTAGTGAGCGACTTCCCCGACATTTTCCCAGAAGAACTACCAGGTTTACCTCCGCAAAGACAGGTTGAGTTCAGAATCGACTTAATTCCAGGAGCTACCCCAGTAGCTAAGTCGCCCTACCGATTAGCACCAGCAGAGATGCAAGAATTATCTGGTCAACTTAACGAACTACTCAGCAAGGGCTTCATAAGACCAAGCCTCTCGCCTTGGGGAGCACCAGTCTTGTTTGTTAAGAAGAAAGACGGATCATTCAGTATGTGTATCGATTACAGGGAACTCAACAAACTGACGGTCAAAAATCGTTACCCTCTGCCTCGCATAGACGATCTATTTGACCAACTGCAGGGGGCGAATTATTTTTCCAAAATTGATCTGAGATCCGGATATCACCAGTTACGAGTGCTAGAGGAGGATATGCTGAAGACAACCTTCCGAACTCGTTATGGACACTACGAGTTCGTGGTGATGCCATTCGGATTGACCAATGCGCCGGCATTCTTCATGGATTTTATGAATCAAGTATGCCGACCTTACTTGGATCAGTTCGTAATTGTTTTCATTGATGACATTCTGATCTACTCCCAGAGTAAGGAAGAGCATGGCAATCACCTACGACAAGTTTTAAGAACTGTACGAACGGAGAAGCTCTATGCAAAGTTCTCGAAATGTGAATTTTGGATCCGAAGAGTCGAATTCTTAGGACATGTGGTAAGCGAAGAGGGAATCCACGTGGATCCATCCAAAATTAGGGCTATTGAGAACTGGTCAGCACCAAAGACGCCTACAGAAACTCGTCAATTTCTAGGTCTTGCTGGCTACTACCGCAGATTCATACAGAACTTCTCCAGTATTGCGAAACCTCTTACAACACTGACCCATAAGGGCGTGACCTTCGACTGGGAAGAGAAACAAGAGAGAGCATTTCAAACGCTCAAACGAGCCTTGTGCACCGCACCAATACTATCCTTACCCGAAGGGATAGAAGACTTCGTGGTCTATTGCGATGCGTAAAACCAAGGGCTCGGTTGTGTCCTGATGCAATGGGGGGCGGGCTACTCAATGACTACGAATGCGACATTCGTTATCATCCGGGTAAAGCCAACGTAGTAGCGGACGCCCTAAGTCGGAAGGAATATTCTGGTCGAAGAGTCAAGTCGTTGACAATGACTATCCATTCGCACTTTTCTAAACAAATTCAGGCGGCTCAACTTGAAGCTATGAAACCTGAACATGTGGCGAATGAATCCCTCAGAGGAATGGATAAGAACTTAGAAGCCAAGGGTGGCGGAGCCCTATATTTCATGAACCGGATCTGGACCCCGAAGCACGGTGGCTTCCGAGACTTGGTCATGACCGAGGCGCACAACACTCGGTATTCCGTCCACCCAGGTTCAGATAAGATGTATCTGGATCTTAAAAAGCTATACTGGTGGCCGAATATGAAAGCAGAGATTGCTACCTTCGTAAGTAAATGCCTTACTTGTGCAAAGGTCAAGGTTGAGTACCAGAAACCCTCCGGTTCACTGCAACAACCAGAAATCCCAGAATGGAAGTGGGAGCGGATCATTATGGATTTCATAACCAAGTTGCCCAAGACAACGGGTGGACTTGATACCATATGGGTCATCGTCGATAGATTGACCAAGTCTGCACACTTCCTACCTATCAAGGAAACCGATAAGATGGAGAAACTTACGAGAACATACATTAGGGAAATCGTGCGACTACATGGTGTTCCTATATCCATTATCTCCGATAGAGATAGTAGGTTCACCTCAAGATTCTGGCAATCACTACAACATTCCCTGGGAACAAGGCTGGACATGAGCACAACCTACCATCCACAGACCGACGGACAAAGTGAGAGGACCATCCAAACACTGGAAGATATGTTGAGAGCCTGTGTGATCGACTTTGGAAAGGCATGGGATACTCATTTACCCCTTGTCGAGTTTTCCTACAACAACAGTTATCACACGAGCATCAAGGCTGCTCCATTTGAAGCCCTCTACGGCCGAAAGTGCAGATCCCCTCTGTGCTGGGCTGAGGTGGGTGATACCTAATTAGCTAAGGGTCAAACTTCTGACAATACTCTCACAGGCCCGGAAATCATTCGGGAAATGACGGAGAAGATCGTTCAAATCCGCAAACGATTGAAAGCCTCCAGAGACCGACAGAAAAGCTATGCCGATAAACGTAGAAAACCATTGGAATTCCAGGTGGGCGACCGCGTTTTATTGAAGGTCTCACCCTGGAAGGGCTTGATACGCTTCGGAAAGCGTGGAAAGCTAAATCTAAGGTACATTGGGCCTTTCGAGATTCTCGCAAGAATCGGCCCAGTGGCTTACAAACTCAACCTACCGAACGAACTTCGTAACGTACATTCTACATTCCATGTTTCCAATTTGAAAAAGTGTCTATCCGACGAGACACTTGTAATCCCACTCGACGAGATCGAGATCAACGAGAGCCTCAACTTCGTGGAAGAACCCGTAGAAGTCATGGACCGTGAGGTCAAGCAAACGAAGCAAAGCTGTATCCCGATTGTGAAGGTTCGCTGGAACGCCAAGCGCGGACCGGAATTCACTTGGGAACGCGAGGATCAGATGAAACGGAAATATCCTCATCTTTTTACTTAGTTATTTGTAATAATCTAGTAACTTAAACTCAAATTTCGGGACAAAATTCCCTTAACAGGGGGATGATGTGACAACCCTTTAGAGTCTATTGAAGCATTATAAATGTGATATAATCAAGGTAGGAGTGTTAAAAAGGGTTAACTCAAAGTGTAGGAATCAAAACCGGGCCAAACACTCCAACACATGGAGTGTGCGGCCATACACTTGAGTGTGCGGCCACACACTCTTGTTTGCGGCCTCACACCTCCCCAACTGCACACTCCACCTATATATGCCACACTTAGATCATTCTTGAACACTTCCTTCACTTCTTCAAGCATAGAACACGAAAATCCTCTCAAGTATCATCCATTCTCCTTGAAGATCTTCATAAAAGGTACCAAGAACACCAAGATCATCATCTGGCCGCACACATGGCAGCACACACCACCTGGCAGCACACATGGCCGCACACAGGGCCACACACAAGTGCTGGCAGCACACTAGGCCGCACACCTGGCCGTACACACACATATAGTGTGTATTTTGGCCATACACCCCCTTGTATAGCCTTATAAACCCTCATACCATCATATATGATTATAACACTTCATTATAAGTGTTTAATAGTCCCTAAGGTGGTCCCAAAATCATCAATTAGTTGTTCATAACACTAATTATATCCATATATGTGCCAATATATGCAAAATAGGATTCGCGTGTGTACTCGAGTCACCACTTGAAACCTAGCATCAAATCCAACATTGTCATCAAAACCACTCACTACAAGTGAGTTCATACCCCTTTAATTAACCTTTGAAATACTTTTAAACGTTTTAAATACTTTAATGGGGGGGGGGGGGGAATACAAGCTAAATAGTTATAGTTATTACATCAAGCACATGTGATTAATAACTAGAAAACCAATGATTTTATCACTGTTCAAACTGTTTATCAAACTACTTTACTTCAAAATGTTTTACAAACTCTTTTACTTATCAAATACTTTTATTTTAACTTTATTATACTTCTTATAAATTGCATGTCCATATATGCATAGATATATAAGAAATGTTTAAAAGACTTAGGAAGGCCATCCGCCCTATTTCCTTTTCCTCGATTTGGATGTGGTCTGGTGGGATGTCGGGTAGCCGTCCGAGGGTCGTTTCAATATTAATTATATATCATATGTGCATATATAGACATAAAAGTACTTCTATATTCATGCGTATCAGTTACATCATTAGTAAGTTACCATCGGGGTAACACAGGATCATAGTACTACAAATTCTAGATCAATGAGTCAGTTCATTCACGAGTCAATACTTATTAACTCAAAGAACATATACATTACATTACTATGAGAGCATTTACAACTATACTAGAAAGGGAAGATACACAACTATACTAGAGAAGAACATATACAACTATACTAGGAAGAGAACATATACAACGATACTAGAACAAGTAGCATTACATTACCTATACATGAATACGTTTACAATTGTGATCCACTGTATCGGGCATGCCTTAAATGTCATGGCCTGATTTGTAACCAGAATCTCTTGGAGGGAGAGCGTGAGTTTGTGTATAGATCTATACTGGATTGACTATCCTACACCTTGTTGCTAGCTACAGCCGGACCTGCAGGTCTGCGGGTGCCAAACGTCATACCTTTTTACGACCTACATTTGTCGTTGTTACTCAGTCGATAGTATGGTACAATTAATCACATGATACCTTAATATAAATTTGGTTTAAGGTAGTTAGTACAGCAGTAGTTCTTATAATACAACACTACAGTACTACATTAATTTACCCATTACATACATTTAGTGATTATTTCACTTAAATATAAATGTACAAACTATATTTTGTTAATGATAGTTACACTTGGGAAATTTCACACTTTTACAACAAACGAACATGCAAAACAGTTAAGCCTTGGTAGAAGGCTAATTTAATAGAAAATATAGGTTTTTCTAAGAGATTCAAACTTTTACAAACACTTACAAACATTTACATACATTTTACAAACTTACACTTGAGACATGTTCAAACGTTTTGATAAAAACACTGACACTAAAATACTTATGAACTCACCAGCTTAATGCTGATACTCGCTTTCAAAATAACTTGTATTCTCAGGTCATCAGTAGACAGGTACCGAGACCAGCTTTTGAGAAGATGGAGAGCATTCAGGACTCATCTCTTTATTTTGATTTACATTATTTTTGGTGTCTATAACTGTACAGAACACACTTGTATTAAAATTTTATATTTAATGCAATGGATGATGTTGTTTGCTTGTTTACTATTACTGTGTTGTGATACATTACATGACGTCCTCCGCCCCAGAACGTTTCCGCCGTTCTCGGTTTTGGGGTGTGACATATACTATAACTTTGGTTAAGATTATTTACTCTAAATAATCCTCTATCAAAAGTCATTTTTAATACTTATTGTCTCTAAATTGACTAGACCGAATCTTTGGGAGTTACAATTACCTGCCCCTTAGGATGATTATGTCTCGGAATCATCAACAAAACAAGGCTTATATAATGACTCCATATGTTATCTTTTCATCTGAGGTAATAACTGTAACTCTTATGTCCTTTCAAATGAGTATCTAACTCTTGGACCTCTTAATTGCTGGCAGTGCTCAATCTTGCACCTGTTCATTATCTCATGTTAGACTTTTAATCATAACCTTCGAGTTACAGACTCAATCTTTACTAGAGACTCTTGGTTTTAATTAATAAACGTAACTTAAAATAAGTTCTTTACTTCAATTACCGTAATAGATCGATGGGTCACATTCTAATGAACTCTCGTCGTATGATGCCATGCTTAGACTCAGGTCTTTTAGAGTCAAATTCTAGAATGTAACACACCTTCCTTCATGTTCTAATGTGGTATAATCACATTCTAGCATGTAGCACTTCTAGCTACAAGCTCTTACTTTAACGTTGATCGCTATACTTATGTTGATTGCTTTGATTGTCTTCTGCTTAAATCTTCTAGCGTAAGTCGAATGTTAAATCGAAATTGGTTCCCTAAACCACGTAGAATGCATACCTTAGTCGGAATCAATATGATATGACCAGTAGGGTCGGAATAATAATCATCTTCTTAGTCATTACTAAAACAACGGTAACGACATACATCAACAAAATGGAATCAATTACTAGCTCCTTGGTAACCTTGTGACATTCCCTGATCCAAGTGTGAGTCATATGCTTCCGGTAGTATCGACATCTACTACCTTTCACACGTACTCATACTCGTCCCAAGTACTGTCTCGCAGTTCTCCAATTCACCACACAAGAAAAATCATATAGCAACTTAACACATTAAAAAACATAACCATGGTTTATATTATTTCTAGAAAGGATTACGTAGATATTCAAGTTCACCCTATACTATGCTTCGTATATTAGGCTACATCACATGATATTATTTATATGGCTACTTTATAGATCCTTACTCTTAATCCCTTGCATCGTCACCTACTTCATTTAGGATCATTTTGGAATGCTCTTGCCTTTGACTTCGGCGGTACGTTTGGCTTTGTAGCTCCTTCCCTCTTTAGGCAGTCTTGCTTGAAATGTCATTCTTGACCACACTTAAAAGTAGACTTCTCTCTTGTTCGTGCATTCATTGGCAAAGTGACTGGTCTTCCCGCATTTGAACAGGTCGCCACTTAAGTGCATTTCACAATGTGTTTCTTTCTGCACTTGTCACACTACTTTTCTTCATTATTATCCCCATACCTCTTGTTGTTAGGTTCATACTTTGGGAACCTATTTTTCTTTTCGGATCTTAAGGACCCCCAAACTTCCTATTTTCCCCTCCTTAGCACTTTTTAGACCATTTTCCCTAAGTTGGGTCTATACATTCTTGGCTACTCTAACGGTTGTCTTCAAAGTAGTTGCCATTTTTACTGTTGCACCAAAGTCAGTTGGCAATCCATTATCAAACCTATCTATCTTGGAGAGTTCACTAGGCACTAAGTAAGGGAAGAACTTCATCTTATCGGTGAATGCAGTGGCATAGTCATCAACATTCAACATCCCTTTCTTTAGGTTCTGAAACTTGTTGTTTGGGTATATCGGATCTATCTCTAAGCAGTATTGCATTTTCAAATGCTCCATGAATGCTTCCTAAGACATCCTCAGGGCTTCTCTCCATGGCATTGTATCTGCCAACAACTTCCACCAACTTAAAACTCTGGTTTTTAGTTTTTTGATTGCAAAGACAGTTTTCTGCTTGTTGCTACAGTTGCATCTTTCAAATATCATCTCCATCTCGGAGATCCAGTCCATAATCTCCACTGGCTTTGGGCTTCTAGAAAGACTTGGTGGTTTGCTACCAAAGAAGTTATTATATATATGGCCATCCCTGTCAATACCTATCCGGTTCGTTCCTCCTGACCATTCGGAGTTCAACTTGACTCATAGTACGACTGTAATTTCCTTTCTGCGACTGTTCAATGTTTAGCTCAGGTTGTACAATGGTTACAGTAGGTTCATCCCCATTCTATTGAAGTAGACGCCTCGTCTCCTCCATCTAACTATCCAACATCATTTGTATCATTGCTAGGACTCCTGCCATTGTGATTGTCCTGGGTGCAGCTGCTACCTCTGGTGCATGCTCAATCACTCGTGGCTCAAGCTGCAGGTTTACATTAGCATTTCCTAATTTGTTGTGGGTTCTCACCATTTCAATATGTACACTCTATAAGATGTTCAGTGTACAGAAACAAGAATTAAGATTGGGACATTTATTTGCGACAAATGTATAAATGTACTTATCACTCTGAAAAGTTATATGTCAGTTCTAATACTGTAGTTAAACGTTTAGAAATCTGAACACATAAAATTTCCAGATCTGGTCGGCACATAAAAGCTCTTTTGGCATCTCCCCTAAATAAGACTATAAGGAATATTATAGCATAAATTATTTAGAACATAAAAGGAATTTAGCCATCTCCCCTAAATAAGCTAATGCTCGTGTATATTCACGCATACATCCTAAATATAGCATACATTCATCTCACAATCATCGCTTAGCATTCTAACTTTAAGTCTAGAGATAAATCCTTACTCCTAGTTCGGTTAAACTAATGCTCTGATACCAATTGTGACATCCCTATTTTCATGGCCAGAAAAGACCAATTTGTTTATGCTTATTTAAAAATCATAGTATCCTCTTCGAAAAATAGTATTGCAAATTTTGTTCCTAGAAACATGATAAAGATGTTATTGAAGCATTTCTGAAGAAATTTATTTTTTTATTTAAAACATTGGGATGTCATCGTCAATAGAAAAACATAAGCATAATGAAATATTACAAGCCTTACACTAATTAAACTAGTGGCTTGATACTCCTTGAATCTCTCAGTATAATTTATCTTTCACATATCCACCTATGATACAATAAACTGAGTGGGTCAGGCTGGGAAACCTGGTGACTACATACGTAGTTCAATTCCATAATGTTACATCCTATATATATATATATATATATATATATATATATATATATATATATATATATATATATATATATATATTTTAAAACCCACAATATATACAATTTCACCTCATAGGAGCAAATTTACCCCACCCCCACGATCCTCACAACGACACGTTCCATACTCTCGGATCTAAAATTAACAGATTTACCTAATCCATACTCCTGGATTAGGTATGTCTAATCCATGCTCTCGGATCAATGACAAATGACTATGCCCGCTCCATATTCAAGGACCAGTGTCACGGACGCGAGTTCGTCACGAGTTGATATCCCGTGACCGTGTTGACCAAGAAGACAAAGTCCATTCCACTAGAATATCTTGCCATTGGGTTCAAAATGGGGCGTCCTAGCCCAAGGGACGTTGTTATACTAGTCGTTGCTGTCTGGCCGAGTCGTTGAAGTGTGTGAAAATGAAAGGGGTCGTAGCGTTCTAGAGATACAACTGGTCGGGGGCTAGTGCCGCTTCCCTAATGAGCCCATGGGAGGTTGAAACCAGTTGGCATGTGTAATATGGGAGGGTTGGTATCAGGGTTTTATGGGGAACCTCGATACGCTACACAGACAAGGAGTAATGTCGAACTCGCGTCCGTGACAAGTGGTATCAGAGCCTAACGACGAAGGAACATGCCAATATGATCATGCATAATCATGGGTTCTGTAGAAGTATGGACTTCCTGGTGGGTTGCTGTGAAGTCAAGAACAATACACCAATGAATGCACTACCACCATGAAGGAAGTAATGGGGGTGGCCACATGTCGGGGATTGCGACTTCGAAGTATAAAGTTTGGGATCCAGTGTAGCGGTACGCGATCAGACTTGGCACCAAAATAAAGAGCATTTCGAAAGGACAAAAGTACCTCTTCCATCGCACGAGGACGTGCGACAATTTTGCGGTGGGAAAGTGTCACGGGCTCACGGACGCGAGTTCGGCATTACTCCTTGCTCGTGCAACGTACCGAGGTTCCCCATAAAACCCCGATACCAGCCCTCCCATCTTACACATGCCAACTGGTTTCGGCCTGCCATGGGCTCATCAGGGAAGTGACACCAGCCCCCGACCAGTTGTATCTCTAGAATGCTACGGCCCCCTTTATTGCCACACACATCAACGACTTGGCCAGACAGCTACGACTAGCATAACAACGTCCCTTGGGCTAGGAAGCCTCCTTTTGAACCCAATGGCAAGCTATTCTAGTGGCATGGCCTTTTTCTTCTTGGTCAACATGGTCATGGGATATCATCCCGTGACACTCTCCCACCGCAAAATTGTCGCACGTCCTCGTGCGATGGAAAAGGAACTTGTGTCCTTTCGAAATGGTCTTTCTTCTGATGCCAAGTATGATCACATACTGCTACACTAGATCCCAACCTTTGTACTTCGAAGTCGGAATCCCTGACATGTGGCCACCCCCATTACTTCCTTCAAGGATGTAGCGCATTCATCGGTGTGTTGCTCTTGACTTCACAGCAACCCACTAGCAACTCCATACTTCTACAGAACCCACGATTATGCACGATCATACTGGCATGTCTCTTCGTCGTTAGGCTCTGATACCACTTGTCACGGACGCGAGTTCGGCATTACTCCTTGCCCGTGCAGCGTACCGAGGTTTCCCATAAAACCCTGATACCAGCCCTCCCATATTACACATGCCAACTAATTTCGGCCTGCCATGGGCTCATCAAGGAAGCGACAGTAGCCCCCGACCAGTTGTATCTCTAGAACACTATGACCCCCTTTATTGGCACACACTTCAACGACTCGGCCAGACAGCAACGACTAGCATAACAACATCCCTTGGGCTTGGACGCCCCCTTTTGAACCCAGTGGCAAGCTATTCCAGTGGCATGGCCTTTTTATTCTTGGTCAACACGGTCATGGGATATCAGCTCGTGATACTAGGGACAAATGACTATGTCTAATCCATGCTCTCAGATCAATGAAAATGACTATGCCCACTCCATACTCTCGGACTAGAGACGAATGACTATGTCTAATCCATGCTCTTGGATCAGTGATGGATTTTAAAGTTATACCCTCTATATATCTCATTGTACTCACAAGAAGATACTACCCATTATTTATCTTAATTAATTTAGGTTTATTCTGTATCCTAAATCAGTATATATTATCAGATATGCTCTTAACACGTATTTCAGGCAATATCAAATATTTCACACATAAATATATTTAATACTTTAATTCATACTTGTATTAAAATCATGTTCATAAAAGGGACTATGAACTCACTTGTTAAAGTGACGACCTGAATTTTGGGCAGTCCTTCGCTTCTAGCAACTGTCTTTTCCTTTGACATAACCTACCATTATTATTGCTAAGTTTTAGTCTAATATTTATTGCGACTAGTTATTAGTCTAGATTCATCATTAACTCAAAGTCTACTTTCATGATCCATCAAGTAAGGAACAACCAGGTAGGATCATATCGAATGTAGGGTCCGTTTGGTATACGAAGTATACTGTTTGGAAATCCCACCTTAAACACCTGGATAAATCATAGCCGATAAATCATCCCCGTAAGTAGATTAATTAGTATAACGACTTGGAATCACTGGTAAATATTTTTTATAGGTTCATAATAACGATAATGAATTAAACATAAGTTATACTTAAAGTATGGTAAGAATAACACAACTTAAAGAGGGTTTAGCGAGGAACTGGGCTCTGCGCGGGCAGAACTTCTGAGATGAAAGCTCTTCTTTTCAGGGCCTTATGGCACTCCAGGACTCCCTACTAACACCTAGGAGGTTCTAGGGAAATACTTAGAGGTTTTGGGGTGTTTGAGAGAGAAATGGATGAGAAGATGTGAGAAAAAGAGTGAAAAACACCTCCTATTTATAGGCTGCCAGCACCTTCGTATGTCGGGCATACGTAAGGGTACGATGGGCGTATTCCGAGCTACGTTGGGCGTACCTATGCCAGATGTCATCATCTCGTGCAAAGCCTTGGGGAGGAAGTAGTGGCCCAGATCTTGCCACATGTTACTTCTAGAGTTTAACCCAAAAAATTAATTATCTACTAAATTTCGTAACTTTTTCATACGAGCTCCGTTTTTGACGTTCTTTATATCCACACATAGGTAGCGACGTGATCTACAACTTTTTTAGACTTTGTCGGCTAATTTTGAATTTATTCTTAAATTTATATTTTAATAGGCTTAGACAATTAAGTCCATTAAGAATTCGTAACTTTGTCATCCGACGTCTGTTTTCGACTGTTTTTACATCGTTGAACTCTTATTAGCGAGATTTTCAATTCTCATTTAGGTTGTGTCGGCTAAAAATCAATCGAGCTAAAATTCAATTTCTGAGTTGTGCACTGCTGCACTAAATCTTAGAAAGATCATAATTTCCTCAAACGAAGTCAGATTTGGACGTTCTCTATATGCACGCTCTCGCTTTAACATATACTATGACTTTTGTTTAGATCGCTAAGGCTAAAAAGGTTTTTGTCAAAAATTCACTTTTTACGATACACGGTGTCGTACCGAATCTGCGGGCGTTACACTACCAAACAAGGAATAGGAAATAAGGTTAAGACAAACATTCTTAGGCTATAATATTTTTGTTATGCATAACTATGATGCATACATTAAGCAAATACAATAATGATGCCAACTTCATACAAGAGGTCCTCCTACACTATCAGCCATTATACATCAGGCAGTCATATAATGCAATTCCTGATGATCCTTAGCCAATCACTAGCATGCAATTCTATCATATCAACAAAAATAAAAGTGTGGTCACTTGGGGTATAATTTCTTGCTCCGGCTGCTCGTACACATCTCATCCTTCCCAGGTTACTTCTGTAAGCAATTTGAATTCAATTTGAAAATAATTTGAAAATCATTTCGAAAACTTTTACATATCCTTAGTTTGAGTCTGGATTCACACGAATGCTCATTTAATTCTCTAGCAACTTGTAACATCCCAAAAATCACAACAAAATTTTTCATTTTTGTATTGAGAGAAACCACAGTTTTCAAGAAAAACCTATATCAAAATCAAGTATCAAATATAAATATTCCCAAGAACAGTGTATCATAAAATCTGCAAAAACATAATATTAATGGATGTGTACGATCACGCCTTTTCCTTGCCACGGCCATCTGAAGTACCTAAAACAATAAATTGAAACTGTGAGCCAAAAATTAGTGTGCTTCCCCCAAAATACCACCACACAACATATAACAACATGCATAAGAGGTCTACAACTAACAAACTTGATTACCCTCTGAGTCCACAGCATGAGTCTGGCTTGCCTTCGGGCCCATCGCTCATGTTTGGCTTACTCTCATGCCCACAACATATGTCTAACATGCCTCTCGCCCCACAACTTATGTCAGACTTGCTCCTAGGTTTGTTGGCATCCGCACATAGCAACATCGCATCAACCCAACGATATAATGTCGACATATATATAACAAATAAATAACCAATAACAGATAAGCATATAACTAGTCAACATACTCATAGGAAGATCTACATATCACTATCACATAAGAAACATGATTCAGTTCTTGTAGATAAATACAAATAGAGACACTCTCTAAACAAGGATACATAACCTAGTGGGACAACATTGGTGCCTTCGATCCACATGTATAGTGAGGAAAAACTCACCTCTTAGTCCGAAGAAAAAGTTGAATAGGTATCTGCTCCGAATATCAGCTCTACCCATCACATATTCATCAAATAGATACCAATATCAAATACAAATCAAAATACCCAAAATACCATTAGGTAAAACTTTATCAAATCCTGGTTAATGTCAAAAAGTCAAACCTGGTCAACACAGCTAAGTACGCCCAACTTACTCAGCTTGTATGCTTGGCGTACACAACGCTTGACCAAAGACGCAAGTTTGACCTTGTATGCGCGTCGTGCCTAGGTTACGACCAACGTATGCAACTGGTCCATTTTCCTTCTAAGTAAGAGCTTAATCCTTAAGCTCATTTGTCAAAATTCCAGATCTAGTCATCAACTAATGTCCTTTACCATAAAGTTTCTAACTTTATGGTCTTGCAAGGCTATTAAGTGCCTAATAGCAAAAACCCTAACTTCTTAACTCATTAAGACATTATACTCCAAGGATGGAAGGAAACTAATAATCAAGATTGCATTTTTATGATCTTCGACACTCCAAAATGTCTGGAAGGACAATCCATTTGGGTCTAGGGCATGTCATACTAAAGAAGAACATTGATTGGTGACAAAAGCACATAATAAAATCATACAACCTTGATCAAACCATTTAAGCCTCAAGGTATGAACTTTATACCTTCTAGAGATATAGTAGGGTGCAAAACTTCTAGATCCAAGGTTGTTCCAAGCTTCCAAGTTGTTCTCTTTTCTTTCTTCTTCCTCCATGAACACTACAACACACAAACAATGGCTTAACAATGCTCAAAAACGAATTAGGGTTTTCAAAGGGGTCGAAATGGGGCTGGAGGCTGATGAAAGAATGAAATCTTGAGAGTCAAGGATGTTTAAATAGGGTCTGAACCCTAAAAATTTGGTTTTGGTATCCTATCATGTACGCCCTGCATGCCAAGAGTACGCCCAACATATGTGATCGGCTCCCAATATTTACAAAAATGCCTTTTTGGTCCAATAACCAACAATTCTCATATTAAGGGCTAAAAGTGGAAATACCTAACTATCGAGGTGTTACATATTAAAAAGAATAGCAAGCTTTTGTCTTAAGGAGATTTCAAGTATCAACCTTTTCTTCAACAAGTAGTTAACCCTTTAAGTGAGACAAATAAGAAAAGAAATGGAGAAAAATTCTCAGAATTTAAGTAGCCAAAAAACAAGGGATAAAGGCAAGGTTTTTAATCATCTTAATCAAAGTCCTTACCCATTGAGTCTTGATGCTTTTAAGGCACATTGCATCTAGCAACAAAAAGCTACAAGTGTAAGGACATGGATTTATGATTAAACAAATGCAAGAATGTCAATTTTCCCTTTATGGGCTCCTTGGATTTTTTTTAAAGACAAGAAGCTAAACGTTTTTTTAATAAAATCTCTTAGATTTTATATAACTTTTTAAATCATACATTATGATATATTTTGATATTTAATATTGAAAATTAATATTTCCGTAAAATATATAATTCCCAACTAATTACACAAGTTATAAATATTTATCAATAATAAAAATATTATAAAAAGTATATTAGCATCCAATTGTTTTTTTTTTCGGAAAAGGGAACTTCCCTAACGAGGATTCCAGGCCAGCTTCCGTGCACCGACTAATTCCCTGTTGTAAACATGATATTATGTCTCATGCCCTGGAGTCACTACAGATGAACCTCAATGGCCATATAGGCTGAGTAGTGCCAGTATTTAAACAAGGGTCAATATGTTATCCACCATATCTTCCACATGCCTTACCAACTAACCACAACCCAATTGGTTACATCAAGTTATTGTTAGTGTGAACCTTAAGGGTTATATATTATTACCAAATATCATTCAATAATGATTATTGAGCGTATAGATATTTCTTGATGGATATATTCTCTAGAGTAGATGAACCTTGCATCAAGAATCAAATGAATGCTTGTACTTCTTGTAGCATATAATCATAAAGCTAAGTATAGATGATAAATATTAATTCAACTAATTTTTGTGAATTTTGAATTAAGAACTCTTATCACCTTTGCAACTTGAATATTGATCACATTTGGAATTTTCATGTGAAGAAAAACAATCCTAACATTCTTCACAATCTCTAAATCATTGTTGGCTAAATGATTGATATGAACACTACCAACCTTAATTGCCTCAATATTCACTTTCCCATGAGCATCCTTTCTTAGATGGCTAATGAAGTACATCAGGTAGGATAACAGTCCACCACATACCGCCTCGTTAACCCTTTCTCCGCCAGCTAGGGTTTTTTCTATCTTCGCAGATACAGTATCTCCCCCTTTTAGAAGCATATTGTTCTACGTGTATATGTAGGCATTGGTTGATCCGATGACAACCAATGATGCTTGTGTGGCTTTTCTGATTGTTAGATTTAGAGATTCGGTGACAGAGTTGAAGATAAAATATGAGAATCATTTTGATTAGTGGTGGAGATTGGGGAATGGGTGTTGTACTATTATTATTTTTCTAAAAGTAAAATTACATAAAAGAAAATTGTAAATGAATTTGAAAAGGGTATAATAGTATTTTTCAAATCAAATTTGTAACAAAATGAAACCAACATACCAACTTTGCAATATTTAGAAACCACACGGACAATATTCGTAAAAAAAAATAGTTGTGACTGAGTTTTTGACTTTCTGTAGACCATACAGATCATTTATAAAAATCTATCTTTATTTAATAAATAAACACCTTTATTTATTTTGTATTACTTAATAAATGATAAATAAACTTTATTTTTTTATTTTGATTGTCAAATAATAAATTTATGACATTTGAAATATATCATTCTTTGTTTTTTAAATAGTTTAATTTTAGGGTAAATTACACCGATTATCATTTGTGCATATGCCAAAATGCACATTTAGTTTCTATTTTCACAAATTAACTCGCATCGTCCATATGTTTAGTTTTTTTTTTCACACTTAGTCCCTCTTCACATAAAAAGACCATGTTGCCCTTATTTATTTATTAGTTGATTTGTTTTCCATTTCCATATTTGAGCTCCAGCAAACCATCAATAAAACCTAATCCAACACCACCCTTTTTGAAATGATGGCTAACAAATGTGATTCTATGAACATTCATCGGCATATCTTGGTGGTTCATATTCTTATTTCACATATAAGCTATCTGATTATCGACGGAAATTGGGTCTACAAGTGCAAAAATTAAAAGGATTAATTGATAATGTTAATACGTTCATTGTTGAGATTGCTTATTGCAATGATATCAAGGTGTACATAGAGCCGATTAGGTTGATGTATTGTAAAGATTTAATGAGGAATCTGATGAAGGATGATATTACTAGGGTTCTTGTTATCTTGAATGTAAAAGAAATAGTGGAACGTAGCACAGCTGATAGAGAAAAAAGAAAGAAGAGTAAATTAAAAATCAATTATAATTAACGAGGGTTTGGAATTACTTTTTTATTTTTTATTTTCTTAATACAAAATCAATTAGAATTAAATTAAAAATAAGACAGTAAGGGCAATATCGTCATTTTACGTCTGGTAAAGGATACAACATGCAAACTTAAACTAACGAGGGATTATGCGTGCACATTTTAAATAAACAAGGGACGGTCCGAATTAATTTCTAAAAAAATGTATTAAACATGCATTTTGGTACATACACGAGGGAGGATTCGTATAATTTACCCTTAATTTTATCAGGAATGCTAGGAATAAATAAATAAATAAAATTATATTAGTCTTTTACTTGTTTTTTTTTTTTATGATATTATAAGTTCACAAAAAATAAATAATATAGTAAATTCTTTGTTTATTGGACACAAGATCTAACACCTTCCATATATAAAAGACATAGTTTAGCAACTCCCATTGTTTTTGTCGATTCATCAATCCATTATTCTTCGAATTTCGTCTTAAAATCCGTATCCTACAAATCAAAATATTTGGTAATTTGACTAAGATAAATGCGTGGGCTCGATTTGTTGCGATTGGATTTTTAACGACCCAGTAAGCAAATTTAGAGACAGTGCGAAAGCATGTTTTTCTTAATCCACCTGTTAGGCCAACTATTGGATCAAAAACTATTGCCCATTACGTTGTTGTCTGTCCACTCCACTCCCGCGCCTATCTTCATGTATCTCCTGTTGGATTGAAATTTTGTGGGCCATTTGTTGGGTCATCTATTGAGTCATCAGTATCAAACCAACAAAACTTTCCGTTTCGGTATCCAACCTCATAAGATAAGAAACAATCATTTTGCAGGTCAAATGCTTCATGTGATGTACCTTATTAAATTACAATTCATTCATCTTGATCGACATGAACATTACCATTAGGAGAGATGAATTTGATCCCAATTTACCTAAGTCATGCTTATCGTTAGGAAAAAGTGATGTTGACGACCTTTTTATCGGATAAGTAATTTTCTCCATAAACAAAACCTTCATTTCAAGATCATGTGTCGGACCATATTCCATCTAGACCATGGGCAGAGCCAGGTATGAGTTAGGGTTGGTAGATTCAGGCCCACTTTCATATACTCAAAAAATCTTTATGTATATATATATATATATATATATATATATATATATATATATATATATATATATATATATATATATATATATATATATAGAGAGAGAGAGAGAGAGAGAGAGAGAGAGAGACTTCGGTAAATTACTCGATAAAGAGTAGTTATTTTCTGGGGAAGATCCGAATTTTAAGATAACAGGAAAATGTTAAGAACCTTATGTATTATCTGGGGAGGATCCCAACTTGGGATATCATGAAAATGTTATAAACCTTAGATTTCAACTATAGAAACTTAACTTATGTTCAAAAATAAGAAGATTGTCAAGTCACTGCAGCGTGAAATGAACCCCTTATTCACATCCCATAGTCAGATAACGTGCGTCCAAGTGATGTGTATAAACCTTAACTCGTGTTAAAGAGGTAATTAAATCTTTAAACCTTAGAGGGGATTAACCACCCTTATTTGTAGGAGAGATGATCAATCTCTATTCATAAGATACTTGTGTTACAGATCATAGAACTTTGGTAATTATGGAACTCTTTAGGTGCCAGGGCCTTCACACGTCAGAATCCTTGTTTATTAGGATCCTCGAATCTTCATATGTCAAAATCTTTATATGTTAGGATCCTTGTGCGTCAGGATCCTTGAGTCTCTGCACACATTAAACATTAGCTAGGGGTGGGCATTAGTCTACCTAACGCCCCTCCGATTCTTAACTTAGTAATGGTATTCGAAGAGAGCAAATAGTAATAAAAATAAAGGGTAAAAGTTAAAGATCATATGTACATTGAGTGTGTTGGAAAATGACTAATCTTACATAAAAAAAACCTTTAAGATGTATATCATTCTAGGATCTTGGCAGGACATTTCCATTGAGGGAAGCCAACCAACATGCCCCCTCTCCTGCTTCAACATCTATGAGATATGGTCCTTCCTATTTGGTTGCCAGTTTACCTACACTAGGATCCTTGGTGTTTTGGAATGTTTTCCTTACTACCAAGTCTCCTATTTGGAACCTTCTAACTTCTATATTTTTGTTGTACGCCTTGGTGATCGAATCTGGGCAAGATCCCTGAGTTTATCTATAGTATCAAGATCCTAGTACAGGATCATGTCGTTGTTTTCTTGGTTTTGAAGTAGGTATTTTGCTGTTAGGATCACCATTTCAGTGGGAATCATTGCTTCTGCTCCAAACACCAAGGAGTATGGGGTTTGGCCTGTGGCTACTTTGGAAGTGGTCCTATCTACCCACAATACCAAAGGAAGTTCTTCTGCCCATCTTCCTTTCTTTTTGTCCAACCTTTTCTTCAAGTTATCCACTATGATTTTATTGCTAGATTTTGCTAAACCACTTGCTTGAAGGTGGACAGGAGTGGACATTACCATTCTGATTCCCCAATTTGTTCAAAAGTCTCTTTTCCTTTTGTTTATGAACTGGAATCCGTTGTCTCATATGATTTCGGCAGTGATCCCGCACATGGTCAAGATATTTTGTTTAATGAAGGAAACCACCTCATTGTCTCTTACCTGGAAGAAAGCTTCGACTTTTATCCACTTTGAGAAGTAGTCAGTCATCACTAGCATGAAGACCATTCCTCCAGGAACCAACATAAATTTACCTATTATATGCATCCCCCATTTCATGAATGGCCAAGGGGAGATGATAGGATGTAGAGGTTTTGTTGGTTGATGCAAGATGTTACTATGTATTTGACAAGCATCACATTTTTTAGCTTGCAGGAAGGAATATTTCTCCATGGTTGGCTAGTAGTATCTTATCCTCAACACTTTGGAGCATAAGGATCTGCCCCCAGTGTGGTTGTCGCAGTCTCCTTCATGTATATCCTTTAAAACTTCTGCAGCTTCATGATCTTTTAAGCATCTAAGATATGGACCTGCCATAGATATTTTGTATAATTTATCTTGGATTATAACAAACCTTTAGACACTTGTTCTGAAGGCTCTGTTGCTTATTTTTTCTTTAGGGATCATGTCATTCTAGAGGTATTCCATAATGGGTTGGATCCAGGATCATAAGGTTGGATAAGGATCCCGATAAGGAAGTAGAGGATCGGGATCTTCGATTGTAGCGACGTTAGTAGTTTCCACATGATCGTTGGTGTAACGATCAACTTTGGAGGTATTAATTTAATTAATTTCTCGAATTTTATTTTGGCCATGATTAGGAATTTGCATCTTGGGTTGGTTTGGACTCGCATTTTGGGCCGAAGGGTAAGCAGCCCATAAGTCGTACGCTGGGCGTAATGCTTAAATGAAACGCGGGGAGGTATGGTACGCCCAGCGTACGCGACCAGCTGGAAAACCCTAATTTTAAGGGTTGAGACATATTTAAACCCCATTATGGCCTCCCATTTGGCCTCCTCTCTTATCATTTAACCCAGAGAAACCCTAGTTCGTTCCCTTTGCTCTTTACTTGTGTGTGCTTGATCTTTGAGCTTATTTTGTGAAGAAGGAGAAGAAGAGAAGTGGTAGAAGAAGAACTTGAGTATCTTAAGCTCAAGGATCTGGGATTACGTCTTCATTTGGCATCCAAAAGATGTATAAAGCAATGAACTTTCTTCTTCATATGCTAGATCTAGAGTTGTGGAAGTTTTTGGTACATTTTGGGCCCAAAGGTTGGACCTTTATCATAGAGATCCGTTTTTGAGCATGGGATCTCCATCCTCTAGGCTCAAAGCACCTCTTTAGCAATAAAGGTTTGATCTTGGAGGTTTGCATGTGGACATGCAAGAGATCTAGCCATTTCCATGGAATTAGGACATTACTTTTTGAGATTTGAACCTTTGTGAGTCATCCAAGCCATCAAGTAAGCAACTTTATGTCTTGGGACAGAGAATAAGTTGTGGATCTAAAATTATAGCTTATGAATCGATGGAATAAGCCCTTAATGGAAGTTAGTTTATCAAGGTTGTACATTGGGCATACGAGGAGGTACGCACGGCGTACCAGCCAGCAGCCAGTACGCTCAGCGTACCTAGAGGTACGCCCCGCGTACCAGGTCAGTTTGGGCTTCGAACATTTGGGCCTCGGTGCGGGCTGTTCTTTGGACTTAGAGCCTTTTGGGCCGTAGGGGCCATCTGAAGTCAGTGTTTATAAGCCAAGTATGGGTGTGGGCCTAGTGTGAGGCCCAATATGGAAATTGGGCTCTTAGTGGACCTTTAGCCGGCCATTGGAGGAATTAGAAGGAATTAAGGGTTTGGGCCATGTTTGTGACCCACACCATAGTAGGGGTAAAATGGTCATTTTACCCTTAGAGGAATCCCTATTCTGATTAAGTGTTTTTATATGTCCATGATCGTCGGGAAGCAGCCGGAGCAGCAGTCAGGGGTTCCCTCTTCGGGTGTTTAGCAATTAGCATTGCGAGGTGAGTTTCCTTCCGGTAGGAACGGGTCTACAGCCACAATGCCGACCCGTTTAGTTAGCAGTAGTTCCGGACTTCGGTCCGACACAGTAGTTCAGTGTGCTTGGTGTCTCTGTGATTCAAGCATGTTTATGTGTTATATGTTTCGGACTTCAGTCCGATGCAGTATGAAGTATATGTGTTTATATTAGTTGATATGTGTTTATGCTATGCTATGATCAGTCAGTTCCGGACCTCGGTCCGATGCAAGGGACATGGTCCCAGTTAGTCCGGGCTTTGGCCCGATGCAGTTTCCGGACTTCGGTCTGATGCAGAGGACATGGTCCCAGTTAGTCCGGGCTTCGGCCTGATGTAGTTTCCGGACTTCGGTCCGATGCAGGGGGCAAGGCCCCAGTTAGTCCGGGCTTCGGCCTGATGCAGTTTCCGGACTTTGGTCCGATGCAGTGGGCAAGGACCAGTATGTGTTTACATGTTATTGTATGGTATGTGGTAGTTTGCGGGAGCTCACTTAGCTTCGTGCTTATAGTTTCAATTTTGGTTTCAGGTACTTCCACAAGTAAAGGGAAGAGCTCAGGATGATGGCATCGCACACACCACAACTTCAGTCTTTTCCAGGGAGTTTGTTTGATTTATAGTTTGATTTGGCACAAATGTTCATGACATTTTATTATGGGTTGAGATAATTGACACATGGTTTTATGATGTGACGATCAGAATATGATTATTATTATTATTAAAACAAAAAAACTTTGGGTCGTATTTTTGTGCTATTACAGTTGGGATCCTTCAGTCTTTTGGCAGGTTCCTCGATTATTGGGATCAACATGTGGGTTATTGGGATCCTGGTTTTTGGCGGGATCCTAAAAGAAGAACCTAGATTGGATAAAGCATTTTCTTTAACATTGTCTTCTCTAGGAACCTGGTTTAGGCAAAATGCTTCGAATTCTAAGGCTAAGTTTTTGAGGATCTGGAGGTATAGTGCTAATCTTTCTCCTTTTACTGTAAATGATCCATTAAAAAGGTTAGTCAATAATAAAGAATCAACGAAAACCTGAAGATCCTTGATTCGAAGATCCTTGGTTAACTATAATCCCATGATTAGTGCCTCGTATTCTGCTTCGTTGTTGGTTGCATTGAACTCACAGCTGATTAATTGGGCTAGGATGTCCCCTGTGGTGATTTTAGTATGATCCCTAGGCCAGTTCCTCTTTGGTTTTATTAGGGCTAGGATCTCAAGACTACAATCAACATCCTCAAACCTCAGGATCCCAAACATACTTCAGGATCCTGACTATTATTTTCTAAATATTATAACGATTATATGCTCTTTTATCTCTCTCATATGTGCAGAAATAATCAATCAAAGACTTATTCTTAACGAATAGTCGTAACAACCGTGCAAAAGACCCGAAAGACCAAGTCAAGTAACGTCTATAAGTTCATCTCAGAGGATCCCTGAGTTCTTGGAGTTCTTGTTGGCTTTAGACTATAAAAATCATTTTTATTCATCACACTACACACGAGACTTAGCAGAATAACAACACTTGTACTCGTACTCTTCACATTTTTTCTGTAATCGACATTTTCAATCAATAAAATCATCAAGTCAGGTGATCATTATCACCTCCCAAGGTTTTATGTTGGAGATCCTAGCAAGGATCAATGGCTTTCATTGTAAAAAACTTGTGTCACTTTGATCAACATTTTATACTTGCATTATTCTGAACGTCACAACCTCTCATACACTTTGGTTGATTCCTGCTTGTTCATTTTTTGACCAAAACAATTTGGCACCCACCGTGGGGCCATGGTGTTCAAAATCCTTTGAAAAACCATGTTTACTCAATCAAATCTATCCTCTTCCTCGATTCCTACCATTTCCTCCAAAAACCTAACACCAACGCCAGTTGGAGCTCCCAAGAAAGTCTCAAAACACCGAAGAAAAAAACCTTTCCAGTCGCTACCCCAAGACTCTAGGATCCATCTGTGTTAATTTCTAACAATGAAATCTTTGCTATAATAAAGAGACTAGAACGACAAGTCGCCAGCAGGAGGAGAATTGTTGGATAAGGTGTCTAAGTCCATAACTATATTTGGTATGTACTTGACCCGAAAGTAGCATGGTCCATTTCGGTTGCATTTTGCCGGAATAATTTGTAAGGATGGACTTTTGAGAAGAGGTTATATATGATTTATTAATATATTATAAGTTCTAATATGTTAATATGAAGTCATATTATTTAAATATTATTTATCAAGAACTAATTTGGAATTAATTTAGTGATCAAAAAAGACTAATTGAATGTAAGCGGATTGATTTGGTAAATCAATGATTCTTATAGTATAGGCCTACGGTTATTTACGATGGGCTAATCCAATATGGTAGTCCACGGATAGTCCATGGAGGTTTAAGCCATGGATCCTAAGTAAGGTGAAAGGTCATGCACATTAGGGTTTACATGGGTGTAACCCTAATCCTTGCCACACTATAAAAGGAGTCCGTTAGCTCATGAAACCGAACTGTAGTGATCTTTGGAAGATCATAGCCGATTTTTGTGTGCAAGTCATTCTCTCTCAAGTCCTCCATTGTTGGTGGTGTTTTGTGAAGCATTTGAGGCATCACATTTGGGGTGCTAGGCTCTTAAAGGTCCAAGGTATCAAGCTACAAGAAAAGGTATGTCATCTAACTAATTTTTTGTTATACAAGTACCCATGTTTTGTATGCTAGTTAGGATAATGCTTTGGAAATACAAATTACATGTATAATTAGAGAAAACATAGACAAAAGATAACCATCCTTGATCTAAGATCACCATCCTCGACAAAAGATATTCAAAGACTAACAGAAAGAGTGGCAGCCTTAAACAGGTTCATCTCAAGATCCTCAGAAAGATGCAAGCCTTTTACGACATCTTGAAGAAGAAAAAAAGTTTCGAATGGACCCTGGAATATGAAGATGCTTTCCACGAACTTAAAAGTTATTTGAGTTCACCACCCATATTGGTAAAGCCATTAGACGGGGAGCCACTCCTTCCTTACCTCTCAGTATCCTAGAACGCGGTAAGTGCAGTATTAGCTGAGGATCTAAATGAGGACCATCATCCTATCTACTATGTAAGTAAAAGTCTCCTGGATCCTGAGACCAGGTATTTCTACCTTGAAAAACTTATACTTCCATTAGTAATAGCTTCTGCTAAATTAAGACATTATTTTGAAACACATCCTATAATTGTAAGAACTAAGTATCCCATTAAGAATGTTATGAGAAAACTACAAATGTCAGGAATGATGGCAAAGTGCTATGTGAAAGCTAAGTACATATGACATAAAATACGAACCAAGATCCACTATAAAGTCCCAAGCATTGGCATATTTTGTGGCTGACTTTCGTGATATGATCTAAGAAGCGAAGTCGAAATAGAATCCAAACAACTTCTAGAAGAAGAGAACATGGGAAGATGGGCGCTATTCACAAATGGAGTATCAAACCAAAGAGGAACTGGACTGGGGATCATACTAAAATCGCCACAGGGGGACATCCTACTCCAAGCAATCAGTTGTGAGTTCAATGCAACCAACAACGAAGCAGAATACGAGGCACTAATCATGGCACTATAGCTAGCCAAAAGATCTTAAAATCAAGGATCTTCATGTATTCGTTGATTCTTTAATGTTCACTAACCATTATAATGGATCCTATGCAGTAAAATGAGAGAAGCTAGCACTATATCTTTAGATCCTCAAAAATTTGGCCATAGAATTTGAAACATTTAGCCAAAACTAGGTTCCTAGAGAAGACAATGCTAAAGCAGATGCTTTCGAAAATTTAAGATCTTCGCTAAGGATCCCGCCAGAAACTAGGATCCCTATAACCTACGTATGGATCCCGACAATTAAGGATCCTTCCAAGAGACTGAAGGATCCCATAAATCACATGGAAACTATTGACGTCGCCACAATCAAAGATCATGATTTGACGATTCAGCCTCACAATCCAAACATCAAGGATCCCTCTCCAACCTCAGGATCCTGGATATAACCCATTATGGAATACGTCCAGAATAACACAATCCCTAATGAAGAGAAAAGAGAAAGGGGATTCAGAACAAAGATATATAATCTAAGGTAAGTTATACAAAAAATCTATAGCAGGTCCATACGTTAGGTGCCTAGAAGATCATGAAGTTGTAGAGGTCATAAAGGATATACATGAAGGAGACTGCAACCATTGTACTGAGGGTAGATCCTTATGCCCCAAAGTGTTGAGGACAAGATACTACTAGCGAACCATGAAAAAATATTCCTTCCTTAATGCCCAGAAATGTGATGCTTGTCAAAGATAAAGCAACATCCTGCATTAACCAGCAAAACCTTTACATCCTATCATCTGCCCTTGGCCATTCATGAAACGGGGAATGGATATAGTGGGTAAATTACTAGTAGCCCCTGTAGGAAAGGTCTTCATGCTAGTGATGACTAAATACATCTCAAAATGGATAAAAGCCGAAGCCTTCGTCCAAGTAAGAGACAAAGAGGTAGCTTCCTTCATCAAACGTAACATATTGACCAGATTCGAGATCCCTGCCAAAATTATATGCAACAATGGATACCAATTGATAAGAAAAAGGACAAGGGATTTTTTCACAAGTTGGGGAATCAAGATGGTAATGTATACTCCTGTCCACCCTCAAACCAATGGCCAAGAAGAATCCAATAATAAAATTATAGTCAACAACTTGAAGAAAAGGCTGGATGAGAAGAAAGGAAGATGGGCAGAAGAACTTCCTTTCGTATTATGGGCGGATAAGACCACTTCCAAGGTAGCTATGGGCCAAACCCCATACTCATTAGTGTTTGGATCGGAAGCAATGATTCCCATTGAAGTGGCGATCCCAACAGCAAGATACCTACTTCAAAACCAAGAGGACAACAACATGATCCTTTCCTAGATCCATATTGCTGCTCATCAACAGAGGATCACCAAGATGTACAATAAAAATATAAAAGTCAGAAGATTCCAAATAGGAGACTTGGTGCTAAGGAAAACATTCCAAAATACCAAGGATCCTAGTGCAGGTAAACTGGCACCTAAATGGGAGGTGCCATATCTCATAGATGCCGAAGTAGGAAATGAGGCATATTGGCTAGCCACCCTATATTGAAACATCTTGCCAAGATCCTGGAATGTTGTACATCTCAAAGCCTATTTTATGTAAGTAAGGTTAGTCGTTTCCCAACACACTTAGGTACACATACTATTTACCTTTTACCCTTTGTTTTTATTACTATTTATTCTCATCAAATACCATTACTAACTTAAGCATCAGAGGGGCGTTACCTAAGCTGACGCACATCCCTAGCTAATGTTTGTTGCACGTAGGGACATAAGGATCCTAACCTATGAGGATCTTGATGGTTGAACATCAAGGATCTTGACCTTTAAGTATCTTGAAAGATGAATATTCGTGGATCCTGACATTCGAAAGACCAATGGAATAAAAGAGTTCCATGACTGCAAACATCCAACGATTCACAATATGAATTTCCTAAGAATAGATATTGGTCATCTTTCCTACAAATAAGGGTACTTAACCCCTCTAAGGTTTAAAGAATTAATTACCTCTTTCACACGGGTTAAGGTTTATACACCTCGCTTGGACATACAATATCCAACTATGGGATGTGAACGAGGGGATCATTTTACGCTTTAGTGGCTTGGAAACCCTCTCATTTCTGAACATAAGCTGAGATCCTAAAGTTTGAATCTAAGTTTAATAACATTTATATGTTATCTTAAGTTCGGATCTTCCCCATTAAAAGTTTGAATCTATGGTTAATAACATTTACATGTTATCTTAAGTTTGGATCTTCCCCAAAAATTACATAAGGTTTATAACATTTTCATGTTATCATACGATTAGGGATTCTCCCCAGATACTTCCTAAGGTTTAAAACATCGACATGTTATCTCAACTTGGTATCCTCCCTAGTAATTTACTAAGTTTTGTAACATGAACGTGTTACCATGAATTGAAATTTTCCCTAGACACTTGCTATAAAGTCATGACATTAGCATGTTATCTAAAGATGGGATCCCCAACAGAAAGTAAGCAAGATTTATAGCATCATCATACAAAGACTTTCCTCAAGTTGAAGTTAGTTTCAATAAGGGATCCTTCCTGAAGTTTGTTAAGATGAAGTCAAAAAAGGATCCTTCCCAATGAACTTCTAAAGCGAAGATCCTTCCACATAATAGCATCAGGATCATATGAAGATAAGGAAGTCATAACTTCAAATTTTTCCTAAGTCTATCCTTATTTTTGAAAAACTTTAAAAAAATTTCTAAGTAAAGTCCGAAAGATCCCAAACTTTTTAGGATCACAGACAAATATTATTTGGCTATCAAACCTCCGATATTTAAGTTGACTTTAAAAGGTTACTTATTAAATATGGTTTGTTACTTACTGAAAGATTTTACCTTACGATTATTTACAGGAACCAAGTTTTTCAGGATCCTAATTATTTAAGGATCCTAGTACCATAACAGTCATTCAGGATAATCAAAAAGTAAATATGAAAGAGAAATACAACCATTGCATTAAAAAGGGTTGTGCACCAACCCAAGAAAAAGTTAATTGTTTTACATTGCAGATGAAATAGAAAACTAATTAGATTAATTTCTTGCAGGCCTAGACCTTAGCCTGGTCATCATCGGTTGTATCCTTCTTCTTCTCCCCCTCTACAAGCTTCGACGCAGGATCCTCAGTAGTGATGACAGGCATACCAATTAATTTGGCTAGTGCATTGTGCCATCCACCTACATTCCAAGATCCTAAGTTATCAAGATCCTCCGCCAACATGATCTTGGCCTCTTAGATAGCCACAGCAACACTCGCCTTCGCATCAGCAATGACCTCCTCAATCTCCTTGGTTTGCTCCTCCTCCTTCTCAGCCTTCTGTTTTCTCAACAACTCCACCCTCTAAAGAAGATCCTCGTTGGTTGTCTTCCATTTCTTCTCTTGCTCCCTTAGAGCATGTTCAGATCTTCCAACACATATCCTAAGATTAGTGGTGAACTGAGAGACATGAGCGAAGACCTAAAAGAAGCACAACATCAGTAAAGGTAAGGGGAAAAAAGGTAAAAAGCATATTATATAAACTTATAGCCTAAGAAAAGGAAGTCAATTTTCCAAGAGAATCCTCAATGCTGAGATTCTCAAGACCCAGATCTGTAGCCTCAGAGGTCTCTCTCTTTCGAGATCCCAGAGTCTTCAGAGTCAGATCCAGCTGAGTCTTTTTTGAAGGAGGGAGAGTAGAGTCTTCAAAGTAATATCATCTTTAAGGCCTACCAAAGCAAAACGAGCGCTAGATCGAGTGGTCATGGAGCCTACACAAATGTAAAGATCCTTAAAAGATTAGAAATCATAAAACAAAAATGAAGAAGAGACAATGGATTATACATGTAGCCATGGAAGCGGTGTTGGAGGAACCCTCTTGGAGACTGGATTGGTTAGGCTTAAAGGATCTATCTGCCACAGGGAGAGCAAGAAAGCTGATGATCTTACCCTCAGTATCCTCAATAGTAGAAACAACTTCTCCTAGCTTGAAAAATCTAACAAAACAAACAAAATAAGAAAGTAAATTTCAGGATCTTTAAAGAAAATCTTAAAATCCTACCCTTCTTAATCCATTCTTTAGGCAAAAGATCCCCACCGGGAATGGAGTCACGCCTACCGAAGAAGCATCTCTCTTTCTAAGCCCCATCGTTATGTTTTGTTTTCAACATAAAGGGACTTGTTGAATTTGACTTTGAAAAGGAAACAAGAATTACCGAAAGTCAAAAGATCATAGACATGGGACAGTTCGGCCAAACCCATTTCAAGATCATGAGTTCGATTTAGATGCTCGACCCAAAACATGATCCTCCAAATGATAGGCATCACTTGGATGTAAGGGATCTTCATAACCTCAAAAAATTCAGAAAAGACGCCAGAGAAAGGGAGTTTTAGGTCTAAAGAAAAAGGCTACTCTAGAAAGCATACCAATGAAGAGGAAACGAAATACGGTTGATCAAAGGGTTATATGGCCTAAACACAGTGTCAGGGGGAAAAGCTTCACCAGCTTTTAGATATTGGACGTCTCCATCATCAAAAGAACATGCCTCGTCATAAGACAAGATCTTTTGATCAATGAAGTCATCATCAGGAAGACCAAGAACGTTTTTGTGAGATACGGTTATTTTTCTTGCCTATTGTTAGTGAAAAGAAAACTAAGGAGAAGAAGTGAAAAGTGTACCTTCAAAGTATATTGGTAAACTCGTAGATGAAAGCTAAAAGACACGGGAAAGAATAGCCCTAATCGATTGCCTCTATTTATGTTGATGGGAGAAGAAAGAGAAAGGTCGATTTGACCGGTTATGATTGGTTCTTGAACGGATAAATTCTATCTATTAGGGTTTAAAATTTAAAACCCCTTATCATATTTGTTTCTTTTTATTTTTGAATTATCCCTTTAAATTTTGGAAAACTAACTCCAAAATATTTCGCAGGAATAATTTGGGGGCAATTGTTAGGGCTAGGATCTCAGGAGTACAATAAGGATCCTCAAACCTCAGGATCCTCAAACCTCAGGATCCTCAAACCCCAACATCCCAAACATACTTCAGGATCTTGACTATTATTTTCTAAATGTTTAAAATGATTATATACTATGTTATCTCTCTCATATGTGCATAAATAATCAATCAAAGACTTATTCTTAATGAATAGTCGTCACAACCATGCAAAAGTAACATCTATAAGTTGATCTTAGAGGATCCCAAAATTCTCAGAGTTCTTGTTATTAGATTTAGACTATAAAAATCACTTATATTCATCACACTACACACGAGACATAGCAGAACAACATCATGTGTACTTGTACTCTTTACATTCTTTCTGTAATCAACATTTTCAATCAATAAAATTATCAAGGCAGGTGATCATTATCACTTCCCAAGGTTTTATGCCAGAGATCCTAGCAAGGATCAAGGGCTTTCCTTGTAAACAACTTGTTTCACTTTGATCAACATTTTATACTTGCATTATTCTGAACATCACAGCCTCTCATACACTTTGGTTGATTCTTGCTTGTTTATTTGTTGACCAAAATAGGTTTGATGCTCCATTTGTGAATAGTAACCACCTTCCCATGTTCTCTTCTTCTAGAAGTTGTTTGGCTTCTATTTCTACTTCAGCTCGTAGATCATGACTAAAGTCAGCCACAAAGTATACCAATGGTTGAGACTTTATAGCGGATCTTGGCTCATACTTTATGTCATATGTGTTTAATTTCACAGACCATTTTGCCATCCTTCCTGAAATTTCTAGTTTTCTCATAGCATTCTTAACGGGGTAATTAGTTCTTATAGTTATAGGGTGTATTTCAAAATAGTGTCTTAATTTAGTAGAATCAGTTACTAATGCAAGTAAAAGTTTTTCAAGGTGGGAGTACCTGGACTCAGGACCCAGGAGACTTTTACTTACATAGTAGAATGGATGTTGGTCCCCATTAAGATCCTTAGCCCATAATGCACTCACTGTGTTTAAGGATACTGAGAGGTAAAGAAGAAGTGGTTCCACATCTAATGGTTTTACCAATAGGGGTGTTGAACTTTAGAATTTTTTTAAGTTCCTGGAAAGCATCTTCATGTTCATTGGTCCACTTAAATCATTTGGTCTTCTTTAAAATGTTGTAGAAAGGCTTTAATCTTTCTGAGGTTCTTGAGGATCTTGAGATGAACTTGTTTAGGGCTGCCACTCTTCATGTTAGTCTTTGGATATCTTTTATCGACGATGGCCTTGATCTACTCTGGCTTGCTTCAATTCCTCTTTTGGTCACCATGTATCCAAGGAACTTGCTTGTTCTCATCCCAAAGTGGCACTTGGAGGGATTTAGCTGTTGGATTAGGTGTCTAAGTTCATAACTATTTCTGGAATGTACTTGACCCGATTAGCATGGTCTATTTGGGTTGCATAGCATCATGCATTTGGATAGACTAAAATGAGAGAAATAACACTTAAGGTTTATTAATATATTATAATTTCTAATATATTAATAATATTATTTGATTAGTATTGATCAATAATTAATTTGGAATTAATTAAGTGATCAAAAGAAGACTAATTAAATATATGGGTTGATTGTGTTAATCACCCATTAGTTGTATAGTGGGCTAATGCTCCATGGATTATCAAGTTGGGCAAAAACCCATAGGATGTTCCATGGATGCTCCATGGTGTCTTTGAACCCATGGATCATGGAAATGAAGAGCCATGTCAAGTTAGGGTTTACGTGGTGTAACCCTACTTATGGCACACTATAAAAGGAATATCTGAGCAACCAAAATCAGCACTAGTGAGAACATGAGGGCGTAGCCGATTTTAGAAGTGTTCTATTTCTCTCAAGGTTATTCCAAGTGTATTTGGTGTTGTGTGAGACATTTGAGACATCACACTTGAGGTGCTAGGCTCACAAGGTTCTCAAGGAATCCAAACTACAAAAAGGTATGTTCTTCTTCTAACATATATGTTTAAAAGCTCCCCATGGTATGCTAGATAGGTTAAGAACCTTGGAAAATCAATTTTGCATGTATCATAGTAAAACATAGATCCAAGGTTTCTAGGGTTGCATGTACACCTTAGGAGTGTTAGATTGCTCAAAACTCAACAGTGGTATCAGAGCGTAGGCTTGTTTGTTTGATACTTGATGCAAAATTGTGAAAAAACTCAGTTTTTATACACTCCACAGCATGAACTTGCCGAGTCCATGAGTAAACTCATCCTACTCGTCGAGTAGGTTCATGCGCTCAACGAGTAGGAGCCCCAGAATGCAGATGTTCGAGTTTTGCTGCTGGAAATGGACAAGTAACATTACCCTAGAATGTATTGGTGTTATAAAACTTTTTTTAGATGGTGTAATGGTTATGCTAATCCATTTTCAATAGCTATTATCAAAATTTGAAGTTTTATATGGTTAATTTGATGATTCTTGAAATTGTTGATATGCATGTTCATGAACTTATGAGTTTAGAAGATCATAGGAATTATTTGTAACTTGCTTGTTAGTTTAATTCTTGATCATTATGTGTTTTAATGGAATCCATAATTTGTCCTCAAGTTATGGATTACTAAAAGTCGTTCTTTTAAAGTCCATTAAAGAAACACATAGGTTACATAAAATGAAAAGTCTCTCATTTTAATAAACCATTTAACTCATAATTTATGAAAGATGAAAAGTTTTGAAAGTTACAAAACTTTCCCTCAAGTTTTGGAACATGTAAAGTCACTTTAAAAACATTAGTTCCAACCCATAGAATTTTAAAAGTTAAAATTCAACCCTTATACTTTATAATATTATAAGTTAATAATTATTATATATGTATAAGAAAAAGTTGTTTTACCGTTAGTCGGCCTTATTCACGAAGCCGGTCTATAAGGGGGTATAAGGTTGCTACTTATAAAATGGCAGCTTAATGGGTGTCCACTCTCACCCACCGCTTACTTGATCTGTGGAGGGTCGTTAGCCGAACGGGTAAGACAAGGATTTTCAATCCTCATTAAAAGTATTAATGATAAATATAAAGTGACTAAATGTTTTATAAATTCCAAATCTTAATTAATTTAGGAAAATGTGAATAAGGTGCAAACCCATGAAATTACACTTTGCACTTTGCTTAAGTCGGTTAGTGGAGCGCGTGTGGTTAACCGACACACTACTTGGACTTAACAAGGTAGGTAAAGGGTAGCTTAATGTTTATCATATTATCGATGGAGCACGTGTGGTTAAACGCACATCGATTGAGAGGTAAACATTAAGGGTACCAAGTAATTTGCATGGTTACTTTACACCTTGTTTTGTGATCTTCGGTATCCCAGTCACAAAACCTGAAGGGGACACTCGAGATTGAAACATGCCATTGAAAAGTTCAATGAATCTCAAAAGATCTAGGAGTTTCAAATCCAATTAAAACCTAATAACTTATTTCATTTTTCATGGTGGAAATTGGTGAATTGTTATTCTCCCACCTTCAAATATTTTATAGCTTGGATTACGGCATCCCTCTTTCAAGTTATAAAATATTGTGTTGGGTCCTAGCCTTAATATTTCATATTCGGTGTTATATTAAGGACTTTAAATCAACTATCTTGAATATCTCCCAAAAGATGCCTGGTTCAGACAATTATGATCTTCCCAAAACTCTTAGAATAAGCTTTCGTAATGAAGATGATGTCCCGTGACTGGATCATGGAAATCATACTTCAATTCCTCCACCTCCTCCAATTATTCTCCCTAACCCACAAGTTCAAGGTCACTCAAGCCCTATTGGCAAGAAAGGTCTATGTGTGATCACATCTAGGAGATGAAGTCACATATTGACAATCCGGGAGAGTTGGGTGTCAAAGTCTTGAGAAAGTTGGTTGTTTAGTCACTTTCTAAGTCACATAGTGAGTATCCTTTGGGACTACTATGTAAAAGACTATGATATGACCCTTAATGATCTTATCTATTTGCTTGGTGTTGCTGAATCAGAAATGATTTGGAGCTCTGGTAAAGTAAATTTGATTAGTAGATTAACTTCCCAAACTACCATGGACATTGAGAAATTGGTGACATTAGAAATCCAGAAAGCTTTCTCTTCCCAATGGAAAGGGATCTCCATAATCATCTCGGTTGACCAGATGGTAAAGAGAAAATCTAAGTCTGAGATAGTCCTGTGTACCATTCCCAAAGGGCCCATATGGAATCATTGCCAAAAAGGAAGGGGCATTTGTTGGAAAGCTGCCCTAACCACATGAAACATCTGAGAGAAGGTCTAGTCAGAAAGTTTGATTCTGCTTCAGGTAAGTCCACTCTCTAACTTTGTTAAGTTCCTTATTGATGATTCTTAATACAAAATGTGACTCGGTTACATTTTGGTGTTTGGCAGAATCAAGCAAAGGGAAGGACACTTAAAGAAAGAGTATGCTGAATCTAATCGCGAAGGTGGATTTCAATCCCATGGTTCGAAGATCGGATTCTTGAGCTACTACTTAGAGAGTTATGATAGATTGCTAGGAAATATGTGATAGTATAGTTTCCATTTAAAGTTTCATTGTAAGGAAAGTTTTTCCGCAATTTGATAAATAAATAAAAGTTTATTTTAGTTTATATCTCCTTGCAATGGCTTTTATGGAAAATTAATGTTTATATGTTTCTAGCAATAATGGAAATGTGAATTTGATTCTTTCATTTGTGGTAGTGTCTAAATTTATGAAATAAGGAAATATTCTCATCACCCAAGGTTTCAATTGAACAGAAACTTGGAATCATGCAAGTTGTGTAGTATGATGAATGAGAACTTTTAGCTTTGGAAAATTATGAATAATTCCTTGTTCATATTTATATGTGAGTCAAGTGAAGGACTAAGGGATCGAGTACACCTTCTTGTGCACTAGTCAAGTCCACCACAAAAGACCGATAAGGTTATTCGTCATGATTTACTAATGTTTAGTAAATATGGTTATACTTACCAGTTTAAGTATAATTCTGAAACATTGAAAACTTTTCAATGTTTTGCAGGACGAATGAGAAAAATGAAATTAGGTAGAAGGATAAAAGTTTCTCAAATCTGAAAAGATGGGAGAGTACTTTAGTATCATGTTTAGTGATCATCTTAATTATTAAGAAACCAAATCACAATTGGTTCTCTAAGGACATCTTACTACATTCTTATGGCTAAGAAGAGGAATCAAGAACCGTTGAAATGGTTAAATCAAGAAGATGAGTGACATTATGACACTTAGATTTTCTGGTGTATGTGTTCCTATCCATGTGAATTTGTCAAAACCAAACTCTTATGGATTGAACTTGTGCAGTCTTAACTTCTTGCCACCTGTCTTGTTATTATGGTTTTGACAAATTCACATGGATAGGAACACATACACCAGAAAATCTAAGTACTAGAACTAGATATGACTAATTTGATTAAGCAATTGTTGAGGACAATCTAAGGTTTACCAAAGATTAGTTGCTCAGGGACAATTGGAAGTATAGTGTTAATTTTGGAAGGACCATATTGACATATTCTGAAAAGAGGCAACTCTTGTTCAGAGTAATAGTCAAAAGGGGAATATGGAAATGTTACCATAGGTGGAAGTTATTTATTAAATTTGTGTAAGATTAGGAAACTTAATGCAAGAAGAATGTTCAAAGGAAATGAACTTTGAATATGAGACTTTGTTTCCATGGAGTTGATCTCTATTGGAATACTTTGTAATGTCTGTTGATAAGTCTTTGCAACTTTGTGCGTAATCATTACAAGAGAACCAATGCATATAAGTTTAGAATCAAACAGATTTTGTTAAATGGAAGGGATTTGGAGTTCTTGCATTTGCGGTAAGGATTTGGGATTGTGAAATGAGTATCATTGGAATTTTGTTCAATCAATTTATTTCACATAGTAAAGATCATAGACAAACTTAGTGTGCATACTTGGTGTATGGCATAACTAATGTTTGGAAAAACATAGTTTGCATACTTGGCGTATGGCATGACTAGTGTTTAGAAAAACATAGTGTAAATGCTTGGAGCATGGGACAACTATTATTTCTAATTCAAGTATAAAGTTGATGGTTTGAAACAATATGCAATGAATGATGGGTAATCAATATGGTGATAAATAAAAGATGTTTTATTTATATTCATAGGTTCTGAGACCATATTGGATTAGATTATTTTTGTGTTTCACTTTGCATGTTTTGACTTCCAGAATAACTAAGTCGCTCTTCCTGAATGACTAAGTTATTTAAACCATCCACAGTTAGTCATATGTTAGAAGTAGATATGAATCAAGACTGTCATGAAGCTGGATTGTAGATGTCCAAGGTATGGGACACAGAAAGGATTGTTGCAACATTTATGAGTGATCATAAGTTCTGAGTATTAGATTCAACCCACGCTCACTGGTATCTGTCACACCCCAAAACCGAGAACGGCGGAAACGTTCTGGGGTGGAGGACGTCATGTAATGTATCACAACACAGTAATAGTAAACAAGCAAACAACATCATCCATTGCATTAAATATATAATTTTTAATACAAGTGTTCTGTATAGTTATAGACACCAAAAATAATGTAAATCAAAATAAAGAGATGAGTCCTGAATGCGCTCCATCTGTAGTGAGTGGTTTTGATGACAATGTTGGATTTGATGCTAGGTTTCAAGTGGTGACTCGAGTACACACGCGAATCCTATTTAGCATATATTGGCACATATATGGATATAATTAGTGTTATGAACAACTAATTGATGATTTTGGGACCACCTTAGGGACTATTAAACACTTATAATGAAGTGTTATAATCATATATGATGGTATGAGGGTTTATAAGGCTATACAAGGGGGTGTATATCCAAAATACACACTATATGTGTGTGTACGGCCAGGTGTGCGGCCTAGTGTGCTGCCAGCACTTGTGTGCGGCCCTGTGTGCGGCCATGTGTGCTGCCAGGTGGTGTGTGCTGCCATGTGTGCGGCCAGATGATGATCTTGGTGTTCTTGGTACCTTTTAGAAGATCTTCAAGGAGAATGGATGATACTTGAGAGGATTTTCGTGTTCTATGCTTGAAGAAGTGAAGGAAGTGTTCAAGAATGATCTAAGTGTGGCATATATAGGTGGAGTGTGCGGTTGGGGAGGTGTGAGGCCGCAAACAAGAGTGTGTGGCCGCACACTCAAGTGTATGGCCGCACACTCCATGTGTTGGAGTGTTTGGCCCGGTTTTGATTCCTACACTTTGAGTTAACCCTTTTTAACACTCCTAACTTGATTATATTACATTTATAATGCTTCAATAGACTCTAAAGGGTTGTCACATCATCCCCCTGTTAAGGGAATTTCGTCCCGAAATTTAAGTTTAAGTTACTAGATTATTACAAATAACTAAGTAAAAAGATGAGGATATTTCCGTTTCATCTGATCCTCGCGTTCCCAAGTGAATTCCGGTCCGCGCTTGGCGTTCCAGCAAACCTTCACAATCGGGATACGGCTTTGCTTCGTTTGCTTGACCTCACGGTCCATGACTTCTACGGGTTCTTCCACGAAGTTGAGGCTCTCGTTGATCTCGATCTCGTCGAGTGGGATTACAAGTGTCTCGTCGGATAGACACTTTTTCAAATTGGAAACATGGAATGTAGAATGTACGTTATGAAGTTCGTTCGGTAGGTTGAGTTTGTAAGCCACTGGGCCGATTCTTGCGAGAATCTCGAAAGGCCCAATGTACCTTAGATTTAGCTTTCCATGCTTTCCGAAGCGTATCAAGCCCTTCCAGGGTGAGACCTTTAATAAAACGCGGTCGCCGACCTGGAATTCCAATGGTTTTCTACGTTTATCGGCATAGCTTTTCTGTCGGTCTCTGGAGGCTTTCAATCGTTTGCGGATTTGAACGATCTTCTCCGTCATTTCCCGAATGATTTCCGGGCCTGTGAGAGTATTGTCAGAAGTTTGACCCTTAGCTAATTGGGTATCACCCACCTCAGCCCAGCACAGAGGGGATCTGCACTTTCGGCCGTAGAGGGCTTCAAATGGAGCAGCCTTGATGCTCGTGTATCCCATGCCTTTCCAAAGTCGATCACACAGGCTCTCAACATATCTTCCAGTGTTTGGATGGTCCTCTCACTTTGTCCGTCGGTCTGTGGATGGTAGGTTGTGCTCATGTCCAGCCTTGTTCCCAGGGAATGTTGTAGTGATTGCCAGAATCTTGAGGTGAACCTACTATCTCTATCGGAGATAATGGATATAGGAACACCATGTAGTCGCACGATTTCCCTAATGTATGTTCTCGTAAGTTTCTCCATCTTATCGGTTTCCTTGATAGGTAGGAAGTGTGCAAACTTGGTCAATCTATCGATGATGACCCATATGGTATCAAGTCCACCCGTCGTCTTGGGCAACTTGGTTATGAAATCCATAGTGATCCATTCCCACTTCCATTCTGGGATCTCTGGTTGTTGCAGTAAACCAGAGGGTTTCTGGTACTCGACCTTGACCTTTGCGCAAGTAAGGCATTTACTTACGAAGGTAGCAATCTCTGCTTTCATATTAGGCCACCAGTATAGCTATTTAAGATCCAGATACATCTTATCTGAACCTGGGTGGACGGAATACCGAGTGTTGTGCGCCTCGGTCATGACCAAGTCTCGAAAACCACCGTGCTTCGGGGTCCAGATCCGGTCCATGAAATATAGGGCTCCGCCACCCTTGGCTTCTAAATTCTTATCCATTCCTCTGAGGGATTCACTCACCACATGTTCAGGTTTCATGGCTTCAAGTTGAGCCGCCTGAATTTGTTTAGACAAGTGCGAATGGATAGTCATTGTCAACGACTTGACTCTTCGACTAGAATATTCCTTCCGACTTAGGGTGTCCGCTACTACATTGGCTTTACTCGGATGATAACAAATGTCGCATTCGTAGTCATTGAGTAGCTCGACCCACCGTCGTTGTCTCATGTTGAGCTCTTTCTGATCGAATATGTGTTGTAAACTCTTGTGGTCGGTAAAAATAGTGCTTTTTGTGCCATACAAGTAATATCTCCAGATCTTTAGGGCAAACACAACTGCCCCCAGCTCAAGATCGTGGGTGGTGTTGTTGACTTCGTGGGTCTTCAGCTGTCTCGAGGCGTAGGCGATGACCTTACCCCGTTGCATCAGCACAGAACCGAGCCCTTGGTTTTACGCATCGCAATAGACCACGAAGTCTTCTATCCCTTCAGGTAGGGATAGTATTGGTGCGGTGCACAAGGCTCGCTTGAGCGTTTGAAATGCTCTCTCTTGTTTCTCTTCCCAGTCGAAGACCACGCCCTTCTGGGTCAGTGTTGTAAGAGGTTTCGCAATACTGGAGAAGTTCTGTATGAATCTGCGGTAGTAGCCAGCAAGACCTAAAAATTGACGAATTTCAGTAGGCGTCTTTGGTGCTGACCAGTTCTCAATAGCCTTAATTTTGGATGGATCCACATGGATTCCCTCTTCGCTTACCACATGTCCTAAGAATTCGACTCTTCGGATCCAAAATTCACACTTCGAGAACTTCGCATAGAGTTTCTCCGTTCGTAACGTTCTTAAAACTTGTCGTAGGTGATTGCCATGCTCTTCCTTACTCCGGGAGTAGATCAGAATGTCATCGATGAAGACAATTACGAACTGATCCTAATAAGGTCGGCATACTCGATTCATCAGATCCATGAAAACTACGGGCACATTGTTCAGTCTGAATGGCATCACTACGAACTCGTAGTGTCTGTAACGAGTCCGGAAGGCTGTCTTCGGAACATCTTCCTCTAGCACTCGTAACTGGTGATATTCGGATCTCAGATCAATTTTGGAAAAATAATTCGCCCCTTGCAGCTGGTCAAATAGATCGTCTATGCGAGGCAGAGGGTAACGATTTTTGACCGTCAGTTTGTTGAGTTCCCTGTAGTCGATACACATACGGAATGATCCGTCTTTCTTCTTAACAAACAAGATTGGTGCTCCCCAAGGCGAGAAGCTTGGTCTTATGAAGCCCTTGCTGAGCAGTTCATTAAGTTGACCAGATAATTCCTGCATCTCAGCTGGTGCTAATCGGTAGGGCGACTTGGCTACTGGGGTAACTCCTGGAACTAAGTCGATTCTGAACTCAACCTGTCGTTGCGGAGGTAAACCTGGTAGCTCTTCTGGGAAAATATCGGGGAAGTCGCTCACTACTGGAATGTTCTTTAGTTCTTTCGTTTCGAGGCTTGTATCGACAACGTGAGCAAGGAATGTGTGATATTCCTTACGTAGGTATTTCTGTGCTTGGATACTGGAGATAATACGAAGACTTGTATTGGGTTTATCGCTGTAGATTATAAGAGTTTCGTTAGACAGGAGGTTTAGACGGATTGCTTTCTCAAAGCACATGATGTCGACGCGATGAAGACTCAACCAATCCATGCCAATGATAACGTCGAAAATTTTAATGGAAACCGGCATGAGGTCGCTTGGAAATGAATGGTTATCTAGAGTTAGGTTGCATCCTAAGTATATGCTCCTGGTGCTTTCAGTTTTCCCATTTGCCATTTCTACCGTGAATTGTTCTTTAAGTGTGTGTGGTTGATGTTTAAGTATGTGAGCAAATTTATGGTTCACGAAGCTTCGCTCTGCTCCACTATCGAACAGAATACATGCATAGGAGTTATCGAGAAGGAACGTACCAGTCACCACCGTCGGGTCAGCAATTGCTTCCCCATGGCTTATTGCCAGTACTCTCCCCGATCCACCTGTATTCTTTGCTTTGGGGCAGTCCCTCTTGTAGTGGCCCGCTTCACCACTTCCATAGCAGGTTGGGCTCGCGCCTGAGCCAGGGACTTGAGTGATCGGTCTTGCCGGAGACCTACAGAAACGGACAATGTGTCCTTTCTTGTCGCAGTTAGAACACTGCATTTCACAGCAGGGGCCGTTGTGTGGAAGTTGCATTTGTTGCACTTCGGCAAACTTCCTGCATACTGCTTCACCGGAGTAGTAGCAGTAGGGGTTATTGTAGCATGTACAACCACAATTTGCTGCTTTTTGGCAGTTCGCTGCTTCTTCTTGTCATCCCAGAACTTCCGCTTAGATTCAACGGGTTTGGAGGGTTCTGAGACGGCTTGAGTTGTTGTCGCTGTTGGGGATTGGATTCCATGGCCAATGAGTCGTTGTGCCAGCTGCTTGGCACTGTCGAAAGTAGTGGGGTTTGATGATAGAACATTTCCTTGATACGGAGGCACCAGCCCCCAGATGTACCTTTCGATCTTCTTCCCTTCAGTGGGAACCATATTGGGGCAGAGAGCCACCAGTTCACAAAACCTAGCGGTATAAGCGACTATGTTGGAGCCCTTCATGGTTAGGCCCCACAGCTCTTGCTCTAATTTCTGGATTTCGCCCCTCGGGTAGTACTCCTCAATCATGAGGTCTTTCATTGTTTCACAGCCCATGTCGTTGGCTCCGACGAGAGTTAGAGCTTTAACGTGGCCGTTCCACCACGTCAGGGATTTTCCTTCAAAGGTGCAGGTGGCATATTTAACCTTGCTCGCCGCAGGGCATGAACAAATTTCGAAGACCGATTCAGTCTTCTCGAACCATTGCGAGAGGGAAATGACTCTGCCGGTTCCATAGAAGGACTTTGGCTTACAGTTGGTGAAATCCTTGTAGGAGCATTCTCTCGGACGCACATGGATCTCAGCATGAGTAGATTCAACAGGGGTTCCACCTTGGTTGTTGTTAGTTGAGTGATATTGAGTCATGGCAGTTGCTACTGCCGCAGCCACTGCAACATTCAGAGCCGCAGTATCGATGACCGGAGGAGGTGGAGGTGGAAGAGGTGCAAGGTTACGTCTTGTTGACTTACGAGGAGGCATCTTTCAGCTATAAGTTTATAAAGACAGATACAATGGTAAGAATCAATTGTAAGCAAGTTAAGAGTGACACATGGACTAAGTAGCCATAGTCCAACAGTTGAATGAGTGTACGAATTGAAGTCATAATAGGGAAGAATAGTAGGAAAACGCAAGTGTAAAGATTTTCTCACAGGTTAGTTACCTGTCAATATTACTGGTATTATTGATGTAATGTGTTCAGGGAAAAATTGACCTAACAGTAGGTCTTACATCATACCATACGGAAAAGTTTCACAGTTACTAAATTCCTAGTTAGCGTACTGAAAGTTAGGAATATTTTACAGACAAGCGTTACTAAAAGCCTAGATACTAAAGGCTATTCCTTACTCAAACGACAAATATGTACTAGACATCTTCTAACGACGGCGAGAATTTCTAGGGCGAATCCTCATGTCTGCCAATTGACGAACCACTTCTCAGAGGTGTCGTTCGTGAGCTCTTTGGTGAACTCGAAGTTCTGTGATTTCGGTGGTCAATTGATGTCGCAGTGCGTCATTGGATCTCCTCGTCCTTTCGAGTGCTTCTTCCAGATGTCGAATGCGGATGGTATTAACGCCTGAGTTGGCATCAATTTCCATGACTCGGTCGATGGCTGCTTGACCTTGTTCGACGTTTCGAGCAATTCTACGAACCATGACGGGAAGAGCTCTATCCGCAGAACCACATTCGCTAATGTTGTAAAAGCTTCGGTCCCCAAAGTAAGGTAAGGGTTGACCTGTTCGTCACTCCAGCGATTCAAGTTGTTTACCCACGAGGGAGTGGGACCTGGAAAAGCTTGTTGGGGATCGTTGTTTGGGGCTTGACCTACTAGCGGTAGGTTGTTGACTTCAGGCTCGGAGTCGGATCCATCAGAAAAGCCTTCTGCGAGGTGATCATCCAAAGGGATTGGATGCTCATCTTCGGGCTCTTCTTCTTCGATCCACCCTGCATTGCCTTCATTTGGAAAGTACGGGTCGCTGTGATGGAATCCAACCATGATATCTATGCGAGAAGAGAGGTATGAGAATATAGTATATGCGTAGCTAGTAGTACAAAATACACCTATAGTATTTTCAGTTTAGGTTCTACTGATCTTCTTGTGGTATAGTTGGTAAGTTTTTAGACTTGTTAACACATCACAACCATTCTAGGGCATATGCCAATCACTCCTCGGACTAGCATAGTTGATCAGGATATACCATTCCCAAGGCTGACCATACATCCCCGAGCTCACCTGTGATGTTTAACAATCGTAATACTTTTGTTCTTGTCGTTGTGACAATGATTTTAGTATGAATGCAGCCTAGTATACTTAATTAAATATTTTAGTATTTAATGTATAGACTCTTGGTCAGAGTATTTTTAATCCCTTATGTATTTATAGTTAGTATATCTTTTATTGGTTGATATACTTAATTCACTATAAACAATGATCTGATACCAATCTGTCACACCATAAAACCGAGAACGGCGGAAACGTTCTGGGGCGGAGGACGTCATGTAATGTATCACAACACAGTAATAGTAAACAAGCATACAACATCATCCATTGCATTAAATATAAAATTTTAATACAAGTGTGTTCTGTACAGTTATAGACACCAAAAATAATGTAAATCAAAATAAAGAGATGAGTCCTGAATGCTCTCCATCTTCTCAAAAGCTGGTCTCGGTACCTGTCTACTGATGACCTGAGAATACAAGTTATTTTGAAAGCGAGTATCAGCATTAAGCTGGTGAGTTCATAAGTATTTTAGTGTCAGTGTTTTTATCAAAACGTTTGAACATGTCTCAAGTGTAAGTTTGTAAAATGTATGTAAATGTTTGTAAGTGTTTGTAAAAGTTTGAATCTCTTAGAAAAACCTATATTTTCTATTAAATTAGCCTTCTACCAAGGCTTAACTGTTTTGCATGTTCGTTTGTTGTAAAAGTGTGAAATTTCCCAAGTGTAACTATCATTAACAAAATATAGTTTGTACATTAATGTTTAAGTGAAATAATCACTAAATGTATGTAATGGGTAAATTAATGTAGTACTGTAGTGTTGTATTATAGGAACTACTGTTGTACTAACTACCTTAAACCGGATTTATATTAAGGTATTATGTGATTAATTGCACCATACTATCGACTGAGTAACAAGGACAAATGTAGGTCGTAAAAAGGTATGACGGTTGGCACCCGCAGACCTGCAGGTCCGGCTGTAGCTAGCAGCAAGGTGTAGGATAGTCAATCCAGTATAGATCTATACACAAACTCACGCTCTCCCTCCAAGAGATTCTGGTTACAACTCGGGCCATGACATTTAAGGCATGCCCGATACAGTGGATCACAATTGTAAACATATTCATGTATAGGTAATGTAATGTTACTTGTTCTAGTATCGCTGTATATGTTCTCTTCCTAGTTTAGTTGTATATGTTCTTCTCTAGTATAGTTGTGTATGTTCCCTTTCTAGTATAGTTGTAAATGTTCTCATAGTAATGTAATGTATATGTTCTCATAGTTAATAAGTATTGACTCATGAATGAACTGACTCATTGATCTAGAATTTGTAGTAGTATGATCCTATGTTACCCCGATGGTAACTTACTAATGATGTAACTGATACTCATGAATATGGAAGTACTTTTATGTCTATATATGCACATATGATATATAATTAATACTGAAACGGCCCTCGGACGGCTACCCGACATCCCACCAGACCACATCCAAATCGAGGAAAAGGAAATAGGGCAGATGGCCTTCCTAAGTCTTTTAAACATTTCTTATATATCTATGCATATATGGACATGCAATTTATAAGAAGTATAATAAAGTTTAAATAAAAGTATTTGATAAGTAAAAGAGTTTGTAAAACATTTTGAAGTAAAGCAGTTTGATAAACAGTTTGAACAGTGATAAAATCATTGGTTTTCTAGTTATTAATCACATGTGATTGATGTAATAACTATAAGTATTTAGCTTGTATTCCCCCCTATAAAAGTATTTAAAACATTTAAAAGCATTTAAAAGGTTAATTAAAGGGGTATGAACTCACCTGTAGTGAGTGGTTCTGATGACAATGTTGGATTAGACGCTAGGTGCCAAGTGGTGACTTGAGTACACGCGCGAATCCTATTTAGCATATATTGGCACATATATGGATTTAATTAGTGTTATGAACAACTAATTGATGATTTTGGGACCACCTTAGGGACTAGTAAACACTTATAATGAAGTGTTATAATCGTATATGATTGTATGAGGGTTTATAAGGCTATACAAGAGGGTGTATGGTCAAAATACACATTATATGTGTGTGTGCGGCCTAGTGTGCTGCCAGCACATGTGTGCGGCCATGTGTGCGGCCAGATGATGATCTTGTTGTTCTTGGTACCTTTTATGAAGATCTTCAAGGAGAATGGATGATACTTGAGAGAATTTTCGAGTTCTATGCTTGAAGAAGTGAAGGAAGTGTTCAAGAATGATCTAAGTGTGGCATATATAGGTGGAGTGTGCGGTTGGGAAGGTGTGAGGCCATAAACAAGAGTGTGTGGCCGCACACTCAAGTGTATGGCCGCACACTCCATGTGTTGGAGTGTTTGGCCCGGTTTTGATTCCTACACTTCGAGTTAACCCTTCTTAACACTCCTACCTTGATTATATCACATTTAGAACGCTTCATTAGACTCTAAAGGGTATTACCATATAGTAAAATAAGTCTAATATTGGAAAGAATTGAAGAGTGCACGCGAGAAGTTTTTCGGAATAACCTTTGTGCGTACTCAAAGTAGTACTCTTTTCATGTAAATATTCCCTTCTAGCAATTTCTGTTTCACTAGATCTATATGCTGTCAAATTTTCCCTGTGTGGTATGTTGTAGACCTACTCCAAGGTCAAATTTTCCGAATTCTATGTAACTTCTATACCAACTATTATGACAAACTTCTTGTTTCTTTTAAAGATCATCATTATCAATCCATGCTTTGGCTATGTAAACAATTTGTGTCATAAACGGTTTTAGCAACTCACTACAACATCCTTGATTGACCTAATCTATGGAAGCTCAATGTTATTGAACTTGGAAACTTTCCGAAGTTTTACCACTGCTTCATTCTTTAACCTTATAACTGAAAAATGTCGCCTCGCAAATCAGACAGACGTAATCCCTCGATAAGTCCAACACCTCTATCACCTGCACCCTTTAGAGAAAGGGACAGACACTATAGGATAGCAGATCTCTACAACTTTAACTAGGACGATCAAAACAATGACGAAGATTCAACATACCTGATATTTCAACACCTATACCCTAATTTGCTAAAGCTTAACTTAAATATGATACCTATTTCAACACTGATCCATTAATACATCATAAGGATGTAAGTTGAAAACATTAGAAACCAAATGGCAGTATAGGGAAATTATACCTATAGAATCCAACCAACAAAGATCATAGTTACCTAGCCAACTCATTCTTATCATGTAACAGACTCATGTCTTCACATGGAAATGACCGACCAACCAATGAAACACCACTCCTTCTTATAGACTCAACGACTTTTCAAGTTGCGGTCATAGCCACCGTAACAGTCATCATGGCACATCTTCACACAATTAACACTAGAAAAGATGGGAAGGAGGTCGACAATTCAAATTTTTGTGACAATCAAAGAAACCAACAAGTTTCTGCCTGCAAAAATACTACAAACCACAAACCCCGTAACATGAAACGAAAGTTCTAGAATTAAAAAGGGGACAGTTCAAATCTGGGATCTACCAAAAGACAACAAGATGCAACGATCCTTACCCCCACTCCTAAGCCAGCAAAGAGGGACAACTATAAACGAAAACTCGAGAGAAGGAAGGGGGGAAATAGGACATTTCAAAAGGGACTGTCCAGCCGAGAAGAAGGATGGGGGAACAAGAGGAGTCTGGCCCCATAACATATCAAAAGACCTGCTATAATTTTGGTACGCTTTCGAACCCCAATAAATAATCATAATTATACTCACTCTCTCGTTCGAAACAAACTATAGTACTTAAATCTTCTTCCAGATGAACATAATATCTAATTCACCGAGAAATTCAGGCATCATGTGCCGACATGGTTTGGCTTTATCCTTACCTCGCAGCGTTTAAGTTCTAGATAAATAATAATAATAATAATAATAATAATAATAATAATAATAATAATAATAATAATAATAATAATAACAATAATAATAATAACAATAATAACTTTTCCCTTGAACGACATTCAGATGAAATTCTTCCTTCCCTTAAATGCAAAACCCTTCAGAAATACCCATGCGAGTGGTACCACGCCCTTCTAACCTACCCAATAGTTTTTAGGCTTAAAGAGAATAACAGTAAATAACATCACGGGAATACGCGACTTTCCTGACATCTTTCAAAAAAAACGATTCGGATTACCACCGGAACGTCAGGCCAAGTTCCGAATCGACTAAATCCTAGGAGCCACCCCAATAGTATCAATCGCCTCACCATCCAACTATAGTAGAGATGCAAAAAAAAACGTTCCAGTCAGCCTAACGAACTTCTCAGTGAAGGATTTATTAGACCAAGCTTCTCACCATGAGGAGCACCGGTCTTGTTCGTGAAGAAGAATGATGGATTGTTTCAGATGCACATCGACTATCCAGGGTTGAACAAGCTTACCAATTATGATTCATTACCCACCACCTTACATAGCCAACGTTTACGTCTGATTCTTGAAACGCTTCAAACAGAGAAGACTTACACGAGATTCCCAAAGTACAAATTTCAGACACAGAGAGTTAAATCATTATCTATGACTACCCACGCACCTTTTCCCGCACAAAATAAAGAGGCTCAACGGGTGAAACACAGATAGTAGTGGACAAGAACTCAGGTGGCAAGAGTAACGGGGCCTTGTAGCGGGTGGACCAAACCTAGACACCGAAGCATGATGGTTATAGAATTGTGGTCACGAAGGAAGCGTATACTGAAGAATCTGATGGTGAAAACCAGACTTAGCAATGCTGAGTACAAGATCACGGGTTTAAATGAGAAGCCCTGGTGTGAGTTTCCTAACAAATGGAGAGGACGAAAGCAAAGTCGCATGCCAATAGTGAAGGTTCGCTGGATTGCTAATCAGGGACCTGAATTCACTTGGGAGCGAGAAGATCAGATGCAATGGAAGTACCCACATCTCTTCCCTAGTATGTAAACACTTGTCATTGTAAATAATTTCAGGACAATATTCCCTCTAACGGCGGATGATGTGACAACCCGATATTTCATGTCCATATAATGTAACACCAGTCAAATTAGGTCAAAGTTTAACTTTCCTAAAATCTTATTTGGGTTAAATAAAGTGGTAGGAATCATATCAAGGTTTTCGAGCATATAAAGAACACTAAAATCCGAGTTATAACCGATGATCCGCAACAAAACCGTTAAATCACTATTAAACGTAAAAACGCAATAAGACACTTTTTAGCCTTAGGTATCTAAACGAAAGTCGTAGATTATGTTAAGACATGAATGCGCATAAAAAGAACGCCCAAATCTGACTTCGTATGACGAAGTTATGATTTTTCTAAGTTTTGGAGTGGTAGTAGACAGTTAAAAACTCGAAACGGTGATCGAGTGATTTGTGGCTAGCACAACCTAAAATAGAATCGAAGAATTCATCAATAGTAGAACAACGGTAAAAAGTCTGACGAAAACGGACGTTGGATGAAGGTTATGGATTTTTAACGGACTTTTCGTGTCCCGACCTATTAAAATTATATAATTAAAAATAAATTTAAAACTAGTCGATGGAGTCTAAATGAAAGTTGTAGAGTACATTCTAACCTACGCGTGGACATAAAGAACACGAAAAACGGATCTCATACGTAAAAGTTATGTAATTTAGAAGTTTATACTTCGGATTACGCCCCACGTAAGTTCGTACGCCCCGCGTACCAGAGGATAGAGCCTCGTCCCATCGGCCATCAGATCCAAAGTACGTAATCAGTGATGTTCGGTACGCCCCGCGTAACCTCGTACGCCCAGCGTACCGAGGCGGTTCAGCACCCCTATAAAAGAGATGCGAGGGTTACAGGCTAAAATGCTCATTTCTTCTCTTTCTCGTGTTTTTGCTCTGCGTTTAAACCCTCGAAGCCATCCCAACATCCTGGTTTTCATATCCAAGTTCAGAAGGAAGTTTTATGCTCCCGAGATTCCCGAGATTTCCGAGATTCCAAAGAATCTCGAGAAATCAACTTTCTCCAGTCGAAGTTCTGATCGATCTCTGTCTCACTTTCTTCAAACTGGCAGGTGAGTTCATACCCCTACAAACACACTTTAAATATGTTTTAAATGCTTTTTAAATACTTTTAAGGGGGAATACAAATAAACACCCAGTTATTATCGCGTGAAAATATCTATCTTTTGCTATGCATCTCATACTATTGTTTTAACTATCATTTAAAGTCATTATTATACTTCACAAACATTTCTTTACCCTCTTGGGTTACAATGCATTTTATAAATAAGAAAATGTGTTTTACTTATAAGTATACATTCATCGTATCAAGGATAACAACTTTCATTCAAGCGATTTTCATCATATTACTCGTGAACATTGTTGTTAGCAATCATGTGATGCCTTAGGGCTTTGTTTGTACCAAACAAAAGTCCCCACCTATAACCAGAGTCTCTTGGAGGGAGAGCATGACAAGTGTGTATAGATCTATACGGGGCTGACGACTCTGCACCCTGACTGTTTGCTACAGTCCCCGGGGTGACAAATGTCAACATTAGGTACTGCGTCTAGTATGGTTATGAGGAACTCACAACATGCAAAAACAATGACTCATGGATGTAGTAATACATAACTCAATCACGCTCGGGGGGTAATAACTATACCATAGGGTATTATCGGCATGTTCAGAATTCAGGATAAACATTTTCTCAACTAGTTTTATTTAATTATAAAACTATGCATTATAAATGTTTAGCATGGCATATTTGCTTAGAAGTTACGGTCTTGGTTACTTAAGGCTGCATCTCACTTATAGGAAAATATAGGATTTTCCTGGATCTAATACATTCATTTTATAATTACGGTTTTACAACATCATTCTTAAGAAAATATCAGATTTTCTGAAATCAAACGCGGACTTTTCAATTGACATACCATTACTCAAATAAACTTCTTGTGAACTCACCAACATAAATGTTGACACATTTTCTTTGAAATAACTTGTATTCTCAAGGAATCAATAAACAGGGTTAGCAACTGCTTTTGAAGACTTACGCCCAGGCGTTAGTTTGATATTTTGAACTCTATAATGTAATTGATTTTTGAAAACATGTAATACTATAATCATGTAAGCGTTTCAATTATGTATATGATGGTTGTGCGTACTTTCTTTACTATTCATTTGTTATGATACTTGACATAACGTCCTCCGCCCCCGAATGTTAACGCCGTTCAGGTTTGGGGTGTGACATAGAACAAGCATATGAGTCGAAGTTTATCTGTTTCTTCTTGGATTAGAAGTGATATCTGGGCCCCTCGATGATTTTGTGTTGACCCATGTATCGGGCCCGGGCAGAACTAAGTTGATATGTTCAAATAAGTTCTATCTCAAACAAATCGGAAATTGAGAAACGAACTGTTGGACAATAAGTAAGACATTGTTCCATGTATTTGTCCGACTGATATCTAGAATAGAGGATTACGTGATCACTTATCTTAAATGGCGTATCTGTGACAACCCAAGTTTGTTCCGTTACATTTCCCCGTTACCGTTAACGGAATATTCCATTTTGTAAAAGTTCCGTTAATTAGAGGTCGTCAAGTAAATAAATGTTTTATTTATTTATATTTTCATGTCGTTAAGTCGTGATAAGAAAAATAAAAACTCATAATATACATTTCCATGAAATTGGAAAAAGTTAGTTTTTATTATTACGACCACCAAATCGGGTGCGACCAAAAGCCCCGTATAACGGCAGTATCGGGTAGAATTCCACTGAGCTCCAACTCCCACCCATATAAAAGGGAGAGTAAGCTCCATTTGAGCCTTTTCCACACTCTCTCTCTATAATCTCTCTCTAGACACGTTTTCGACCCGAATCCGCAACCAAACGCTTCCAAATCGTAAGTCCACTTACCCTAGCTTGTTCTAAACATTACTAGCTGTAGTTATACCCCAAAAATCGTCCAAGAAGGCAAGGAGTAAGGAGTTTACGGCCCAAGAACACTCTAGGGCCGTAAACCCCTAAAATGATGCCAAACTTGCCTTTAAACTCACCCTTAAGCTTGGAGACTAATTGGGGATTTAGCCTAGGAGTGTTTAAACATCAAAACATAACGTTTTAGGGCATAAAAGAGAGTTTACGGCCTAAGCACATGCTTAGGCCGTAAAAACCTCTTAAACTTGTCAAAATGCCCCAAAAACACTCCCAAACCACCCTTAGGCTTAATACATAAATTAGGGGCATGCTATTTAGGGTTTGGAACATTTAAACACAAGGAATTGAGGGATTAAAAGGATTTTACGGCCCAAGCAAGTGCCTAGGCCGTAAACACCCTCAAACATGCCAAAATGTTGGTTTTTGTTCCCCAAATGGCCTTAGACTTTCACTAGAAAATGCTAGGATTGAAACAAGGGCTTAAAATCAAAGAGTTGTGGGTGTATGAGAGTTCACAGCCAAGCCATAGAGCTTACGGTCGTAAACTCCCAAGGGATGGTCATTTGGACCATAAACTCTAAAGGAGTGCACTATTGGAACCCCAAACACCCCTATAGCCTTGAATAATTACTAGGATTGATTTAAGGGCCTTGAAAACTTCAATGAAACCAAGAGGGTAGGAGTTCACAGCTGTGAACTCCCATAGAGGTGGTTCATGGGCCGTAACCTCCCATATTGTCCCTTTAGAAGCCTTAAATCCCTTCCTACAATTTAGATTTGGACCTAGAAAAATCCCACTAACAAGATAAAGCTTTATAACACACTAGAACCCCCTCACCATGAGTTTACGGCCGTAAACTCATGGGGAGATGTCCCTGGGCCATAAACTAAGTGTATAAGGCTTACTCTCGGAGAGCAAACTCTATTCCTAAGCCATTTGAGCCCTTAGATGCTACCCGGTACACCCCAAGCACTTAACCAAAGTGTTTTCTGCTCTTTAGGGTGCATGTACTTGTTTAATTAGTATTATATGTACTAATTGTATGTAAACATATGTTATCATATGTTAAATAGGTCTCTGAGTGTGTCCATGTCTTTACTTGACACCGAGCACCCAACCGGCGCCTTCGTCGGATCCACTTACGTCAGGTGAGTTCATACCCCTGAATGAACCTTCTAAATGTTTTTACACGTTTTATAGGGGGGGAATACAAGTTAAACATGCCAGTTATCATGTCAATCATATGTGATTGATAACCTGCATGCACAAGATTTTACCGCATTGTACACTGTTTTACCGAGTAGGATACTATGATGGTTTCAAAAAGGTTTTCAATTGTTTCAAAACTCTTACTTGTACTGTTTTATCTAAATTCATTTTAAACTGGTTTTTAAATGCTCCAAATATTTCTAAAGGTTTACAAACTTATCTTATAAAAGGATACCAAAATGTGATTTTCCTGAGTATAATGGTTTTTCCAAGGTTTTCATCAAAGTTTCCCTTTCACGACGCCTGCTTTTACTGGTTAGTTACCGCTGCTTCGCTTTTACTTATTTAAAACTCCTACTCGATAACGCATTTCCTTCGTGATATGCTTATACCGGTTATTGTCTCTATATCGCTTATACTTGTAGCCACTTATACTTGATAGACGCTTCTACTTCACCAGTTCTCGTTTCCACTTCGTGATACACTTATACTTGGTACACTTATACTTCATGATTCGATTATCCCACACTGTACGCTTATACATCACGACTCGGATATTCCATTGTACGTTTATACTTCACAAGTCAATTATTCCACTGTACGCTTATACTTCACAAGTCGGTTATTCCACACTGTACACTTATACTTCACGATATGATTCCACTTGATACACACTCAAGCGTAGTTAGATGTATGTCTGTTCTTGTATAGATGCATATAAATAATGATTGAAGGACCTAGGAAGGCTTTTCCGCCCTATTTCCTTTTCTTCGTTGAGATGTGGTCTGGTGGGATCGGATGTCCATCCGAAGGTCGTTTGATTCATTAGTTATATACTATGTACACAAGCATAGACATATGGGTTTACTTCAGTCAGTTCAGTTATGAGTCTCTACCCCTAGTTCAACACTTACATTAGAAACCCATTACCCACTATTTGGAAGTCTCTACCCACTATTTGGGATGCATCTTCAGGACACGGCCTTCTCCGTCGTCTAGTTGGTAACCAGAGTCTCCTGTAGGGAGAGCGGACATTGTGTGTACAGATCTATACGAGATTGACACCCCCGCACCCTGACTGCTAGCTACAGTCCACGGCCTACCAAGCCAAGGGGTGACAAATGTCATATTCTCTAGACGCTTGTAGGGTGTCTAGTTCTCTAGTATCGGTAAGTATGGTTACGAGTATCCTAGGTTGCCTTATAATTCATGGTCTTAAGGTAACGGTATTTCACCGGCAATTTACATTGTATGCTGGTAACTCATTTTCAGAGTCACACTGTTTTGACCTTGCGAGATGTATCTTTCATTTGATACTGTCTGCGGTCTGTATTCTCTGTTTTGACCTTGCATGATGTATCTTTCATTTGATACTGTCTGTGGTCGGTATTTTCTGTTTTGACCTTGCAAGATGTATATTTCATTTGATACTGTCTGCGGTCGGTATTCTCTGTTTTGACCTTGCGAGATGTATCTTTCATTTGATACTGTCTGCGGTCTGTATACTCTATTTTGACCTTGCGAGATGTATCTTTCATTTGATACTGTCTGCGGTCTGTATTCTCTGTTTTGACCTTGCAAGATGTATCTTTCATTTGATACTGTCTGCGATCTGTATTCACTGTTTTAGACCTTACCAGTTGTACCTTTTATTTGGTACTTTCTGGGGTCTGTGTCTGCATTTGTTAGACGGAACCAGGCGTGTCGTTCGTTCGATACTCTCCTGGAGTCTATGATTCCTTTGCCTTAGTCAGCAGTCCTTACTGCTGAGGCATATGTATTTCCCTTACTTCTCTGGCTTTCTTTAATAATCAAATTTCGTATTTTGATAATGATAGCGATTAAGGGAAAACTACTTTTTACCACGTAACTCTGTCCAGTCTTGGTAAAAGGCTGCTTTTATTAAAGAAAATATAGGATTTTCTGGAAAGAACTCTATTACACTGTAACCTCTTAAACTACTACTTTTATTAAAGTTATTTGAATAAAAACGTCACTAAATGCTTATGAACTCACCAGCATTTGTAAAAAATGTTGATACTCGCTTTTCAAATAACTTGTATTCTCAGGTTAGCATTAGACAGGTACATCCCAGGAGCTGTTGATGAAGATAGCTTAGTACCACGCTGTATTTATCCTATTACTTGTATTACTTTGATACCTTGTAATGTGAACCTTGTAAAATTATTACTATTAATGCAATGTTTTTTTGTACTTTGATTACTATAATGCATGTGTTGTGATACTTGACATGACGTCATGCACCCCAGAACGTTTCCGTTGTTCCGGTTTTAGGGTGTGACAGATTGGTATCAGAGCATTGTTTATAGTGAGCTAAGTATATCAATTCATAAAAGATATACAGCCTATAAATACAAAGGGATAAAACACTCTGACCAAGAATTATACTTTAAAATATAACCATATTTTACCAAAGTATAAGAACATCCAAAACCTAAACACTCGAACAAAAGTATCACAAGAAGAACAAGAATAAAAGTCTTCAGATGTTGAGCATTACCGTCAAACCTGGGCAGTTATGTAATGGTAAGTTGGAATAAATGTAACCTAATCAACTACATTTATTCGAGATGCAATGAACGTGTGCTTTAGAGTGATAGTGGTGTTGCAACAGGTCTGAAACTTACCAACTAGGAATGCTAGAGCCAAACATAAAGTTTAAAATACTATAGGAGTATTTTGGAATACTAAAAGACTAACAATAATCCCAGAATCATAATCAGAAGATAAGAATCAAACAAGAATTAAAATACCATACGGGTATTTTAGGATCCATAAATAACCTTGTGTGAAGAACTAAAAAGATCCTTATTGATATATACCTACAACTACAAAGGGTGTACTCCCAAGGTTATATATAATAAGGATCCTATAGGCTAAGAATGTGTGGTTTCGCTCTACTTCCTTTTCCTCGTTGAGATGTGGATATAGAGTAGTACCACATATTCGAAGGCCTATCGGATCTAAGCTATATATGATTTGTATACCCTGTGTAATCGTAGCAGGACTCGATATGAATTATTCAGTGAAATGTTAATAATCTCTTAGGATTCTTTAGACATTTCCATTCTCGCACGAACCCCGTAGAAAACCCTATCCACTTCAGTGCTTGACAACAGAGTTGATTCAGACCCAGAAGAGGTTCATTGAGAAGATTTCCTGATCGGAAATAAATGAACTGGGTTGGGACTATTGAATTCACCAAGTGCCTATATCTTTTAGGGACATCGGTGAGAAATTCGCCTAAACTTCGGAGATTCCCAGTCATCCAACATGATGTGATGACACCCAGAGTTGCAATCAGAAGGAAGGCGGAGTATAAATTCAATATGTCTTCACAAGAGAAGAACCCTCGGTAACTACCCGAAGGAAACCAACGCCGATTCCAGTCAAAGATACGAGGCAGACAGCAGGAGCCAGTACATGGAACCCGAGAAGTGTCTTTTTCCTCGTGTTCGTCACAATAATACACCCTTAAAATAATACAATTTAGTGAGTTAGTGGTTACACTACTCACGCTATGTGTTAGGTAAATCATCGTTTCCCGTTGCCAGTTACACGATTAGAGCGGAACCCCGCACCTCTATTGAGAATATTTAGCCATAAGCCTTCATAAGCCTCTCTTTCCGCGGTTTCGTTCTGAACTATTCTCAAACCTCTCTAGGTTGGAGAGTGAAACCTTTCCCAGTATAAAAGTTAACTTAGTAGGAACGACTCGCATCTTATGCCCTTTTTCCGATACCCATACCCCTACCTTGCACACCAGGACTACATCATAGGGATGTAGGTCAACACTCAGACAACCGGTACCCGAGGCACGGGAAAAATCTATGCCTAATACATTCAGGACAGATATGTCCAGGGTTAGCCAACGTCTCTTATCATCTTGTATTCCTTTCCGTGTAGGAAAAACCTTGCCACCGAAGAAGCGTAACCAGTCCTCAAGCAAGAAACCTACACTCTTATTCGATGAAGCTACGTTCCAAGTTGCAGTCTCAGCAGCCGTAGCGGCTGTCATGGCTCACCTGAATGCTAACAACGCCAATGTTAGCAAGGTGCCTGTCGGGATTTCTGATCCTAGCAATGGACAGCAGCAACCAACACCTTCATACCCAGTCACCCAAGAACCTCAACCGCACCCACTGAAGAGAAAGATCAAGATCGAGGAGGGAAGTACCTCGGCTCAAGGACCTTCCGAAGGGCAACGAGCTGAGACAGTCAGTATCCCTGCCAACCCTCCCATTCCTACGCCTAAGAGACCATACTTAGGAAACCTTCCCCATTGCAGCAAGTGCAGCTACCATCATCATGGTGTCTGCCGAGAGTTCTATTGTGCTAGGTGCCATATGTTGGGGCATACTGCTCACGTCTGCAGAACCCCGGTTGAGTTCATTACACCAACCACTGGCGCGGCAACCAATATAGTTTGTCACCTATGTGGTGAAATGGGACACTTCAAAAGGGATTGCCCAACCGAAGGGAAAAACAAAGATACATGATGAAACCTTAGACGCCTAGAACTTGTGTGCCTGTTCGGTGCATGACTCTATCGATCTTCACTTTATATCATGTCGAGGTATGCCAACTTCGACGACTCTATTGATCGTGGTTCGACTTAGTGAAACCATGTGTACATCCTTAGTGTTGTGTAAAAAGAACTTTCTCCCTAGCCATGTCGGCAAATAAAGGTTCTTCCGAACCTAAAACATAACGCAAATAATCAAACTTAATGCAATCCGTCAGTCGTCCCTCTTATCACACACCTTCCGAAGTACCCAGGAGAGGGGTACCGCACGCTGTTAACCAACCCTCCTTAAACAGATAAGAACCGAAGCGAAAGGCACTGCATGCATTCCAGAAGACGATAACCACCCGAAGCATACCTGGTAGATTCTCTAGAAAGACCTTTCATCCTACCCCATGGAACGGGAGCTAGAGTCAAGAGAACACTATTGATTGAGGTACTATAATGACCACAAATCCGAAGTTGTTGTCATTCTTCTTGAGCCAACCTAGTAGCTGACACCCTCGGTTGATAAAGAAACCTTAGTCGTAAGGGTCAAGGACATTGACTACGACCATCCATTCACTCTCAGATCCCCGATTTGATGCATCGCGACGGATATCCCGGAAATCCGAGAGCTGCGATAAAGTAAAATCTAAGAAGAGTGGATGAAAAGACTAAAGTTCCGAGTGATGGGAACCTATACTCACTAGATTTGACCTAGACCGGGAAACACTCAGGAACTTCGAAAAGTAGTTGCAGAAGATGTTAGCACTACTCGGGCACTTCGTCCACCCTGTTACAGACAAATAGTGCCTATAACCCTCCACCCTCTCGTATGGAGAAAATCGTCGTCGCCCCGTAGACGATAGACTTCATTCTCCGAAGTAAACACTAGAATACCGAGAACCACAGGATAACCTCCGCAGCCAGGAATACTTGTTCAAAGTGCGGAAGTAGTGCGATGAGCCTCATGACCCAGATCCCGAAGAGATTATAGACTTGACGCCAGCCTTGGTGTTAGTCGAGGGGTTATGCAGGAGCATGCGCTTTTTGCACTAGAATAAACCAACGTCTTAGAGATTCAATGAACTACTAGGTGTTCCACGAATACTATCTCGCGCAAGAATAGTAGAACCACCTCCCGAGATAGTCCAACACTCGTCTGGTGAAACCCTGTCTCCCCGACCCTGAGGGTTTCCGTGTCTCAAGAATCGTTAGTGCAGGTTCATTTTGCACGAGCTTGAGATAGACACTCTACAGCAAACAGAAAACCATAGTCGCACAACCCATTTGATGACCTAGAAAGTCTCTAAAAGCCAATTGACGGGAAAAAAAACGCAAAACCAAAGACAACCCGAGCTTCCTAAGAACCAACCTGAAGGACTACACTACTAGTACGGGAGAGAATGTTAGGAACTTCGGAATGGCGATCACGCCAGTGATGATCTCGCCATAGAAGTACACTATGTTCTAAGTATTGAGAAGCTCTACCCTTCCAAGAGCTTAGGACCATCTGAGAATCCTCATAGAGATTTGGTCCAACCCTCGTCAGACCACTATTACTTTCAGATATTCCACAAGCTTGACACCCGATCGATCCACTTCTTAGACTTGATATGTGATTTCCCAACGTCACTCTTCGTATCCCACTCATCCGGATAGAATCCATTGAGAACCCTAACCTTGTAGATACACCAGTTGGAACCCACTAAGCTACACGAGACGAAATACGCATCCCGTACGTGAAGGTCTGTTGAAATGACAACCACAGACTAGAGTTCACTTAGGAATGCGAGGACAAACAGAATAGGAAGTACTCTCTTACTCTACTTGGCCACTCATACCTACTTCCTTGCCTAGACCTGAATTTCGGGACAAAATTCCCTCTAACGGGGGGATGATGTGACAACCCAAGTTTGTTCTGTTACATTTCCCCGTTACCGTTAACGGAATATTCCATTTTGTAAAAGTTCCGTTAATTAGAGGTCGACAAGTAAATAAATGTTTTATTTATTTATATTTTCATGTCGTTAAGTCGTGATAAGAAAAATAAAAACTCATAATATACATTTCCATTAAATTGGAAAAAGTTAGTTTTTATTATTACGACCACCAAATCGGGTGCGACCAAAAGCCCCGTATAACGGCAGTATCGGGTAGAATTCCACTGAGCTCCAACTCCCACCCATATAAAAGGGAGAGTAAGCTCCATTTGAGCCTTTTCCACACTCTCTCTCTATACGCTCTCTCTAGACACGTTTTCAACCCGAATCCGCAACCAAACGCTTCCAAATCGTAAGTCCACTTACCCTAGCTTGTTCTAAACATTACTAGCTGTAGTTATACCCCAAAAATCGTCCAAGAAGGCAAGGAGTAAGGAGTTTACGGCCCAAGAACACTCTAGGGCCATAAACCCCTAAAATGATGCCAAACTTGCCTTTAAACTCACCCTTAAGCTTGGAGACTAATTGGGGATTTAGCCTAGGAGTGTTTAAACATCAAAACATAACGTTTAGGGCATAAAAGAGAGTTTATGGCCTAAGCACATGCTTAGGCCGTAAACACCTCTTAAACTTGTCAAAATGCCCCAAAAACACTCCCAAACCACCCTTAGGCTTAATACATAAATTAGGGGCATGCTATTTAGGTTTTGGAACATTTAAACACAAGGAATTGAGGGATTAAAAGGATTTTACGGCCCAAGCAAGTGCCTAGGCCGTAAACACCCTCAAACATGCCAAAATGTTGGTTTTTGTTCCCCAAATGGCCTTAGACTTTCACTAGAAAATGCTAGGATTGAAACAAGGGCTTAAAATCAAAGAGTTGTGGGTGTATGAGAGTTCACAGCCAAGCCATAGAGCTTACGGTCGTAAACTCCCAAGGGATGGTCATTTGGACCATAAACTCTAAAGGAGTGCACTATTGGAACCCCAAACACCCTATAGCCTTGAATAATTACTAGGATTGATTTAAGGGCCTTGAAAACTTCAATGAAACCAAGAGGGTAGGAGTTCACGGCCGTGAACTCCCATAGAGGTGGTTCATGGGCCGTAAACTCCCATATTGTCCCTTTAGAAGCCTTAAATCCCTTCCTACAATTTAGATTTGGACCGAGAAAAATCCCACTAACAAGATAAAGCTTTATAACACACTAGAACCCCCTCACCATGAGTTTAAGGCTGTAAACTCATGGGGAGATGTCCCTGGGCCGTAAACTAAGTGTATAAGGCTTACTCTCGGAGAGCAAACTCCATTCCTAAGCCATTTGAGCCCTTAGATGCTAGCCGGGACACCCTAAGCACTTAACCAAAGTATTTTCCGCTCTTTAGGGTGCGTATACTTGTTTAATTAGTATTATATGTACTAATTGTATGTAAACATATGTTATCATATGTTAAATAGGTCTCTGAGTGTGTCCAAGTCTTTACTTGACACCGAGCACCCAACCGGCGCCTTCGTCGGATCCACTTACATCAGGTGAGTTCATACCCCTGAATGAACCTTCTAAATGTTTTTAAACGTTTTATAGGGGGGGGGGAATACAAGTTAAACATGCCAGTTATCATGTCAATCATATGTGATTGATAACCCGCATGCACAAGATTTTACCGCACTGTACACTGTTTTACCGAGTAGGATACTATGATGGTTTCAAAAAGGTTTTCAATTGTTTCAAAACTCTTACTTGTACTGTTTTATCTAAATTCACTTTAAACTGGTTGTTAAATGCTCCAAATATTTCTAAAGGTTTACAAACTTATCTTACAAAAGGATACCAAAATGTGATTTTCCTGAGTATAATGGTTTTTCCAAGGTTTTCATCAAAGATTCCCTTTCACGACGCCTGCTTTTACTGGTTAGTTACCGCTGCTTCGCTTTTACTTATTTAAAACTCCTACTCGATAACGCATTTCCTTCGTGATACGCTTATACCGGTTATTGTCTCTATATCGCTTATACTTGTAGCCACTTATACTTGATAGACGCTTCTACTTCACCAGTTGTCGTTTCCACTTCATGATACACTTATACTTGGTACACTTATACTTCATGATTCGATTATCCCACACTGTACGCTTATACTTCACGACTCGGATATTCCATTGTACGCTTATACTTCACAAGTCAATTATTCCACTGTATGCTTATACTTCACAAGTCGGTTATTCCACACTGTACACTTATACTTCACGATATGATTCCACTTGAAACACACTCAAGCGTAGTTAGATGTATGTATGTTCTTGTATAGATGCATATAAATAATGATTGAAGGACCTAGGAAGGCTTGTCCGGCCTATTTCCTTTTCTTCGTTGAGATGTGGTCTGGTGGGATCGGATGTCCATCCGAAGGTCGTTTGATTCATTAGTTATATACTATGTACACAAGCATAGACATATGGGTTTACTTCAGTCAGTTCAGTTATGAGTCTCTACCCCTAGTTCAACACTTACATTAGAAACCCATTACCCACTATTTGGAAGTCTCTACCCACTATTTGGGATGCATCTTCAGGACACGGCCTTCTCCGTCATCTAGTTGGTAACCAGAGTCTCCTGTAGGGAGAGCGGACATTGTGTGTACAGATCTATACGAGATTGACACCCCCGCACCCTGACTGCTAGCTACAGTCCACGGCCTACCAAGCCAAGGGGTGACAAATTTCATATTCTCTAGACGCTTGTAGGGTGTCTGGTTCTCTAGTGTCGGTAAGTATGGTTACGAGTATCCTAGGTTGCCTTATAATTCATGGTCTTAAGGTAACGGTATTTCACCGGCAATTTACACTGTATGCTGGTAACTCATTTTCAGAGTCACACTGTTTTGACCTTGCGAGATGTATCTTTTATTTGATACTGTCTGCGGTCTGTATTCTCTGTTTTGACCTTGCAAGATGTATCTTTCATTTGATACTGTCTGCGGTCGGTATTCTCTGTTTTGACCTTGCGAGATGTATCTTTCATTTGATACTGTCTGCGGTCAGTATTCTCTGTTTTGACCTTGCAAGATGTATCTTTCATTTGATACAGTCTGCGGTCTGTATACTCTGTTTTGACCTTGCGAGATGTATCTTTCATTTGATACTGTCTGCGATCTATATTCTCTATTTTGACCTTGCAAGATGTATCTTTCATTTGATACTGTCTGCGATCTGTATTCACTGTTTTAGACCTTACCAGTTGTACCTTTCATTTGGTACCTTCTGGGGTCTGTGTCTCCATTTGTTAGACGGAACCAGGCGTGTCGTTCGTTCGATACTCTCCTGGAGTCTATGATTCCTTTGCCTTAATCAGCAGTCGTCACTGCTGAGGCATATGTATTTCCCTGACTTCTCTGGCTTTCTTTAATAATCAAATTATGTATTTTGATAATGATAGCGATTAAGGGAAAACTAATTTTTACCACGTAACTCTGTCCAGTCTTGGTAGAAGGCTGCTTTTATTAAAGAAAATATAGGATTTTCTGGAAAGAACTCTATTACACTGTAACCTCTTAAACTACTACTTTTATTAAAGTTATTTGAATAAAAACGTCACCAAAATGCTTATGAACTCACCAGCCTTTGTAAAAAATGTTGATACTCGCTTTTCAAATAACTTGTATTCTCATGTTAGCATTAGACAGGTACATCCCAGGAGCTGTTGATGAAGATAGCTTAGTACCACGCTGTATTTATCCTATTACTTGTATTACTTTGATACCTTGTAATGTGAACCTTGTAAAATCATTACTATTAATGCAATGTTTTGTTGTACTTTGATTACTATAATGCATGTGTTGTGATACTTGACATGACTTCATCCACCCCAGAACGTTTCCGCCGTTCCGGTTTTGGGGTGTGACAGTATCATCATTATCTTAGTTCCGCGAGACCTTGAAAGAGCTACGATTCCTGATCGGTTCCTGAAGTTATTCTTGCAGATATAATTATTAGACTTATCCAAGTGGGAGACTATTGGATTAGGTGTCTAAGTTCATAACTATTTCTTGAATGTACTTGACCCGATTAGGATGGTCCATTTGGGTTGCATGGCATCATGCATTTGGATAGACTAAAATGAGAGAAATAACACTTTAGGTTTATTAATATATTATAGGTTCTAATATATTAAGAATATTATTTGATTAGTATTGATCAAGAATTAATTTGGATTTAATTAAGTGATCAAAAGAAGATAATAAAATATATGGGTTGATTGTGTAAATCACCTATTAGTTGTATTGTGGGCTAATGCTCCATGGATTATCAAGTTGGGCTAAAACCCATAGGATGCTCCATGGTGTCTTTGAACCCATGGATCATGGAAATGAAGATCCATGTCAAGTTAGGGTTTACATGGTGTAACCCTACTTATGACACACTATAAAAGGAATATGTGAGCAACCAAATTCGGCACTAATGAGAACGAGAGGACATAGCCGATTTTAGAAGTGTTCTATTTCTCTCAAGGTTATTCCGAGTGTATTTGGTGTTGTGTGAGACATTTGAGGCATCACACTTGAGGTGCTAGGTTCACAAGGTTCTCAAGGAATCCAAACTAAAAAAAGGTATATTCTTCTTCTAGCATTTATGTTTACAAGTTCCCCATGGTATGCTAGATAGGTTAAGAACCTTGGAAAATCAATTTTGCATGTATCATAGTAAAACATCGATCCAAGGTTTCTAGGATTGCATGTACACCTTAGGAGTGTTAGAATGCTTAAAACCCAACATTACCTTCATTTTATATTCGTCCAGTATGTCGAAGGATTCTTCAAGATCCTTGAGGTGATCTTCACCTTTCTTGGACTTGATCACCATGTCATCGATGTATACATCCATGGTGTCCCCCAGTTTCTCTTTGAACATCTTTTTTACTAGCCTTTGGTATGTTGTACCTGCATTTATAAGACCAAATGGCATGGCAGTATAACAATAGATACTTGCTGGAGTTATGAACGTTGTATCCTCATGGCTAAATGGTTCCATCTAGATTTGTTGGAATCCCGCTGTTGAATCCATGAATGTTAATAACTCATGGCCCGCTGTCATTTTTATCTTGGAGTCTATGTGTGGTAAAGAGAAAGGAATCTTGGGACAAGCCTTGTTAAGATTTGTGTAATCTATACATACTCTCCATTTACATTTCTTCTTTTATGCTACAACCACATTAGCTAGCCATCTTGGGAGTTTCACCGCCTTGATCATCCTAGTTTTGAGAAGTTTTTCTACATCTTCTTGTATAACTTGGTTTCTCTCTAGTGCGAATTTCCTTCTCTTTTGGTGTATTGGTCTGAAAGATGGATCAATGTTAAGTTTATGGGTTATTATATTTTTGTCTATAATTTTCATGTCCTCATGCTTCCATGCGAACGTCTTGCTTCTATATTTGAGGAACTTTATTATATCTTCTTCGATTTGTTCAAGCATTGAGGATCCTATGAGAACTTTGGCTTCAAAATCCTCAAGCTTCAAGGGCACTTCTTTTATATCATATTCTCTTGTATCTAGTATGTCTTATGCCCCCCCCCCACTTTAATTGCTATACTTTTTGTCGTATCGTCGAGGCTTTCATCAAAGTTTTGTAGCATTCTTTGGATTCTTGTTGGTCTACTATGATTTTCACTATGCCCTATGGGGCATGCATCTTCATGCATTGATGATATGTCAATGGAAGGGTTTTCATTTCGTGGATCCATGGTCTACCTAGTATAATATTATATGAGGATAATATATTAATTACACAAAAACGTTGTATATAGTTTACCCCCTCTACGTAGATTGGTAGCTTTATCTCGCTGACGGTGTATTTGGTTTTGGTGCTGAATCCGATCAACACTGAGGATCTTCTAACTATTTCAGACTCAGGGATGTTCATTCTTTTTATTGTGTCCAGGAGTATAATGTTCACTAAGGATCCTCCATCGGCGAGGATCCTTTTGACGAAATGGTTGGCGATGTAGCGAGTGATCACCAATCTGTCATGGTGAGGATCCTAGATGTCTTGTCTATATGCTTTATCGAAGGTGATCTACTTCTCGTTTATGATTGACATGTTCTTCCGTGGTCCTTTTTCTTTCTTAGTTTTTGATACGTTGGAGTGCCTCTTCACCATAGAATAAGAGGTACCACAAATTTTAGATCCTCCAGAGATCACATTGATTACCTTGGCGTTAGCAGGGGGGATCCTGGTCTGTCGAGGATCTTCTGAGGATCCTTAACTTTCTCTTTGTATCTCTCATTTCTTCTTCCAAGGATTTCTTTGAGGTATCCTTTGCCTAACAGGTAGCTGATCTCCTTCCTGAGAGCTATGCAATCCTCTGTGATATGACCAAAGTTTTCATTGTATGCACACCATCTGGACTTGTCTTTCTAAGCGCTAGATTTCTCTTCTTTTCTTGGCCATCTTGCTTTGTCTCCAAGATCCTGTATAGCAAATATTACACCTAAAATATCCACAAAAAAACAGTAGTCAGTAATTTTAGGAAAATCTTCTTCCTCTCCCTCGTCTTCAAGGAAATTAACCCTATGATGGTCATGTTAGTAATATGGTTTTGACTTATAGGATCTTTGGGCCGAGGAATAGACCTTTCTATTGGGGTGATCGTAAGAACTTGGTGGGTTGCTTCTCTTTCAGATCTCCTTGTCTTCTTCGAGCCTTATAAACCTTAGCGATCTCCTTCTGACTTCGTCCATCCTGTTAGCTGGAGTCATCACGGGGTCTTCATAGAAAGGATAATCCTTCTTTAAGCCCATTTTAAAGGCTTCAACTGCAGTCTCCATGTCGATCTTGGGGATACTTAGAGCTTCCTTGCCAAACCTGTTCAAAAAATTCCAAAGGGATTCCTCAGGATCCTAGACCACTCGATAGAGATCACTAGTGATCTTTTCAAATGTTCTGCTACAATAAAATTGGTTGTTAAATAGATTAATAAAAAGAGAAAACGATGTAATAGAGTGAGGAGGGACGTTAAGAAGCCATTTTAAAGCTGATCCTATGAGGTTTGGACCAAACCCTTTCATAAGCAAGCTTCTTTCATGTAAGTGGGGATGGGAATGATCTCCTTCCTTTCTCTGTATTGTGTCACGTGCTCCTAAGGATATGTAGTCCCGTCATAAGGATTTATGTTGTGGCTTGTATGAGATACTTTTGGTACAGGTTGAACTACTCCAGGCACACTCGATATCATTTTTCTTAGTTGCTAAAGCTCCTTAGCCATGATCAGGCTTAAACTTGTATCAATATCTATTGAGTTAGTAGTAAAGCTATTATTATTAATGGGGTTACCATGATCCTTGTTATTGGGAGTAACAAAGGTTCCATTAGGATCCTAGGCCGTATGGGCTTGCTCTCTTGGAGTCACGCCCCAAACGGGAACATAGGTCGGTATTGAGGATCCTATCTCGCGGAGAATCATTGAGGATCCCGTGTTATCAAAGTTCAAGATCTTGGGTTGCAAGATCGAGGGTGCTGTTTCCTAAGGTTGTGGATTTTTTCCTCATTCTCTCCACTTCCCTGAGAATTTTCCTGTTATCTTCCTGTTGTTGGGTAACTTGTCGTTGTAGTCTCTTCATCATAATGAAGAATTCATTGTTGGAAATCAGCACATTAGGATCCTAGAGTCTCGGGGAAACGACCGGAAATGTATTTTTCTTTAGTGCTTTTGAGGCTTTCTTGGGAGCTCTAGTTGGAGGTGGTGGAAGGTTTTTTTGGAGGAAATGGGAGGATCTGAGGAAGAGGATAATGTCGATTGTGTAGACATGATTTTTTTGAGGGATTTTGAATACCACGGCCCTACGGTGGGCGCCAGATTGTTTTGGTTAAAAAACGAACACGCAAGAAACAACCAAATTGTATGAGAGGTTATGATGTTTAGAATAAAGCAAGTATAGAATGATGATCAAAGTGACACAAGCGGTTTACAAGGAAAGCCCTTGATCATTGCTAGGATCTCCGGCACAAAACCTTGGGAGGTGATAATGACCACCTTCCTTGATAATTTTATTGATTGAAAATGTCAATTACAGATATGAATGTGTGAAAAACAAGTACAAGTATCGTGGATAAGCTAATCATTCTTGTTGTTTGTGTAATACAAGTCCTATTTATAGTCTAAAGCAAATAACAAGAAGTCCTATAATTTTGGGATCCTCCGAGATCAGCTTATAGATGTTATTTGACTTGGTGTTCTGGGTCTTTTTCATGGTCAAGATGATTCTTCATCGAGGATAGGTCTTTAGCTGATATTTCTACACATGTGAGAAAAATAAAGAAGCATATAAGTGTTATATATGTTAGGAAAAGAAATGATAATAATCCGGATCCTAAAGTCTGTTTAAGGATCCTAAGCTTTGAGGATCTTGATTGCAATTCTGGGATCCTGGCCGTAACAGCTGTTGGCTCGCTAAAGATCCCCACGCTATAATCACAAAACACCATCTAGTTAATAAATGGGATCTTGACTCACCCTAAGAGTCCAAACTAGGGTAGATGACCTTTTTACCCTTCCCTATATTTGGCCTCAAGGCCGAATTCTAAATAATCACCCAAGGCCCACTATAGCCCAATTTTCGAAATTGGGCCCAACCCTTTCATGGGCCTTAAACCAAGGTCCAAAAAACATTCTTAGCCCAAAATAAAGCCCTGGACTCCTAAGGTCCAAAATGGGCCCAATACCAAAAAGCCCAACTTCTGAAGCCCACTACTGAGTACGCGGGGCATACTTGCTTTAGGACTTGTACGTGCGGCGTACCAGCCTGTACGCCCAACGTACTCCCCATGTTTAGCCAACTTTCTCATTCGGCTCTTAAACGGTTAAGACTTCACTCCAACACTTAGATCTGACTTTCTTAAGGCGGTTTATCATGTAAAAGTTACCAACTTTACATGTATGCGTGGCTTAATGAGGCTCTTAGAGCTCAAAAGAGCTTAAAAAGTGACTTAATGTATGCATGAGACCACCAATACCATAAATTTTGCATTTTTATGCCAAAGGAACCCTCAAAATGTCCTGATCTACAAGGTTTAGCTTCTAAAACGTCCCTAACTCATCAAGACCAACCAAAAGGGACAAAAAGGACCATAACAAGCTATAAACTAGATACCAAAATATGGAGCTAAATCTGGATCTCTAAGCTCCCCACCAAGGAATGAGTCTTCAACCTTCTTCTTCTATCACTTTAAAGAGCAAAAAACCCTCCAAAGATCAAAATTAAGGCTCAAGAGCACCTCACAAAGCAAATGGACGAATTACGGTTTTCAAGAGTAAGGAGGCTGATTAAACATGTCCAAAAGAGGCTATCGGATGGATTATATAGGGTGCAACACCTTAAAATTAGGGTTTCTTTTTTCCACACATACGTCCCTCATACACAAGTGTACACCCCGCGTACGTGCCCGAAGGCGCGATCAAGCATCATGATAGTACGCTAAGCGCACCACCCTGTACACCCCACATACTAGCCTTAAGGACTATTCTTGCAAACTTTTTCGATTACGTATTAAATATGATACTTAAAAATTTTCCTAGCGTTACATGGTGGGTTGACCTACGAACCCAATTACTACCCAAACACAACCTGTTTATTTGGCGGGTTGACAGGTTGGTGGGTCAGAAAATCTTAACTCAAACCGGTTTATTTTCGTGTCGGTTTCGTATCGTGTCAAGAATTTCCACCCTTAATAGTCTTTACTGATTTTGGGATGGATGTTATGAACACTGATACTTATTGGAAGCTTTGGTCCATTATCTTATATTAGAATAATAACATTTATCACTAACAGATTTTAATATACTTTGTTATAGTCAAGATGATATGTCGAAACTGAATCCATGTACCAATCATTGTTGCTCGAATCATTAAATGAAAGCATGCTAAACATTTGAGGTAATGATGTTTATTGATCGAATAAGTTCTGAGCATAGGCACCGAACCAATTCAACAAAGTAAGGATGTTGGGTTAAGTTGAAAAGTAGGCATTTATGGATGGGCCTAATGTGGAGATGTGTGTTAGTTGATGTCGAAAAGTTTGTCGTAGAGACTTATGCCAACTATTATTGGGTTGGCATACCTAATGTTGAGGCCTGCTAGAAGGTGCATTCACTAGTGGAGTAGGAAGGGGGTGCAATTGATGTGTCACAGACCAAAATAGGCGAAGTCCAAAGGGTGGGAGTATTGGGCTTTTAGCATTCTAACACTCCTAAGGTGTGCATGCAACCCTAATAACCTTGGATCTATGTTTTCTCTAAAAATACATGCAAATAATAATTTCCAAGGTTTACACCCTAACTAGCATAGCATGAAGAACTAGAACCATAAAATACTAGAAGAATGACATAACTTTTGATAGTGAATGATTGCTTGGAGTTTGAGAGCCTAGCACCAATAGTGTGAATGCCTCAAGTGGAATCACAAATCACCACAAACTTTGGAAACTAGAGAGAATATGTATATGCATTCTTGAAATCGGCCACCGCTTAGTTCTCACACAACTAGTTGTCATTTCAAGCATCACAAGCATCTTTATATAGTGTGGAGGATCAGGGTAAACCCTAATAACCCATGTCTTTTCCTTTCCAAGGATCCATGGGTTAAAAGCTCTATGGATCATCCATGGACCCCCATACAAGCTTAGCCCATTCCTAATGAGTGTAAGCCCACATTATATAAAATGCAATAGCCCATGTTTAATTATTCATCTTTTTGATCGCTAAATTAATTCATAATTAATTTAAGATCAATACTAATTAAATAATATGATTTTATATTAATATATTATAACTTATAATATATTAATAAATCATAAACATACTATTCTCATAAGATTATCCATAATAATTGTTCGGGTGAAGTGCAACCCAAATGGACCATGCCGGATCGGGTCAAATATATACCAAATAAGTTATGGACTCAGACACCTTATCCAACAGGGAGTAGAACCAAGCGTACCAATCATACACACACTCATTTTATCATATTTTTTGATGTTGTCCAATAGCAATACCTCGTCCTCTATGATTATAACTCCTTCCTTGATGGTTGCTTCTACCGTCGCTCCAACCACTATGGTGAATTTGATGGGTTTTGAGCAATACATCAATCCTAGGGTGTACATGCAAACCCTAATAGCTTTTGGATCTAGTTCGTCTAATGAACATACAATTGAATATCCGAAGCTATAAACCCTAGATCTATCATATAATAACTGAAATAAGGGTTTAGTAATTACCTTTGATTGTTATATAGCAATAACAATCAATTCCATGCCTTGATTGGCTTCAGAAAGCTTAGTGCCTCAAGTGTTGCAGCTCTAATGGAGTCACAAACACCACTAAGCAACTAGATGAAGAAGGAGAAAAAAGGAGGCACCCAAAAATGTCTAGAAACCCTAAGGATTCAGTTTACCACGTTTTTGGGGCCATAAGGCCTATATATATGTAGGCTATTAGGGTTTTCAACTAGGAAACCCTAATCTGACTACTTAGGCCTTAAGCAGTCCAATGGATCATTCCAGAAGGCCCTTGAACGATTTCTTTATGGATCTTCATATAGAATTCATCAATTGCCATCTAATGAATCCTAAGCCCAACTTTGTAACTATCTTATAATTACAATATCAGTCCCCTAAGATTAATTAATCTTTTTTAGCCACAAAATTAATTATCAATTAATTCTTGACTAATATTAATTAAACAATATGATTTCTCCTTTAACATATTATTCTCATAATATATTAATAAATCATAATTAAACCTTTATCTCCTTAATTCATCCTACATATTGCTATGGTGAAGGCAACCCAAAAGGACCATGTTCATAATCGGGTCAAGTACATACCAAAATAGTTATGGACTTAGACACTAATCCAACAGTCTCCCACTTGGATAAGTCTAATAACTATTTTCCGTATGACTTCAGAACTTGATCAGCCATCGTAGCTTTCAAAAGCTGCTGTCATCTCTGATCTTATCATATAGCGTGTCCTTTAGATAAGGGATTATATATATTCCTCCATTCTCAGGATATAGTATAGAAATAAGACATGAATTTCAATCATTCTCTTTATATTGTTTCCCGACTTCCGATTTATGACGACTGACAACAGACTACAATTGAACACATCAACTTAGTCCCGGGTTGGCCAAGCGCTTAGGTGTCATCACTAAATCATTGAGTGGCCCACATATATCGCTTTTATCCCACTTTGGGTAAAAGGAATGGATAAACTTTGACTCAAATTCTTGCTTGCACCTACTGATCGAATCACACACAACAATAAGCTTTAAAACACCAAGTTACTGGTGTGTTTACCTATTATCAATGTGCAACCAACCAACAAATAACAACTCACACATCTAGGTTTCAAGAATATACAATATTATCGTCTCACTAATCACTCATGATAAATCCATGAAGTGATCCAAGTGAGCGTGGGTTTAATCCAATACTCTAATCTTATCAAAGCACTCATGAACCGTGCAGCAAACTTATGATATGTCTAAACTCTTTAGACAATCTACAGACTCTTCATGACAGTCTTCCTTCATACTTACTTCCAACGTATGACCGACTGTGGAGGTTCAAATAACCCAGTTATTCTGGAAGTCAAAACATGCAAACTGAAACATAACAATAATACTTAATCCTAGATGGCCCCAAACTTGTGAAAGTAAATAAAACACTTCTATTTAACAACCACATTGATTACTTATTATTTATCATTTAATGTTTCAGATAATCAACTCATTACTTGAATTACAACAATAGTTTTCCCATGCACCAAGCATGCACACTATGTTTCCTATGGTCCTTACTTTGTGAAATAGATCAATTGAAAAAACTTTTCCAATGATGCTCATTTTACAATTCCCAATCCTTATCATTAGTGTTATAACACAAGGTTCTTGCCACTACTATAATATGTTAGATTCTAACATTTTATGCAACGATCCTATCGCAAAGTCATAGAACAAAAGTCATCAAGACCTGGCCAATGAAATTACAAAGTATTCTATCAGAAATTGTTACAAGACAATTCCATAGACGCGAAGTCTCACATTCAAAGTACATTCCTTTGAACATCCTTCTTGCATAAAATTTTCTAATCTAGACGTAGACTCTCAATATCCAACTCCCAATATGGAAACATTTCCACATTTGCCATATGACAACTCATTCTTGATAGAATCTTATCTAATCATAATAATGTTGATATGGTCCATCCAATACCATACTTCCAACTACTCACAAGAGAATTGAATCTTTGTTTTTCTATAACTAATATTGCTAACTTGCAATACTTGCGATAATAAGCATACAAGCATAACACTTATGCTCCCACTATCATGATGATTATTATCATATAAGCATAACACTTATGCTCCCACTAGCTTTGACATGTATTCAAAAAACAGCTGAACTTCCAGAAAACAATGCTAATTGAATTCCACAAAATTCATATTTCTAATACCAGATGCTTCGATAATCCTTTATCTAAGCTTCTCAAACTTATACACCTTTACCTTAGATAGTTCATATATGTGTCTAAACAATTCAGAACTTATGTTACTAAGTTCCAAATGTTCAAACTAATTGCCAAATCTCACAATTCAAACTATGGAAAGGGATGTCGTAACCATAATCGAATTTGAGAATACAATTTTCACAATTGCTATCTTCTTAAAATCTCTCTTAGTGAAAGCATTTCCTCACAGTCATTTTCATGAAGGATGGAATCTTATGACACTTAGATTTTAGGGTGTATGAGTTCCTATCCATGTGAATTTTCCATAACCAAAGTTTGCGACAAATCCGAACTCATATGGACTGAACTTTCTTAATCTTGATTTCTTGCCTTATGGTAACACGAATGCCCACCATGTCTTCCAAGTAGTTTAGCAACTTATCCTTACATATCAATATACTTTCCATTGATCAAGGTGCTTTGTCTTTATGCATTCAAATGAGAACTCATAGAACTCACATGCATAATTAACTCAATTGGAAGGGCACAGAAACAAAATAATGTCAACATGATAGGTTGTAAACCTCAAGTCGTGTGCTAGTGATGATCGATAAGGTTTATTCTTGATTTGTTCTTGAAACCTTTTCAAAAACATTAAAAGTCCCACTGACTCCTTGACATATAAGGTTCTTTTATCAAGAAACATTTCTTGACAAACAAATATTCAAGAGTTAGTGTAGCTTTTATCAAGACAAAACACTTCACAAATTTGTCCTAATTGGTCTTTGTCTTATCCAAGACATCACAACTTACCAATTTCAAATGTGCAAGAATAAGAAAACCTTTTCCAAATTCCACATTTGATGAGTGTTTTAAACCTACTTAAGACTTGTCACTCAATTCGCAATCTTGGAGTATGACTCTAAGATTCGATATTGGAACGAAGTATGATTGACTTCTTGATTTAACCAATTCCATAATTCCCGATTCCTCTTCTTAGACATACAAATGTACTAAGACTCACTTAGAGAATCAATTGAGATATGGTTCTTAATCATTAAGACTTATCATAAAACATAATAAAAGGTACTCTCCCTTCTTCTTAGAAAAGAGAAACTTATATCTTTCTGCCTACTTGATTCTTCTTATTCGTTCTGCTATTTATTGAAACCTTTCCAATCAACTCAGAATTACACTTAATCTTATAAATATAATCATATTTACTAAACTTTAGTAAATTATGACGAATATCTTTATCTCTCTTTGTGGTGGACTTGATCACCGCACAACCTAGTGTACTTGATCTCCTAGTCCTTCACTTGACACTTTGCCTAAGAATTAGTCTAATTTCCAAATATGAAGTTTCTCATTCATCACACAACCAAGTTGTATGATTCCAAGTTTTTATCCAATTAAAACTTGGGCGATGAGGAACTCTCCCTATTTGGTAAATTCTTGACATCTCCACAAATAACATAATTAAGAATCAAATCCATTATTGCTAATAATAGAAACCTTCAAACATCAATTTTTCATACACCCCATTGTAAGGATAAATAAATAAGATAAAATCAAAATTTATTTTATTGCGGAAAAAACTTGTCCTTACAATGCAATTCAACTGAAAAAACTATGTTATTACATATTTCTTAGCAATCTATTCTAACTCCAAGTAGTAGCTCAAGAATCCAATCTTCAAGCAATGCGATCGAAATCCATTTCATCATTATTAGATTCAGCTCACTTCTTCCCATAAGCTTCCTCTCTTTTCTTCGATCCTAAAAAACATCAAAATGTAATCTTATCACATCATGTATTAAGAATCTTGAATAAGAACTTAAAAGAGTTAGATAATGGATTTTACCTGAAGTAGAGCCATACGTCATGACTCTCCCATCTCTTAGATCTCTCAGGTAGTTTGTGCAACTTCGTCTCCAATGCCCCTTCTCTTGGCAATAAAAGCAAATGGACTCCTTTTGTACAACACATCGGACAATCACAGACTTAGTTCTTTCCGAACTTCCAATGTTAACTGTGTCCATTGAAGTTTCGGTGTTTGATTCACCAGAAAAATTTGCTTGATCAGCATGCCAAATCATTGTTGATTCAGCAGCTATAAGAAAATAGGTGAGATCAATGAGGGTCACATCGTGATTAATCATATAGTACTCTCTAACGAACTCAATATATGATTCAGGAAGTGACTGAAGAACCCAGTCAATAGGCAACTCACTTGAAATCTCGACACCCAACATGCTTAACCTATCAATGTGTGGCTTCATCTTTATGACGTGTGCACACACAGGTTTCCCATCTTCGTGTTTTCTTTCCAAAAGGGCTTGAGTGAGCTTGAACTTTTCAAGCCTTTGAACTTGTGGGTCAGTGAGAACAATTGGAGGAGGTGGAGGGAGTGAAGCATGACTCTCATTTCCTTGATCATATCTTGGAATGTCATCTTCATTTGGAAAGCTTGTTCCATGGGATTTGGGAAGACCATGATTGTCAGAACTAGACATCTACAAAACGGGATAAAATTCAAGTTAAATTGATTAGAATTCTTGATTTAACACCCAAATGAAACATCAAGCTAGGATCCAACACAATACTCTACAACCTAGAAGAGGGATGTCGTAATCCAGTCACATAATATTTTAAGGTAGGTAAATGACGATTTACCAATTTCCACCATGAAAAACGAAAATGAAGTTTAAGTTTTAAATGAATTGAAACTCCTAGATCTTTTGAGATTCATTGAACTTTTTAATGGCATGTTTAATCTCAATTATGCCCTACTATTTGTGACTGGGATGCCGAGGATCACAAACAAGGTGTGAATAACCATACGAATCACGTGGTGCACCCAATGCTACTATCACCTAATCAATGTGCCGGTTAGCCACACACGCTCCATTGATCTATGATAAGCATCGAGCCACCCTTCGCCACCAATTTCATCCCCAAATTAGTGTGCCAGTTAACCACACACACTCCACTAACGTTTAACAAGGGCACGAAGTGTAATTCCATGGGTTAGCATACAATTTCAAATTTTGCCTAAAGTAACTATGATTTGGGAATTTGTATAAGCATTTAGTTACTTTGTACTTCATTATACTTATAATGGAAGGTTTTTGTCCTATCCTACCCATTCGGCTAATGACCCTCCACTAGTCAAGAGTGCGGTGGGTAAGAGTGGATACCCATTCAATCACCATTTTATAGGCAGTTTCCTTAAACACCCCTCATAGACCAGCTTCGTGAATGAGGCCTACTAACGGTAAGACTGACTTTACTCATACATATATATATATATATATATATATATATATATATATATATATATATATATATATATATATATATATAATATTAGAATTATAATGTTATATATAGTACAGAGTGTATTTTACACTTTTAAAATACTAGGTGGTTCAATTTAGTAAATTATACTTTTAATTTAATTAAATGTAAACCAAAACTTTATGGGTTTATTAAATCACTTTTAATTATACACTTTAATTAATTAATAAAACCATAAGGGTGTGATTTGAACTTTTCAAATTACTAGGGTTTTATAATTTAACATTTCAAAATTAAACTTTTAATCAACTTTTAAATTCCAAAACTTGAGGGAAAGTTTTGAAACATTTCAAAACATTAGGGTTTAGAATTTAAATATTTAAAATTAAACTTTTAATCAAAAATTTAAATTCCAAAACTTGAGGGCAAGTTTTGAAACTTTTCAAAACATTAGGGTTTAACTTATTTAAATTTCAAAAACAAAACTTTTATGTTCAAATTTAAACTATAAAACCTAAAGGGTGCAATTTGAAACTTTTTCACAAGATAACTCAGATCTAAATTACAAATAATCAATATTTATCTAATAAAACAAAAGATTATCTAAATTTGACAATTATCTTCAATTTTGGCAATGATAAACTCCAAATATTTATAAAAATCGGATTTTATTAATATAAAACGTTTTAGGTAATTATCTACAGCCAAAACAGGAAGAAAATCACGAAATATAGCTGTCAGACCCGCTAACTCGTCGAGTCAGCACTGGACTCGTGGAGTTCACCATGGACTCGGCGAGTTCAGCTATGGACTCGGCGAGTCCAGCCTCCAGAAACACTAATTTTTGGTTTTTAAGCAAGAATAACCCATTATAGCATCAAATACATCAAACAAACAACCCAGGCTCTAATACCACTGATGGGTTTTTAGCAATACATCAATCCTATGGTGTAAATGCAAACCCTAATAACTTTTGGGTCTAGTTTGTCCAGTGAACATGAAATTGAATATCCAAAGCTATAAACCCTATATCTATCACATAATAACTGAAATAAGGGTTTAGTAATTACCTTTGATTGTTATCTAGCAATAACAATCAATTCCATGCTTTGATTGGCTTCAGAAAGCTTAGTGCCTCAAGTGTTGCACCTCTAATGGATTCACAAACACCACTAAGCAACTAGATGAAGAAGGAGAAGAAAGGAGGCACCCAAAAATGTCTAGAAACCCTAAGGATTCAGTTCACCACGTTTTTGGGGCCATGAGGGTCCTTTATATATGTAGGCTATTAGGGTTTTCAACTAGGAAACCCTGATCTGACTACTTAGGCCTTAAGCAGTCCAATGGATCATTCCAGAAGGCCCTTGGACGATTCCTTTATGGATCTCCATATAGAATTTGTCCATTGCCATCTAATGAATCCTAAGCCCAACTTTGTAACTATCTTATAATTACAATATCAGTCCCCTAAGTTTAATTAATATCTTTTAGCTACAAAATTAATTATCAATTAATTATTGACTAATATTAATTAAAGAATATGATTTCTCCTTTAATATATTATTCTCATAATATATTAATAAATCATAATTAAACATTTCTTTCCTTAATTCATCCTACATATTGCTATGGTGAAGGCAGCCCAAAAGGACCATGCTCATAATCGGATCAAGTACATACCAAAATAGTTATGGACTTAGACACTAATCCAACAGAATTCTACATGACAATTATCTTTTTGTTTTCCAAATGTTAAGTGCCAAGAATTATATAAGATGATGGGTGATTTGTATGATTTACTTGAATAATTTCACTCTGCACTTAATTCATTCATCGTTGTTCGAGCAATATCATATATCTTGTCTCCGTAAATGATGGAAGAAACAAGAGATAACAACATGTTTGGTATCTGTAATGCTCGCAACTCCGAGCTAAAATATAAAATAAGTGATAATTATTATAATTTGAACCCTCGAAGAGGTAGATTTCTAGTATTGCATGTTGCAGACTACATATTAAAAGGCTTTTTGGGAATTTATCAATAAGGGATAAAACAATATTTTGATAGAATTTTATTTAGGATCAAATAATATTAGCCAAAGTATGAAAAAGTTATGCTTCTTCAAAGGATTCCGTACGTATAAAGAACTCTAAAATCCGACTTTGTATGAAGAAGTTATGCTTCTTTAAAGTTTTACGATTAAACCGACACGACTATGCGTATCATAAAAAGTGAGTTTCAGATAGATTGCTTATTTGCCTAAGTAATTTAAAATAAAGTCATAGTAATCATAAAACTGAGAGCATACATATAGAGAACGTGCAAATCTGACTACATATGAGGAAGTTATGATTTTTTGGAATTTCAGCGCAATAGTGCGGAGACAGAAATTGATATTCAAATCGACTGATTGTTAGATAAAACAATCTAAACGATGGTTGAAGATATCATGCTTAGGAGCCCGTCTATACAAAGACATTTGAGAACGGAGTTCGTATGAAGGAGTTATGAATTTCACACGTACTTTAACAGTCTAAACCGGTCTAAATATGAATTTTAGTTAGAATGAGAATTAACTATCAAGAACTTAATGAAATTTGTAGATCTTGTTGAGAGGATTCTGAGGATATAAAGAACATCTAAAACGGAACTCGTATGCAAAATTTATGGCCATTCGAAGATCTGTAAGAAGACGTGGCAGTATCTAGTGGCGCCACGTGGCATGGTCGGTGTAATGCCCGTGTTTACAGGCTAAGCATTATTATAATGATGTAATAGTTAGCGTTAATGATTGTAACCCATTTTGAAGTAATGAAGAGGAATTATTTGACTATTATGTGAATTATGTGATTTAATGTGCATTATACTTGCTATTAACAATGTAATAAAATAATAATAATAAATAACCGTCAAAAATAAAATACTAGATAGACCTAATATCTTTCAAGAAAGTTGAAGTAGTCGTAACAAGGATTTCGGGGATATAAGGAACGATGTAATCCGACTTATAACGAAGAAGTTATGACATGTCGAAGTTTTGCGGCAAAACCGGCACGACATCGGGAATCGTAAAAAGTGAGTTTATGATAAAATACTTTTTAGCCTTAGTGATCTAAACGGAAGTCGTAGTATACATTAAACCGAGAGTGTGCATCAAAAGAACGTCCAAATCTTACTTCGTATGAGGAAGTTATAATTTTTCTAGGATTTAGCATAGCGGTACATAGCCCAGAATTCGAATTTTAGATCGACCAATTTTTAGCCGACACAAGCTAAACGAGAATTGAAGATCTCATTAATAGGAACCCAACGACATAAAGACAGACAAAAACGGACGTCGGATGACAAACCTATGAATTTTTAACAGAATTTACATGTCTAAGCTTGTTAAAATATAACGTTACAAATAAATTCAAAATTAGCCAACAGAGTCCAAATGAAAGTTGCACATTACGTCGCCACCTAAGCGTGGATATAAAGAACCTAAAAAACGGAGCTCATATGCGAAAGTTATGGAATTTAGAAGTCGGGAATATGTTGTCGCGAGGAGGGTGACATGGCTGAATCCTGACCCTTGCTTTCTCCCCACAACCTCGCATGCGGAGTTAACACCTGCCCCCTAGTACGTGCAGTGTAGCTACGAAGTACGCCTAGCTGAACCGAAGATCTCAGCCTATAAATAAGTGCGAGGTTTCTTCCATTTCTTCACACCCCAACCTTTCTTTCTCTCTCAATACTCCAAAATTGTCCCTCCCCTTCCCTAGTACTTCCTAAATGCTATAGGTGAGTCCCGAAGCGCCTGAAGGCTCCGAGAAAAAGAGCTTTCAGCTTGGAAGTTCTGACCCGCAGAGCTCGATTCCTAGCTAAACCTCCTACTAAGTGAGTTATGCTTACCCTACTTTAAGTATAGGTTATGTTTAAGTTTAATATCATTATTATGAACCTATAAAAATATAAGTATTATAAAAGATGTTATTATAATATCTTTTAACTACTCGCGGTACGGGGAATCTGGTTTGAAGGGTCGTATAGGGTTGTTGGATTTCAAAACAAGTATAATGCCAAAATGGTCCTGCCCTCCGGTGTTTCGTGTTTCGTGTTTCGTGTCTGGTCCCTGTCTGTAAAAAATAGTTGAAAAGTATTGTTTAACACTTATAAAACAATATCACTCGTAAATACTCGCACTAAATATTAGAATAAAATCTAGCGATAATGATACTAGGTTTCGTCAAAGGAAAATAGAATTGTTAGACGCGAAGCGCTGCCCGAGTTTGGAATCATCACTTTAACAAGTAAATGCATGGTTACTTTCATCTTACACATAGATATGAAGTATTTAATAAAATAATATGCTATGTGTGCATATTATCTGTGTACTTGATATTTATGCTTGATGAACAAAATATACATATTTTATTTGATTTAAACTGTATATTTATTTTATACATATAAGTATTATGGGTAAAGATGGGTAGATGATATAGATGATGAAATAAATGAGGAGAGTCCTCGATGTTTAAGATGATCTAGTCATCTTGCGGAGTATAGATGACGACCACGGACTATTCTAGACAGTCTAGTGGAACACTGGCAGGCTCGCAACATGTAGGTGTTTTTAAACTAAGTGTTCACCAGATGTACTCCATCCCCCTCGTGGTTGTATTATTTTACATATATTGATGAGGAATCACCTAAGTAGTGTTGTCATCCCGATGAAAATCCTTAGGCTAGGTCCCTTAATTTAGATGCTTTAGGGACAGAAAGTGAGGATAAAGGGAATGGGTAATAGGGTTGATTGTTTTGATGAAATTAATAAAATTAATTATTTTGTGTTGAAAACCCTATACGCTCACCAGGCTCCCAAGCCTGACCCACTAAGTTTTTTGTATACAGGTAGTGGCAAGAGACCACTGGAGTGATGATCTGATGAGAGATCAATGGATTATATGCCACTAGACTAAATAGACGTTGTAAGGCCTATATTTTATCTGTTTATGCATTTGATCTGTATTGACAATGACATCCCGAGGCTTTTAATATAATGAAAATACATTTTTTCGGAAATTATTTGATAAATTCTTTATTATTTTTTTGGGAAAAAAATCCACAACATATGTGACAACCCAAAATTTTCATTCGGTCAAACCCTAAAAGTCAATCACTTCATATTATAAGTCAATTTCATTTCTATTTGTTTTTAACAAATTTAAAGTTCGTTTGACTATTATAATAATTATTCTTTAAACGAACGGGTGAAAGGATGTGCCGTCTTGAGTCTTGAAATTTCAAAACCGCAAATACCACGTAGCTTAGAAGTTCACAGCCAAACTTTTATGTTTGGGCCGTAAATTACCCCAAAAACCGTAAACTCATGCTTAAGCATGAGTTTAATCCCCAAAACACTTCACTTCTCATTTACACTCAGAAGAACAACTCCCAAACACTCTAAACTATCATCCCGGTTTTCGCTCGATTTCCCGAAAACGTAAGTATTTCTCGACTTGATTAGTTGATATATCATAACAACTAGTGATTATACATATTTTCATCCATCCATTTTTGAGTTTTGATTAGATTTCCAAAACACCAAGAACACCAAGAACACACACTAGTGTTCTTGGGCCCTTAGCACCTTTTCAAGCTTCTAACTAGTAAGTACTCTCACCCCAGTGTACTGTAAATCTTATTACCTTGCTAAACATCAAGAAAACACCCCAAGAACACCAAGAGTAAGATGTTCACGTCCCAAGAAGTTCTTGGACCGTGAACCCCAATCAAGAGTGCCAAAGTGTGCTTTAACTCTTCATAAGCCTTGGACACTAGCCTAGATTCATTCCTAGTTAAGTTAGAGACTAGAAAACATCAAAATACCATAATCCTTAAGGTTTTACGGCAGCAAACCCAAAAAGAAATGGTCTTAGGGCCGTGAACTCCTCAAATGAGGGAAATGGTGCCCTAATCTATTCCAAAGACTTAACCATCAAGTAGAAATGCTTCTTAGGGTCTTGTAAAGCCTCAAAACATCAAATGGTCATGGAATTATGAGCTTATGGCCGTAAGCCTATGAGTTTACGACCGTAAACTCATTTGTTGAGGACCTTAGGGTCGTGAACTCCCTTAGGGAGTTTGGGAGTTTTCCTTGAACCCTACACCCATTAGCCATACCCTACAACACTTGGATGCAACCCTTGTGATCTTTAACACTTGAAACAAAGTGTTTTCATGTCCTAGAGTGTCCCAACTTAATTTATTAGTTATAAATTGACTAATTAGTTATATATACGTTTATTATATGAGAACTAGGCTCGCGTGTGTGTACAAGTCTCCATTTGTCACCTAGCACCGTATCCGACACTTCAATCCAATCCACTCACTGCAAGTGAGTTCATACCCCTTAATCAATGGTTTAAATGTTGTTAAATCCTTTTATGGGGGAGGGGATACAATTTGAATACTTATAGTTATTATATCAATCACATGTGATTAATAACTACAAAACTAGTGATTTTCTTACTGTTCAAACTGTTTTGCTTCAAACTGTTTTACAAGCTCTTTTACTTATCAAACACTTTTACTTAAGCTCTTTTATACTTATTATCAAATGCATGCCTATGTATGTATAGTTATATAAGTAATGTTTAAAAGGCTTAGGAAGGCCAACTCGCTTTATCTCCTTTTCCTTGTTGGGATGTGGCTGTAAGGGCATCGGTTATCCGTCCGAATGTCGTCTAAATATTAGTTATATATTATGTATACATATATAGACATAAAGGTTCTTCCAGTCAATTGAATACTCTTGGGTAGCAAGGGTATACTTCCATGTTCATACGTACCAGTTACATTACTAGTAAGCTACCATAAGGGTAGCACAGGAAGATACAAATACTATTACTAGAACAATGAAACATAAAATGAGTCAGTTCATTCATGAGTCAGTACGAGTAGCATCTACAGTACATTACTATACATGCTAGATAGAGAGATAACATACATTACAGCTAGCACATGCAGAACATTACAATACATACAGGCTAGACAGAGAAAGAGTACACTTACAGTTAGCACATTTATCACGTGTACATTTATGCAGTTATGTGAACCATTAAGCGGATTGACTATCCACTCACTGCAAGTGAGTTCATACCCCTTAATCAATGGTTTAAATGTTGTTAAATCCTTTTATGGGGGAGGGGATACAATTTGAATACTTATAGTTATTATATCAATCACATGTGATTAATAACTACAAAACTAGTGATTTTCTTACTGTTCAAACTGTTTTGCTTCAAACTGTTTTACAAGCTCTTTTACTTATCAAACACTTTTACTTAAGCTCTTTTATACTTATTATCAAATGCATGCCTATGTATGTATAGTTATATAAGTAATGTTTAAAAGGCTTAGGAAGGCCAACTCGCTTTATCTCCTTTTCCTTGTTGGGATGTGGCTGTAAGGGCATCGGTTATCCGTCCGAATGTCGTCTAAATATTAGTTATATATTATGTATACATATATAGACATAAAGGTTCTTCCAGTCAATTGAATACTCTTGGGTAGCAAGGGTATACTTCCATGTTCATACGTACCAGTTACATTACTAGTAAGCTACCATAAGGGTAGCACAGGAAGATACAAATACTATTACTAGAACAATGAAACATAAAATGAGTCAGTTCATTCATGAGTCAGTACGAGTAGCATCTACAGTACATTACTATACATGCTAGATAGAGAGATAACATACATTACAGCTAGCACATGCAGAACATTACAATACATACAGGCTAGACAGAGAAAGAGTACACTTACAGTTAGCACATTTATCACGTGTACATTTATGCAGTTATGTGAACCATTAAGCGGATTGACTATCCTACACGTTGCTGCTCGCTACAGTGGGACTTGCAAGTCTACGGGTGCCAAATGTCATTTCTTACGGTGTCTTACATCGTCATTTTACTTGAGTAGGTAGTAGGATACAGGTCGATCACATGTTACTTTGGACACCTTTTGTTTTAAGGTAGTTAGTACAGCGGTAGTCACTTTTTATAAATACTACGGTACTATGATATTTTCCCATAACATTCACTTCGTGAATATTCCCACGATGCACGGTAATGTAAAAACTATATTTTTGGTAAATGATAGTCAAAATTGGGAAAACACACACTCTAACAAGAGACACACGCACAGACACTATATGCCTTGGTAGAAGGCTACAGTTAGTAGGAAACATAGGGTTTTCTATGAGAGTTCAAACATTTTACAAAACATTGTACAAAACATCTTACGAAACATCTTACAAATGCTTTCATACAAACATAGACATTAATATACTTATGATCTCACTAGCTTTAAGCTGATACTCGCTTTTAAAATAACTTGTATTCTCAGGTCACCAATAGACAGGTACAGGTGCCAGGCTTTTGAGAAGATGGAGTCCGTTCAAGACTCGTCTTTTATTTTGATATGTATATTTTGGTGTCTATATAACTTGACAGAACACACATGTATGAAAATATATTATTAATGCAATGGATGATGTTGTTGCTTGTTTACTACTATTCATTGTTGTGATACTGTACATGACATCCTCCGCCCCAGAAAGTTTCCGCCATTCATGGTTTTGGGGTGTGACAACGTATTTCGTTAAAAGGATACTATGATTTTCAAATAAAGCATCAACAAATCAGTCTTTTTTGCCATGAAAATGGGGATGTCACAGTCGGGTACCTGCCTTCTCCAAGAGACCAGCTGACGTGGTAGCATGAGAGTGGGACACGTTGTACCACGAAGATGAGAAAACATGGTCATCTTCTAGAAGAATGAGGTTGGCAAATCTTAGCGTTACACATGATAAAAAGGAAGAAGAGCTAGCACACCCCTTGGGTGCGGCGTGCCTCCTGTCTGTGTGAGGTGCACGCTTGATGGATCTATATAGCCTTCAATTTTCATTCTTTTCCTCACAACTATTCAAACATTCTCTCTCAAACATTTTTTCTTTCTTTGAGACCAATTTTTCAGGGTTTCTGAGTATTTTAGCGGGGCTCCAACATATCTAGGAACCCGACGAAAAGAAATATATGCGTCAAAGTTCTGCTTGTGTAGTTTCTCGGTTTTCGCCAAAATCTCAATAAGTTGAGATACACTTATTTTATTTCAAGTGTAACTTTTATTTATATTCATAGTCGTTGTTATGAACATATAAATAAGATTTATCAGTAATTCCAGGTCATTATACTAACTAATCTACTTACAAGGGTGGTGTCTAGGTTAGATTTAGTGAGGTGTTTAAAGTGGGATTTCTAAATAGTATACTTTGTATACCAAATGGATGCTACCTCCGTTATGATCTTACTTGTTTGCTCCTTACTTGACATATCTTGATATAGAAATTGGGATTAGTGAGGAATCTAGACTATCAGTAGTTACAAGGAATATAAACTAAGACTTAGTGACATTTGTACCTAGGTCACATCAAAGGAAAAGCCAATGTGTTAGGCGAAGCGTTGCCAAATTCACCATTCATCCACTTTTAATAACTAAGCACATAGTTACTTTCATCTTACACATGGATATAAAGTATTTAAATAATTAAATGCTATATGTGCTTATTATTTGTGATCAAAATGTTATGTGTTAGATGAAATAATATAAGATGATTTTTATATGATTTATCATATATGTATTTGCATACCTATAATATCTTGGGTAGTGATGGGTGCTAAGGGGTGAATAAAATGACGAGGGCGATGGATGATGAGAGATGAAGACAATGATAATAAGCAACAAATATAAATAGTATTAGTGTACTAAGGATGTAGAAATAGTACTAATGTACTACCAATGTAGAAATAGTACTAGTGTACTAACGATGTAGTCATCTAACTAAGTATAGGTGACAACCACAGACTATTCAGGGCAACCCGTGGAACATAGGCATGTTCATAACATGTAGGTGGTGGACTATATGTCCAATTGATATACTCTTCTTCCTCGTAACATGTATTGAGGAGATATCCTTGAAACAGTACTGTCAACTACGATGATTATGATGATCCTTATGATAGATCCTTCAAGATGAATATAAAAGAAAACCTACTAACATGTATTGCGGAGAAATCCCTAATGTAAGGCATGTAATGATTACATTTATGGTTATATTTTTCATATCAGTGATGACATCCCAAGTTTTTCATAAACAATAAAAACATTTCTTCGGAAATACTTTTTATGGTACAAATTTTGCAATATAAAGAAGACTCCACTTTAAAATAAGCATAAATAAAAAGGTCTTTTCTAACCGTGAAAAATAGGGATGTCATAGTATGTAATAGAATGTTATAAATAAGTTAGTAATAGTGTATGTTACGAAATTCTTTTATGAGACTGCACTATCAATATTATCAAGAATGTCAAAAATTGTCTTAATTTAGGGACAACGCATTTGTGACCGTACTATCAACAATAATGATATTTTGAAGTTATTTGCCAAGTTGAATGACTTTATCATTTTATTGTCATGGAAAAATGTTTTATTAGAGATGGAAACATGGTCGAGGAAGATACTTATCTTTTCTCGTTAATGTAAATATATACTAAAATCACATACAAAATCATGGGCTTGACCCAATACATGGGCCGAATACAAAGCCGAAATAATATAAATATGTGAACACTAACAGAAAACATACATCATTTATCAATCTTTTGAATCTTTCCACCCAAAACATAATTTAACCTCCCACCCTTTTCATATAACCATGACCACTCCACAAAAATGATACTCAAACAACATAAACAGCAACAAATATACAAATATCTAACAACCTATATCATTATAATTATACCACCATTTTTCCAATTACAAGAGTCAATTTCTACATAATAAATAATTTCCTACAATGCTTCTGAGGCCCATATTGTAGACTAGCTACCTCAAAGTTCACAATCTCACTAATCAAATCTTTAAAAATAAGACGTTCTATATCTAAAGCCAAATTTGGAATCTCATTACAATTATCATCCCAATCTTCTGACTTTTTATTCACATCCATAGCTATGATGTTTAATACTTCATCATATTGTTCACTCCCTTTGTTACTTTGGAGATTATTTATTTCTGACCACAATTCCATCAATATCTTCTCTCCATTAGGAATCCTTCCTTTCTTTTTCCTTAATATTTGCACAAGAACATCATTAACGCTATCAAATATCATCTTTCTCCTCATTTTCTCGGATTTTGATGATTTGGACTCATGGGTATTTTTGTTTTTTTCCAAAATGTTGAACAACTCAGGGTTGATCAAGCTGCCTGTTGGATGAAGGTGAACGATTGTTGTAGCACAATCAAGATTTTTGAAAAAACCAGAGGCTAATAAAATCTCTTTGATGTATTTTTTATCTCCATTTTCATGTGGATTCATGGTGACTTCATCACTTGTGGAGTTTAATAGTTCAATTTGACGAACAAGATGATTTATGTTTTCCATTTTTACCCCTGAAGGGGACTGATTTAGTTCGGCCAAGTTGTCTATTCCCACTTGACTCCATTCTTGTTCATCAAAGTGCAAATCCTCATCATCTAAGAAGAGAAAAATGTTTATCAGTAAGAATTAATGTAATTTCATTTTTTTGTGTATTATATATAGCATCTTACTTTTATTTTATTTCGCTACATTTTTTCTTCTTCTTACTAAAGCATAATACTATGTAAAAACTACTCATTTCTAGCATTGAACTTTAATTTTTTTTTTCTTATTATAACAATATATTTTGAAAAATCTACCAAATTAGATTTTTCATAGTACAATGTTGTGAATAGGGAAAACAAATGAAAGTATGATCCTATAATAAACAAATTAATGAAAGTATAATGTTTTTTCTTGTATTTTTAACTCAACATATTCACTCTTTACTAATAGCTCTAAATTCAAGAAATAGTAATGTAATTTCAGGGCAGACTATGTCGAAAAGGAATGTATTCTTTTGTTTCAAAAAAAAAATGTCTAAATTTAAGAACTAGTAATGTAATTTTATTGATTTGTGTATTATAACATCTTATTTTCATTTCTTTCTATTTCAACATTGTATGTTCAGTTTCATTCTTATTTTAAGGGATTGTACTTTGAAAAATTTATCCAATTAGAGAATCATACTTTTTGTTATTTTTTTTTTCTTGTTCAGATATTACACTTTGAAAAATCTACCGAATTATAGCAGTTAAAATTGCTTTGTATATATATGGCATTTCTATGATTGGGTAGATTTGTCAAAGTACAATGTTGTAATGGGAAAAATACATATACAACAAACAATAGATGTACCTTTAAATCTATACGATTTCTTTTTCATCGGAGACATTGCTTCTTCTGTGTAAAATGCATCAAGAACCGAAACAGGACTCGGTTGTTCAGCCATTGTCTTATACTCGATCAATCTTTCAGCAAATTTATTCTAAAAACAAAAAATATAAAACATATTAGCAAATTAAATAATAAACTCAATAACATCATTTATGTAAATTTCAATATATCTTCATTTTATTTAACAAATTTTAAGTGCACTAAACTAACCTTGTTCCCTTGACTCGAATCGTTGCTCGTAACCTCTGACTCATTCTGTGAAGCTACACTTGTATCACTTTCCGAAGGGAATGAAACGATGTCACTTTGTTGACTTAAACTTCTTACATGACTACTAAAATTACTCAATTGCCCCTTCGGTTGCTTTCTATTCCCACGAACCGGTTGCTTTTCGATTCCATTCTTTGATCTCTGCAATCTCGGGCTTACATTTCCCGAGTTTCTTGAAGGTGACACCGGTTTTTTAGCTTTTGTTTCAATTGGAGTTAAGTTTTTTACACATCGCCTATTATCTATACGGTTGACTTTCTTGACTTTTTGAAGACTTGTAATCACCATTGAATCTTGTTGAACTATTTTCTTGTCTTCCGTCTTCTCCAACTTCATATTTGTCCTCTGTATCGCTTCAAGAATCTGCTTTAGAGCTCTTAGATCTTTTCCTGAGCTTTTAAACTCAACGTCATTCATTCTTTTTTGGATTTGACCATAAACCGAATGGCAGCCATGGTCAACTCTAGAAGCTTTCTTATGAGTCGCTTGTTTCTGGGTTCCCCATGGAGCTGGTTCTAGTTGAATTCGAGGTGATGTCATTGCCATTTTGTTGCTTGATAATCTTGAATGAGAAACCGATGTGTTAGTGTCATCTAAACATGGTTTTGTCTTTAAACTATCACCTCCATTGATGACGTCATTCAAAGCTTCTAAACCCATCAACCTTGCGACAACACTTGAAGAAGGTCGCTTGTTTGTTACTAATAAGTCGTGGGTAGTCTTGTGATTCTTGATAGAAGTTTGTTTGCTATCTAAAGATAACCTCGGAATCTCTTTAATATTAGCAACGGATTTTAACTTGTAAATTGATTCCCTTCCATCACATGAAAACCTTGAAATCTCCTTAACACCCCTTGAAATTTCTTTAAGTTTATCAAGATTTTGATCTTTTCTTTCGTATAAAACAGGCCTTGGGGAATCAGTATGTGTCATTATGGGACCTTTTCGTTCGTCTTTCGCGACAGTTTTTACTGACACTACTCGAGGCTTTCGAGTCATTGAATCCTTGACTACATTCTTGATATCATCTTTTGTGACAGTTGGAGGCAAGGGTTCGGAAATGATGCTTGGACAAATTGAAGAGGGTTCTGTTTGAAGTCTTTTACTACAATCTAATAATGAACTAGAAGAAGAAACTGAGTTTCTTGATGATTCAGTAGATACTCTGTGTTTTTCATTTGCCATTTTCTCCTGTAAAAGTTATCAAAACTTAGTTTTATATTTGAAATATTTTCGCTTTTCTTTTAACTATGAAACTTTAAATCAAAATCTTAGTCTTACCTTTGGTTTCTCTGATGCATTGTTGATCTCCTTTTTTCCACCTAAACAAGAATTTATAAAGATTTTAGATACCGAAATCTTAATGTTAATTATGTGATTATACGTCTAAAAGTTACAAAAAAAAAAATGATATTTTGAGTTGTTTTGTGGTTTAAACACTAATATTTTGTTTTCTCTAATCAAACTATAGAAATTACCCATAATTTTTTATAAATTAACCATTTGATATGTTATAAAAGCTTTCACCAATAATTTTCTTATATGAGATTTTACCGGTAATTTTTCAAAATTAACATTATGACATGTTATATTTTTCTAAATTACCCGTTATGACGCATTATACTTTTATGTCATATCAAAATAATTAAAATTAAAAGAAAAAAAAAAAAAAAGATGTCAGAAACTTTTATTTGGCTATATTTGAAAAAAATTAAACAAATGGTTAAACTACAAAAGTGTCCATCATATCATGGATTTCCATACTTTAGCCAAATTGTGGAATGATATTTTTATTCTTGTATCAAAATAGTAATTAGTATATGAACAAATATATCATTTCACTATTCCGCTAAATTACAAAAAAAAAACCATATATCGTAAACAAGAGAGTTTTAAGGTTATATTTATAAAACATTAAAACAAATGGTTAAACTACAAAACTGTTAACGAGAAAGTGGTTTTCCTTTAATTTAGCCAAATTGTGGAATGATATTGTTCATATGCAAAATTGCAAACTACTACTTGTGGAATGATATTTGTTGATATACAAACTATATACAACAAAAACATACAAAAACACACATATTTTGGTGTAATATGTTTACCTTGAGGTAGCTTCTTTTGGCCAAGTAGATAACGTCGATCAAAAAGCTGAAAAATCCCATTCATGCATCCTAGTTGCTTCGTTAACTCTTGTTTATCTTCTCTTAACGTATACATACCTTTCGTAGACATTTTCACCACCACTTTTAGAAATACAAAACACCTCAACAAAAATGTCTTCTTTTCTTTGATTAAATACACCCAAATTTACAACCTTCCATTTACCATTTTCTCTTGTTTTTCTGAAGATGTACAGAGGATTTGCAGAACGAACTTATTTATTATATATATTTGCTCTCTCTCTCTCTCTCTCTCTCTCTCTCTCTCGGATTGAATGCTACTGTTTTTGGGCTCAAAAGATGTAGAATTGGGATTCGATGCAATAATTCGATGTGGGATTTTGGATTGGTGGCATATTTTAGGACTCAAGAATCAAGGATTGGCATTATATATATACATCATAACTATGAGAGTGGGTAGGGTAGGGTAGGGTGGGGGTGGGGTGGGGTGGGGTGGGGGTGAGGGGGGTAGGGGGTGGGTCATATGTGCACTGGCCTTCCACTTCCATGTGGACAAAATAATGTAGGTGGGGTCTAGAGTCTGGTTTCTTCATGTGAAGATTGTCAGGTGATCAAGTTATATACAAAAGTTCATGTATTTACCTATTGATAATGTTAAAAAGAAAATATGTATCTCTCATAGAACATAACGAAATTTTCGATTTTAAGGAGATCTTGTTGGTTTTTCTTCCTAATTTTACCAAACTACCCCTTGTAAGTTGTTACTTGTTACTTGAAGTTGAAAAGTTCCGAGAATATTGTGATTGTTGTTTACTTCATTCTATAAAAAAAAGGTTTATTAAATTAGTAATTTAGTATTTTTACTATAAGTGAAAATATTCTAATAGTACAACTATGATAATATCTATCTATTATTATTTATTACTGATTGAATGTACACTCTATGTTTTATCTTTAGACTACATTCTATTGTGAAAAGAAGTACAAGTTTTGATGCACAAGGTACAAATCATTAATGGCTCGTTCCCCACACCTCTTGCTTATTCTTTACATATAACTTTTTCTTTTATTGCCATGTTCTTAGGCTCTCAACTTGTCATTACCTCCTATTATTTATTTTTATTTTTATTTCATTTTATTTTGTTTAATTATTTTGGATAAACTTTGATTAATAGTTATCTATACGTATTTAAGACGACCATACTTACACAGTGCATGTCTGAAACATTATTTACATTCCCTGTATCTAATGCTAGCAGTATTCACATTAAAGTGATGTTTTACGACATGTATTTAACATGGCCCCAATCATGACACCTTACTTTGAAAGCCTAGTTTCATATGGTTAAATGTAAAAATTTACAATCTACTTTTATTTATGTGTTTATTATATAATCTTTTTATTTTTTCTATTATAGCAATATGCATGCTTTTAATTTTTTTTGTTTATGTAAAGGTATTAAATTTGATAATTTTAAGCTTTCAAGTTTCACCGATGTCGCTAGTTTTGACTTTGATGACATAGATGTGAAATCAAGATTTTGTGGCTTATTTTTGCTATGTCATTGGTGCTATAGAATAAACAAACAAACAAATAAAAGTTTGTTGTTATTTTTTTATTTAACTTTTCTTTATAGTTTATTATAGAATCTTACTTTTGTTACTTTATTTGTTATCCGGTCATTTCTTTCTATTACAATATTTTAGTTTCAACTTTTTTTATATTTTTAAAAATCTATATAATTACTATATAATTAGATGGTGACTTTAAGGTTTAACCCCATTGTTTACGTCAAAAAAGTGGATGTTCAGTCATATTTACGATTTTATTCAGATTATTCTAATTTTTTCGAAGTATAATGTTGTAATAAAAATAAAATGAAAAAAAAAACACTTCAATAGACATAAATAAATAAAAAATATGTCATGATAATACATTATTATATCTTATCTTTAACCCTAAACTTTTTATGAAACATTGAATTTCATGTTACAATGACTCATATCTCATTTTATTCATTGTAATTTATCTAGCATTATATAAAATATGAGCTCCAAACTTTTATAGGGGTGGGGTATAGGGTGATAGTTGAATTTGATGGTAGGGCCATGGGTGCATGATCACGTGGTTTAAGGGGATAAGTCACATGAGGGCTGCCTACCTTAGTTTCATATAGCAGTGCCAATTATTAGTATCCATCACTTTCAATCATCTATCATTGCAAATTCGTATACTATGTTCCAAGAAGGTAGAACCCCTTTGTATACCACTATAGGGCACATGAGGACCTCTTTTCTCTATAAGCTTATCCCCCACTAAATCACCATGTGCATCAACACATTCTTGATATATTCTTATCTACTATAATATTTAAGAGATAGATCATGCCCATAATGTAATATTATATGTGTTTAAAAGTTTATAATTGATGTTTGAAATTGGTATTTATCATAGAAATTGGTATGTATATAATCTATGAGTTAGGAAGTCTAGCCAATCAATTTATTGTACTTATATTGTTTTATTAATGCAAAACATGTGAGGGATTATAGTCTTATCTTGTGATAAAATTTTTAAGATGGAAAAAGATATTGACTTTGATGGTTTTCTTGGATTTACTTCAATTAAAAGGGATAGCAACTTATATCTAATTGAGAGGCAATTGTCTCCATATTATTTTAGTGTTATAAATAGGGGTTTAGAGATTGTTTGAACATATAAAAAATGATTTAGAAACCATGTTACATGTATTAATTAAATAAATGTGGTTTGTAGGTCAAGATTCCTTCACATACCCTTTTCATCACATGATTTAGCATAAAAGCTGTCTAGATCTAAACTTGGTAACAAAGACACCGATTTTTTTTTTATTATATGGTTAATTGCCTTTTTTTAAGATTCATGAACATGGTAAGAAATAACCCTTCACCCAAGAAACATCCCTATTGGGTCTTTCATGATTTGCATTAATTCTTTTATCTTTTTAGACTTTGTGCATATCTTCCTTGGAAATTTCATTTCGAAAAGTCAATCCCAATGTGTCGATTATCAATTTTCAAAATTGCCAGTTGATGTAGTTATCAAAAGTCATCTAAATTGCACATGCCTTGTTTGCTCAGATCCCAATTCACACTGAAATTAATAGGGAAATATTAGGCTTTCCGTTATGGATTGTTGAGTTTGTTTTGTGATCTTTTGGGAGTCAAATGAGTTATAATTTGGAAACCCATATGGGTTATGTCTCTTTTTTACAGCAAAATACCGGTCTTGATTATTAAGGTTATATTGTAGGAGTCCATGATAAAAAATATAATAATAATAATTTTTTTATGATCGGTTTATATAGTTTGCAAAAAGGTTTCATATTGATGATAACTATTAGAAACACTACACAATTGTCCTCAAGCTTTTAATTTCTCATGTTGTTGGTCATTGATGATGCATGTAAATCGACTTTTATATCTTTATTATTTTCTTTTATATTTGTTTTAACCAATTTAATTTAAAAAAAAAAAAAACCCTACTACTAACCCCCACCCACCTCACTTTGTCACTACGCTCCATCCCTCCATCCTTTCCCTCTTTCTCTCTTGGCTAAGCTCATAAACAAATAGATGTGCCACCCTCCTCCATAAGTGGAAGCCTTGAACTAGAGGTGTTGATTGGGTAATTTTTTCGGGTTTCGGTTAATTTGGGTTTTTCATGTTAGAAAAAATACTCATTACTCTACCCAAACTAAATTCAGGTAATTTGGGTATCGGGTCGGGTTTGGGTAATTCGAGTATTACCCGAAATATATAATTTTTTTTTTTTTTTAAATTTCACCTGAAAATAAATTTAATGAAATAAATACGTCGTGCTTTATTAGTCTTGTTTATATAAACAAACCAGACATAAACGAAGTTACTCAAGCTTTGAACATTGAGATTTTATAGTCAATAATAGGGGTGGAATTGGTACGGTACCAAGCTTTTTTCCTCCAAACCATGTACCGTACCAATTATAATTGGCACAAAGTTTTAGCTACCAATACCGTACCAGTGATACTTGGTACCAACTTAGTTGGTTACCAACAAATTTGATTGGTACATATTGGTATTGGTATATACCAAAATATTTAAATAATATCTATACTTGAAGAGTTTAAGACTATAATTTATATAAGACTTCACATTATAATCATCACTGAATGATTAGAAAGTTTTCTAAATATGAACGTGATTTGAAGTTGTGGTCGTCGCTTGTTTTAGTAAATCCTTTTAGTGTCATATACCTTCCTTAACCTTGTGTTAGTAATTTCTTTTACCATAATGTTTCGTTCAAAAAATAATCAATATCAATTGAATTATATTAGTAACTCCGACTATTACTTTTTAGTTGTTACACCTAACTAAAACTTGAAGATGTAAGGATTGATATATATATATATATATATATATATATATATATATATATATATATATATATATATATATATATATTGGTTGGTATGGTACAACCGTGGTATTCAAAAGTTTGTACCGTTACCGTACCAAGACTACTTAATTGGCATGGTATTATCGGCCAGACATATTGGCTACCAAACATGTTGGCTACCGATTTTATTGGTTCGGTTGGTAACATGTTGGTAGATTCTCCGTGGTACATTTTTGCCAGCCCTAGTCAATAATACCTTAGATATCAAGTAATTTTTTAACAACTTAATCTAATCTAATAAGATGTTAAAAAAACAAATACTTAAAGATCTTAATTTAAAAGTTTAAAATGTTTAAAATAATTGTAGCCATAAGTTTTGCCATGTTCTGAAGTTTCGTCATGATAATGAGTTTGTTAGTTGCAATAAAAACTATAATCTAGAAAACAGTTAAGTTTTAAAGAACATGATGATATATAAACAATTAGTTTTAATATTGTTAGTGTTATATTGTCATAATAAATGGATTCATGTTTTATAATAATGATAATTAGTTTAAGTGTGATCAAATACCTGGTATATAATAAAAGCTCTACAAAAAAAAGAATTTTTAAAATAATCCGGGTAATTCGGGTATACTCGAAACCCAAAAAATGTACCATTTACCCGACCCGAAAAAAAATTGCGTTACCCGATTTCCCGAAAAAATTTACCCGATACCCGATTTACCCGATACCCGAAAAAATCGGGCGGGTAATTCGGGTATCGGGTATTTTCGACAAGGCTACCTAGAACCGTCATTGGTAGTCCTCCTCAATCGTCGGGAGCCTAAATCATCGTCATCGTAGGAAACCTAAAATCATCGTCGTCTCTCCATCACACCGACCGATGTGATTACTAAAACTGATACTGCATATGTCGTTGATTCTCTCTCACATTAACCCTACACCCATTCTCTTTTCCCGTTCCTCTCCCACTCCTCCTATTTTTCTTTCGGTTGGAGAATAGACACCACACAAAAACATATCCATCACCGACGACATCATTGTTTCCATGGATCAAATTTATAACAACATATGGCAAAGGGAATTTCGCGATCTATAAAAACATCATAATCTATTGTTCATTAAGCGATGAAAAATATTACACATATATCGATCTTTTTTCAACAACAAAACTTGCATAACCTAGAATACATTTGTGTTCAATAATCACTTCAAGTAAGCTATATGCAAAAAGGGAATGTTATTATCAGTTAATTCATTTATAAAATTAACATGGTTTGTTTCCTTTTAATTTTCATTTGATTATACGAGTTTGATTTTCGTTTGTCTTTTTTGGGTTTGATATGACATAGTTCTTGGGTCTTTTCTAGGTTTGATTTTTTTTCGTTTCGTTTTAGTTTGATTATGTGGTTTTGCTTTGCGTTCAATTCTCTGTATTTTATTATCTTTGACAATCGTGTCGTGTTCGGGTTGGCGGGCCGCGGGTTGGGGGGTCAAAATATATCAACCTAAACAAGACCTATCTAACTATGCAGGTCACGGGTTTGCGAGTTTGGAACATAGACCCATATGTTAGGGGTGTTCAAAACCGGATATCCGAATTTCAGATATCTGAAAATTCGGATAGTTGATTTTTGATATCGGAATCCGTATCCGAAATTTTGGATATCCGAAATTTCGGATATGGATTCGGATATTAAACCGGATATCCGAGTTTCATTAGTTTTAAATAAAGAAAATAAACCCTCCAAGAACAAGAACGTTTTCGTGCATTTGTTAGGTATAATAAGACTTCATTTGGTCCCGTTAAATGCAAGTTACCTCATGATACCTGAAGATCTTGAGAAATCAAACTCAAATTACTAAAATCAACATAAAAAGGTAACATTTATACCATCCTCATTTTGCATAGCAAGTAAAAATGTTAATAATTTGTCTTTTTGAATTTCAAATGAAAAAACCCAATGGATTAAAACTATTTTAATAATTTTTTATATTATATATTTCGGATTTCGGATATCCGAAATATCCGAAATTTTCACATTTTAATATCCGTATCCGAATCCGAAAAACCAAATATCCGAATTTTCGGATATCCGATTTTTCGGGTGTTTTCGGATCGGATTTTCGGATTTTTCGGATCGGATGTTCGGATGCGGATATTTTTGACCACCCCTACCATATATGACCCGTCAACCCACTTATTTATATGGATTCATACGTTGGTGGGTTCTTGGGACAGATTTGGGTTTGTGGGTTAGATTTTGTTTTGTGTTTTCGTGGGTTGGATCGCAGCTAATCGCTTGCCTATTGCATTGTGCATTCATCGTTAACGTTTAGACGTCGACGTCGACGTCATTCGATAATGATTCAATCATTCATGCTGCCGTTCTTCGTGAGTTCCTTATGTCGTTCATCACAGAGGGGCGATCGATTTTGTTTGTGAGATATTGAAATTATTTAGGGCAAACGCTAAATATCAAATGGTTAGTGGTATCGGGTATCCTACCCTAGTATAAAGTATAAACTGTATAGTGTATAATACTTAATACATTTATAAAATATATAATTTATTTTATGAAATTCTTAATGGGTTTGTGGGTCAACTCATATATTTTTTGAGAAACTCATATATAATCTGTTTAATAAACGGTTTGGCGGGTTGAAAAACTCAACCCAAACCCGTTTATTCCGTTTCGTGTCGTGAGTCATGTCGAGAATTATGAAACCTATATTTTAGTCTTTCATTTAATTTTTTAGGTTTGACTTAGCATCAACCGTGAGTCTTTTTTCTTTTGATGTTATGGATGGTAATGGTGCAGATGGTGGTCAATGGAAGAAAGAAGAAAAAAAGTGGTAGGTGTGTGGTGCCTTATGGTTGTGGTCATTTCAAGTTTAATAATAATTTAAATATTAATATACATTGTAATTAAGTAAATTAGAAAATAATAATAATAATAATAATAAAGGTCTAAAACTCAATTTACATGCATGGACAACCACACATGAAACGTGATACATTTTGGAAACTACAAAGATCAATTGTGAATTTTTGTCTAATAAAATTATTAATATTCTTTTTGTAAATCGAAGCAAAATAAATAATCTAAAGCATAAAGTAATAAAATAAAACAAAATTGTAGTTTTTGTTCATGTGGTTTAGTCGCAATCGCAGTTTTTATAATTGATTGAAAAAATTGGTTGGATGCATCCATATTTTCATATAAAAAAAATCTATTTGTTCCTTTTCTTTAAATCTTTTCTTTATTTTATTTTATTTTTTTTATAATCTTTAATAACATTAAATTGAAAAACGACCATCATCCACCCTCACCCATTGTCTTTATAAATGCACATAATTCATCCACCGCCACATCATCTCCGACCACCAATACTTCGGTGGCTCTCCATCGGCCATCATCAACTACTTATCTCCTACAACATTCTCGTCCACTCCAAACTACATCTCTATCACTTCATCTTCGTATCAAAGTACACACGTTGTGTGTTTTTATTATACGTATTCTTATGGTTTGATTCACTAGCATCTAATTAACAACTACCACTCAATAGTTTTTTTTTAACTTATGATACATAATGGTTCTTATGAAACCAACTGATCAACATTGATATATATAGTTCACAATGGTAGATTTGTATTAGAATGGTTTAAAGAGTTGTGTGATTGGTTGAGAGGTAGATTAGAAATTCCATACAAAAAAATTATCGATGGAGAGCATAAATAATAATAATGAGGATGATGATGATGAGAAGGAAATATAAAAGTTTATGGTAAGAAATATTGCTTCATTTTCTTCTTTCTTATTATCTAAATTTATACTGTATAATTATGATTTTAGTTGGGATGAAAAATATTATATACGAAGATGCTCTAATCATTTCTTCTAGATTCACATGAACAGCAAGCCTACTTCACAACAATAAAAAAAAATGGATACAACTAGCGTAGTTCATGCTTCTTGATTTTAAAATTTGGGTGGTTCGGTTTATTTTAAAGTTTTGCATTTTTTTCGTAAAAGTTATAATAATGTTTAACGAGGTCCCAAAAGGAAGCGATGCAACTAACCATTTAAAGTCTAAACCCAATGGTCCATGTTGTATAAATTATAATGGAAGTTGCAAGATGGTGCAGGTTAATGTTCATTCTGAAGGGTTTTAAGCTTTATAACACTCCTATGGTACACGTGAAACCCTAGATGCTTTGGATCTGTGTTTTCTCAAATTATACATGCATTTCATTTTCCAAAACACACATATCCTAACTAGTATGCAATTGACAATTGAACAATACAACTGGTTAAAAACTTTACCCCTTGTTGTAGCTAGTTAACATTGGCCTTTAAAAGCGTAGCAACTCAAATGTGATGCCTCAAATGCTTCACAAAACACCACCAACAATGGAGGACTTGAGAGAGAGTATCTTGCACACAAATCAACTACTGTGAACTCTTAGAACATGTGTTAGCCGATTTTAGCTATAGGGTAACATATATGATATATATATATATATATATATATATATATATATATATATATATATATATATATATATATATATATATATATATATATATATATATATATATATATATGGTTGAATACTAAGGGTCATGGTTAAACCCTAATCCATACCCTTGGGGCTTATTACCCATGATCCATGATCCATATATATAATTTACACAATAAGTCCCCATTAATTTAATTACCCTCTTGTGATCACCAAATTAATTCTTGATCAATACTAATTAAATTATATGATTTCTCAATATATTATACTTATAATATATTAGCAAATCATAAACAATCAAACATCCATCATATCAGATTTTCTGGTGAAATGCAACCCAAATAAACCATGCTACTCTCGGGTCAAGTATATATCAATTATAACTATGGGCTTAGACACCTAATCCAACAGTCTCCCACTTGGATAAGTCTAATAACTATAACTGCAAGTACAACTTAATAAACCGACTAGCAATCATAAATTTTAAAAGCCTTTGTCTAACTTTGACACACCATTTAGATAAGTGATCATATAATCCTCTGTTCTTCAAGATATCAGTCGGACAAATACATGGAATGTAGTCATACTTATTGTCCAACAGTTTGTTTCCCAATTTCCGATTTGTCTAAGATAGAACTTAATCGAACACATAAATTTAGTTTTGACCAGGTCCGACACATAAGTCAAAACAAAATCATCAAGGGGCCCAAGATATCGCTTTTAATCCTCCAAGAATTAAAAGGAACAAATAAATTTCGACATTATATGCTTGTACTAACTATTCTTCAAATCATACATAACAGTGTGATTTATAACATCAAGTTACTGATGCGTTTTCACACTATCTATGTACAATCAACTCATAGTCAACAACTCATATATCTTAGTTTGAAGACTTATATGATACTATCGTCTCACAATCACTCGTGATAAATTCCATGAAGTAATTCAAGTGAGCGTGGGTTTAATCCAATACTCGAACCTTATGAGCACTCATGAATGTTGTAGCAATCTCTTGCTATGTCTAAAACACTCTAGACAATCTACAAGCGAAATTCATGACAGTCTTGCCTCAATACCTACTTCCAAAGTACGATCGACTGTGGACAGTTTTGAATAATATAATTATTATGGAAGTCAAAACATGCAAAATGAAACAATAGTAAACAACTGACACAAGATAGTAACTTTGCTCATAAATAAAACACATTTTATTTAATCATCAATGTCAATTACATCTTATCTATTACATGTTTCTAAAACTGCTATCTAATCATTAAAACTAATATCATCCTTTAGCCCAATGTTATTGGATAAGGTGTCTAAGTCCATAACTTTATTTGTTGTATACTTGACCCGACCCGACATGGTCCATTTGGGTTGCACTTCACCCGAACTATTTATGGTTAAACCTATGAGAATTGTATGTGACATCCCCATTTTCACGGCCAGAAAAGACCGATTTGTTTATGCTTTGTTTTATAAAATCAAAGTAATCTTTCAAAGAAAACAGTTGCGGAATTTGTTCCCAGAACAAAATATGATAAAACTTATCAAAGCATTTCCTTAAAGAAATGTATTTTCATTATATAACAAAATCACGGGATGTCATGTTCAATACAGACCAAAAGCATAAACAGAACAAAATAGACCTTACAACAGTTATTCATAACTACTGGCCTATACTCCAAAATCCCTCGTCAAGTCCACCAACTTATACTCTTGTGCCATTACATGTAATGCAAAGAAAACTGAGTGGGTCAGGCTTGGGAGCCTGGTGAGCATATAGGGTTTTCAACCCACAATAATATAATTATTATATTCAACCATCAAACAATCAACTCAATTACCCATCCCTATTATCTTTCTTAGGATTTTACCCTAGGAATTCAACTACTTGTCATTCATTCATTCCTAAGGATTGACCTAAGGAATTTACACAAACTTCCATTGCTACATAAGGCGTATCTGCCAACATTATCCTTTAAGCGTCTCTGCCAGGATTACGTCATACACTATGAGGCGCGACTGCCAGGTTTATGACATTCTCTTTTAGGCGCATCTGTCGACATTATCTTATAAGCGCATCTGCCAAGATTACCCTATAAGCGTATCTGCTATTATTATGACAATCTCTATTTGGCGCATCTGCCAAGATCACGACATTCACTACTTGGTGCATCTACCGATATTATTCTCAAGCGCATCTGCTAGTTTTATGACATTCTTTAATTGGTGCATCTACCAATATCATTCTTAATCATCTTTCATACCTCATCATTTTATCACATACCAACTATCTCATCTACCCATGTTCTACCCAACATATTTGTGGATATAAAATACATATACAGTTTAACTCATTTAAAAACTATATAAAACATTCATTCCATACTCATCTCAAATAAACAACAATATATAAACACATAACACGTATTTTATAACAAATACTTCATATTTATGTGTTAGAAGAAAGTAACCACACACTCTCCCAAACATATACTTAATACATTCAAACAATACTTGTATTATACCCGTGTTTATGAAAGGGACTATACACCCACACATATAAACAACTTTATATTTTACACATAGCACGTATTTTATAGAAAATACTTAATATTTATGTGTTAGAAGAAAGTAACTACACACTCACTCGTATAAACAACAATATACTTAATACACTCAAACCATACTTGTATTATTATCGTGTTTGTGAAAGGTAGTATACACTCACTTGATCAGAAGATGATCAGATAGCACTACGACTTGCAGAAGTAGTATTCTTCGGTAGATCTGGAAGATCTCCACAAAAACCGGACTTCTCGCGGGCAGAGCTTCGGCTCGGGAATCGCCCTTCACGGAATCTCGGGAGCGTAAAACTTCCTTCTTAACTTGGATATGAGATCCGGGGTGTCGGGATGGCTTCGGGGGTTTACACGCAGAGCTTCGGCACAAAAACGAGGAGAAATGAGCAAATAAGCCCGGAACCCTCGCATCCTATTTATAGGAGGCTGGAGTCTCGGAGTACGTGGGGCGTACTGGTCCGAAATCATCATTGCGTTCGTCATCTGAAGAACTCGAGTGCGAAGGTCGTCATGCTTCGCTGTACGCGAGGCGTACAGCAGTACGCTGGGCGTACTTCGGATATGCCCGTTGACTCCCCCTTCGGATAATACCGGGTTTTATAATTAAATTTAAATATTAATTATTTAATAAACTTCGGAAATTCATATCTTCTTCATACGAACTCAGTTTTCGACGTTCTTTATATCCACTCATAGGTGAGGCTACGCTCTACAACTTTCGTTTAGACTTCATCGGCTAATTTTGAATTTATTTTTATTATTTATTTTTAGTAGGCCCGGACAGGAAAACTTCGTTATAAATTCATAAGTTCTTCGTTTGACGTCCGTTCTCGCCTAACTTTTCATCGCTTCGATACCAACAACGAGATATTCGATTCTCGTTTAGATTGTTTCGGCTAAAAACCGCTCGATCTCAAATCGAGTATTTCGGGCTGCGTACCGCTAAGTCGAAACTTAGAAAAATCATAACTTCCTCATACGAAATCAGATTTGGGCGTTTTTTTTATGTACGGAATCCTTGTAACATATACTACAACTTAGTTAAGATTATTCATTCTAAATAATCTTTCATCAAAAATTCATTTTTTGACGCCTATCGTCTCTAAATTGACTAGCCCTAATCTACGGGCGTTACAATTATCTCCCCCTTTGGATGATTACGTCCTGGAATCATCAACAAAAATAGAACTTGTACAATGATTCCATACGCTATCTCTTCATCCTAGGTAATAACCGTGAATTCTATGTTTCCTCGAAAGAGTATTTAACTCTATGGCTTTCTTGACCGCAGACGATGCCCAATCTTGCATCTGCTAATCGTACTATGTTGTACTTTCAATCGTAACCCTCGAGTTACCAAATAAGTCGTTATTATGGACTCCTTCTTCTTCTCAGGATAAATACTTTCCTTTATCTATTGTAACAAACCGATGGGTCGTGCTCTACTGACCTCTCATTGAATGAAGCAATGCTTAGACTCAGGTCTCTTAGAGTTAAATTCCAAAATGGAATATACCTTCCTTCATATTCTAATGTGATATAATCACATTTCAGCATGTAGCATTTCTACCTACAAACTTCTTTTAACAACGAGCGCGACACTATCAATCGCATTAACTTCAACCTTCTGACTTAAGTCAGATGTTACATATAACTTGGTCCTCTAGACCACGTAACATACCCCTCCTAGTCGAACTCAAATTTAAATATGACCACTAGGGTCGGAACAAGAAACATCTTACTAGTCACTACCGAAACAAAGGTAATGACACACTTAAACAAAACGGAATCAATCACTAGCTTCTTGGTAACCTTGTGACTTTCCCTGATCCAAGTGCGAGTCTTGTGCTTCCGGTACTATATATGCATCTACTACCTTTCACACCTACTCATACTCGTCCCAAGTATTGTCCCGTAGTCGACCAAGTCACCATACAAGAAAATCAGACAATCATTCAACACATCAGTTAGCAAAACTAGGGTTTATAATAATTCCTTGAAACGATTACACAAAAATTCAAGTTCACCCTATACTTTGCCTCTAATAGGCTACACCACATGTTACTTTTCATATCACTACTTTATAACTTGATCTTTGGATATAAAATCCTCATTCCTGATTCCTTGCATTGCCATCTGCTTCATCAAGGATCATTTGAAATGCACTTGCCTTTAGCTTTGGCGGCGCCTCTAGCCTTGCTGCTTGATTTTTCCTTGGGCAGTCTTGCTTGAAGTGCCCCTCTTCTTTACATTCGTAACACACCTTTTTGTTGAAAATACATTCATCGGCGTAGTGCCCATGCTTTCCACACTTTAAACATGTCACCTCCAAGCCACATTTTCCTGAGTGCTTCTTCTTGCACTTATAGCACCACCTTGCCTCATCCCTTCCTCCTCCTCCAGACTTCGAGAATTTTATTTTCTCATTAGAACCTGAAGTTCCTTCTAACTTTCTCTTCTCGCCAACTTCAACCTTACTGTCAGTCCTCCCCTTGATCATATTCTCAACAGACTTGGCAGCCCAAATAGCTGCCTCTAAAGTAGGCGCCTGACGCACTGGCACCGCATACTCCCATGGGAGTCCCTTTGCGTACCGGTCGACTTTTGTCAGTTCGTCTGGGACGATGCGCAAAGCAAACTCCATCTTGTCTATGAAGGCATTAGTGTATTCATCCACTGATATGCTGCCTTTCTTCAATATCAGAAATTTGTTCTCCAACTCTAGCAGGTTTTGGGCCGAGCAGAACTTGCGCTTGAATTGCACCAAGAACTCTGCCCAGGTCAGTTTCAATGGCTCATTAGGACTTAGGATCTTCCCCAAGGTGTTCCACCAACGAACATCCCCACCCCTGAACCGACGTACTGCGAAAGTGGTCTGCAACCACACGTCATGAAGGCTAGCTCCATTTCCGATATCCAATCCATAACTCCGATTGGATCCTCCTTTCCAGTGAAGGTCGATGGTTTGCAAGTCAGAAAATCCTTATACTTGCATCCCATTCCATCATTCCTTCCATCCTGGTTGTTTTGCCTAACTATCGGTGGGTTGGCTTGACCAACAGATCCGCTGAAGTTTCCTCCTTCCGAGTGCCCTTCATTTAATTCAGGCTCTTCCACTTGAATTGACAGTTCTTCACGATTCTGTTGAAGCAACCGCTTGGTTTCATCCATCTGACGATCCAACATTGTTTAAATCATCATTTTCACACCAGCCATGGTTATTGGCTCAGGTGCTGCTGCTACGACAGGTATTTGCTCAATCATTGGTGGTTGATTCCTGTTTTCATCAGCATTTCCAACTCCACTTCTTGTTCTCACCATTTTTGATCTACACACCAAATAAGGTGAAATTAGATCCTCATTCACGATAGATATTCAAATCATCCTTGTCACTCCGAAACGTTTACATGCTAGTTCTAATATCGTAGGCGTACGATAAGAATCCTACACACATAAGGTTTCTAGATCTGGTCGGCAACAGACCATAGATCCGAACAAATAATATCATATATGGCAACATATAACATTTAGCACATAAAGCATTTTAGGCAACTTTCCTAAAAATAAACTAGTGCTCGAGTCTAAAACATAACAGACATACATCTCAAAATTCCACTTAGCATTCTAAGTTTAAGTCTAGAAATCCTACAAATTCCTAGTTCGCTTAAACTAATGCTCTGATACCAACTGTGACATTCCCATTTTCACGGCCAGAAAAGACCGATTTGTTTATGCTTTGTTTTATAAAATCAGAGTAATCTTTTAAAGAAAACAGTTGCGGAATTTGTTCCCAGAACAAAATATGATAAAAATTATCAAAGCATTTCCTTAAAGAAATGTATTTTCATTATATAACAAAATCACGGGATGTCATGTTCAATACAGACCAAAAGCATAAACAGAACAAAATAGACCTTACAACAGTTATTCATAACTACTGGCCTATACTCCAAAATCCCTCGTCAAGTCCACCAACTTATACTCTTGTGCCATTACCTGTAATGCAAAGAAAACTGAGTGGGTCAGGATTGGGAGCCTGGTGAGCATATAGGGTTTTCAACCCACAATAATATAATTATTATATTCAACCATCAAACAATCAACTCAATTACCCATCCCTATTATCTTTCTTAGGATTTTACCCTAGGAATTCAACTACTTGTCATTCATTCATTTCTAAGGATTGACCTAAGGAATTTACACAAACTTCCATTGCTACATAAGGCGTATCTGCCAACATTATCCTTTAAGCGCCTCTGCCAGGATTACGTCATACACTATGAGGCGCGACTGCCAGGTTTATGACATTCTCTTTTAGGCGCATCTGCCGACATTATCTTATAAGCGCATCTGCCAAGATTACCCTATAAGCGCATCTGCTATTATTATGACAATCTCTATTTGGCGCATCTGCCAAGATCACGACATTCACTACTTGGTGCATCTACCGATATTATTCTCAAGCGCATCTGCTAGTTTTATGACATTCTTTAATTGGTGCATCTACCAATATCATTCTTAATCATCTTTCATACCTCATCATTTTATCACATACCAACTATCTCATCTACCCATGTTCTACCCAACATATTTGTAGATATAAAATACATATACAGTTTAACTCATTTAAAAACTATATAAAACATTCATTCCATACTCATCTCAAATAAACAACAATATATAAACACATAACACGTATTTTATAACAAATACTTCATATTTATGTGTTAGAAGAAAGTAACCACACACTCTCCCAAACATATACTTAATACATTCAAACAATACTTGTATTATACCCGTGTTTATGAAAGGGACTATACACCCACACATATAAACAACTTTATATTATACACATAGCACGTATTTTATAGAAAATACTTAATATTTATGTGTTAGAAGAAAGTAACTACACACTCACTCGTATAAACAACAATATACTTAATACACTCAAACCATACTTGTATTATTATCGTGTTTGTGAAAGGTAGTATACACTCACTTGATCAGAAGATGATCGTACAACACTACGACTTGCAAAAGTAGTATTCTTCGGTAGATCTGGAAGATCTCCACAAAAACCGGACTTCTCGCAGGTAGAGCTTCGGCTCGGGAATCGCACTTCACGGGATCTTGGGAGCGTAAAACTTCCTTCTTAACTTGGATATGAGATCCGGGGTGTCGGGATGGCTTCGGGGGTTTACACGCAGAGCTTCGGCACAAAAACGAGGAGAAATGAGCAAATAAGCCCGGAACCCTCGCATCCTATTTATAGGAGGCTTGAGCCTCGGAGTACGCGGGGCGTACTGGTCCAAAATCGTCATTGCGTTCGTCATCCGAAGAACTCGACTGCAAAGGTCGTCATGCTTCGCTGTACGCAGGGCGTATAGCAATACGCTGGGCGTACTTCGGATATGCCCGGTGACTCCCCCTTCGGATAATACCGAGTTTTATAATTAAATTTAAATATTAATTATTTAATAAACTTCGGAAATTCATATCTTCTTCATATGAACTCGGTTTTCGACGTTCTTTATATCCACTCATAGGTGAGACTACGCTCTACAACTTTCGTTTAGACTTTGTCGGCTAATTTTGAATTTATTTTTATTATTTATTTTTAGTAGGCCCGGACAGGAAAACTTCGTTATAAATTCATAACTTCTTCGTTTGATGTCCGTTCTCGCCTAACTTTTCATCGCTTCGATACCAACAACGAGATATTCGATTCACATTTAGATTGTTTCGGCTAAAAACCGCTCGATCTCAAATCGAGTATTTCGGGCTGCGTACCGCTAAGTCGAAACTTAGAAAAATCATAACTTCCTCATACGAAGTCAGATTTGGGCGTTTTTTTATGTACGGAATCCTTGTAACATATACTACAACTTAGTTAAGATTATTCATTCTAAATAATCTTTCATCAAAAATTCATTTTTTGACGCCTATCGTCTCTAAATTGACTAGCCCTGATCTACGGGCGTTATGTTGTATGTTTATGATTTGTTAATATATTATAAGTTATAATATATTAATATGAAATCATATTATTTAATTAGTATTGATCATAAATTAATTTAGAATTAATTTGGTGATCAAAAAGGTGACTAATTAAATATGGGCTCTTGTATTTATATAAGTGTGGGCTAATACTCATTTGGAATGAGCTTGGCATTTGTGGGAGTCCATGGATAGTCCATGGAGCTTTTATCCCATGGATCTTTGGAAAGGAAGAGTCATGGGTATTAGGGTTTACATGGATGTAACCCTAATCCTGCACACTATATAAAGGAGCTTGTGATGCTTGAAATTGCAGTAGTTGTGTGTGAAAAAAAGGTGGTGGACGATTTCTATAAGCTTCATACACTCTCATAAGGTTTTTTCAAATTTTTGGTGATTTGTGATTTCCATTTGAGGCATCCACATTATTGGTGCTAGGCTCTCAAACGCCAAGGAATCAACTCACAACAAAAGGTATGTAATTCTTCTAGCCATTATGTTTAATGTTCCCCATGCCATGCTAGATAGGTTATGAACCTTGGAAAAATCAAAGTTACATGTATTCATAGTAAAACATAGATCCAAGGTTTTAGGGTTGTATGAACACCTTAGGAGTGTTAGATTGCTCAAAACCCAACAGTGGTATCAGAGCCTAGGATTGTTTTCTTGAATACTTGATGCAAAATGTTGAAAGGTCGCAAAATTGAACTGTTTGGGCAGTGGACTCGCCAAGTCCATGGGGAGACTCTACGAGTCCAAGCACAAATTCATCCTACTTGTCAAGTAGGTTCATGCACTCGACGAGTAGGAGACACAAAATGCGGTTTTTCGACTTTTGCTGCTGGAAATGGACTAGAAACATTACCCTAAACTGTTTTGATGTTTTAAAACATGTTTTAGATGGTGTAATGGTTGTTCTAATCCATTTACAATGGCTAATATCAAAATTCCATGTTTATATGTGTTCATATGTTCTTGAAATTTTGATATGAAGATTCATGTTCTTATGAGTTATTGTTAGATCATAGGAATTACTTGCTAAATTGTTTAATGATTAATTCTTGATCAATTATGTGTTTTAATGGAATCCATAATTTGTCCTCAAGTTATGGATTTCCAAAGGTCACATATTTTAATGAGCATTTAAACACATAAGTTACATAAAAATGAAGAGTCTTCACTTTTATGAACCCTTAACTCATAAGTTATGAAATGAAAAGTTTTGAAGAGTTTCAAAACATGCCATCAAGTTTTGGAATTTGTAAAGACACACACACTTTAAATTGGAACCCTTAGGATTATAAAAGTTAAAATTTAACCCTTATACTATTATAAGATTAATGGTTAATATTTATATATATGTATAAGGTTAAGTCGTTTTACCATTAGTAGGCCTCATTCACGAAGCCGGTCTATAAGGGGGGGGGGTATAAAGTTGTTGCCTATAAAATGGCAGCTTAATGGGTGTCCACTCTCACCCACCGCTTCTTTGATCGGTGGAGGTTCGTTAGCTGAACGGGTAGAACAACGACTTTAATTATCATTAAAAGTATAATAATTATTATAAATTATCTGAATGTTTTAGTAATTCCCAATCTTAGTTACTTTAGGAAAATGTGAATATGGTGTTAACGCATGAAATTCACACTTTGTACCTTACCAAGTCGTTGGTGGAGCGTGTGTGGTTCACCGGCACACTAACTTAGACAAGTAAGGACAACAAAGGATGACTTAATGTTTATCATAGATTAGTGGAGCATGTGTGGTTAACCGGCACATCGATTAGGTGATAATATTAAGGGTACCAAGTGAATTTGCATGGTTATTCACACCTTGTTTTGTGATCCTCGGCATCCCAGTCACAAAAGTTGAAGGGAACATTCGAGATTGAAACATGCCATTGAAAAGTTCAATGAATATCAAAAGAATCTAGGAATTTCAATGCAATTAAACCTAATAATTCATTTCGTTTTCATGGTGGAAATTGGTGAATCGTTATTCACCTACCTTTAAATATGTTATAGCTTAGACTACGTCATCCCTCTTCTAAGTTATAATTTATTGTGTTGGGTCATAGCATATTACATTTGGGTGTCTTATTAAGGACTCTATTTATTCTTTTCAGATGTCTTCCAACAATGCTTTGGGTTCTAACCCTACCGGCTCCTTCTCTCTCATGAACCTTTGTAGGAGAGTCATCTTCGATGGCTCCTACTTTATGGATTGGATCCGGAACATCAGGATGGTCACTCGTTATGAGGACAAGGAATATGTCCTCGACAAGGAGCTTAAGGATCTTGAGCCTACTACAACTCCTGAGGAGGTCGTTGCATATGAGGCACATGAAAGAGATGCTACGAAAGTGGCATGCATCATGATGGCCACTATGACAGCCAAGCTCCAAAAGTCCTATGAGGACTACTATCCTTTTGAGATGCAACTGGATTTGATGGACCGCTACTATTAAACTGCTCGTCAAGAGTGATATGAAATCATATCCTCCATGATAACAACCCAAATGAAGGATGGTGAACCCATCACGGGCCACATGCAGAAAATGAAAATTTATGTGGACCGTTTGCAGAAATTGAATGTGAACATCCCTGAGGAGTTGCCAATTGACATCATTTTTCACTCCTTACCTTCGTGTTATGAACAATTCCGCACGAAATACCACATGAAAAAGGAGGAAGTCACACTCAACAGGCTTCAAGGACTTCTAAAGACTGCCGAAAGTGGTCTTAAAGGTAAGTCGGTTATTACTAGTCCTACTCCTACAGCTACCCCTGTTTTGGCTATCGGTCAAGGCAAAGGGAAGAAGAGGAAGACCTGTTCGAAGGGCACCAAAGGAAAGTCCCTTGATGGCTCCTCATCAAGTGGAACCAAAGGTGGTTCTGCTACTCCTTCTGCCATCCTTAAGGATGTTGAATGCTTCTATTGCCAGAATAAGGGGCATTGGAAGCGAAACTGCTCAAAGTACTTGCAGGATGTCAAGGATGGGAAAGTGAAACCATCCCATGCAGGTATTTACACTATAGTTTCTAATAACTCACCATATTCTAATTCTTGGGTTCTTGATACAGGTTGTGGTACTCACATATGTTGTGATTTGCAGGGATTAAGAAGAAGTGAGGATGTGGAGCAAGGAAAGATAAACTTAATCATAGGGAACAAGAAGGTTACACCTGTTACCAAGATTGGAGTTTATACTTTGTTGCTAGATAGTCGGTTAAAGTTAGATTTGAATAAATGTGTTTACTCGTCTGAAATGACGAGGAATATTATTTCCTTTCATAGTTTGTACAAACAAGGGTTTACCTTTTCTTTTGATAATGAAATTGGTAGTATTAATGCTTTCTTTAATAATGTTCCTTATTTTAAAGCATTACCTTGTGATGGTGTGTATGAAACTGTGTCGGTTGTAGATAACCTAGGAAATATTATGTTGTGTATTGATTTTTCTACTAGCTTGGATAAAGCATCATTGTGGCATTGTCGTCTTGGACATGTAAACAAGAAACACATAGGCCAACTCCAAAAGGATGGAGTCTTGGTGTCATTTGACCTAAAGTCAGATGATAGTTATGAATCTTGTTTGCTTGGAAAAATGACAAAGTCACCCTTTACTGGTTCGTGTGAAAGGGGTGAGGGTTTATTGGACCTTATACATACCGATGTATGTGGACCCTTCAAAACCACCACAAGGGATGCTTATCGCTACTACCTGACTTTTACTGATGATTATAGTAGATATGGGTATGTCTACTTAATCAAGCATAAGTCAGAAACTTTTGATAGGTTTAAAGAGTTTAAACCAGAAGTAGAAATCAATTAGGCTGGAACATTAAGATGCTTCGATCCAATCGAGGTGGTGAGTATCTTAGCACATATTTCCTCGACTATCTTAAGGAGTGTGGGATTGTCTCACAATTGACACCTCCCAGGACACCTCAGCTGAATGGTGTGGCTGAAAGGCGTAATCAGACCTTGCTGGACATGGTTCGCTCTATGATGATTCGAGCTTCGCTACCAATCTCTTTTTGGGGGTATTCCTTAGAGACTGTCACCCATATCCTTAATATGGTCCTACAAAGAAGGTTGCTAAAACATCTCATGAGATGTGGACTGGGAATGTTCCTATCTTGGACCACATCAAGATTTGGGGCTGCGAGGCTTTTGTGAGACGCAAGAATAAAGATAAGATCGAACCTCGAAGTGAGAGGTGTATTTTCATCGGCTACCCACGAAAATCCTTTGGTTACCTCTTCCCAGTAAGAATGTGGTCTTTGTGGCAAGGAGAGGAGTATTTCGTGAACGAGAGTTCATGAGCCAAGGAAACAGTGGGAGGCAAATTGACCTTGAATAAATTCAAGATTCGAGTGGTGAAGGAACCTCAAATCCTAGCAATCAACCTGAGGAGGAAACACCTATTGACCCGACTGACGAGTCCGTACCTCTGATGCATTCCACGAGAGTTAGGAATGCACCTGAGCATTACTATGGTTTCCATATTACTGCGGAAGGTGACACACTTATCAGTGATAGTACACTGGTAAATCTGGATGAGCCTAACAGCTACACAAAAGCCATGGTAGGCCCAGAGGCTGCTAAATGGAAAGAGGCTATGGACAGTGAGATACTCTCCATGTATGAAAATCAAGTTTGGAACTTGGTTGACAATGTACCAGGTCGTAAGGCAGTTGGATGAAAGTGGATCTTCAAGAAGAAGACCGACATGGATGGTAATGTACACACTTATAAGGTGCAACTGGTTGCAAAGGTTTTTTCTAAAACTCCCGGAGATGATTATGATGAGACCTTTTTAACAGTATCAAAGATTAAATCTATTAGGGTTATGTTAGCTATTGCTGCCTTTCATGACTATGAAATATGACAAATAGATGTCAAAACCGCTTTTCTTAATGGGAAGTTGGCTGAGGATGTTTACATGAGTCAGCCAGAGGGTTTTGTTAGTACAGAGCACCTGAATAGAGTGTGTAAGCTTGAGAAATCCATCTATGGATTGAAACATGCACCTCGCAGATGGAATCTTTGTTTTGATGAGAAAGTCAAAGAGTTTGGTTTTTCAAGAAGAGAAGATGAGTCTTGTGTTTATGTCAGAGCTAGTGGGAGTATAGTTAGCTTCTTGGTGCTGTATGTGGATGACATACTGCTCATAGGAAACGACATCCCAACTTTGTAGGGAGTGAATTCCTGGCTTGGGAAGTGTTTTTCTATGAAGGACCTTGGAGAGGCTGCCTCTATCCTAGGAATAAGGATATTAAGAGACAGGAGTAAAAGACTAATTGGACTTAGTCAGAGTACCTACTTGGATAAGGTGTTGAAAAGGTTTAACATGCAAAATTCCAAGAAAGGAGAATTACCGATCCAAAGCAATGCCAATCTGAGCAAGACTTAGAGCCCAATTACAGAGGCTGAGATAGCTGAGATGAGTCGATTGCCATATGCTGCTATTGGCTCGATCATGTATGTTATGACTTGTACCCGTCCTGGTGTGGCCTTTGCTTTGAGCATGGTCAGTAGATATGAGGGGATCCATGTCAAGGCTCATTGGACTGTGGTAAAGAATATTCTCATGTATCTACGAAGGACTAAGGATTGGATTATTACCCTTGGTGGGAGTGATGACTTGAGAGTAGTAGGGTAAACTGATGCTAGTTTCCAGACTGATAGGGATAACTTCCGCTCTCATTCGGCCTGGGTCTTTATCCAAAATGGAGGGGAAATCACTTGGAAGAGTTCTAAGCAGGAGACAGTAGCTGATTCGACTTGTGCATCAGAGTACATTGCAGCGAGTGAAGCGGAAAAGGAGGCGATATGGCTAAAGAACTTCATCGGACACCTTAGAGTTGTACCAGCTATTAAGGAGCCTATGGAGATTTTTTGTGACAGCAATAGTGCAGTTTCCTTAGCCAAGGAACCGAGAGATCATGGCAGATGCAGACACATTGACAGAAGATATCACTATATAAGACACAAGATAGAAGAAGGAATCCTTGTGGCAAAGAGGGTATCATCAGAAGATAATCCTGCAGATCCCCTCATGAAGGGACTGACGAGGGTTAGGCATTTACATCATGCAAGGCGCACCGGGCTGAAGGATGATATTAGTTTTACAGATTAGATAGCTATTTCTGAAACTTGTAAAATGTAATCGAAATTTGATGATGAATAAAAGGTGTGTTTATTGATGAGTAAGGTGTTACTGTCTTTTGTCAATTATTTACTATTGTTTCAGCTTCACATGTTTTGACTTCCAGAATAAATTACTTTATTCAAACTTCCACAGTCGGTCATATGTCGGAAGTAGGTATGAACTAAGACTGTCATGAATTGGGCTTGTATATGACTAAAGGTGTTTAGCCATAGCAATGGTTGCTACAACATTCATGAGTGCTCATAAGTTCTGAATATTGGAATAAACCCAAGCTTACTGGCATCACTTCATGGAATTTATCTTCAGTGATCGTGAGACGGTAATATCATATAAGTCTTCAAACCTAGAGATATGATTTGTTGCCTATGAGTTGGTTATACATTAATTGTACGTAAACGCATTGGTAACTCAATGTTATAAAACATGCCTTTATGTATAATTCAACAAGTAGTAGAACAAGCATATGAGTCGAAGTTTATCTGTTCCTTCTTGGATTAGAAGCGATATCTGGGCCCCTCGATGATTTTGTGTTGACCCATGTATCGGGCCCGATCAGAACTAAGTTGATGTGTTCAATTAAGTTCTATGTCAAACAAATCAGGAAATCAAGAAACCAACTGCTAGACAATAAGTAAGACATTGCTCCATGTATTTTTTCCAACTGATATCTAGAACAGAGGATTATATGTTCACTTATCTAAAATGGCGCTTCATAGTTCAAAAATGTTTTGAGAGCTACGATTGCCGGTTGGTTCCTGAAGTAATATAGGCAAATATATTTATTAGACTTATCCAAGTGGGAGACTATTGGATAAGGCGTCTAAGTCCATAACTTTATTTGGTATATAGGCAAATATATTTATTAGACTTATCCAAGTGGGAGACTATGGGATAAGGCGTCTAAGTCCATAACTTTATTTGGTATATACTTGACCCGACCCGACATGGTCCATTTGGGTTGCACTTCACCTGAACTATTTATGGTTAAACCTGTGAGAATTGTATGTTTATGATATCTTAAAATATTATAAGTTATAACATATTAATATGAAATCATATTATTTAGTTAGTATTGATCATCAATTAATTTAGAATTAATTTGGTGATCAAAAAGGTGACTAATTAAATATGGGCTCTTGTATTTATATAAGTGTGGGATAATACTCATTTGGAATGGGCTTGGCATTCATGTGAGTCCATGGATAGTCCATCGAGATTTTAATCCATGGATCCTTGTAAAGGAAGAGTCATGGGTATTAGGGTTTACATGGATGTAACCCTAATCCTCCACACTATATAAAGGAGCTTGTGATGCTTGAAATTGCACTAGTTGTGTGTGAAAAAGGCGGTGGCCGATTTCTATAAGCTTCATACACTCTCATAAGGTTTTTCCAAGTTTATGGTGATTTGTGATTTCCATTTGAGGCATCCACATTATTGGTGCTAGGCTCTCAAACTCCAAGGAATCAACTCACAACAAAAGGTATGTAATTCTTCTAGCCATTATGTTTAATGTTCCCCATGCCATGATAGATAGGTTATGAACCTTGGAAAAATCAAAGTTGCATGTATTCATAGTAAAACATAGATCCAAGGTTTTAGGGTTGCATGAACACCTTTGGAGTGTTAGATTGCTCAAAACCCAACAAATTCTCTTTGCATGTTGCAAATGCTTAACTCTAATCAGTCCCTTCGTGAGGGGATCTATTGGGTTCTCATCTAATGATACCCTCTTTACCACAAGGATTCCTTCTTCTATCCAATGTCTTATGAAGTGATATTTTCTATCGATGTGCCTAGATCTGCATTATCCCTTGGTTCCTTGGCTAAGGCGACCGCACTCTCACTGTCACAGAAAATTTCCATAGGCTCCTTTATAGCTGGTACAACTCCAAGGTGTCTGATGAAGTTCTTCAGCCATATTGCCTCCGATGAAGTTCTTCATCCGTATCTTTGTCGGTCTGAAAGCTAGCGTCACTATGCCACATCACTCTTAAGTCACCACTCCCATCGAGGATAAGGACCCAGTCCTTAGTCCTGTGTAGGTACTTAAGAATGTTCTTTACCACAGTCCAGTGAGCTTTACCAGGATTCCCTTGATATCTGTTTACCATGCTCAAATCAAAGGCCACATCCGGGTGAGTATAAGTCATAGCATACATGATTGAGCCAACCATAGAAGCATATAGTACTCGACTCATATCAACTATCTCATCCTCTGTACTCGGACTCTGAGTCTTACTTAGGTTTGTGCTGCTTTGGATGGGTAAGTCACCTTTCTTGGAATTCTCCATGTTAAACCTCTTCAACACCTTGTCTAAGTAGGTATTTCTACTAAGTCCAATTAGTCTTTTACCCATGTTTCTCAATATCCTTATCCCTAGGATATAGACAGCTTCCCCATGGTCCTTCATAGCGAAACACTTCCGAAGCCAAGACTTTACCTCCTGCAAGGTTGGGATGTCATTTCCTATAAGAAGTATGCTATCCACATACAACACCAGAAAGCTCACTATGCTCCCACTAGCAACACATTATTTTCTAAGCTTTCTACAACCATCACATTTTCATATACACCAATAGAAGGCAATGATTTAAAATAAAAAACAGCATTATAAAAAGCATTAATAGCACCAATTTCATTATCAAATGAAAAACTAAAACCTTGTTTGTACAAACCATGAAAGGAAATAATATTTCTTGCCATGTCAAACGAGTAGCAACAATTATTCAAATATAATTCTAACCCACTAATAACCAATAAAGAATAAACTCCAATCTTGGTGACAGGTGAGACCTTTTTATTCCCCATGATCAAGTTTATCTTCCTATGCTTCACATCCTTACTTCTTTTTAGTCCCTGCAAATCAAAACAAATGTTAAATCCACAACCTGTATCAAGGACCCAAGAACAAGAATGTGATGAGTTATTACATAGAATAGTATAAATACTTGCATGGGTGGGTTTTACTTTCCCATCCTTGACATCCTGCAAGTATTTGGGGTAGCTTCGCTTCCAGTGTCGTTTATCGTGACAGTAGAAACACTCTGCTTCTTTTGGATTAACAGAGGGATTTGCAGAACTAGGTTTGGTCCCACTTGAAGAGGATCCATCAAGAGACTTTCCTTTGTGGCTCTTGGAGGGAGCCTTCCTCTTCTTCCCTTTACCATGCCGAATTGCCAAGACAGGGGCAGTAGCAGTAGGAGTAGTAACAACAAATTTACCTTTCAGACTATTTTTAGCAGTCCTCAAAAGTCCTTGAAGCTTGTTGAGAGTGACCTCCTCCTTGTTCATATGATAGGTTATACGAAACAAATCATAAGAGGGAGGTAAAGAGTGTAGAATGATATCTATGCCTAACTCTTCAGTGAAATTTACATTCAATTTTAGCAAGCGGTCCACAAATCATTGCATTTTCTGCAAGTAGGCCATGATGGATTCTCCATCCTTCATCTTTGTTGTTATAATGGCGACAATAATTTCATACCTCTCTTGACAAGCACTTTGATGGTATCTTTCCATCAAGCCTTGGTGCATCTCAAGAGGGTAATAGTCCTCATAGGACTTTTGGAGTTCATTTGTCATAGTAGCCAACATGATACAAGACACCTTGGTGGCATCCTTCTCATGAGTCCTATACTCAACAATCTCCTTAGTAGTAGCAGAGGACTCATCAATTTCCTTAAGCTCTTTGTCGAGGACATATTCCTTAACCTCGTAACGAGTTACCATCCTGATGTTCCTGATCCAATCATTGAAGTTGGAACCATCAAAGAGAACTCTCCCACACAAGTTCATTAGGGAGAAAGAGCCAGTAGGGTTTGAGCCAGAAGCAGTGTTGGAAGACATCTGAAAAAGAAAGACAAAGTTTAGATTAGATAAGAGTCCTTAATATAACAGCCAAATGAAATATTAAGGCTAGGACGCAACACAATATTTTACAAATTGGAAGAGGGATGTTGTAATCCAATTGCAAAATATTTGAAGGTAGGTAAATGACGATTTACCAATTTCCACCATGAAAAACGAAATTGATTATTATGTTTTAATTGTATTGAAATTCCTAGATTCTTTTGAGATTCATTGAACTTTTCAATTGCATGTTTAGATCTCGATTATGCCCTTCAAGTTTGTGACTAGGATGCCGAGGTTCACAAACAAGGTGTGAATAACCATGCAAATGTGATTGGTACTCTTAATGTCATATATCACCTAGTCAATGTGTCGGTTAACCACACACACTCCATTGATCTATGATAAACATCAAGCCACCCTTTGCCACCCTTACTAGTCCATGTTAGTGTGCCGGTTAACCACACACACTCCACTAACAATTCACCTAGTCAATGTGTCGGTTAACCACACACGCTCCATTGATCTATGATAAACATCAAGCCACCCTTTGCCACCCTTACTAGTCCATGTTAGTGTGCCGGTTAACCACACACACTCCACTAACAATTTGGCGAGGTGCAAAGTGCAATTTCGTGGATTAGCATCAATTTCACATTTTTCCTAAAGTAACTAAGATTGGGAATTTCATAAAAGTTTAGTTACTTTATAATTATCATTATACTTTTAATGAGAATTAATGTCCTATCCTACCCTTTCGGATAACGAGCCTCCACCAGTCAAGGAAGTGGTGGGTGAGAGTGGACACCCATTAAACCACCATTTTATAGTCAGTAACCTCATACCCCCTTATAGACTGGCTTCGTGAATGAGGCCTACTAACGGTAAGACTGACTTGTCTTATACATACATATATATATATATATATATATATATATATATATATATATATAATTATTAAACTTTTAATATTATAATAGTATAAGGGTTGAATTTTAAACTTTTAAAATTCTAAGGTTTGGAATTAAAGTGTTCATAAGTGTGACTTTTCAAATTCCAAAACTTGAGGGCAAGTTTTGAAACTCTTTAAAACTTTTCATTTCCATAACTTATGAGTTTAATGACTTTTAACAATGAGACTTTTCATTTTCCATAACTTGAGGACAAGTTATAGAATTCATTAAGGCATTTAGATCAATATTTTAATTAACAAAATAATCAAATAATTTATATATGATCAAGTTAAACTCATTAATCAAGATAATTCATGTCAACAATTTGCAAGAAATTAGCCTAATCATATAAACTAATACAAATCTTGAAATTTTTACAGTTATCTTTTAATTGGATGAGCATGATCACTACCATATGAAGAAATCAGATTTTATGTTTCAAAAAACAGTTTGTGGTAATGATTCTAATCCAATTCTAGCCAAAAACTCAAAATTCTGCAACCAGAGCCATCAACTCGACGAGTGCATGATCCTGACTCGTCGAGTTGCCCTTTTACTAAGTGGACTCGTCGAGTCAGCTAGCGGACTCGACGAGTTCATCAGTCAGAGGCCAGAAAATCGATTTTTTCAACTTTGAAAAATTAACAAGCATCAAATATAACAGAAAACAGTCCTATTCTCGGATATCACTGAAGGGATTTAAGCACTATAACACTCATATGGTGCACATGAAACCCTAGATTCTTTGGATCTTTTTTTCTGATATTATACATGCATTTCATTTTCTAAAGCATACATATCCTAACTAGCATGCAATTGACAATTGAACAATACAATTGGTTAGAAATTTTACCTCTTGTTGTAGCTAGTTAACTTTGGCCTTTAAAAGCTTAATACCTCAAATGTGATTCCTCAAAAGCTTCACAAAACACCACCAACAATGGAGGACTTGAGAGAGAGAGAGAGAGAGAGAGAGTTTCTTGCACACAAATCGGCTACTATGAACTCTTAGAACATATGTGTTAGCCGATTTTTGCTATAGGGTAACACACACATATATATATATATATATATATATATATATATATATATATATATATATATATATATATATGGTAGAATACTAAGGGCATGGTTAAACCCTAATCCATACCTTTGGGCTTATTATCCATGATCCATGATCCATATAAACCAACTCTTTATGTATTCATCTATAAACTTAGTCCATCATGTATCATAAGCCCAAACCATATATATAACTAATTTACACAATTAGTCCCCATTAATTTAATTAGCCTCTTGTGGTCACTAAATTAATTCCAAATTAATTCTTGACCAATAGTAATTAAATTATATGATTTCTCAATATATTATACTTATAATATATTAGCAAATCATAAACCACCTCTCAAACGTCCATCCTATCAGATTGTTCTGGTGAAATGCAACCCAAATGGGTCATGCCACCCTCGGGTCAAGTATACACCAATTATAGTTATGGGCTTAGACTCCTATTCCAACACATTCCACTTCAAATTGTATAACTAGAATTTAAAAAGATTCATTTGGTGTAATTTCTAGGATGATGTAATGGAGTGCAAGTCAGCGTTTAATTTTAAAGGGCTTCAAGTTGTGTTGGATGTTCACAATCGCTTACATGGAAATGGTCTTATAGATGGCAATTATGTAGGTGATAAAGCTTATTAACATTGACTTTGTTATATGTCATAAAAATGTTAAATTTGAGTTGTTGATATATCATTCCAAGCTATTATTTGATTATAAATCGTTTAATCATTCATGATCTTTTTAAGCGAGACGTTTATGATTTAACTGTAAGGTAATTAAAAGTGAAATAAGATTTAGTCATTACAATTTGCACCTCTAATTTTATGTTATGCTAATAAAAAACATAATGACATGAAATTCTCATAAAATACAAATCGTTTAATTGTGTTTTAACTTATGTTTTCTAATAACATATGAGGGCCAAAACTCATTTTGGATTTTATAATTATTATTAGTCTGGTTAGAATCTATTAGAGAATATTTTTACATCAATTATAAACATCTTTTATTTATAATTTTAACTTTTCCTTTAATTTGTTGTACTTAAGTTATCAATAATTTATATGGTTAATTATTTTTTCATTTGTTGTAATAGTCAATCAATTTATTCTGTACTAAAAAACTAGAACCCCAATATCAACAATTTTAGGAGCAGTTTTTGAATATTAAAAACCGACATAACATGGTTCCCTTATCAGTGTTGACAACTATCTCTCGAGCACAGGTTTAGGTTCCAGGATCGATTGCAATATTTTAGGGTCGTAGGTTCCAATTTTAATAGGCCTATATATAAAAAATGACCAAAAATCATGGATAAAGTTTTAACACTCGCAGATTTAGGCTAGTTAATTAAGATATAATAAGCACTAAAAATGTTTTTTTATAGAAGATTTTCTAGGATAAATAATCATTTAAAATCATTTAAAACATTGATTAAGGGGTATGAACTCACCTGTAGTTGGTGGTTCGGATGAACTAGACGGTGTAGGATTGCTAGGTGTCAAGCGAGGACTTGTACCCACACTATGATCCTAATGAACATATAATCACACATATATGCAATCAATTAGTCTCAAATTACTAATTGATAAAGTTAAGACATCCTAGACATGATAAACACTTTATATAAGAGTTTTAAGCCCTAAGGATTGCATCTAAGCTATTGTGGGACAAGGCACTTGTGTTTAGGGTTCCAAAGGACCCCATATATGAGTTTACTCCTCATATACCAATACACATGGAGTTTACGGTTGTAAACTCTTGAGTTTACGGCCGTAAACTCCCAACCATGGGTGTATTGTGTGTTTTGAAGTTCCAAATGATTCCTAGAATTATTCCAACTTGGTGGTTCAATTCTCGAAAGGGTTTAAGGCCTAGAAACACTCCCTAGAGGAGTTTACTGCCCGAAGGCCATTTCCTTTGGAGTTTACGGCCGTAAACTCCCTTGGAATGGTGTTTTTGTTGTTTTCAAGTCTCTTGCATATGAAGGATAGGTTCTAAACATTTGTTTAAAGCTAATGAGGACCCTAGGCACACTTTGGTGCCCTTGTTTGGTGTTTACGGCCTAGGAGCATTACCAGGGCCGTAAACTCACTTCAAGAGGTGATTTTGATGTGTTTTTGTCCTTCAATTAAGTGGGAACAATTCCTAGTAAATGTCCAATGCTTTAGGTGCCTTAAAAGCACCATTTGGAGCTTGAATTTGGAGTTTACGGCCTAAGAAACTCTTGGGCCGTGAACTCCCAAACTTGGGTGGATTTTGCTGGATTTCATGTCCCTAACACACTTATAAATGAGTCTAAGGCAGTAGCATAACACAAGGGTTGGTCTCGACTTTGTTTCGGGAGTTTACCGCCCAAGAACACCTTGGGGAGTAAACTCCTAAATCTAGTGATTTAGCCTTCTAAATCATGTTATAACTACATATAAAGCTTTCTAACACTACTAGAAAGAGGTACTCACGATTTGGGATAAAAACCCAAAGATCCGTGAGAGTGGGTGCACTAGTACTGATTGATCCACTTATGGGGATGATGTATAGGTTGTGATTTAGGGAGGTGTTTAAAGTGGGATTTCCAAACAGTATACTTCATATATCAAATGGACCCTACCTCCGATATGATCCTACCTGGTTGATCCTTACTTGATAGATCTTGAAGTATATTTTGAACTAATGATGAACCTAGACTAATAATTAGTCACAATAAATGTTAGACTAAAACTTAATGATATTGATATTAGGTTACATCAAAGGAAAAGACAATTGCTAGAAGCGAAACGCTGACCGAATTTCGAGTCCTCACATTAACAAGAGAGTGTATAGTTACTTTTATCTTACACATAGATATGAAGTATCTATTATTATTACATTCTATACATGCTTATTGTTTGTGTTCATGGTATATATGCTAGATGAACAATTTATACATGTTTTACTTGATTTAAACTGTATATTTATTTTTATACCTATACATATATTGGGTAAAGATGGGTAAATGAAAGATTATATGGATGATGAGAGTTGAAAGATGACATAGATGTTGAGAGGTGAAAGATGATAATAAGCCTTGAATTTAAAGCTAATACAGTAATCTAGCAGAGTATAGATGATAACCACAGACTATTCTATACAGTCTAGTGGAATGCTAGCAGGCTCGCAAACTGTATGTGTTTTTGAACTACATGTTCACTAGATGCACTCTAATAACCTTGACAGCTATGGAATTAGTACCTTATGAGTGAACATTGGCAGCTATGGACTTAGTGCCTAATGGATAACATTGACAGTTGTGCCTAACAGTTAACATTGACAGCTATGGACTTAGTGTCTGTTAGATACACCCTGTCAGCGACGGACTTCATTCCTATTCCTTAGGCAAAGTCCTTAGGAATAAATATGGAAGAATAGATGATTCTTAAGTTAGATCCTTAAGAATAAAGAAGATAATGAGGATGGGTAACCAGGTTAATTGTTGGACATGAATTATGTGAAGAAACAGGTTAACTACATTATTGTGGCCTGAAAAACCTATGTACTCACCAGGTTTCCCAAACCTACTCACTCAGTGTCACACCCCAAAACCGGAACGGCGGAAACGTTCTGGGGTGGATGACGTCATGTCAAGTATCACAACACATGCATATAGTAATCAAAGTACAACAAAACATTGCATTAATAGCAATAATTTTACATGGTTACATTACATAATATCAAGTAATACAAGCAACTTATATAAAGTGCAGCAAGGTACTTAAGCCATCTTCATCAGCAGCTCCGGGGATGTACCTGTCTAATTGTTGACCTAAGATTACAAGTTATTTGAAAAGCGAGTATCAGCGTTTTTTACAAATGCTGGTGAGTTCATAAGTATTTAGTGTCATTTAGTCAAATAACTTTAATAAGTGGTAGTTTAAGTGTTTTCAGTGCTTCAGTGTTCTTTCCAGAAAATCCTATATTTTCTTTAAATAAAGCAGCCTTCTACCAAGACTGTTTCAGTGCATTGTGGTAAGAGGTAGTTTTCCCTTAATTGCTATTGTTATCAAAATACTGAATTTGATTATTAAAGAAAGCAGGAGACATCAGGGAATAACATATGCCTTAGCAGTGAGGACTGCTGACTAAGACAAAGAATCATAGACTCCAGGAGGGTATCGAACTGACGACACGCCTGGTTCAGTCTAACAAAGGGGAGACTTAGACCCCAGAAGGTACCAAATGAAAGGTACAGCTGGTAAAGTCTAAAACAGTGAATATAGACCGAAAACGATACCAAATGAAAGGTATCTCTCACAAGGTCAGAACAAAGACTACAGACCCCAGACAGTATCAGATGAAAGATACAGCTAACAAGGTCGAAAGAGTGTGACTCTGAAAAGTGACATCAGCATACAGTGTAAATTGCTGACGAAATACCGTTACCTTAAAGCCATGAATTATAAGGTAACCCAGGATACTCGTAACCATACTGACTAGAGTTCCAGACGCCCTACAGGCATCTATATAATGTGACATTTGTCACCCCTTGGCTTGGTGGGCCGTGGACTATAGCTAGCAGTCAGGGTGCGGGGTTGTCAATCCCGTATAGATCTATACACACAATGTCCGCTCTCCCTACAGGAGACTCTGGTTACCAACTAGACGACGGAGAAGGCCGTGTCCTGAAGATGCATCCCAAATAGTGGGTTTCAAATGAAAGTGCTGGACTAGAGGTAGAGACTTCCCAATAGTGGGTTTCTAATGAAAGTATATAAAATAGAGGTTGAGACTCTTAACCGAATTGACTGAAATAACCCGTATGTCTAAGCTTGTAAACATAGTATATAACTAATGAATCAAACGACCTTCAGATGGATATCCGATCCCACCAGACCACATCTCAACGAAGAAAAGGAAATAGGGTGGACAAACCTTCCTAAGTCCTTCAACCATTATTTATATGTGTCTACACAAGCACAGACATACATCTAACTATGCTTGAGTGGGTGTCGAGTAAAAGTGATCCTCGTGAAGTAGGAGTGTCTAACAAGTGAAGTAAGATCGGTCGCAAGTGAAGTATAAGTGTCGAATAAGTATAAGCGCATCGCGAAGTGGAGATGACCACAAGTGAAGTAAGAGCGTATCAAGTATAAGTGAAGTAAAGTGGATCTCAAGTATAAGCGAAGTAGACTCGTATCACTAATAAAGAGGGTGAATAAGTATAAGCGTTATCAGGTATAAGTGACTTCAAGTATAAGAGAAAGCGTTACAGAGTAGGAGTATAAAATAAGTATAAGCGAAGCAGCGGTATCTAACAATTAAAAGTATTCATGAAAACCTTTGAAGACTTCATTACTCAGGAATTGTATTCTTTGATAAAATAGGTGTGAAAACCTTTAGAAATCTTTGGGAATCTTCTATAAATCAGTTTGAAAATGAATCTTTGATAAGCTATGAAAGTAAGAATTTGAACAATTTAAAAACCCTTTTTAAAATCCATTTACAGTGTCCTACTCGGTAAAACAGAGTACAGTGGTAAAATCTTGTGCATGCGGGTTATCAATCACATGTGATTGATATGATAACTGGCATGTTTAACTTTTAATCCCCCCCTATAAAAACATTTAAAAGCATTTAAAAGGTTCATTCAGGGGTATGAACTCACCTGGTGTAAGTAGGTCCGATGAAGGTGTCGTTTGGGCGTTCAGGGTCACGCAAGGACTTGAGCACACACAAGGACCTATTTTAACATATGATAACATATGTTCACATACAATTAGCATATAATATACTAATTAAACAATTATACACACTCAAAGGAGTGGAAAACACTCCCGGTTGAGTGTTTGGGGTCCCGGGTAGCGTTTAAGGGTGCTAAGGGTCTCCTATCAGCTGTGGGACTTTGCTATACTCACATATCTAGTGTGTAAAGGGGTTTAAAGCATCAATATGGACCAAACAAGGAGTTTACGGCCCAACCTAAGGGAGTTTACGGCCGTAAACTCCCAAGGTCAATTTCTTGGGTGTTTGATGCTTCTAGCTTGTTCATAGGATTATTCTAAGCACTTTTCCTCAAAGGCATGATTGGATTTGAGGCTTCTAAGGGTACTTTATAGGAGTTTACAGCCTAGGAACTCTCCCAAGGGAGTTTACGGCTGTAAACTCTCAATCTTTGAGTTCAGTGAAGTTTTAAGCCCCTAATGCCTTTCTAGTGATTTCTAATGAAGTGTGATGCCATTTTGGGTGATTAAAACCAACATTTGAGGGGGTTTTTGGGGAGTTTACGGCCTATATAATTCTTGGGCCATAAACTCCAAGAAATTCCTCATTTTCCTTGTGTTTAAGCCCTTAATTCCTCTCTAGCATTTTATAGAAATGGCCTATGGTCATTTGGGGGGGCAAAAACTACACTTTTGGGCATGAATTAGGGTGTTTACGGCCTTGACCAAGTCTGGGCCGTAAACTCCTTTCTTTAATTCATTTTGGAGTGTTTAAAGGGTCTAAACTCAAGAGGATAAGTCCCTAAATTATGTAACAAGCCCTAGGATGAGTTTGGGAGTGTTTTGGGGCACTTTTGACATGATTTTGAGGAGTTTACGGCCTAAGCTTGTGCTTGGGCCGTGAACTCTCTTTTACCCCCTAATTCCATGAGTTTTGATGTTAAAACACTCCTAGGCTATTACCTCAATTTATTTCCTAGCCAATGGGGACAAGTTTGGGTGGTTTTGGCTAGGGATGAAAGTGGGTCCAAACCCGGACCCGATGGACCCGGACCCGGAAAACCCGGAACCGGTTAACGGGATTTTATAGAACCGGAAACCGGACCGGTATATAGGAACCGGTTCCGGTTCGGTTCCGGGTATGGTTCTGGGTAAAGTGGGTCTAGAACAGGAAAACCCGGAAACATCAAAGTGGGTAGGTTGGAACTGATAAAGTGGGTTTAGACCCGAAAAAACCGGAATTTTTTGGTAATTACTTACAACTTAGTGGGTTGAACTTTAAAAATTTCCATATTGATATCCCCACTTTGGGGGGCTGTAACTTATTGAATACGAAACCACAATTAACAAAATTAGAGTCTAAACTCATGTACAAACTCTAAAATACACTCTGGAAAAACCCATATGTCAATCCGAATTTAAACGAATGAGATATACTTGTGTTAATATTTTCACATAATACAAAGTACAAAAACAAATAGCTGAAAAGTTGAAAATTTTCAGTTTTGATATCCCGACTTCGGAGGATTGTAAATCATTGAATGTTAAACCAAAAATGACAAAATTATAGTCTAAACTCATGTACAATCTGTAAACTAGAAGTTGAAAAAAACCACATGTCAATCCGACTTCAAACGAATTAGATATGCATGCTTTAAAACTTTCACCGAATACAAAAAAACTAAAAATCTAAAAACTTTCAGCTTTGGTATCTCAACTTTTGAGGACCGTAAGTCAATGAATATAAAACTAAAAATGAAAAATTTATAATCTAGAATCATGTACAAACTCTAAACTACATGTTGGAAAAAACCGTATGTCAATTGGAGTTGAAACAAATAAGATATGCATCTTGTAAACGTTTCACAAAAAGTGGTTCCGGCCCTAAAAGTGGTTCCGGTTCCAAAAACCGGTTCCGGATTTTAGACCCGGTTTACCCGGACCCAATGGACCCAAACTCGGATTACCCGGAACCCGGATAAAGCCAATTTTTAAACCCGAAACCGGATCCGGTTCTATATATTCCGGTTCTAACGGGTCCGGTTCCTGTTCGGTTCCGGTTCCGGTCCGGTTTTCCGGTTCTAAATCTCATCCCTAGTTTTGGCCTTGTTTTAGGTGTTTACGGCCTAAGAAAAAGCTTAGGCCGTAAACTCCTTTTCCATTGCTTCTAAATCCGTATTTTGGTCCATACACATGAATCAATATGTTTAGAATAGGCTAGGGTAAGCGGACTTACAATATGGAAGCGTTTGGTTGCGAATTCGGGGCGAAAACGGGTCTAGAGAGAGAGTTTAGAGAGAGAGTGTAAAAAGTCTCCAATGGACTCCACTCACCCATATATAGGTTTCACAGTCGGGGCTCAGTGAAATTTTACCCGATACTGCCGTTAAACGGGGCTTTTGGTCGCACCCGATTTAATGGTCGTAATAATAAAACTTGACATTTTCCAAATGAATGAAAATGTGTGTCCTGTGTTTATTAAAGGTAATCAAATGGAATGTTTATTAAATTGATGCCTTCTAATTAACGGAACTTTTATACAGTGGAATATTCCGTTAACAGTAACGGGGAAATGTAACGGGGCAACTTGGGTTGTCACATCATCCCCCCGTTAGAGGGAATTTCGTCCCGAAATTCAAGTCTAGACAAGGAAGCAGGTATGAATGGCCAAGTAGAGGTAAGGGAGTACTTTCTATACGGTTGCCCTTGCATTCCCAAGTGATCTCTAGTATGTGTTTGTCATTCTCACAGACCCTCACATATGGGATGCGGATTCCATCTAGTGTAGCTAGCGGGTTCCGACTGGTGTATCTATGAAGTCAGGGTTCTCGATGGATTCTATCAGGATGAGTGAGGCACGAAGAGTGTTGTCGGGAAGTCACGTGTCAAGTCTAAAAAGTGGATCGATCGGGTGTGAATCTTGTGGCATATCCGAAGGTAGTAGCGTCTTGAAAAGGGTTGGACCATGTCTCCATGAGTATTCTCGGAGGGTCCTACGCTCTCGGAAGGGTAGAGTCTTTCAGTACTTAGAACATAGTGTACTTCTATGGAAAGATCATCACTGGCGTGACCACCATTTCGAAGTTCCTAACGTTCTCTTTCGTACTGGTAGCGTAGTCCTTCAGGTTGGTTCTTAGGAATCTCAAGTGGTCTTCAGTTTCGTGTTTTCTGCCATCTGGCTGATGGAGGCTTTCTAGATCGTCGATTGGGTTGCGCGACTATGGTCACCAGTTTGTTGTAGAGTGTCTATCTCAAGCTTGTGCAACATTGACCTGCACTAACGACGCTTGAGATAAGGAAACCTTGAGAATCGGGGAGACAGGGCTTCACCAGACGAGTGTTGGACTATCTCGGGAGGTGGTTCTACTATCTCTGCTTGAGATAGTATTTGGGGAACACCTATTAGTCCAAGGAATCTCTAAGACTGTGGTTTATTCTAGCGTGGGAAGTGCGTGCTCCTGCATAATCCCTCGACTAACACCAAGGCTGGTGTCGAGTCTATAATCTTTTCGGGATCCGGGTCATGAGATTTAATGCAACTACCTTCGCACTCGACCAAGTATTCTTGGCTGCGAAGGTTCCTCTGTGGTTCTCGGTATCCTAGTGTTTACTTCAGAAAATATAATTCATCGTCTACAGGGCAACGACGATTTCCTCCTTGCGAGAGGGTGGAGGATGATAAACACTACCTGCCTATAACTGGGTGGGCAAGGTGCCTGAGTAGTCAGAGCATCAATTGCAACTACTCTTCCGAAGGTTCTAAGTTTTCTCGGTCTAAGTTAAATCTAGTGGGCATAGGGTCTCTTCACTCGGAACTTTACAAGCTCAATCCGCAGTAGTTCTCTTGATTTCGGCCCCTATGTTATCGATTAGGGTGAAAGTGTTTTGCGAAAAGGTTCGTGGTAGAGCTCATGCTTGGCTTAGCCGCCAATACTTGATGGATGCCAGCAGTATACCTGGTTTTAGTGGTCAGCCTCATGAGTTCTATTCTCTGGGTTCACGAACCTGATGTGTGAGGTGAGAAGGGTCTCCCAGGGGACTCTACGGAGTATGCCTCGGATGGTTGTCGTTTTCTGAGGTATCTGCAGTGCCTTTCACTTTGGCATTCATCCGACTATGAAGGGTCGGTCCACAGTGCGGGGTACCCTCACTTGAGTACTTTGGAAGGTTTGAGATAAGAGGGACGATTGACGAATTGCATTAGATGTGATTATTTGTGTTAGGTTCAGGTTCGGAGGAACCTTTATTTGCCGATATGGCTATGGAGAAAGCTCACAGCACAAAGAATGTACACATGGTTGCACGAAGTCAAACCATGCTCAATAGAGTCGTCGAAGTTAACACACTTCGACATGATGTATAATGAAGATCGATAGAGTCATGTGCCGAACAGGCACACAAGTTCTAGGCGTCTCGGGGTTTCGTCCTATGTATCCCTACCGCGGATACTTGGACCGATTAGAGTCGACGCGGAACTATAGTAAGTTCTAAGTGCTTCCGAATAGAGTATCCTTTCTTGAATGGATTCTCATGAGGCATTTCTATAATCGCCTCACATATACTAGTCATGTATATTTAAGGTGGGGAGGACTGTTGACTGAGCGACCCCGCCCTAAATCCACAACCAAACGAGGAACAGGAAATGAGGCGGCATTCGCTCACACTAGGTCTGTCCATCTTAGATACACATGGCCGTAACATATATGTTTAGCCACTGTAGTTTTACCTAATGAATTTTAAATTTCTTTAACAGTGCTGCGACCTTCGCCTCACTGGAAAGAATTTATATTTGAATTAGTCTTTTATTGTTCTTAGTTTAGTCATCCGAGATCGAGAGACGTACCAAAATCTAACGAGTTTCCTTGCTGCTTCTCCCTAAGCAGTAGTGTCAGGCTCCTTCTGTGTCTTTGTCTTTCTCTTCGGTTGGGCAGTCCCTCTTAAAGTGTCCCATTTTACCACATAGGTGGCAAACTGTACGGGTCCCCACATTGGTGGTTGATGTAATGAGCTCAACCGGGGTTCTGCAGACGCGAGCAGTATGCCCCAGCATGTTTCACCTAGCACAATAGAGTTCCCGGCAGGCACCATGATGATGGTAGCTGCACTTGCTGCAGTGGGGAAGGTCTCCTAGGTATGGTCTTCTTGAGGTCGGGAGGGAAGGATTGACAGGAGTATCGACTACCTCAGCTCGTTGCCCCTCGGAAGGTCTTGGAGCCGAGGTACTTCCCTCCTCTATCTTGAGTTTTCTCTTTAGTGGGTTCAGTGGAGGTTCTTGGGTGGCTGAGTGTGGAAGAGTGGGTTGCTGCCGTCCATTGCCAGGATTAGAAATCCCAACAGGGCCCTTGCTAACATTGGCGTTGTTAGCATTCAGGTGAGCTATGACAGCTGCTATGGCTGCCGAGACTGCAGCTTGGAACGTAGCTTCATCGAATAAGAGGGCAGGTTTCTTGCTTGCGGATTGGTTACGCTTCTTCGGTGGCATGGTTTTCCTACACGGAAAGGAATGTAAAGAAATGAGAGACGACGAATAACCCTGGACATTTCTGTCCTGAACGCATTAGGCGTAGATTTTTCCCGTGCCACTGGTACTGGTTGTCTGAGTGTCGACCTACATCCCTATGATGCAGTCCTGGTAATCAAGGTAGGTGTATAAGTATTGAAAAAGGCCATAAGATGCGAGTCGTTCCTACTAAGTTACCTTTATACTGGGAAAGGTTTCACTCTCCAACCTGGAGAGATTTGAGAACGGTTCGGAACGAAATCGTGGAAAGAGAGGCTCACAAGGGCAGATAGCTAAAATTCTCTCAATTAGAGATGCGGGGATCCGCCCTAATCGTGTATCTGGCAACGGGAAACGACGATTTACCTAACACATAGCGTGAGTAGTGTAACCACTAACTCACTAAATTGCATTATTTTAAGGGTGAATTATCGTGACGAATACGAGGAAAAGACAATTCCCGGGTTCCATGTACTAGCTCCCTCGGTCTGCCTCGTATCTTTGACTGGAATCGGTGTTGGCTTCCTTCGGGTAGTTTCCTAGGGTTCTCTTCTTGTATGGACTTATTGAATTTCTACTCCGCCTCCCTTCTGATTCCAACTGTGGGTGTCATCACTTCATGATGGATGACTAGGAATCTCCGAAGTTTAGGCGAATCTCTCACCACTATCCCTAAGAGAATATGGGCACTTGGTGCATTCAATAGTCTCGACCCAGTTCATTTATTTCCGAACAGGAAATCTTCTCAATGAATCTCCTCGGGGTCGGAATCAACTCTTCTGTCAAGCACTGAAGTGAGTAGGGTTTTCTACGGGGTTCGCGCGAGAATGGAAATGTCTAAAGAATCCTAAGAGATTATTAACATTTCACTGTATGATCCATATCGAGTCCTGCTACGATTACACAGGGTATACAAATCATATATAGCTTAGATTCGATAGGCCTTCGAATATGTGATACTACTCCAGAACCACATCCCAACGAGGAAAAGGAGATAGAGTGAAACCCCACATTCTTAGCCTATGGGATCCTTATTATATATAACCTTGGGAGTATACCCTCTGTAGTTGTAGGTATATCAATAGGGATCTTTTTAGTTATTCACGCAAGGTTGTTTATGGATTCTAAAATACCCCTATGGTATTTTAATTCTTGTTTGAGTCTTATCTTCTGAATATGACTTCTGGGATTAGTGTGAATCTTTTAGCGTTCTAAAATACTCCTATAGTATTTTAACTTTATGTTTGGCTCTAGAATTCCTATTTGGTAAGTTTCAGATCTGCTGCACACCACTATCACTCCCGAGCACACGTTCATCGCATCTTGGATAAATGTAGTTGATTAGGTTACATTTATCCCAACTTATGATTACATAACTACCCAGGTTTGACTGTAGTGCTCCACATCCGAAGACTTTTATTATTGTTTTTCTTGTGATACTTTTGTTCAAGTGTTTAGATTCTGGATGTTATTATACTTTGGTAAAATATGGTTATATTTTAAAGTATAATTCTTGGTCAGAGTGTTTTATCCCATTGTATTTATAGGCTGTATATCTTTTATGAATTCATATACTTAGCTCACTATAAACAATGCTCTGATACCAATCTGTCACACCCCAAAACCGGAACGGCGGAAACGTTCTGGGGTGGATGACGTCATGTCAAGTATCACAACACATGCATATAGTAATCAAAGTACAACAAAACATTGCATTAATAGCAATAATTTTACATGGTTACATTACATAATATCAAGTAATACAAGCAACATATATAAAGTGCAGCAAGGTACTTAAGCCATCTTCATCAGCAGCTCCGGGGATGTACCTGTCTAATTGCTGACCTGAGATTACAAGTTATTTGAAAAGCGAGTATCAGCATTTTTTACAAATGCTGGTGAGTTCATAAGTATTTAGTGTCATTTAGTCAAATAACTTTAATAAGTGGTAGTTTAAGTGTTTTCAGTGCTTCAGTGTTCTTTCCAGAAAATCCTATATTTTCTTTAAATAAAGCAGCCTTCTACCAAGACTGTTTCAGTGCATTGTGGTAAGAGGTAGTTTTCTCTTAATTGCTATTGTTATCAAAATACTGAATTTGATTATTAAAGAAAGCAGGAGACATCAGGGAATAACATATGCCTCAGCAGTGAGGACTGCCGACTAAGACAAAGAATCATAGACTCCAGGAGGGTATCGAACTGACGACATGCCTGGTTCAGTCTAACAAAGGGGAGACTTAGACCCCAGAAGGTACCAAATGAAAGGTACAGCTGGTAAAGTCTAAAACAGTGAATATAGACCGAAAACGATACCAAATGAAAGGTATCTCTCACAAGGTCAGAACAAAGACTACAGACCCCAGACAGTATCAGATGAAAGATACAGCTAACAAGGTCAAAACAGTGTGACTCTGAAAAGTGACATCAGCATACAGTGTAAATTGCTGACGAAATACCGTTACCTTAAAGCCATGAATTATAAGGTAACCCAGGATACTCGTAACCATACTGACTAGAGTTCCAGACGCCCTACAGGCATCTATATAATGTGACATTTGTCACCCCTTGGCTTGGTGGGCCGTGGACTGTAGCTAGCAGTCAGGGTGCGGGGTTGTCAATCCCGTATAGATCTATACACACAATGTCCGCTCTCCCTACAGGAGACTCTGGTTACCAACTAGACGACGGAGAAGGCCGTGTCCTGAAGATGCATCCCAAATAGTGGGTTTCAAATGAAAGTGCTGGACTAGAGGTAGAGACTTCCCAATAGTGGGTTTCTAATGAAAGTATATAAAATAGAGGTTGAGACTCTTAACCGAATTGACTGAAATAACCCGTATGTCTAAGCTTGTAAACATAGTATATAACTAATGAATCAAACGACCTTCGGATGGATATCCGATCCCACCAGACCACATATCAACGAAGAAAAGGAAATAGGGTGGAAAAACCTTCCTAAGTCCTTCAACCATTATTTATATGTGTCTACACAAGTACAGACATACATCTAACTATGCTTGAGTGGGTGTCGAGTAAAAGTGATCCTCGTGAAGTAGGAGTGTCTAACAAGTGAAGTAAGATCGGTCGCAAGTGAAGTATAAGTGTCGAATAAGTATAAGCGCATCGCGAAGTGGAGATGACCACAAGTGAAGTAAGAGCGTATCAAGTATAAGTGAAGTAAAGTCGATCTCAAGTATAAGCGAAGTAGACTCGTATCACTAATTAAGAGGGTGAATAAGTATAAGCGTTATCAGGTATAAGTGACTTCAAGTATAAGAGAAAGCGTTACAGAGTAGGAGTATAAAATAAGTATAAGCGAAGCAGCGGTATCTAACAATTAAAAGTATTCATGAAAACCTTTGAAGACTTCATTACTCAGGAATTGTATTCTTTGATAAAATAGGTGTGAAAACCTTTAGAAATCTTTGGGAATCTTTTATAAATCAGTTTGAAAATGAATCTTTGATAAGCTATGAAAGTAAGAATTTGAACAATTTAAAAACCCTTTTTAAAATCCATTTACAGTGTCCTACTCGGTAAAACAGAGTACAGTGGTAAAATCTTGTGCATGCGGGTTATCAATCACATGTGATTGATATGATAACTAGCATGTTTAACTTGTAATCCCCCCTATAAAAACATTTAAAAGCATTTAAAAGGTTCATTCAGGGGTATGAACTCACCTGGTGTAAGTAGGTCCGACGAAGGTGTCGTTTGGGCGTTCGGGGTCACGCAAGGACTTGAACACACACAAGGACCTATTTTAACATATGATAACATATTTTCACATACAATTAGCATATAATATACTAATTAAACAATTATACACACTCAAAGGAGTGGAAAACACTCCCGGTTGAGTGTTTGGGGTCCCGGGTAGCGTTTAAGGGTGCTAAGGGTCTCCTATCAGCTGTGGGACTTTGCTATACTCAAATATATAGTGTGTAAAGGGGTTTAAAGCATCAATATGGACCAAACAAGGAGTTTACGGCCCAACCTAAGGGAGTTTACGGCCGTAAACTCCCAAGGTCAATTTCTTGGGTGTTTGATGCTTCTAGCTTGTTCATAGGATTATTCTAAGCACTTTTCCACAAAGGCATGATTGGATTTGAGGCTTCTAAGGGTACTTTATAGGAGTTTACGGCCTAGGAACTCTCCCAAGGGAGTTTACGGCCGTAAACTCTCAATCTTTGAGTTTAGTGAAGTTTTAAGCCCTAATGCCTTTCTAGTGATTTCTAATGAAGTGTGATGCCATTTTGGGTGATTAAAACCAACATTTGAGGGGGTTTTTGGGGAGTTTACGGCCTAGATAATGCTTGGGCCGTAAACTCCAAGAAATTCCTCATTTTCCTTGTGTTTAAGCCCTTAATTCCTCTCTAGCATTTTATAGAAATGGCCTATGGTCATTTGGGGGGCAAAAACTACACTTTTGGGCATGAATTAGGGTGTTTACGGCCTTGACCAAGTTTGGGCCGTAAACTCCTTTCTTTAATTCATTTTGGAGTGTTTCAAGGGTCTAAACTCAAGAGGATAAGTCCCTAAATTATGTAACAAGCCCTAGGATGAGTTTGGGAGTGTTTTGGGGCACTTTTGACATGATTTTGAGGAGTTTACGGCCTAAGCTTGTGCTTGGGCCATAAACTCTCCTTTACTTCCTAATTCCATGAGTTTGTATGTTAAAACACTCCTAGGCTATTACCTCAATTTATTTCCTAGCCAATGGGGACAAATTTGGGTGGTTTTGGCCTTGTTTTAGGTGTTTACGGCCTAAGAAAAAGCTTAGGCCGTAAACTCCTTTTCCATTGCTTCTAAATCCATATTTTGGTCCATACACATGAATCAATATGTTTAGAATAGGCTAGGGTAAGCGGACTTACAATATGGAAGCGTTTGGTTGCGAATTCGGGGCGAAAACGGGTCTAGAGAGAGAGTTTAGAGAGAGAGTGTAGAAAGTCTCCAATGGACTCCACTCACCCATATATAGGTTTCACAGTCGGGGCTCAGTGAAATTTTACCCGATACTGCCGTTAAACGGGGCTTTTGGTCGCACCCGATTTAATGGTCGTAATAATAAAACTTGACATTTTCCAAATGAATGAAAATGTGTGTCCTGTGTTTATTAAAGGTAATCAAATGGAATGTTTATTAAATTGATGCCTTCTAATTAACGGAACTTTTATACAGTGGAATATTCCGTTAACGGTAACGGGGAAATGTAACGGGGCAACTTGGGTTGTCACACTCAGTTTATTTGTATCACAGGTATCGATACAAAGATACATTACACTGAGAGATTAAAGGAGATGTAAATCATCAATGTAAATAAATGTAAGGTCTGTGTATGCTTATGTTTATGTATTGACGTTAACATCCCAATATTTTAATATAAGTAAAATATATTTCTTCAGAAATGCTTCGATTACATCTTTATCATGTTTTCTGGGAACAAATTCCGGAATGATATTCTTCAAAAAGGATACACTGTGTAACACCTGTCAAAATTAGGTCAATAACAATCACATGTGATTATACCAATCATGTAATGTGATTTTTTAAAACTAGTAATGTGATAAACTAACTATGTAATTCATGTTAAAATATGAACTTTCATGATACAACTCAATGAATACGTTCATACGATTACAAAAATGTAGAGAACGTCGAAATCTGGCTTCGCGTGAAGAAGTTATGATAAACCGATCACTATAAAATCTTTATAAGAAGAGGAATTTAAAAATAGGCTTAGATTTAGCTATTGTAATGTATTAGAGAGTTGTACTACTTGGAATTACCTACGCGTGCATATAAAGAACGTCGAAAACGGAGTTCGTATGCAAAAGTTATGGCCTTCCGAAGATGTCGCTGTCAGAAACCCTAAATTGACTGAACTCACGAGGTGAGCATAAAAACTCACGGCGTGAGGAGTCAAACCACCATATTTCGGATCTAGAAGGTGTGATGAGGCTGCGGGGCGATAAGATCTAAACTCACGACGTGAACAAGGCATTTTCACGTTGTGACGAGTCATTTTACCACCTTCAGAAGCTAGAAGACGGATGGCAAGTCTACGAAGTGATTAGCTCAAAACTCACGACGTGAACAATGAGATTCTCTTGTTGTGAGGGTCCAAAATCCTTCCTATAAATAGCAGGTCCGACCTTGACACTTCCTTACACCATTTCCATTTCTCCTCTTTGTTTCGCTGAAGCCCTCTTGCATCCCGAGCCCCGACCACCTCGTACACTGACTGTTTTTGCTTAGATAACATAAAATCACGCTACTAAGGTGAGTTTCACGGCCCCACTTTCTAATATTTTCGGGGGAAAACACATGCTAAATATTATATATATGTTATTATTATGTCTATATGATAGTATATATCGGTATCAACGTAGATAGTTATAATAACCGGGATATAGTTATTTCGTATTTGAAAGTATACAACTATCGTAAAGTTGTTAGCATGTTATTGTCATACTAATGTAGATCTTGAGTTATACATAGGATTCTATATATATTTTGTGTGCGATATAGTTCCAGAGTTGTACTCGGAAGTTCTATATGTGAATTGATAAGTATGTTGTTATTATTGGTTTTATGTCAAGATAAAACCATGTATGTTATATGTTGCTATTATTGGTTTTATGTCAAGATAAAACTGGATATGTTATATGTTGTTATTGTTAGCTTTATGTTAAGATAAAACTTAGTATTGCTATTGATAGTTTTATGTAAAGATAAAACTAGGAACGTTATATGTTGTTATTATTGGTTTTAGGTGAATATAAAACCTCGTTTTACTTCAAGATATAGCTGTTACACTGCCTAAATGTTATGAAGTTAGGAGTAATGTTTAAAAGCATAGTCTAGTGACTTAGGGTTTTAGACATGAAAATGCTTTTGTTGTTAGAGCTATAGGAAGCCGTCAAAGTCTACATGAGCTACCTCATTCATCAACTAAGATTGGGGATCTTAGTGGAAGTCCTCTGACCTGTAACCGTTAATCCCGTGAGAGCGAGGAAGTCGTGTATGAATAAGATACAGGTCGACGACCCCACTCGTGGTTGATTACAACCCAAGACAAGCGAGTGACCATTCATTCCTTTTATTTTTATTCCGGCGTTGATGAAGCGCACGGTGTTGTTTCTCATGGTAAATCATGAGGTAAATCATGAGTGCATTATTTTGTCAGAGGTTTTGTTGTCAAGCAGTGGTTACGGACTAATGGTTGCAAATTGTTAGAAGTATTATTGTCACACCCGCAAACCAGAATGGCGGAAACGTTCGGGGGCGGAGGACGTCATATTCAGTATCATAACAGTTCATAGAAAGGAAAGTACACACCACCATACATATATAAAGGTTTTAAAAATGTTTACATCATTGTATTCATTACATGCTCAAAAGATAAATGCATAAACATCTTAAAAAAGAAGTAATTAACGCCAGCGCGTTAATCCCCAAAAGTTGATTTCCAAACCTGCTTAGCGGTTCCCTGAGAATACAAGTTATTTCAAAGAGAGTGTCAACAATTAAGTTGGTGAGTTCATAAGTGGTTTAGAAAGTTTGTATGCCATTCCAAATTGAGTGTATGTTTTCCAAGAAAATCCCTTATATTCTTATAAAAGTGTGAAATGCATGAGAATATATGTATTGAATAATATAGATAGTTGAATCAAGAAAATCCCTTATTTTACTATTAGTTGTTTGTTTTGTATACAGGGAAAATCCCATATTTTCCTAAAGTAATAGTTAGCCTAATGTCCCAGACTAAAAACCGAAAGCAAAAGACATGCTTTAGAAGGTTGAAGCATAGATTTATATAATAAAACCTATTTAAAGATTTCAGTTTGTTAGATGAAGAATATTTTTAATAACTACTCATTCATCAATTAGAAGTACTATAATAATTGTATATCCGATGAGTTTTATAACCATACTAAACATAATATGCCTGTAGCGACGTTCTTCAGGCGTCGTAGCGTTATGACAAACTGTCACCCCAAAGGACGGACTGTAGCTAACAGTCAGGGCGCGGGATCATGACTTCCCGTATAGATCTATACACATTTGACACGTTCTCCGAACAGGAGACTCTGGTTATAGACAGGACTTGTAGCGATACCTTCTAGCAAAAAGGCAGTATTTGAAGATGTACTTGTCTCACAGATTCTCAACTAAGTCTGTATTAAAGTAATAGTTTTGTATGCAAAGATTATCCTTTTTCACAAAGTTTTGACAATGCATAAATCATAAGTTTTTAAAATGTATTAAAACGGTTTAGCAACGAAGGATACTTTGGAATTACTAAATACTTTGTATAAATCTAGTGCATGCAAAGTATGACAAGAGTTTTCACATAGTAGTAGTGAATCACAAGTGATTCATTTGATAAAAACGAGCACAGTGAAACTTTATGAAATACACGATAATAACCGTATGTTTACTTGTATTCCCCCCTAAAAGAGTATAAAAAGCATTTAAAATGTATTTACAGTATGATTGTAGGGGTATGAACTCACCTGAAGGTTTGAAGAAAGCGAGATTGAAACCGGGCAGAATTTCGTCTCGGGAAACGGATTTTTCTCGGGATTCTCGGGAATCTCTGGAGTAAAAAAGATCTTCGGGACTTGGGCAAAATGACCAGGGATTTGGGTTAGCACGGGCACGGAAAACGAGGCAAAACACAAGAGAAACGAGAGGAAATGAGCAAGTTTTCCCGGAACCCTCGCATCCCTTTTATAGGGGCTGAGAGGCCTCGGTATGCGGGGCGTACCCTTGCGTCATGCATGACCGAGTCCTCGACGGCCCCGAAGTTCGGATGGGACGGGGTGTAGCTCGCATAGGGGGCGACATGGACGAACCGGGGCCTTAGATTTGAGTACGTGGGGCGTACGAGGGTACGCAGGGCGTACTTCGGCCCTATCTGCTGACTCCTCTTTGGATATTACCAAGAGTTTATAATTAAATTTATATATTAATTATTTATTAAACTTCAAAAATTCATATCTCCTTCATACAAACTCCGTTTTCGACGTTTTTCATATCCACACGTAGGTGAGACTAAGATCTACAACTTTCGTTTAGATTTCGTCGGCAAATTCCGAAATTATTTTTATTATTTATTTTTAAAAGGTCGGGGTAAGAAAATTCGTTAATAATTCATAACTTTTTCATAAGATGTCCGTTTTGGGCGTTCTTTTTATGTACGTTTGCAGTTTAACAATATCTATGACTTTCATTTAGACAACTAAGGTCAAAAAGTATTTTATTGAAACTTTGCGTTTTTACGTAACTTCGTATTGCCGATTTTTGTCGGAAAACTTAGAATGGTCATAACTTCTTCGTTATAACTCGGATTTTAGTGTTCTTTATATGCTTGGAAACCTTAAGACGATATCTACTACATAGCGTACTCCAAATAGAGCTTTTGAATACTTCATTTTTCGATGATATTCTAATTACTTTTTCAAAGCGGTTACAAGACTCGATTTTTAATGACCTGAAATGACGGGTTGTTACAATTATACTTTGTTGTTATACAAGTATTAATGTTAAGTATAAGTTTCCCCCCTAATTATACCCTAGGTACTACTTGTATATTAAGTAGATAATTATACCTAGCACACATAGTCGTATAGAATTGAAATAGATTTATACGTAGTGGTTTTATGTGACAACCCGAACTTTATTCCGTCATATTTAACCCTTTCTTCTGTTAATGAGCCTCGCTTTATTTAACTGCCCATTAACTTTTGGACTGGTTAATTAAATTGGGACTTTTATAATGCCTTGGTAAGGGTTGAAACAAATTAGAAACGTCCACAAAATGCCCTTAAAAATGTTTAGTTTCAACCAAGTCAAAACTCGACCGTTTAATCGGGTGCGACCAAAAAGCTCCGTTTAACGACAGTATTGGGTAGATTTCCACTGAGCCTCAACTCGAGCCCCTATATAAGTGAGAGTAAACTCCATTCCACCCTTTTTACTCTCACTCTACACACACTCTCTCCACAACTTATTTTCGAGCCAAAAATCGTCCGTTTCGAGCCCCAAACGAGTAAGCAATCTACCCTAACTTGTTGTATAGCCTAACTAACATGCAAATTCATGTTTAAAGAATCAAATAGGGGCAAGAGTAGGGATTGATGGCCCAAGCACACCCTTGGACCGTGAACACCCCTAAATGTGGTTTTTAAGCCCCAAAACCCCTCTAAACTGCCCCTAAGGCTTAGATATGACTTGTAGGCTTACACATTCGGACTTAGAACACCTTGAAACGAGTTTTTGGAGAGTAAACATGAGTTTACTGCCCAAGAACATGCTTGGGCCATAAACTCCTCTTCATGGGGAGTAAACTCAATTTTATGTGTTAGAAATGCCCACAAACACCTCCTCTGGCCTTGGAAAAGTGTCTAAAAGCAATCCCATTGAAGTAAAGGCATTAAACTTCAATAAATCCAAGGAAATGGGAGGTTACGGCAGTAAACCCCCCTAGGAAAGGTCCATGGGCCGTAAACTCCTAGAAAATGCCCAAATGATACCCTAAACTCCCCATTTGACTTAGAAAAATGCATAGGATTTTATTCTCTATCATTTAAGCCCTTAAAACACCCAAGGAATATGTACATAGGAGCTTACGGCCCTAAAATCCTTTGTTTAGGGATGTAAACTCCTATTTGGTCCATTTAGATGCCTTAAATCCACTCATGTTCCTTATATTTGGACCTAGTATAAATCTACAAATGATATGAGACATTTAGGCATCCTAGAACACCCTCACCATGAGTTTACAGCTGTAAACTCATGGGGAGTTAGTCCCTGGGCCGTGAACTCTATACACACCCCTAGATGTTACCCGGGACACTCTGAACATTGGGTCGTAAACTCCCTATCCAAGCCATACACACCCTTAGATGTTACCCGGGACACTCCGAACACTTAACCAAAGTGTTTTCCACACTTTAGGATGCGTATACTGTTGGGTTTTGAGCATTCTAACACTCCTAAGTGTACATGCAACCCTAAATACCTTGGATCTATGTTTTCTCTATTATACATGCAAATAAGAACTTCCAAGGTATTATCCTAATCTAGCATACAAAACAATAACTATAGCAAGATAGAATACATACCTCTTTGGAGAAGAAAGTCTTCATGAAGCTAGAGTGCCTAGTGCCCCAAGTGTGACACCTCAAATGGAATCACAATCATCAAAACACTTGGAATGACTTGAGAGAAAACCCACACTTCATGAAATCGGCTAGCCCTTCTAGTACACCCACTAGTGCCGATTTTGGTGAATAATATGATGCTTATATAGTGTTACAATTAGGGCAACCCCTAATTGTCATGACTTTCCATTTCCTTGGATCCATGGGTACAAATACACCATGGAGCATCCATGGACCATCCTATGGGTTTTAGCCCAACTTGATTATCCATGGAGCATTAGCCCACTATACAAGTATGGATGATTTACACAATCAACCCATATATTTAATTAGTCTTCTTTTGATCACTTAATTAATCCTAGATTAATTCTTGATCAATACTAATTAAATAATCTTATCATTCTTATTATTAATATACTAGAACTTATAATATATTAATAACCATAAGTGTCTTATTTCTCTCATCCAAGTGCATGATGGTATGCAACCCAAATGGACCATGCCGGGTCGGGTCAAGTCTTACCAATTATAGTTATGGACTTAGACATTAATCCAACAGTCTCCCACTTGGATAAGTCTAAAACTATTATTGCGTATGACTTCAGGAACCAACCGGCAATCGTAGCTCTCAAAAGCTTCTGTCGAACTCTGACCTTGTCGATGAACTCTGACCTTTGTCAATGACTTGTCCATTAGATAAGGGATCATATATTCCTCCATTCTAGATATCATATGGACTGAGACATGGATTATAATCATTCTCTCTGTCCATTTGTTGTTTCCCGATTTCCGATTTATGACGACTGACTAATTGAACAAATCAAATCAGTCCTGGCCCGGCCGAGCACTTCCATTTGTCATCATCAAATCATCGAGGGGCCCACAGATATCACTTTTATCCCGAAGGTAAAAGGAATGGATAAACTTCGACTCATATGGCTTGTTCTACTACTTGTTGAATCATACACAAAGGCACGTTTTATAGCACAGAGTTACCAAATGCGGTTTCGTGCAATCAATGTACTATCAACTCATAGTAACAACTCATATCTCTAGGTTTGAAGAATATAAGATGTTATCGTCTCATGATCACTCGTGATTAAAATCCATGAAGTGATTCCAATGAGCGCGGGTTGAATCCAATACTCAGAACTTATGAGCACTCATGATTGTTGTAGCCTTGTCCAACACCTTAGACCTCTACAACCCATCATGACAGTCTTAATTCATATCTACTTCCAAAATATGACCGACTGTGGATGGTTTGAATAACTTAGTCATTCCGGAAGAATAACCTAGTTTATTCGGGAAGTCAAAACATGCAAAGTGAAACACAATAATAATTGAATCTAATATGGTATCAACCCTTTGAACATAAATAAAACACCTTTTATTTATCACCATATGATTACACATTATTCATTGTATACTGTTTCAGCTATCAACTTTATTCTTGAATTTAAAACAATAGTTGTCCCATGCTCCAAGCATGTACACTATGTTTTCTTAAACACTAGTCATGCCACACACCAAGTATGCATACTATGTTTGTCTATGATCTTTACTTTGTGAACTAGATCAATTGAACATTACTTCAAATGATTCTCTTTTCACACTCCCAAATCCTTACTGCAAATGCAAGAATTCCAAATTCATGCCATTTACTGGAATCTGTCAGATTCTAAACTTATATGCATTGATCCTCTTGTAATGATTATGCACAAAGTCATAAAGACTTGAAAACAATCATTACAGAGTATTCCAAAGGAGATCAGCTCCTTGGAAACATCCTTCTTGCATTAAGTTTCCTAATCTTAAACAGATTGAAAATTCTATCTTTGAAACATTTCCAGATTCCATTTTGACTATCACTTCTGAACAAGAGTTGCCTCCTTACAGATTATGTCAATATGGTCCTTCCAGAATTATCACTATACTTCCAACTGTCCTTGAGCAACCAATCTTTGGTAAACCTTAGATTGTTCTCGACAATTGTTTAATCCTTTTAGTCATATCCAGTTCTAAACCTTTTTCCCTTCTTAATGCCCCAGGCATTTGGAAAATTTTAGAACAGATGATTATAGCACATGTAATCGATCCTATATCCGAAGCATATGGGACACGATTCATGATGTCTTACATAAAGACTAAACCAGTCTTTTGCTATAACATTTCCATTTCAATTTGCCAAGTTCTCATAATTCAGATTATGAAAAGGGATGCCGTAATCATAATCGAATTTTAGAACGCAAATAATGGACTCATATACAGAATTTCCTTATGTTGAGTCATTCCAACATGAAATTCATATATATATCCTTGACTAAATGATTAAAACCTCATGATCTAAGCTTATAGATTTGAGATGAAGTATAATTTCCTCTCCCTTAATTATAGCAAAACAACTTTTTCCCAATTGAAACTTTTGTTTTCTATAATTAACATTGCTAGCTTGCAATACTTAACATAATTATCATGCTCCCACTAACATGATAATTATTAGCATAACACTTATGCTCCCACTAGCTTTGACATGTACTCAGAAATCAGCTGGACTTCTAGAAATCAATACTTCATTGACTTTCTTACCAAAGTTCAGATTTCTGATACTAGATTGTTTTGATAAGACTTTATCAAAATCATACACCTTCCCTTAGATAGCACACTTGTGAGTCTAAACAATTATGAAGAGGTATGCCGTAATCATAATGGTTAGACCTTTTTGCCACTTCTCACAAGTCCAGGTTAGTGTGCCGGTTAACCACACGCGCTCCACTAACGACTTTGAGAATGCAAATATCACAATTGCTATCTAGCTAAAATCTACTTAGTGAAAGTGTTTCCTCACCATCATTTTCATGAATCGGAGAGAAACCTTATGACACTTAGATTTACTGGTGTATGTGTTCTTATCCATGTGAATTGTCAAAATCATAGTCACAAGACAAGGATAATGACAAATCCAAACTCATATGGACTGAACTCAATCTTAATTTCTTGCCACTTGGCAGCTCAAGGGCCTGCCATTGCTTCCAAGTTGTTATGCAACAAACTGAGAACTCTAAGAACTCATATGCAAAGCCAACTTTAACTGGAATGGGCACAGATATGTCAACACGATAGGTTATAAACCTCAAATTGTGTGCTAGAGAAGAACTTTAGGTTTTATTCTTGATTAGTTCTTGAGACTTTCAAGACCTTTAAGACTCCCACTATCCTCTTGACCTATAAGACTCCCTTGTCAAATATCCAAGAGATAGTGCGGATTCTAATCAAGACAAACACTTCACACAATTGGCCTTAGTTGGTCTTTGTTTTATCCAAAACATCACAACTTACCAATTTCAAATGTACAAGAGTAGAAAACTTTTACTCTTACATTTGACAAGTGTTTTAAACCTTCTTTTGAGACATGTCACTCAAGTTACAATCTTGGAGTATGACTCTAAGACTTGTATTGGAACGAAGTATGACTCATCTTCTTGATTTAACCATTTCAACAATTCAAGTTCCTCTTCTTAGTCATAAGAATGCACTAAGATTTCCTTAGAGAACTAATTTTGATATGGTTTCTTAATCATTAAGATGATCACAAAACTGATACTAAAGTACTCTCCCATCTTTTCAGATTTGAGAAACTTTTATCCTTCTGCCTTATTTGATTCTTCTTATCGATCTTTTGTGATGGACTTAATCAGTGCACAAGAATGTGTACTCGATCCCTAAGTCCTTTACTTGACTCACACATCCATGTGAACAAGTAATTAGTCTTAATTTTCCAAAACTTGAAAGTTCTCATCCATCATGCTATACAACTTGCATGATTCCAAGTTCCGGTCCAATTGAAACTTGGGTGATGAGAATCTTTCCTTATTTGGTAAATATAGACATTACCACAAATGAAAGAATCAATTTCATACTTCCACTCTTGCTACTAATGGAATCTTATAAGCAACAAAAATTTCCACAGATGCCATTGTAAGGATATTTTAAAATAAATAAAATCAAAAATTTCCTTTTATTTTAAAACTTTGCGGAAAAACTTATCCTTACAATCCATATGAAAACTTGTTGTTATCTATTCCTAAGCAATATCTCATAACTCCTAAGAAGTAGCTCAAGAATCCGATTTTTCAAACTATGCGATAGAAATCCATCTACGCGATCAGATTCAGCATATTCTTTCTTTAAGTTTCTTCACTTTTCTTTGATTCTTAAAACATCACCATGTGACCCAGTCACATCATGGATCAAGAATCTCAGAATAGAAACTTAACAGAGTTAGATAGTGGACTTTACCTGAAGTAGAGTCAAACTTATTGACTTTAACATCCTTAGGTAAATTTGGCAGCTTCGCAACCAATGCCCTTTCTTTGGCAATACAAACATATGGACCCTTTGATAATGGTACACAGGACTATCACAGACTTAGCTTTTCTCTTTACCATTTGGTCAACCGAGTTGACTATGGCCAATCCCTTTCCATTGGGAAGAGAATGCTTTACTGGATAACCAATGTCATCATTATCAATGTCCATAAAGTTTTAGGAAGTTGATCTTAGCAAATAGATAAGATCATTAAGGGTCTTGTCATAGTCTGTTTCATAGGTGTCCCAAAGGAACTCACTATGTGACTTAGAAAGTGATTGAACCACCAACTTTCTCAAGACTTTGACACCCAACTCTCCCGGCTTGTCAACATGTGACTACATCTCCAAGATGTGTCCACACCTAGACCTTGCCTTGCCAATAGGGCTTGAGTGACCTTAAACTTTTCAAGAACTTGTGGGTTAGGGAGAATAATTGGAGGAGGAGAAAGAAGTATGATATCCATGGGACATCATCTTCATTAGGAAACCTTGTTTCAAGAGATTTGGGAAGATCATAAGTGTCTGAACCAGACATCTTTTGGGAGATATTCAAGATAGTTGATCTTAAGTCCTTAATATGACACCCAATATGAAATATTAAGGCTAGGACCCAACAAACTATTTTATAACTTAGAAGAGGTATGCCGTAATCCAAGCTATAAAATATTTGAAGGTAGGTGAATGACGATCCACCAATTTCCACCAAGATAAACGAAATGTATTATTAGGTTTTAATTGGTTTTGAAACTCCTAGATCTTTGAGATTCATTGAACTGTTCAATGGCATGTTTCAATCTCGAGTGTGCCCTTCAAGTTTTGTGACTGGGATGCCGAGGATCACAAAACAAGGTGTGAAGTAACCATGCAAATCACTTGGTACCCTTAATAAATTACCCCTCAATCGATGTGCCGGTTAACCACACACGCTCCATCGATACTATGATAAATATTAAGTCACCCTTTACCTACCTTGTTAAGTCCAAGTTAGTGTGCCGGTTAACCACACACGCTCCACTAACGACTTTGACAAAGTGTAAAGTGTAATTTCATGGGTTAGCACCTTATTCACATTTTTCCTAAGTAACTAAGATTGGGTATTATTAAGAGTTTAGTTACTTAGTATTTTTCATTAATACTTTTAATGAAGGGAGAATTCTAGTCCTGTCAAACCCGTTCGGCTAACGACCCTCCACCAGTCAAGCAAGCGGTGGGTGAGAGTGGACACCCATTAAGTTGCCATTTTATAGGCAACAACCTTATACCCACCTTATAGACCGGCTTCGTGAATGAGGCGTACTAGCGGTAAGACTGACTTTACTCTTATACATATATATATTATTAACTTATAATATTATAAAGTATAAGGGTTGAATTTTAACTTTTAAAATTCTAAGGGCTAACTTGGAATTAAAGTATTCATACTTGAAAACTTTACAAATTCCAAAACTTGAGGGCAAGTTTTGAAACTATTCAAAACTAATTAATTCCATAACTTATGTGTTTAAAGTAGTTTTAATCCAAAAACTCTTCAAGTTCCATAACTTGAGGACAAGTTATGGAAGACTTTAAACTAATAAAAGAACTAACTTTTTCTTTATTTTATAACTTATGGATTTAATTATGGTTACATATTTTTCTTTAATGAAGTGACTCTTGAACTTCCATAACTTGAGAACAAGTTATGGAGTCATAAAAAAAAATTATTCAATGACACAAGACTCTTCATTTTGTAACCATTGCCAACTATTATGAGTTTTATGAGTCTTTAATGTGACTCTTCATGTAACTTGAGGACAAGTTACACAAACACATTTTATACTCAACTCTTAGATTAAAATGGATTGAAAACAACTATTTCACTCAACATTTCTATTAATCTAAGCAACTCATAAGAACAAGATAATTCAAATCAAACTTTTTCATGTAATTAGTCTAAACCTTAAACTAATACAAAACATGAATCTATTGACAATTATCTTTGAAAATGGATTAGCATGAACATTACCACATCAAAAACAAGTTTATAAGTTCAAAAACAACTTAGGGTAATGTTCCTAGTCCATTTCTAGCCAAAAAACTCGAAAATATGCTGTCTGGGGGTCCAACTCGTCGAGTGCATGAACAAACTCGGCGAGTTGGATCGAATTCATCATTTTTAAGGCATGGACTCGTCGAGTCTCCTGATGGACTCGCCGAGTCTGATGGCCAGACAGCACCAGATTCGTTTTTTCAGCTTCTATTGCAGGTATAACAAGAAAACAAGCCTAGGCTCTGATACCACTGTTGGGTTTTGAGCATTCTAACACTCCTAAGTGTACATGCAACCCTAAATACCTTGGATCTATGTTTTCTCTATTATACATGCAAATAAGAACTTCCAAGGTATTATCCTAATCTAGCATACAAAACAATAACTATAGCAAGATAGAATACATACCTCTTTGGAGAAGAAAGTCTTCATGAAGCTAGAGTGCCTAGTGCCCCAAGTGTGACACCTCAAATGGAATCACAATCATCAAAACACTTGGAATGACTTGAGAGAAAACCCACACTTCATGAAATCGGCTAGCCCTTCTAGTACACCCACTAGTGCCGATTTTGGTGAATAATATGATGCTTATATAGTGTTACAATTAGGGCAAACCCTAATTGTCATGACTTTCCATTTCCTTGGATCCATGGGTACAAATACACCATGGAGCATCCATGGACCATCCTATGGGTTTTAGCCCAACTTGATTATCCATGGAGCATTAGCCCACTATACAAGTATGGATGATTTACACAATCAACCCATATATTTAATTAGTCTTCTTTTGATCACTTAGTTAATCCTAGATTAATTCTTGATCAATACTAATTAAATAATCTTATCATTCTTATTATTAATATACTAGAACTTATAATATATTAATAACCATAAGTGTCTTATTTCTCTCATCCAAGTGCATGATGGTATGCAACCCAAATGGACCATGCCGGGTCGGGTCAAGTCTTACCAATTATAGTTATGGACTTAGACATTAATCCAACATATACATTATTAATTAGTATTATATTTACTAATTCTATGTAAACATATGTTATCATATGTTAATAGGTCACTAAGTGTGTCCAAGTCCTTACTTGACACCGAGCACCCAACCTGTACCTTCGTCGGATCCACTTACATCAGGTGAGTTCATACCCCTGAATGAACCTTTTAAATGTTTTTACATGCTTTTATGGGGGGGGGATACAAGTTAAACATGACAGTTATCATATCAATCACATGTGATTGATAACCCACATGCACAAGGATTTACTACACTGTTAACTGTTTTACCGAGAATGATACTGTAAATGGTTTTCTAAAACGTCGTTACTCGTTCAACTTTTACTTATATTGTTTTATTAAAGTTTCATTTAAAACTTTTTTATGAAAGGTTTCCAAAGAATTACTAAAGGTTTTCAAACTTATTTAATAAAAGAATACCAAGCCGTGATTTTCTTAAGTATAAAGGTTTTTCCCTTAAGTTTTTCATCAAAGTTTTCTCCCATGTTTTTATAGTCCTACATGGTTAAGATACTACTGCTTCAGTTCTACTTAGTTTAAAACTCCTACTTGATAACGTTTTCACTTCGTGATGCGCTTATACTTGTTAACGCTTTTACTTCACTTATACTTGTTAACGTTCCTACTTCACTTATACTTGTTAAGATCGTACTTCACAATATGCTTTTACTTCACGTTACTCTTATACTTCACGATACGCTCCTACTTCAAGATACGCTTGTACTTCACGATACGCTTCTACTTCACCATACACTCCTACTTCACAATACGCTTATACTTCATGATACGCTTCTACTTCACGACACGCTCCTACTTGTTAACACATATACTTTGTGAAACACTTCTACTTCGTTAAACACTTAAATTTTGTTAAATGCTTCTAGTTAGTTAAATGCATGCATGTGCTTGTATAGATATATATATAAATAAAGTTTAAAGGACTTAGGAAGGCTTATTCGCCGTATTTCCTTTTCTTCGTTGAGATGTGGTCTGGTGGGATCGGATGTCCGTCCGAAGGTCGTTTGATCATTAGTTATATATTATGTACACAAGCATAAACATATAGGTTTACATTAGTCAGTTCAGTTGTGAGTCTCTATTATTAGTCCAGTATTTTTACATCAAATCTCACTACACGAGATACATCTTCAGTACACAGCCTTCTCCGTTGTCAAGTTGGTAACTAGAGTCTCTTGTTGGGAGAGCGGACATTGTGTGTATAGATCTATATGGGATTGACAACCCCGCACCCTGACTGATAGCTATAGTCTACGACCTACCAAGCCAAGGGGTGACAAATGTCACACTTACACCGACGCTTGCAGAGCGTCAAGTTCTCTAGTGTCTATCAGTATGGTTACGAGTATCTCGGGGTTACCTTATAATTCATGGCCTTAAGGTAACGGGTTTTTAACACTGTATTCACTGTTTTTAGACCTTGCTAGACGTATCATTCAGTTGACACTGTCTGGGGTCTGTTCTCACTGTTTTTAGACCTTGCTAGACGTATCATTCAGTTGACACTGTCTGGGGTCTGTTCTCACTGTTTTTAGACCTTGCTAGACGTATCATTCAGTTGACACTGTATGGGGTCTGTTCTCACTGTTTTTAGACCTTGCTAGACGTATCATTCAGTTGACACTGTCTGGGGTCTATTCTCACTGTTTTTAGACCTTGCTAGACATATCATTCAGTTGACACTGTCTGGGGTCTGTTCTCACTGTTTTTAGGCCTTGCTAGACGTATCTTTCATTTGATACTGTCTGGGGTCTGTGTCTTCCTTTTGTTAGACTGAGCTAGGCGTGTCGCCCATTCGACACTCTCCTGGAGTCTATGATTTCTTTGCCTTAGTCAGCAGTCTTCACTGCTGAGGCATATGTTATTTTTCCCTGATATTCTTCTACTTTCTTTAAAGTCAAATACCGTATTTTGATAATGATAGTGTTTAAGGGAAAACTACTTTTTACCACATAACTCTGTCCAGTCTTGGTAGAAGACTGCTTTCAATTAGAAAATATAGGATTTTCTGGAAAGGACTCTAATTCACTGTATACTTTAAAACTACTACTTATATAAAGTTATTTGGATAAAATGACACTAAATACTTATGAACTCACCAGCATTTGTAAAAATGTTGATACTCGCTTTCAAATAACTTGTATTCTCAGGTCAGCAATAGACAGGTACATTCCAGGAGCTTTTGATGAAGACGGTTTAGTACCAAGCTGCACCTATAGTATTACTTGTATTACTTTGATGTTTCTATGTAATGTAAACCATGTAAAACTATTACTATTAATGCAATGGTTGTTGTACTTTGATTACTATACTGCATATGTTGTGATACTTGACATGACGTCATCCACCCCAGAACGTTTCCGCCGTTCCGGTTTTGGGGTGTGACAGATTGGTATCAGAGCATTGTTTATAGTGAGCTAAGTATATATCAATTCATAAAAGATATACAACCTATAAATACATAGGGATAAAACACTCTAACCAAGAATTATATTTTAAAATATAACCATATTTTACCAAAGTATAAGAATATCCTGAATCTAAAACACTCGAACACAAGTATCACAAGAAGAACAAGAATAAAAGTCTTAGGATGTTGAGCATTACCGTCAAACATGGGCAATTATGTAATCGGAAGCTGGAATAAATGTAACCTGATCAACTACATTTATTCGAGATGCGATGAACGTGTGCTTGGGAGTGATAGTGGTGTTGCAAGAGGTCTGAAACTTACCAACTAGGAATGCTAGAGCCAAACATAAAGTTTAAAATACTATGGGAGTATTTTGGAATACTAAAAGACTCACATTAATCCCAGAATCATATTCAGAAGATAAGAAACAAACAAGAAATTAAAATACCATAGGGGTATTTTAGGATCCATAACTAACCTTGTGTGAAGAACTAAAGAGATCCTTATTGATATACCTACAATTACAGAGAGTATACTCACAAGGTTATATATAGTAAGGATCCCATAGGCTAAGAATGCGTGGTTTCGCTCTACTTCCTTTTCCTTGTTTGGATGTGGATACCGAGTAGTATCACATATTTGAAGGCCTATCGGATCTAAGTTATATATGATTTATATACCCTATGTAATTGTAGCAGGACTCGATATGGATCACTCAGTGAAATGTTAATAATCTCTTAGGATTCTTTAGACATTTCCATTCTCGCACGAAACCTGTAGAAAACCCTATCCACTTCAGTACTCGACAGAAGAGTTGATTCCGACACCGAAGAAGTTCATTGAGAAGATTTCCAGTTCGGAAATAGATGAACTAGGTCGAGACTATTGAATTCACCAAGTGCCTATATCTTTTAGGGACATCGGTGAAGAAACTCGCCTAAGCTTCCGAGATCCCCAGTCATCTATCATGAAGTGGTGACACCCAGAGTCAGATTCGGAAGTAAGGCAGAGTAGAAATTCAATATGTCTATAGGAGAAGAGAGCCCTAGGTAAGCTACCCGAAGGAAACCAACGCCGGTCTCAGTCTAAGATGCGAGGTAGACAGAGGGAGCTAGTACATGGTACCCGGGAAGTGTCTTTTCCTCGTGTTTTTCACGCTAATACACCCATAAAATAATACAATTTAGTAAGTTAGTGGTTACACTACTCACGCTATGTGTCAGGTAAATCGCCTTTTTCCCGTTGCAAGTAATACGCTTAGAGCGGATCCCCACACCTCTGTTGAGGTTGTTTGGCCATAAGTCTTCATGAGCCTTTCTTCCCATGGTCTTCGTTCCGAACTGTTCTCAAATCTTTCCAGGCTGGAGAGTGAAACCTTTCCCATTATAAAGGTAACTTAGTACGAACGACTCGCATCTTATGGCTTTTCCGATACTCATACTCCTACCTTGTACACCAGGACTACATCATAGGGATGTAGGTCGACACTCAGACAACCAATATCCGAGGCACGGGAAAATTTAGGCTTAACATAGTAAGGATACATATATCCAGGGTTAACCATCATCTCTCATCAGCATGTGTTCCTTTCCGTGTAGGAAAAACCATGCCTCCGAAGAAGCGTAACCCATCCGCTGACAAGAAACCGACTCTCCTATTCGATGAAGCTACTTTCCAGGCTGCAGTCTCAGCAGCCGTAGCAGCTGTCATAGCTCAACTAAATGCTAACAATGCCAATGTTAGCAAGAGCCCTATCGGAAATTCCGATCCTAGTAGTGGACAGCAACAACCAACCTCTGCATACCCAGCCACCCAAGAACCTCACTCAAATCCACTGAAGAGAGAGATCAAGATCGAGGAAGGAAATACCTCGGCTCAAGGACCATCCGAAGGGCAACGAGCTGAGACAGTCAATATCCCTGCCAACCCTCCCATCCCTACACCTAGAAGACCATACTTAGGAAACCTTCCCCACTGCAGCAAGTGCAACTACCATCATCATGGTATATGCCGAGAACTCTATTGTGCTAGGTGCCACATGAACGGGCATACTGCTCACGTCTGCAGAACCCCGGTTGAGTTTATTACATCAACCACCAATGTGGCGACCAAGACAGTTTGCCACCTATGTGTTGAGATTGGACACTTCAAGAAGGATTGCGCAACTGAAATAAAAGACAAGGACACAGGAAGAGTCTGACTCTAATGCTTACGGAGAAGAATCAAGGAACCTGGTAGATTTTGGTACGTCTGTCAATCCCAAGTAACTAACAGAAAACATTAAAGGCTAATTCTAAATGTAATTACTTCCCCATTAAGGCGAAAGTCGCAGCACTGTTATAAAATTAAAAATTTTATCAGGTAAAACTATAATGGCTAAATATATACGTTACGGCCATGTATAATTGAGATGGATAGACCTAGAGTGAGTGAAGGCCGCCTCATTTCCTGTTCCTCGTTTGGTTGTGGATTTAAAGCGGAGTCGCTCAGTCAACAGTCGTCCCCACCTTAATTATACATGACTAGTATATGTGAGGCGATTATAGAAATGCCTCGTGAAAATACATTCATGAAAAGGTACTCTACTCAGAAATACTCAGGACCCTCTATAGTTTCGCGTCGACTCTATCGGTCCAAGTATCCGCGACAGTGATACACGGGATGAAACCCGAGACGCCTAGAACTTGTGTGCCTGTTCGGCACATGACTCTATCGACCCTCATTCTATATCTTGTCGAAGTATGCCAACTTCGACGCCTCTATCGATCATGGTTTGACTTCATGCAACCATGTGTAAATCCTTAGTGTTGTGTAAAAATAACTTTCTCCATAGTCATTTCGGAAAATAAAGGTTCTTCCGAACCTAAGCAAAATAAGAATAATAAAAACTAATGTGATCCGTCATTCGTCACTTTTATTTCAAACCTTCCGAAGTACCCATGAGAGGGGTACCGCACGCTGTTAACCAACCCTCCTTAGACAGATAGAAACCGAAACGAAAGACACTGCAGGTATTCCAGAAGACGATAACCACCCGAAGCATGCTCCGTAGATCCCCTAGAAAGACCCTTCGCACCTCACAATCAGGTTCGATAGGAACTAGAGTCAAGAGAACCCTTGCGGGTTGAGCTACTATAATGACCACAAATCTGAAATTTGTTGTCATCCCGGTTAAGCCAACATAGTAGCTAAACACCCTCGGTTGGTGAAGAAATATGAGTCGTAAGAGTCAAGGACATTGACTACGACCATCCATTCACACATAATTCTCCGAATTAAGCATCGCAGCGAATATCCCGGAAATCCAAGAGCTGCGATAAATTAAACTCTGAGAAGAGTGGATGAGGAGATTAAAGTTCCGGAGTGATGGAACCCTATACTCACTAGATTTGACCTAGACCGAGAAAACTCAGAACCTTCGGAAGAGTAGTTGCCGAAGGTGTTCGCGCTACTCAGGCACTTCGTCCACCCCGTTACAGACAAGTAGTGCCTAGGATCCTCCGCCCCCATCACATGGAGGAAGTCACCGTCGTCTTGTAGATGATAGACTACATTCTCTGAAGTGAACACTAGAACACCGAGAAGCACAGGATAACCTTCGCAACCAAGAATACTTGATCAAAGTGCGAAAGTAGTTGCGTTAAGTCTTATAACCCAGATCCCGAAGAGATTATAGACTCGACACCAGTCCAGGTGTTAGTCGATGGGTTATACAAGAGCAACCGCTTTCCGCACTAAAATAAACCAACGTCTTAGAGATTCATTGGACTACTAGGTGTTCCACGAATACTATCTCGTGCAGAAATAGTAGAACCACCTCCCGAGATAGTCCAACATGTAACGCCTGTGTTTCCGGGCTTGCCATTTTTAGCAATGTAATAGTCTAGGTTAACCTTTGTAACCCGTTTTGAAATAATAAGATTGTATTATTTGAGTATTATGTGTTTTGTGCTTAATTGCTTAATTATGTGGTTTGATTAATTAAGAATAAAAATAAGCGTCAAAATTTAAGTGTAAAATAAACTTGATATCTTTGGTTAATGTTGTCGTAGTTGAAACGAGGTTTCCGAATATACATAGAAAGCCCAAATCTGACTTCGTATGAGGAAGTTATGATTTATTAAAGTTTCGACTTAGCGGTATGCAGCCCGAAATACTCGATTTGAGATCGATCGGTTTTTAGTCTAATCGATCTAAACGAGAATCGAAGATCTCGTTGTTGGTATCGAAGCGATGAAAAGTTAGGCAAGAACGGACGTCAAACGAAGAAGTTATGAATTTATAACGAAGTTGTTCTGTCCCGGCCTACTAAAAATAACTAATAAAAATGAATTTAAAATTAGCCAACGGAGTCTAAACGAAAGTTGTAGAGCGTAGTCTCACCTACGCGTGGATATAAAGAACGTTGAAAACTGAGTTCGTATGAAGAAGATATGAATTTCCGAAGTTTATTAAATAATTTGTATTTAAATTAAATCTTTAATTCGGATGTATATTCGAAGGAGTCACCGATCTGATCCGAAGTACGCCCAGCGTACTGGCGTACGCCCAGCATACCGCGAAGCATGACGCACCTCGCACTCAAGTGACTTTGGATACGTAAGCAATGACGATTTCGGACCAGTACGCCCCAAGTACTCCGAGGCTCCAGCCTCCTATAAATAGGATGCGAGGGCAGCCCACTCAGTTGCTCTTGTTCTCTCTTCTCTCTCCTGTTTTGCCTCGATTTGCGTGCCAGAAGTACCCCGAAGCCCCGGTAATATTCCTGAGTCCCGAAGTAAGTCCCGAGATCCCGAAGATCCCGAGAAGTGCGATTCCCGAGCCGAAGCTCGGCCCGCGAGAAGTTCAATTTTTGTGAAGATCTTCCAGATCTGCGAGAATTACTGCTTCTGCAAGTCGTAGTGCTGTCCGATCATCTTCTGATCAAGTGAGTGTATACTACCTTTCATAAACACGATAATAATACAAGTATGGTTTGAGTGTATTAAGTATATTGTTGTTTATATGTGTGAATGTGTATTCACTTTCTTCTATCTTATAGATCTGATTATTTCTCTATGAAATACGTGTTATGTGTGTGTGTTCCTCATATGTTATGTGGAATATGTATTGATTAAAGCATGCTATACAGGTTTTTAAACTATGTATAAAAATGTATATTTTATCTACTAATATGTTGGGTAGAACATGGGTAGATATTTGGTGTGTAATAAACAGATGAGAGGCCTCGTTGTTGTTTGATTTAGTCATCTAGCGGAGTTTAGATGACGACCATGGACTTTTCTAGACAGTCTTGTGGAACATTAGCAGGTTCGCCACCTGTAGGTGTTAATGAACTCGGGTGTTCATTCGCTGTACTCCATCCCCCTTATGGTTGCCTTATTTGACTTATATTGCTGAGGAACCCCCGAAGCATGTGTTGTCGCCCCGATGAAATATTCTTAGACTAGGTCCCTTGTGTTAGTTATTTTAGGGACATAAAGTGAGAATAACGGGAATAGGTAATTGGGTTATTGTTGGTTGGTGGAAATTAAATATGATTATTTATTGTGGGTTGAAAACCCTATATGCTCACCAGGCTCCCAAGCCTGACCCACTCAGTTTTATTTGTATTATAGGAAGTGGCACAAGGGCATAAGATGGATGAACCATCAAGTTGTTTTGTTTACAAGTCTGTATATGTATATATTTGTTGAATGACTTGTAATGTTATCGTTTATGGTTATTGGTCTGTATCGGAACATGACACCCCGAGTTTTGATTATATAATGAAAATACATTTCTTTTATGAAATGCTTTGGTAAACATTGTTTTATCATGTTTTTTTTGGGAACAAATTCCGCAACTCTTTCAAATCAAAAGGATTTTCTCTGAAATTATTTTAAAAGCATAAATGAAAATCGATCTTTTCTGGCCGAGATTTTGAGGATGTCACACAACACTCATCCGGTGAAACCCTATCTCCCCGATTCTGAGGGTTTCCGTCGGAAATATCTCTAGAATCAGAGGTGCATGTTCATTTTGCACAAGATTCAGATAGACACTCTATAGCAAACAGATAACCATAGACACGCAATCCAGCCGATGATCTAGAAAGTCTCTAGAAGCCAATTGACAGGAAATGCGAAACCAAGGACAACCCGAGCTTCCTAAGAACCAACCGGAAGGACTACACTCCCAGTATGAGAGAGAACGTTAGGAACTTCGGAATGGCGATCACGCCAGTGATGATCTTGGCATAGAAGTACACAACGTTCTAAGTACTGAAAAGCTCTACCCTTCCGAGAGCTTAGGACCATCCGAGAATCCTTTACGGAGATTGGTCCAACCCTCATCAGACCACTACTACTTTTGGATATTCCACAAGTTTCACCACAGATCGATCCACTCCTTAGACTTGATAAGTGTTTGCCTAGCGTCACTTTTCGTATCCCAATCATCTTGATAGAAAACATTGAGAATCCTAAATTCGTAGACACACCTGTAGAAAATCGCTAACTACACGAGACGGAATCCGCATCTCATAGGTGAAGGCTTGTTGGAATGACAGACACAGGCTAGAGATCATATGGGAGTGCAAGGCAAACCGAATAGTAAGTACTCTCCTACCTCTACTCGGTCATTCATACCTACTTCCTTGCCTAAACCTGAATTTCGGGATGAAATTCCCTCTAACGGGGGGATGATGTGACAACCCGAAATTTATTCCGTCATATTTAACCCTTTCTTCCGTTAATGAGCCTCGTTTTATTTAACTGTCCGTTAACTTTTGGACTGGTTAATTAAATTGGGACTTTTATAATGACTTGTTAAGGGTTGAAAAAAACTAGAAACGTCCACAAAATGCCCTTAAAAATGTTTAGTTTCAACCAAGTCAAAATTCGACCGTTTAATCGGGTGCGACCGAAAAGCTCCGTTTAACGGCAGTAATGGGTAGATTTCCACTGAGCCTTAACTCAAGCCCCTATATAAGGGAGAGTAAACTCCATTCCACCCTTTTTACTCTCTCTCTCTCTCTACACTCTCTCTCTCTCTACAACTTATTTTCGAGCCAAAAATCGTCCGTTTCGAGCCCCAAACGAGTAAGCAATCTACCCTAACTTGTTGTATAGCTTAACTAACATGAAAATTCATGTTTAAGGAATCAAATAGGGGCAAGCGTAGGTATTTACGACCCAAGAACACCCTTGGACCGTGAACACCCCTAAATGGGGTTTTTAAGCCCAAAACCCCTCCAAACTGCCCCTAAGGCTTAGATATGACTTGTAGGCTTACACATTAGGACTTAGAACACCTTGAAACGAGTTTTTGGAGAGTAAACATGAGTTTACTGTCCAAGAATATTCTTGGGCCGTAAACTCCTCTTCATGGGGAGTAAACTCAATTTTATGTGTTAGAAATGCCCACAAACACCTCCTATGGCCTTGGAAAAATGTCTAGAAGCAATCCCATTGAAGTAAAGGCATTAAACTTCAATAAATCCAAGGAAATGGGAGTTTATGGCCGCAAACCCCCCTAGTAATGGTCCATGGGCCGTAAACTACTAGAAAATGCCCAAATGATGCCCTAAACTCCCCATTTGACTTAGAAAAATGCACATGATTTTATTCTCTATCATTTAAGCCCTTAAAACACCCAAGGAATATGTACATAGGAGCTTACGTCCGTAAACTCCTTTGTTTAGGGCTGTAAACTCCTATTTGGTCCATTTAGATGCTTTAAATCCACTCATGTGCCTTATATTTGGACCTAGTATAAATCTACAAATGATATGAGACATTTAGGCACCCTAGAACACCCTCACCATGAGTTTACGGCTGTAAAGAGTTTACTCTTGAAGATTAAACTCCCTATCCAAGCCATACACACCCTTAGATGTTACCCGGGACACTCCAAACACTTAACCAAAGTGTTTTCCACACTTTAGGATGCGTATACATGATTAATTAGAATTATATTTACTAATTGTATGTAAACATATGTTATCATATGTTAATAGGTCACTAAGTGTGTCCAAGTCCTTACTTGACACCGAGCACCCAACCGGTACCTTCGTCGGATCCACTTACATCAGGTGAGTTCATACCCCTGAATGAACCTTTTAAATGTTTTTACATGCTTTTATGGGGGGAGGGGGGGGGGAATACAAGTTAAACATGACAGTTATCATATCAATCACATGTGATTGATAACCCACATGCACAAGGATTTACTACACTGTTAACTGTTTTACCGAGAATGATACTGTAAATGGTTTTCTAAAACGTCGTTACTCGTTCAACTTTTACTTATATTGTTTTATTAAAGTTTCATTTAAAACTTGTTATGAAAGGTTTCCAAAGAATTACTAAAGGTTTTCAAACTTATTTAATAAAAGAATACCAAGCCGTGATTTTCTTAAGTATAAAGGTTTTTCCCTAAAGTTTTTCATCAAAGTTTTCTCCCATGTTTTTATACTCCTACTTGGTTAAGATACTACTGCTTCAGTTCTACTTAGTTTAAAACTCCTACTTGATAACGTTTTCACTTCGTGCAGCGCTTATACTTGTTAACGCTTTTACTTCACTTATACTTGTTAACGTTTCTACTTCACTTATACTTGTTAATGATCCTACTTCACAATATGCTTTTACTTCACGTTACTCTTATACTTGACGATACGCTCCTACGTCACGATACGCTTATACTTCATGATACGCTTCTACTTCACGATACACTCCTACTTCACGATACGCTCCTACTTCACGATACGCTTATACTTGACAATACGCTTCTACTTCACGACACGCTCCTACTTGTTAACACTTATACTTTGTGAAACACTTCTACTTCGTTAAACACTTAAATTTTGTTAAATGCTTCTACTTAGTTAAATGCATGCCTGTGCTTGTATAGATATATATAAATAATGTTTAAAGGACTTAGGAAGGCTTGTTCACCCTATTTCCTTTTCTTCATTGAGATGTGGTTTGGTGGGATCGGATGTCCGTCTGAAGGTCGTTTGATCATTAGTTATATATTATGTATACAAGCATAGACATATAGGTTTACATTAGTCAGTTTAGTTGTGAGTCTCTATCATTAGTCCAGTATTTTTACATCAAATCTCACTACACGAGATACATCTTCAATACACAGCCTTCTCCGTTGTGAAGTTGGTAACCAAAGTCTCTTGTAGGAAGAGCGAACATTGTATGTAAAGATCTATACGATATTGACACCCCCCACCCTGACTGCTAGCTATAGTCTACGGCCTACCAACCCAAGGGGTGACAAATGCCACACTTACACCGACACTTGCAGAGCGTCAAGTTCTCTAGTGTCTATCAGTATGGTTACGGGTATCTCGGGGTTACCTTATAATTCATGGCCTTAAGGTAACGGGTTTTTAACACTGTATTCACTGTTTTTAGACCTTGCTAGACGTATCATTCAGTTGACACTGTCTGGGGTCTGTTCTCACTGTTTTTAGACCTTGCTAGACGTATCATTCAGTTGACACTGTCTGGGGTCTGTTCTCACTGTTTTTAGACCTTGCTAGACGTATCATTCAGTTGACACTGTCTGGGGTCTGTTCTCACTGTTTTTAGACCTTGCTAGACGTATCATTCAATTGACACTTTCTGGGGTCTGTTCTCACTGTTTTTAGGCGTTGCTAGACGTATCTTTCATTTGATATTGTCTGGGGTCTGTGTCTCCTTTTTGTTAGACTGAGCTAGGCGTGTCGCCCATTCGACACTCTCCTGGAGTCTATGATTTCTTTGCCTTAGTCAGCAGTCTTCACTGCTAAGGCATATGTTATTTTTCCCTAATATTCCTATACTTTATTTAAAGTCAAATACCGTATTTTGATAATGATAGTGTTTAAGGGAAAACTACTTTTTACCACATAACTTTGTCCAGTCTTGGTAGAAGACTGCTTTCAATTAGAAAATATAGGATTTTCTGGAAAGGACTCTAATTCGCTGTATACTTAAAAACTACTACTTATATAAAGTTATTTGGATAAAATGACACTAAATACTTATGAACTCACCAGCATTTATAAAAATGTTGATACTCGCTTTCAAATAACTTGTATTCTCAGGTCAGCAATAGACAGGTACATTCTAGGAGCTTTTGATGAAGACGGTTTAGTACCAAGCTGCACCTATAGTATTACTTGTATTACTTTGATGTTTCTATGTAATGTAAACCATGTAAAACTATTACTATTAATGCAATGGTTGTTGTACTTTGATTACTATACTGCATATGTTGTGATACTTGACATGACGTCATCCACCCTAGAACGTTTCCGCCGTTCCGGTTTTGGGGTGTGACATTTTACTCGTATTGATCTGAAATAAGATTTGTACATAGCATATTTCGTTTGTATGGAATTACAAACACTTATATTCATAGTATATGAGACTTATAGGTATATACTTATTTGGTAAGTAAACTTTTATACCTAGGATATATATAGTAAATGTTGGAGAGTCAAAATTATACTTTCAAAACTATACTTTTGAAACTCGGAATATATATTATTTTTATATGGAGTCAAAACCCGTGGACTCACCAAATTTGTGTTGACGTATTTTAAATGCATGTGTTTTCAGGAAGTTGATAACTATGATACGAGAAATGATGTTACACTGCCCGGTGTTTCCGCCGACGGCCGGGGTGTGACAGATTGGTATCAGAGCTATTAACTATAGTGAATTAGTACTTTCTTAGGAAAGCATGACTATAGTTTAGGGCTTACTCTGTTAGGTTTAGGTATACCCCTTAACCTATAATAAAAAGTATTATTAAATTATACTACTGAAGGACTACCTATGGGAGCGGTGACAGAATAGACACGTTGCTTGGGTTGCTGGATTTCAGAACGGATATGCTAAAATGATCCTGCCCTCCGACTGTTCTGACTGGCCGGTGCCTTATCAACTAGACCTGAAGTAACAAACAATAATTAATAATACCCATGAATACAACAAACAGAAAGATATAGAGCTATGTATGAACTCAGTCCCGCGATGAGAACACATGTATATAACCCAAAAATATAGAAAAACCAAACCCTCGATAAGAATTCAATGCAAGGTTTTAGGTCAAACTACTTAGTCGAGTTTTATTGTACATGGGCCGAACCACAACTAAACGTAGACTGATCACCTATGTTTAATTTTGGTCAGACTGATGCACAACTAAACTTGGATATGGTGTTTGATAGACTAAAACACCTGAAGATTCTAGAAGATTAAAGATAGGTCTCAGATCAGGATACCATCAACTCGGAGTACAAGAAGACGATGTTCCAAAGACAATATTTAGGACTCGGTATGGTCATTCAGAGTTCTTACATATGCCTTTGGATTGACCAACGATCCAACAATGTTAAGGGACCTCATGAATAGTACTTGCAAATCGTCCTTGGATAAATTAGTGATAGTATTATCGATGATATATTGATATATTCACGAACCAAGGAAGAACACGATCAACACTTTCAAATAATCTTGGAACTAATAAGAAAAGAAAAGTTTTACGTCAAATTCTCTGAATGTAAATTTTGGATTAGAAAAGTACAAATTTTTAGAACATGTAGTTAGTAACAAAGGGATTCATGTCGAACCCTCCAAGGTTGAAACAATTAAGAATTTGGAAGCACCGAAGACGCCAACAGAAGTGCGTCAATTCTTAGGACTTACTGGCTATTACCGTAAATTCATAGGGAATTTCCCCAAAATATCCAAGCCACTTACAACACTAACCCAGAAGGATATGAAGTTCAACTGGGAAGACAAAAAAAAGAAGCTGCTTTTAATAAACTAAAGCAAATGTTGTGTAGTGCACCAATCCTATCCCTTCCAGATGGGACAGATGATTTCGTCGTATACTGCGAGACATCAAATAGAGGATTGGGATGTGTGTTGATGCAAAGAGGAAAGGTTATCGCCTACGCATCACGACAACTTAAGGTGTATGAGAATAATTACACTACCCATGATCTTGAATTGGGAGCTGTAGTTATTGCACTAAAAATCTGAAGACATTACTTATAAGGTACTAAGTGTACTATGTTTACCGACCACAAGAGTCTCCAACACATCTTCAACAAAAATACGAGACAACGAATATGGGTTGAATTGTTGAATGATTACGAATATGAGATTCGTTATCATCCCGAAAAGGAAAACGTGGTAGCAGATGCCTTGAGCTGGAAAGAATATATTAAAACCCATCGGGTACGAGCATTAACCATAACTACCCATTCTAACTTTACCGCACAAATTAGAGAAGCTCAACTTGAGGCTCTAAAAGAATAAAACATCAAGAACGAAGCTTTGCGAAGAACGAAAAAGCAAATTGTACAAAAAGATGATGGAACGCGGCACTTTATGAACCGAATTTGGACGCCTAAGTACGGTGGAGTCAGGGACTTGGTCTTAGAAGAGGCCCACAAGTCTAGCTATTACGTGCAACCAGGCTCTGAAAAAAATGTACTTAGATTTAAAAGTACATTATTGGTGGCCAAACATGAAGGCTGAAATTGCTACTTACGTGAGCAAATGCTTGACTTGTTCTAGAGTAAAGGCTGAACATCAAAAGCCTTCAGGTTTACTTCAACAACCGGAAATACATGAATGGAAATGGGAGTAGATATCAATGGACTTTATCACTAAGTTACCTAAAACTCCTAGTGGGTTCTACACTATTTGGGTAATAGTCGATAGATTGACTAAGTCCGCCCATTTCTTACCAATTAAGGAGAACAACAAGATGCAAAAGCTAAATAGAAATTATCTTAAGTAAATTTTCAGATTGCATGGAGTTCCAAATTCTATTATTTCTTACCGAGATAGTAGATTCACTTCATGATTTTGGCAATATCTACAAAAATCCTTAGGAACATGTCTAGATATGAGTATAGCTTACCATCCACAGACTGATGGTCAGAGTGAGAAAACCATTCAGACTTTAGAATATATGCTCCGAGCCTGTGTTATTGACTTTGGAAATGCATGGAATACTCATTTACCATTAATTGAGTTCTCCTACAACAATAGTCATCACACCAGCATCAAGGTTGCACTGTTTGAGGCTCTTTATGGACGAAACTGTCGTTCCCCAATATGATGGGCAGAAGTTGGAGATACGCAAACGGCCAGAGAACGTACAAGCGATACCTTACGCACTGGACTAGAAATAGTCCACGAGACAACTCAAAAGCTCGTGCAAATTAAGGATTGATTAAAGGCAACACGTGATCGTCAGAAGAGCTATGTTGACGTAAGACGTAAGCCTTTGGAATTCCATGTTCGAGATAGAGTAATGTTGAAGGTCTCTCCTTGGAAAACCGTAATTCGATTCAGGCAACGAAGCAAACTAAACCCACGGTATATAGGACCTTTTTCTGACAAGAATTGGTTTCGTCGCATACCAACTCAAGTTGCCTCAAGAACTAAGTAATGTGCACGATGTTTTTAACGTATCAAATCTCAAAAGATGTCTTTCGGATGACACTCTTGTTGTACCTCTCGACGAGATACAAGTCAATACCAAACTCAACTTTGTAGAAGAACTTGTCGAAATCATGGATCGATAAACCAAATGATTAAAACAAAGTCGTATTCCCATAGTGAAAGTTCGATGGAACTCTTTATGAGGACTTGAATATACTTGGGAATGTGAATATCAGATGAAAAAAAAATACCCCCAACTATTTAACAAAACCCCATCCACAAGATAAATTTCGGGATGAAATTATTCTAACAGGGGGGAGAATGCAACACCCGTCAAAATTAGGTCAATAACAATCGCATGTCATTATACCAATCATGTAATGTGATTTTGTTACACTAGTAATGTGATAAAATTACTATGTAATTCATGTTAAAATATGAACTTTCATGATACAACTCAAAGAATACGTTCATACGATTACAAAGATGTAGAGAACGTCGAAATCTGGCTTCGCGTGAAGAAGTTATGATAAACCAAACACTATAAAATCTTTATAACAAGCGGAATTTAAAATAGGCTTAGATTTAGCTGTTGTAATGTATTAGAGAGTTATATTACTAGGAATCACCTACGCGTGCATATAAAGAACGTCAAAAACGGAGTTCGTATGCAAAAGTTATGGCCTTCCGAAGATGTCGCTGTCAGAATGAACTTACGAGGTGAGCATAAAAACTTACGACGTGAGGAGTCAAACCACCATATTTCGGATCTAGAAGGTGTGACGAGGCTGCGGGGGGATAAGATCTAAACTCACGACGTGAACAAGGCATTTTTCAGGTCGTGAGGAGTCATTTTGCCACCTTCGAAAGCTAGAAGACGGATGGTAAGTCTACGAAGTGATTAACTAGAAACTCATGACGTGAACAATGAGATTCTCAAGTTGTGAGGGTCCAAAATCCTTCCTATAAATAGCAGGTCCGCCCATGACACTTCCTTAAACCATTTCCATTTCTCCTCTATGTTTTGGTGAAGCCCTCTTGCATCCCGAGCCCCGACGACCTCGTACACTGACCGTTTTTGCTTAGATAACATAAAATCATGCTACTAAGGTGAGTTTCACGCCCCCACTTTCTAATATTTTCGAGGGAAAACACATGCTAAATATTATATATATGTTATTATTATGTCTATATGATAGTATATATCAGTATCAATGTAGATAGTTATAATAACCGGGATATAGTTATTTTGTATTTGAAAGTATACAACTATCGTAAAGTTGTTAGCATGTTATTGTCATACTAATGTAGATCCTGAGTTATACTTAGGATTCTATATATATATATATATATATATATATATATATATATATATATATATATATATATATATATATATATATATATATTGTGTGTGTGCGATATAGTTCCAGAGTTATACTCGAAAGTTCTATATGTGAATTGATAAGTATGTTGTTATTATTGGTTTTATGTTAAGATAAAACTTAGTATTGCTATTGATAGTTTTATGTCAAGATAAAACCAGGAATGTTATATGTTATTATTATTGGTTTTAGGTCAATATAAAACCTGGTTTTACTTCAAGATATAGCTGTTATACTACCTAAATGTTATGAAGTTAGGAGTAATGTTTAAAAGCATAGTCTAGTGACTTAGGGTTTTAGACATGAAAATGATTTTGTTGTTAGAGCTATAGGAAGCCGTCAAAGTTTACATGAGCTACCTAATTGATCAACTAAGATTGGGGATCTTAGTGGAAATCCTCTGACCTGTAACCGTTAATCCCATGTGAGCGAGGAAGTCGTTTATGAATAAGATACGGGTCGACGACCCCACTTGTGGTTGATTACAACCCACTACAAGCGAGTGACGATTCGTTCCTTTTAGTTTTATTCCGGCGTCGATGAAGCGCACGGTGTTGTTTCTCATGGTAAATCATGAGTGTATTGTTTCTCATGGTAAATCATGAGTGTATTGTTTTGTCAGAGGTTTTGTTGTCTAGCAGCGGTTACGGACTCATGGTTGCAAATTGTTAGAAGCATTATACTTTTTTGTTATACAAGTATTAATGTTAAGTATAACTTTCCCCCTACTTATACCCTAGGTAGTACTTGTATATTAAGTAGATAATTATACCTAGCACACATACTCGTATAGAATTGAAATAGATTTATACGTAGTGGTTTTACTCGTATAGATCTGAAATAAGAATTATAAGTAGCAACTTTCGTTTGTATGGAATTACAAACACTTATATTCATATTATATCAGACTTATAGGTATATACTTATTTGGTAAGTAAACTTTTATGCCTAGGATATATATACTAAACGTTGGAAAATCAAAATTATACTTTCAAAACTATACTTTTGAAAATCGGAATATGTATTATTTTTATATGGACTCAAAACCTGTGGACTCACCAACTTTATGTTGATGTATTTTAAATGCATGTGTTTTCAGGAAGTTGATAACTATGATACAAGAAATGACGTTACACTGTTCGGTGTTTCCGCCGACGACCGGGTTGTGACACACTGGTTTTTAAATAAGAATAAAAAAACCGGTATTTTCTGGCCGTGAAAATGGGGATGTCACAAAAGTTATAAATTTCAACATATTTTAACCATATAATTCTTTTACTACGAAACACGCGAGAATACGCCTAGTGTGTGTGTGTGTATATATATATATATATATATATATATATATATATATATATATATATATATATATATATGAAGCAATTTTCCTCGACTAATAGAAAAGCGGTCTTTTACGACGCACAATGTGTGTCGTAAAACGCTTAGACGACGCACAAATGCATGTCAAGGAAGGCCCTGTCATAATGAGAGACGACACAGTTTTGTGCGTCGTCTATTTACGATGCACATTTACGACGCGCATTTACAACACGCATTTACGACGCTCATTTACGACACACAATGCGTATTAAGGAAGGCCTTGTCATAAAGGAAGATGGCGCATTTGCGTGTCGTAACCTTATGACGTGCCTTTAGGACACACATTGCGTATCATTAAAGCCCTTGTCATAAATGAAGATGACACACATTTGTGTGTCATAAAATTCACCAACCATTTACAATATGCATAGACAAGTGCCTTTACGATACTCTTTTACGCATAATACAAAAATATAGAAACAAATATATTCCAAAAAAATCAATTTCATCCAATAACTTCATGTCAAAAAATTGTAATACATTGATATTAAAGGGATTTGATTGTACATTGTTATTAAGAGGTTTTCCCTAACTATGTAACCTAATACTACATTGCTATAAAGGGGCACCTTCTTGTTTCAATAACCCGTCATTAAACTATCCGTAGAAGCTCTAAAACCCTTCATGTATCCGACCAATCATCATGTCTCTTAGCTTCAATATCAATCCTAACTCTTGATAAAGAACAACACGAAATCCTACGAAAATTGTCTACATGTCAAATGGATTTATTCAACAAAATTTAATAAATAGTTTTGTACTCATATTTAATATATCACATCATATCATATATGACGCAAGTGACACAAAATAAAAAGTCAATCTACCCTCTACAAACTTATTTCTATTGAGGTTTGCTAGTTAATAGTTGTGAACAAGCATGACTTAACCTTAATAATAAGTCGACATTAATAGTAAGAAGAAGATTATGAGAGATACAAGTACCTCCCGATAACTTGTATAAAATGTCTATTGAGGTTTGCTAGCCCCTAGGTTTTATATATAAAATTTCACTCACATCAAAATCAAATTATTAAGATTTAAAGGTTACATTACATGAATGATTTAACCTTTCCTTGGTCCTTAGTGTTGGATTAGTGTCTAAGTCCATAACTATAATTGGTATGTACTTGACCCGACTCGGCATGGTCCATTTGGGTTGCATGGCATCGGAACATTTGGATAGACCGTTTGTGAAGAGATGACATTTGTGACATATTAATATATTATAAGTTCTAATATATTAATATAAAATCATTTTATTTAATTAGTATTGATAAGGAATAAATTTGGACTTAATTTACTGATCAAAAAGAGACTAATTAAATATATAGGGATTGATAGATTGCTAGGAAACATGTAATAGCTTAGTTTTCATTTAAATCTGCATTTTAAAGAAAAGTTTTTTCCGCATTTCATAATTAAATAAAATTTTGTTTTACTTTATTTTATATCTCCTTGCAATGGCATTTATGAAAACTTGATGTTTGTATGTTTCTAGTAATATTGAAAAATATGAATTTAATTCTTTCATTTGTGGTGGTATCTAAATTAACCAAATAATATAAGATTCTCATCACCCAAGGTTTCAGTTGGATAGAAACTTGGAATCATACAAGTTGTACAGTATGTGGCTCAAGTGAAGGACTAAGTGATCGAGTACACATTCTTGTGCACTGGTCAAGTGCACCACAAAAGATCAATAAGAATATACCTCATGATTTACTAAAGTTTAGTAAATATGGTTTTACTTACAGGATTAAGTATAATTCTGAAGCATTGGAAAATTTTCAGTGTATGGCAGGACGGATGAGAAGAATCAAATTAGGCAGAAGGATAAAAGTTTCTCAAATTTGTAAAGCTGGGAGAGCACTTTACTATCATGTTTTTTGTTCATCTTAATGATTAAGAAACCATATCACAATTAGTCCTCTAAGGAAATCTTAGTGCATTCTTATGACTAAGAAGAGGTATCTTGAATTGTTGGAATGGTTAAATCAAGAAGATGAGTCATACTTCATTCCAAAACAAGTCTTAGATTCATACTCTAAGACTGTAAGTTGAGTGACATTTCTTAAAGAAAGGTTTAAAACACTTTTAAAATGTAAGAGTAAAAGTGTCCTACTCTTTTACATTTTGAAATTGGTAAGTTGTGATGTTTTGGATAAAACAGAGACCAACTTAAGGCCAATTGTGTGAAGAGTTTGTCTTGATAAAGAATCTACACTATCTCTTGAATATTTGGCAAGATAGTCTTATATGTCAAGGGGACAGTGGGAGTCTTAAAGATCCTGCAAAGAATTTCAAGATCAAATCAAGAATAAAAACTTGTAGTTTAACACTAGCAGACGACTTGAGGTTTATAACCTATCGTGTTGACATATTTCTATTTCTATGCCCATTCCAGTTAAATTTTGCTTTGGATATGAGTTCTGAGAGTACTCAATTGGTTGCATAACAACTTGGAAGCAATGCAGGCGCTGAGCTGCCAGGTGGCAAGAAATTAAGATTGAGTTCAGTCCATATGAGTTTGGATTTGTCATTATCCTTGTCTTGTGATTATGGTTTTGAAAAATTCACATGGATAAGAACACATACACCATAAAATCTAAGTGTCATTAGGTTTCTCTCCGATTCATGAAAATGATGGTGAGGAAACACTTTCACTAAGTATATTTTACGTAGATAACAGTTGTGATATTTGCATTCTCATAGTTCTGAAATTTTTTAGACACACATGTATGCTATCTAAGGAAAGGTGTATGATATTGATCAAATTTTTATCAAAGCATCTCGTATCAAAAGTCTAAACTTTGGTAAGAAAGTCAATAAAATATTGATTTCTAGAAGTCCAACTGATTTCTGACTACATGTTAAAGCTAGTGGGAGCATAAGTGTTATGCTAATAATCATTGTGTTAGTGGGAGCATGATAATTATTATTATTATTATTGCAAGATAGCAATGTCCATTATAGAAAACAAAAGTTTCAATTGGGAAAAAGTTGTTTTGCTATAATTAAGGGAGAGGAAATTATACTTCATTTCAATTATAAAAGCTTAGATTGAGGTCTTAATCATCTTTAGTCAAGGATATATATATATATATATATATATATATATATATATATATATATATATATATATATATATATATATATATATATATGAATTTTATGTTGGTATGGCTCAACATGACAAAATTCTATATATGGGTCTATTATTTGCGTTCTAAAATTCGATTGTGATTATGACATCCCTTTTCATAATCTGAATTATGAGAACATGGCAAATAGAAATAGAAATATTATAGCAAAAGACTGGTCTAGTCTTTGTGTGAGACATCATGAATCGTGTTCCATATGCTTCGGATATAGGGCGGATTGCATGTGCTATAATATTCATTATTTCTAAAATTTTCCAAATGCCTAGGGCATTAAGAAGGTAAAAGGTCTAGAATTGGATGTGACTAAAATGATTAAGCAATTGTCGAGGACAATCTAAGGTTTACCAAAGATTGGTTGCTTAGGGACAGTTGGAAGTATAATGTTAATTTTGGAAAGACCATATTGACATATTCTGAGAAGAGGAACTCTTGGTCAGAAGTAATAGTCAAAATGAGAATATAGAAATATTCCCATAGGTGGAAGTTATTCATCAAATTTGTGTAAGATTAGGAAACTTAATGCATGAAGGATGTTTAAAGCAATGTACTTTGAATTTGAGACTTCGTTTCCATGGAATGATCTCCATTGGAATACTCTATAATGTCTGTTGACAAGTCTTTGTGACTTTGTGCATAATCATTACAAGAGGATCAATACATATAAGTTTAGAATCTAACAGATTTAGGTAAATGGCAGTGTTGAAACATAAAAGTGACACTCTTGAACTCAGCTACCACAACCATCTCTCAACCGCAACGGTTCAGCATCCGCAATCAATTCAGCACACGGAGACAGCTCTTCATCAGCAACCGCAATCAATCTGCAGTCTACTTAATTACTTTTCTTATCTTTATATAATACTCTATTATCCAGCATGCCTTGCACGACTGCTCATAGAGTTGTAATTTAGTTCTAGGACTCTATAAATAGAGACTCACTCTGCTATATTAGACACAACTCTTTACTCTTGCAAAAACACTTCTATATCATCACTGATGACTTGTGAATTATTCTAAATATATTTCTCCAAGTTATCTTCTTCATTTCTCTATCTTTCTATTCTTCTTACTCTAAATTGTTACTGAAACATACCAAACTATAACCTATCTCCGGAGCAAATCTTTAAGACTTAATCACTAAGCTTGATCTTCCTTATTGACTCAGAATGAATGCATTCCTTGTTACGAATCAGCTTAAGTGTATTCTTGATATAACAATTGTTGTCATTTATATTTCTTTACTTTCTGTAACTAACTATCTAACTATCTAACTATATTATTGTTGACCTTTAAGATCCTTTGAGATTAACTATTCCGCAATATACTTGTTCTAACGTTTGTTCAAGTGTGTCTCCAAGTTTTTCTCTCAACAATTGGTATCAGAGCCAAAGTGGTTGCTTCTTGAATATCGCTACTCTGATTTTTCATTAGGCCCTCTATACCACTAAAGCTCATTTCTTCTTCAAAAAAAATATTAATAAAAAAAACAAACCATCTCAAATGGCACAATCGTTATCTCTGAATGTCTCCAATAGTGTTGCTGGTTCTAACCGAGGTCTAATACTAGTAGCAAATGAATATCATCATTGGTCACAAAGAATGGAGAGGTAATTAAGAAGACTGGGAAGAGTCGTATGGCGATCCGTGGAAGAAGAACCACACGTTCCAGTTCTTACACTAATCCAAACTGACGACGCTGCAACCAGGCTAGGAGGAGGTCAACCAGCCATGAGCCGTCCCACCAAGGATGATCTTGATAAAATGGAAAATGATGTTGTTGCTTTCTATGAAATTTCCTGTGGTGATGCTCTTGACAACTTTGATATTATCATAAACTGCAATTCAACGAAAGAGATCCGGGATGTACTTAAGAATCTGTACGAAGGCTCAGAACAAGCACAAGACAAGAAGCTCACTACAACACTCAATGACTTCAACAACTTTAAAGCTCATACTGGTGAAATTTTGGAAGACTCCTTCAAGAGGTTCAATCTAATAGTCACGAAGTTATCCAATGCGGGTACCATCCGCAGTAATCATGAAACCAATATCCAGCTTCTTAATGGTTTAGGAAGACATTGGACTATCGCCAAGATGATAGTTCAAAGAGACAGGAAGATTCACTCTTTGTCACTCTACAAGCTCTATGGAGAGCTTCAAGCACAAGAATCCATTGTACTCAAAGACTGTGCTGACTTCGGAGGACCGCTTGCTCTCATAGCACAAGCCCCACCGCAGTCACCCTACTCTTCATCGTATGACACTCCACCACAGTCATACGAAGCGGATTCTGAGTATGATGATGAATAGGAGTTTCAGAAGGCTATTGCTCTAGTTAGTCAACAGTTCAACCGTATACCACCTCCTTCCTTCCGCAAGAATCAATAGTTCAACAAACCTCCATTCAACTGTAACTTCGGTTCTTAGAACAATCATTCTCGATACCCCAAAGGCTCTCAGAACAATCAACCAAAGGAGGTACCGCAGTCTCCTCAGAACACTGACTCCGGTACTCAATCAGAAGCAAGACTGATGTAGTGATTTGTCACAAATACAATAAAGAAAATCACTTTGCAAAAGATTGTAAAGCCAATGTAGTCAAACACAGAGCATTCTAGCTTAGAATGGCTCAAGAGCTGGAAGAAAAAGAAAAGGCAAGGGAATATGTGGCCCATATCAAAAGAGACCATCAAGTTTGGCCATTCGGAGACGACGAAGAGACCATCAGCAGTGTTAAAGGAAAAGGGAAAATCTGCATGCTGGCCACTGTGGATGATGATGGGTCAACAATGTTGGACAAAAACTACTGCTACATGGCAAGGGATGGAACTCTCAGCATCGTCGAACAGGTAAAACTCATGATCCAAACTTTAAATTATAGTATGCATGACTGTCAACCCTACATAGATGAACTTAATGACACTTGTGTTGCCGTCCTTACAGACTATAACAAAGCCTTAGATGAGAAGAACATTGCGCCCCAAGAGATGTTCCATGTAAGAGGACAACTGGATCACAAGAGACTTAAGATGGCTATGTTAGAGAAGGATCTAGAGTTAGAGAAAGATGCTAGAATGTTAAGTGAAACCCAATTAGAGATAGCTTTGAACCAGAGAGATTTAGCTTAGAGAGAAATTGTATGCTTAAATCTTTTAATTGAAAAATTGTTTAATGAAAGTGAGGCTACTGAAAATTTGGTAAACAATGGAACCGTGGACAATACATATAATTGTGGTTGGTCTAATGGTAAACAATGGAACCCCGGTTCAACAAAGATAGATTGTATGTCCCTCCTGATAGAGAATTTCATTTTCCTGTCAATCACAAGACTTTTCCCGAAGATATCAAAACTCACTTCGGCAGACTAGACAATTTAAGCAATAATTGTGTCATCAAGGAAATATTGCCTGAGGCTTCTGGTCACACATGTGATCAAATTCCTATCAGTGGCACCATCCATTCAAATTCTCGAACTTCATCCATAATTGATGAAGAGATTGTTGTTGAAGGCCCCAAAGTCTCAAAGGACTTTCCATCTTTGTCCTCAAACCTCAGTGTCCCACATTGTAGTCGAATGTCCCAGAAGTGTCCCACTGCAGTTCCATCGAAAACCTACTCTGCGGTAGTTACATCATCTCTACCAATGTCATCAGTTCAAGAAACCACAACCCTTCAGCCAATATTTCATGAGTTACCTATAGAAAATTTTGAAGTAGGTCAATGCTCTCAAATTCCAGACTCCTCAAGTTCTGATGATTCAAGCCCATGTTTTCAAAATCATTCGAAAAATTCTAGGAAACCGCAGTTGAATAACAATGACTGCTGTTCACCAAAATCTTTGGCAAAAAAGGCTTTCAAAGAAGAAATTAGATCTAGAGGCACAAACAGACAAAGTCTTTCAAAAGATAAAAAAAACATGTGAGAATTCCAAAATCTAAGAGTCCGGAAAAAATTGTTTTCACAAACTACATTTCAAAAAACTCTTCTTTCATGGAAACAAGCAAAAAGGGAAGTCCAGTTTCAAAAGTCATTCCTGCTACTTCTGACACTACCCAAAAAGGTGTCACAATTGTAAGAAACTACGTTTTTCAGGCCTATTCCTCAAATGACCCTAATTGGAAAGGAATTTTACCCACTCCAACACTTTTAAAATCACATCAAACTTTCAACAAATAGAAGGGTATCTTACCAAATCCACCTAAAGGGACTCAAAGATTTACACGTGCTAAACCTCGTTCAAAACAAACTTTTCAGAAACCAAACAACATGTATGTCAGAAGTTACCCACCTCGGACCAGTACCAAGTCCAATTCACTCTATAGACCGCTGACCAAGCAAAATGTCAGATTCAATGACAAATTCTCTCTTTGTAAATGTCGGTGTAGTTGTCAAAAGGTTTTATCTCATGTCAAATCAAATCAAAGTTAGAAACCTTGTATTTTTTCCAAGACTCACAACAATCCAAATATGAACAAACACCCAGGACTAGGTCTAAAAGTTGACAAAAGACCTATCCATGCAACCTCGAACTATGCATCATTCAGAAATACATCAATTGTCCCTAGCCCCAAACTTGTTTGGATGCCTAAACTAACTGTTTAATTCTCAGGCTTTGTCCAAGGAGGAACAAGAAGAAGAATGGTTAATTGACAGTGCCTGCTCCTTGCACATGACCGGAAGGTTAGAGTACCTGCGGGATTTCAGGCCTATATGCAATGGTGGAAATGTCACGTTTGGCAACAATGCAAACAGTGTCATCCGAGGTTACAGTGTTCTCACTACAGGAAATTTTTCCATTCAGAAGGTTGTTTATGTGGAACGTCTTAAACACAATCTCGTCAGTGTTGGCCAACTATGTAAAGCAGGACATCGTGTTGAATTTGATGATCAATTCTGTTACATAATGACGGGTGACCGAAGCGCTTGATTAATCAAATCTCGCTCCGAAGGCACGACGTATCCTCTGGATGTTTCTCTCATCATTGGTAAACCGCAGCTGTGCTTCCTGTTCAAAGTTGTATCCGAAGTCAGCTGGCTATGGCACCGCAAGCTAGCTCATCTCAACTTCCGGTACATCAACAACCTGGTCACTGGAGAACTAGTCCGTGGTCTCCCTATTCTCAAATTCGGCAACGACATTCTCTATCCAGCTTGTGAATGTGGCAACCAATCAAAATCAAGTCACCCTCTAATAATGGACTCTTTTATTTTTGAACAACTGGAGCTGTTACACATTGATCTCTGCGGTCCCTCAAACGTAGCCAGTCTCCACAACAAAAAATATATACTAGTTATTTTTTATGGCTATACACGCTTCACATGGGTCTTCTTTCTTAGACTCAAATCAGAGACACCACTGATCTTCATCAACTTCATCAAAGAAATCGAACTTCAGATCACGCTTCCAGTTAGACGCATCCGCAGTGATAATGGAACCGAGTTCACTAATCATCTTCTCAACAGTTTCTTGGTTTCCAAAGGCATGTCTCACAACTTCACAGCACCCTATACACCGCAATAAAATGGTGTAGTAGAAAGAAGGAACCGCACATTAGTAGAAGCAACCAGATCCATGCTTAACTTCGCCCAACTTCCTCTCTACTTCTGGGCTGAAGCAGTAGCAACCGCAAGCTTTGTTCAAAACCGAAGTATCGTGTGCAAACGCCTCAATAAAATACTATATGAGGGTCTCAACAGCCGCGAACCAAATGTTCACTTTTTTCATATTTTTGGATGTAGATGTTTCGTGATCAACAACAGAGACCAACTCAACAAGTTTGCACCAAAGTCTGATGAAGGTATCTTCCTTGGTTATTCCACTAACAAAGTTGCGTATCGTGTGCTCATCAGACGTACAAGGCTGATCGTTGAAAGCTTTGATGTTAAATTTGATGATTCTCACACCCTCAATCCCCCTCCGTCCACCGAAAGCACCATAATCATGGAATGTGACATTCCTGCCTCTTCAAGACCTTTAAATCTAGTTGAAGTCAATTATGACGAACTTTTTGATCCTGTCGAAATGGCAAAGCTATCCGAAATTTTGGGGTCACCCGAAGCTCAACAACAACATGCTGATGTATCTGGACCATCTCTATCTAAAGTAGTATCTCTCATTACTTCATAGAGAATATTGACACTAGAACCGATCCAAGGATTGTCACTCTCCCATCTGCAGTCCAGGGGGAACTTCTCAGGTTCCAGAGGAACTCTCATCTACAATCCAGGGGGAACCTCAACCTTTCCCGGTTACTCAAGAAAATTCTGCTCCAATAGATCAAGATGATTCTGCAAGTTGTTCTCAAATCCAGGGGGAACTGCCATCTCCAACCAGAGATTCCTCTGACATCCAAGATATCCCTTCTACCGCAGCTGCTGATCATCTGCTACCACGTCTTCATGTATGGACAAAAGACCACCCACCAGGTCAAATTATTGGCAACCCATCCGCAGGTATCCAGACTCGGTCTTCCAAGGACTTTTCTGATCACTGCCACTATGCAACATTTATGTCCTCGGTAGAACCCAGAATGATCAAAGAAGCATTGCTTGAACCGGACTGGATAGCCGCAATGCAAGAAGAACTAGAAGAATTTGAAAGAAACAAAGTATGGCAACTTGTTCACCTCCTACAAGGTTATACTATTGTTGGTACAAGATGGGTTTTCAAGAACAAGCTAGATGAATCTGGCGCAGTCATCAGAAACAAGGCAAGGCTTGTTGCCAAGGGGTATAGTCAACTGGAAGGCATTGACTACGATGAAACATATGCTCCGGTAGCACGCATGGAATCCATCCGGATCTTTCTAGCATACGCAGCTCACACAAATGTCAAGGTACACCAGATGGACATTAAGAGTGCTTTTCTCAATGGGGAACTAAAATAAGAGGTTTATCTTCAGCAACCTCCAGGATTTGAAAATGTTGAATTTCCAAACCACTGCTATAAGCTTGAAAAAGCAGTCTACGGTTTGAAACAAGACCCAAGAGCTTGGTATGAGACACTCTCTGAATTCCTTGTCTCATCTGGGTACAAGAGAGGAGTGATTGATCCCACATTATTCAGAAAAGCAAATGGTGACCATCTTATGATGGTACAAATATATGTGGATGATATCATCTTCGGGTTGACTGATCAAGGCATGGTAGATGAATTTTCTAAGCTCATGACCAACAAGTTCAAAATGAGCATGAATAGAGAGATTAACTTCTTTCTAGGTCTTCAAGTCAAACAAATTCAGTAAGGAATATTCATTCATCAAGAGATATACACCACTGAACTTCTAAAGAAATATTCAATGGACAACTGTTGTTCTGCTAAGGTCCCTATGGCCTTCGGTTATAAGATCTCTGCTTATCCCTCCGGTGAATCGGTGGATCACAAGACTTATAGAGGTATCATTGGTTCACTGATGTACCTCACCGCAAGCAGACCTGACATTGTCTTCGCAACTGGTGTGTGTGCAAGATACTAGGCTGATCCAAAAGTGTCATACATGACCGCAACCAAACAAATTCTTCGGTATCTTAAAGGAAACAAATCTATGGGCCTATGGTATCCCGCAAGCAATCACTTCAGCCTACAAGCCTTCACAGATGCTGATCATGCCGGATGCAAGCTCGATCGCAAAAGTACATCTAGTGGATGTCAATTCTTAGGAGGAAGACTTGTTAGCTGGTCTTCAAGAAAACAAACTTGTGTATCTCTATCTACTGCAGAAGCCGAGTATGTGGCCGTAGCCAGCTGCTGTTCCCAAGTTCTTTGGATGAAGACACAATTGCTAGACTACGGGTACATAATGCTGCGGATACCAATTTACTGTGATTCTAAAAGTGCTATAGCGATCTCTCATAATCCTATTCATCACTCCAAGACAAAATATATTGAGTTACGGTATCATTTCATCAAAGATCATATTCTGAAAGGTAGTATTGAACTCATCTTTGTTCCTACTCATGACGAGATTGCTGATGTTTTTACAAAATCACTTGACTCTACAAAACTCAATGCATTCTTACAAATGTTGGCAATGATGAATCCAGACCCGCAATTCTTTCTAAAGTGTTAGCTACCGCAGACCATCATGGGTCTCCATTGCGGTTCTAACTGAGAATTACATATGATAGATGGTTTTGGTACCGCAGTCTAGATACCGCAACCATATGTCATACGTATATCTCATGGGTTCTAATGGTCTTTTATTTCTAACTCTTGTACAAGTGTTTTTCTCACAGTTCCTCACTGCAATCTTTCCTTTGTTCATCCGCAATGAAGTTTCTCAAACCGCAATGATGATTCCACCCACAATCATCTTAAATATCTTCCAACAGTTTCATTAACTCTTGAATCTTTGTGTGCTATTTAATGATCTTTCATTAAATAAAATAAAAAAAAACATTCCCTTTACAAACTGTCACATTCTCTTTCTGAATAAACCCCGTATCAGAGCTATTTTAGGGATGATAACAAAGAGAACGATTTTCCAATAAACTCATCCTTAATTTGTCCTTTCCTCTCCCTACCACGTCCCATCAATTACAACTTTCTCTCTAATCACCCCATGATTATCTGACGTATTGACATTCGTCTAATCCTACATTAAATGCAATCCCCTTTTGGAAATCTCTCAAAATCTTTTTTTAAACCCTTCGTGTGGCTGAGATTTAATCCATAAAATTATTGATTCCCCCCAAAAAACCCATTCGACTTCTTACCCTCTTCTATCTTTTTACCTAGGGTTAAAATCTTTTCAACCTCCTTTATAAACCCGTCTTCTTCCAAATAATCCTTTACGCTCTCTGATTATTGATTGTTCTCTCAACCTTCAAAAACTCCCATAACTCTCAACAACTCCATTTTCTTATCTCCCAATGGCGAAATCAGGTGCATCCAAGAAGCAATGCAAGGCTTCAGGTTCTATGAATCCAACTGGTTCTGACTCTCCAATGTTAGCTTCAAGCAATTTCAGAGCAGTTTTTGAAGATCACCCGTCGTATAATGCCCCAACCAAGATGATGATCAAGTTTCTCAAGAACCATATTCTATTTTGTCCATTTGATGCTTTCACAGACGTTGTTCCTGTTTCTACACTCTTCAAGTGTGCCTTTTCTGCATACCGTCCATTGGAGAACCCCTAAGAAGTGCATCTCAACCTTATCAATGATTCTTTTGTCATCTTGACCAAAGAGAAGTTCTTGTCCGCCATTAATCTTCTGATTCACCCTCCATCAAGATTTTCACACCGTCATTATCTGACATCACCACCTTACTCTAACAGATGGGATATCAGAAACCGATATGAGGGATTGGTGAGTTTAAGAGGAACCAACTGCCTGCGGTTTGCCAGTTTGTGTGTCACTTCGTCATTCGTTGCTTATCCGGAAGAACCGAAGGCATTGACAACATGGGTTTGAAGCTGCTTGAACTGGTATGGAGCATCTACACAGGCCACGATGTCAACTATGGCCAGATTCTTTGGGATGATTTTCTTCAATATATCCCCAAAGAACACCCAAGGGAGAACCCAACAGAGCTCACATTTGCTCGATTCTGGTCACTGTGCATCCCAGACTTACATACGGATGCTGGCATTGACATTGGCAGTGACATCAACTTCTTTGTCACTAAGGATCTCAAAAGGTACAATCCCTCTTCTGATCAAACTTTATTTGGACCTATCTGCAGGCTTCCCACCCACTTTCTTACCTTGCTTGGTCTTCATATTGTTGATTTCTCAGACCACATAGAGGCTACAGAGGGTATTGCCCCATACCCTTCTACCCCACCTCTTCCATCAGCAACCATTCTCCCTGAGGGTACCGCAGTCCCCTCTGCTACTACACTATCTAACCTTTCTCAATGGAGAAAAACGGTGGCATCCAAGAAGAAACATAGCACACCTAAGAAGTCTGCTCCAAAACAAACCGCACCCTCAAAGAAACGCAAAACCAAAACCACCACTGTATCAAGTAGTGATTATGAGGAAGATAGACAACCAATATCTATCCTCAAGAAAGAAAAACAACTGAAACCTCTAGCCATATGCGTGACCGGACCGATACTGAAGCCTCTCAAAAGGCTCTGGTAGTCCTTGGAATGGCCGCACATCCATTCAATACCACACTCAAATACCACTCAAGCTCATCATGTGAGATTGTTTCATAATCTTCATCATCTGAACGTGGAGACAGCCCCCCAGTTATATCTCAAACAGATAAATCTGGACATCGTCCTAAGGTCTCCAGGGCTTCCCGACTGCACATTTTTTCTTTCGAGAAGTTACACTCCATCCTTTTGAATATATCCCAAACAATTCAAAGACCAATCCATCCGCATGGCACTTCTTTCGCCAATGCTAGAACTGGGCCGAGGCCAGACTTGACCACGGGTCAAGGAGCCCAAGGAAGCCCAGGAAATCCTACTCTGCTTCCATCCTTTACAGGTGTTTTAGGCACTGTGAGCACACATGTGCAAGGATCCGTGAACCCAAGGGACACCTTGGTGCGTACCCAAAGAATTGACGGCAATGACTTAAGTGATTCTTGGAGTCGGTATCAGCCAACTACTGATGCCGAAATCAAGAAATATGATGCCTTTCGAAGGGCCTTCCAAGCCCGCAAGGAGCAACAGATCAAGCAGCAGCAACAAAAAGAACAGGAGATCCAGTCTGTGGCCAAGTATTGGGAAAATTCCATCAGCAATGCCCATACCATTGCCACAATCCAAAAGGTTCAAAACTGGGTGGATCAGATGGCAGAAACCATGTTCAAAGCTCAAGCTGCTGGCGCAACCGCAGGTGCTTCTAAAGTTCCTCCTACTCCAATTCCTACAGTCAATCCATCACAAGACGAATGGCCCGCAATCGATCTCAGCTCAGCCGCTACCTTCGGTCTTGATGATGAAGACATCCAAGAGATCAACAAACCAAACCCTTCAGACGACGACCTAATGATGTTTGAAGAAGAAGAGGAGTCTAGTGGTTCTCAGCATTCAACTTCAAAGCCTAAAGAAAAGAAAAAGAAGAAAAAGAAGGATGCTGTCACCAGGAAGGAATTCCTAAGTCTCCAAGCCAAACTAGATCAAATTTTAGCTGCGGTTAAACCTACCCAACCTCTACCTAAAGACACTCCAGGACCGCAATCATTGATTGAGCGCATTGAACGACTCGAGACGAGGGAGTGTATGGCTGCTGAGCGCATCTCTCTCAAAGTGGAGATGGGGATCCAGTCCCTTGACAACAATCGCAGGGCTGACCATAAGGACTTCATGGCTACAGCTGAAGGCCTCATTACTCAGGTGACCGCAATCAAACAGGATCTTCAAGCAGCCATTGCGGATCAAGCTGCACAATCTCATAAAGTGATAGATGAGACTCATACTGCTTATGAGTCCACTATCTCTGTTCTTCATGCAACTATCAAACGAATGCAGAAATCCCTTACCTCCAATTTCCATGGCCCTGAGATCCTCCAACTTACCAAAGACATACACAAGCTGCTCTTCAACTCCTTCACTCCAAACAATTCCCAATTGGTCGAGTCTATAAAAGCTCACTTTCAAGAAGTTTGTGCCAAGGTGGATGGACTTCAGCAATCGCTTGAGGAAGCACCTCTGTTGCATCCCTCAAGAGGGGGAAGTGAAGATGAAGTCCACCACTCTGATACTTCCATTCATCAGAGTCCTCCCCTCACCACTAAAAAAATCCCCACACTGCAACCCTCTCCACCACCATCTCCAAAAGATACTCCCAAAAAGCCTGAGACTCCTCCTCACCTAAAAAATCTTAAGGAAAACATGTCATCCGCAAGCTCCATAGACTCCCCTGCCACAGCCTAAAGAAAACATGACTGGAAGGCGGCCAAGCTTGCTGAACTCATATGGAGAGAATGCGGATTCGTTACTATGATTGATGAGTCGTTGATTAACTCATGGGTCAATCCGCTCCGCAGGCTACTTGATGAAGATTACACTCCACACCTCACATATGCTGAACCTACTTCTGATGGATATTGGGATATTCCAATCTTTCCCAATGCCAAATATTTTGCAGTATTTGAATCATTTGACTGCAGCCTCCCTGATCACAAACGACTGCCAATGGAGTTTGAAAGACTTAATCGTTTTTATGCTAGCATGGCTCCTCTGTTGAAAACATATGGTCTAATGATAGACCATCCGCAGTCAAGAACTACAAGATGCGGAAGTTCATGAAGGCTGACTTCGTTCAGTATACCCTCACCAGAAGAGAGCATGACTACATCCGCACTCAGGCAGACTTCCCAAGCATGAATCCGGAAGAAATCTTCCTTATTGCCAGGGTGTTCCAGAACAAGGCAGAAAAGCACCCTAAGATGCAAATGGCGCTTGACAAAGCCAAATCCTTTCTGAGGGATACAGTTTGTGACTTCACCAATATTGATGCGGATATCCACCCCACCATCATCAAGAAGTTTGATCTCCCTCCACTTGAACTTGTGCCAATGCCTACTGAAGGCTTCAAAGAAAGATCACTAGGCGCAACAAACTTTTCTGAACTTGGTATCATATTCAAACGGAAGACTGACAATGTCAAATACTTCATTCCGATGAATACCATGCACCGCCTGCCCAAGAAACAACTTGACGTCTGCAAGACCGCAGTTGAAAGATCAAAGCATACTACTGTAGAAGTGAAATTTGAAATTTCAAGAAGAATCATATGGCTTGAAAATGTCAGGTAGTTCTGGTGGATTCTGATCAAGTTCCTCAAACTTGATAGCTGAACCGAAGTTAAAGAGGTTACTTAGGGGGAAATTGTTGAGACATAAAAGTGACACTCTTGAACTCAGCTACCGCAACCATCTCTCTACCGCAACGGTTCAACATCCGCAATCAATTCAGCACATGGAGACAACTCTTCATCAGCAACCGCAATCAATCCGCAGTCTACTTAATTCCTTTTCTTATCTTTATGTAATACTCTATTATCCAGCATGCCTTGCACAGCTGCTCATAGAGTTGTAATTTACTTCTAAGACTCTATAAATAGAGACTCACTCTGTTGTATTAGACACAACTCTTTACTCTTGCAAAAACACTTCTATATCATCATTGATGACTTGTGAATTATTCTGAATATATTTCTCCAAGTTATCTTCTTCATTTATCTATCCTTCTATTCTTTTTACTCTAAATTGTTACTGAAACATACGAAACTATAACCTCTCTCTAGAGCAAGTCTTTAAGACTTAATCAGTAAGCTTGATCTTCCTTATTGACTCGGAATGAATGCATTCCTTGTTACGAATCAGCTTAAGTGTATTCTTCATATAACAATTGTTGTCATTTATATTTCTTTACTTTCCGCAACTAACCATCTAACTATGTAACTATATTATTGTTGAGCTTTAAGATCCTTTGAGATTAACTATTCTGCAATATACTTGTTCTAACGTTTGTTCAAGTGTGTCTCCAAGTTTTTCTCTCAACAGGAAGGAGTTTGGAATTCTTGCATTTTCAGTAAGGATTTGGGATTGTGAAATGAGAATCGTTGGAATTATGTTCAATCGATCTATTTCACAAAGTAAAGATCATAGACAAACATATTGTGCATACTTGGTGTGTGGCATGACTAGTGTTTAGAAAAACATAGTGTACATGCTTGGAGCATGGGAAAACTATTGTTTTAATTCAAGTATAAAGTTGATAGTTTGAAACAGTATGCAATGAATGATGGGTAATCAATATGGTGATAAATACAGGGTGTTTTATTTATATTCATAAGTTCTGAGACCATGTTGGATTCGATTATTCTTGTGTTTCACTTCGCATGTTTTGACTTCCAGAATAACTAGGTTGTTCTTCCTGAATGACTAAGTTATTCAAACTATCCACAGTCGGTCATATGTTGGAAGTAGATATGAATCAAGACTGTCATGGGTTGGCTTGTAGAGGTCTAAGATGTTGGACAAAGTGGTGCTACAACACTCATGAGTGCTCATAAGTTCTGAGTGTTGGATTTAACCCACACTCATTGGAATCACTTCATGGATTTTATCATGAGACAATAATATCTTATATTATTCAAACCTAGAGATATGAGTTGTTACTATAAGTTAGTTATACATTGATTGCACGAAAACGCATTGGTAACTCGAAGTTACAAAACGTGCTTTTGTGTATGATTCAACAAGTAGTAGAACAAGCGATATAAGTCGAAGTTTATCCATTCCTTTTACCTTCGGGATAAAAGCAATATCTGTGGGCCCCTTGATGATTTAGTGATGAAACCCCGAAGTGCTTGGCCAAGCCAAGACTAATGTGATTTGTTCAATTAGTCGGTCATCGTGAATCGGAAATCGGGAAACAACAAATGGACAGGGAGAATGATTTATAATCCATGTCTCAGTCCATATGATATCTAGAATGGAGGAATATATGCTCCCTTATCTAATGGACAATTCATTGACAAATGTCAGAGTTCATCGACAAGGTCAGAGTTCGACAGCGGCTTTTTAGAGCTACGATTGCCAGTTGGTTTTTGAAGTCATACGCAATAATAGTTTTAGACTTATCCAAGTGGGAGACTGTTGGATTAGTGTCTATGTCCATAACTATAATTGGTATGTACTTGACCCGACTCGGCATGGTCCATTTGGGTTGCATGGCATCGGAACATTTGGATAGATCGTTTGTGAGGAGAGGACATTTGTGACATATTATTATATTATAAGTTCTAATATACTAATATGAAATCTTGTTATTTAATTAGTATTGATCAAGAATAAATTTGGACTTAATTTAGTGATCAAAAAGAGACTAATAAAATATATGGGGATTGATTGTGTAAATCATTCATTCTTATATATGTGGGCTTGTGATCCAAAAATTCCTTATGTTGGCTTTAACCCATGTGGTGACCCATGGATACTCCATGGAGGTTAAAACCCATGGAGCATAAGGAATGGGTAAAGTCATGGGTTACATGGTGTAACCCTAATGTGCACACTATATAAGGACCCCTTTAGCTCAAGAAATTTGCACAAGTGACACATATATGAAGGCTAGCCGATTTGAGCATGAAGTGTCTTCTTCTCATGGTTATTCCATGTGTCGGTGATGTTGTGTGAACCATTTGAGGTGTCACACTTGGGGAACTAGGATCTCGAGCTTCATGGAGTCAACCTACATCAAAAAGTATGTATTCTAACTTGTTATATTACCTAAGTATCAAAAGATTGTATGCTAGATAGGGTAATACCTTGGAATATTCATATTTGCAAGTATAATAGAGAAAACATAGATCCAAGGTATTTAGGGTTGCATGTATACTTAGGAGTGTTAGAATGCTCATAACCTAACACTTCATCCTTCCTTATCTGCGTTGATTGTATTGGGAACATCACGTTGGTAATTTCCAACAAATCTATCCACCCAACCATACTCCTGTACATATCTACATAGAGAAAACACTTGAAACATTTACCATGCTCCTAAATCATGAGGTATGTTCTAAAGAATACAAATAATATCTTTAAACTGTAATATATAATTAAATACCATATATTTTTATGTACAAATTAAGGAGATTACTTTGGCTACACTTGGGATTTTTGCATTTTTTAGAAGAGAAACAAGATTATTCTTGTCAAAAATGAACATAAAGGATCTTGATGATCAGACCGAGGATTTTCTCAGGTCAATTGATCATTTCTAATTTACGTTACATATTTACTATAAGTAAACTGTAAAAGTGAAAACTTACCACATGCATTTCACCTTTTTGTCCATAACGAGGTGGACATGGCTTAGGACGAGAACCGCTTTCAATTGATCCGATATAAAAAGGAATCAAGGTGTCTACTATGCAGCTACTACCACATGAAGATGAAGATGCGACAGGTGGCAATGACCCTAGTGGTGGGGCTGGCTTTTTCACCACATTTATAACCACCCCCACCCCCAATCTGTCCCAGCTTCTTGAACCTTAACATGAAACAAAAAAGATGTATTTAACCTTATCCATATATAATCTTTTGTTCCATTTCCTTTTTCCCCAAGTGTGTTGTCGTTTTCTCAAATTTTTTTAAACATTTAATATTGTTGAAATTGTTGAATATTGTGAAACTTGTATTTCTGCCAACCTAAGAATCAAATTAGTTTGTCTGTATGTTTTCAGCCAAATATAGGAAATTTGAGGAGTATGTATACATGTCATTTATATATATATATATATATATATATATATATATATATATATATATATATATATATACCTTGAGATGATTCTTTAAGTGGAACAGAGTAAGCCGGGAAAGAAAACATAAATATTTTGGGAAAGAAAACAAACATGTTTGTATAAATGGAATATAACACTTAATCCCCGAGTAAAAGTGATCCTTAAACTATGATGTTTTTTGAAATAGCAAAATTCTCCTTCATGAAAATAGAGAAAAAAAAATATTTCATAAAAATATAAAGTTTTTGTATTTAAATAGGAATTAGGATACAACATTCAGACGACTATTCAAGTTGGCAAGGTCTAATCTGGGCCTAAGAAACCAAGACTAGTTACAGAAAAAAAAAGAATAAAGAAAAAAAGGAAAACTGCATGTAAAGTTATAACTGCAATACTTACAGCTGAAAACTTTTGTTTACCTTAGAATACGTTTTTGTGTTGAACCATTCCTTCCCTGCTTCCATAGCATACAAAAGCTTTTAACTTTGTGTCCCAAACCCAAAAAGGTGGGATAGACTTTGTTATGAAAAAAAAAGACAGAAATGCCCTCCTCATATCGATTATTGAATATAGCCTTGGAAAGTTTATTCCTTGTAACACAGATAACTTACATCTCATTAACGCATATGCTTCTATCTTCAGGAAGGGCATTGTCTAAGTCGGATTGCAGGGCCATGAGGTTAGATTGGAGGCTAGAGATCTGTTGCACTAGTCATGGTGTTGGTACATATGTCGACAAACCGCCTTGAACATCTAATAAATAAATAAAAAGCTAATGAAGCTTATTTGACAATTTTATATCTATATTACTTTATTTATAAAGAAAAGGAGTGTAATTTACTTGAATGGATGCTCAAAAGGTCTCTAACACCATGTAAAAAGGTATCTCTGTCATTAACTGCTCCTTGTTCTTGTACATCTGATGTTGCTTGAATTAACACCATGCAACCACTCTAAAAATTAGTAAAAAATTATTTATATGTTTACCTTAGAAGACGTTTTTGTGTTGAACCACATGCAACGCTACAAAACAATTCAATGTGACAACTTATGAAAGAATTCAAACATGAAATGTGCTTCCCCGAACAACAAATACAAATCCTTGCATTTTACACAACAAAAAAGGTCTATAAATTTAGCAGATAATTCCCATAAATACAAAGTTTCAAAGCGCCCAAGGGAACATAACAACACAACACAACAGGGTACAACAACAAAAAAGTACAGCTATGTGCAACAAAAAAATTCTTTAATTGTATTGTTCACTCCACATTAACTCTAATATGAGTTACATGAGCCTTATAATAATACAAAAAATATCCAGATACTGAATACAAAATAGTTTGTTTGTAACGTGTGTTAACCGTCTATTTTCTTGGTTCCCATATAAGAGTAATGATATATATGTATGTGCCAGCAACAAATTATATGTTGAGATTCAAGATCCAAGATCCTCTTCTCTATATTATATGCAAAACAAAAGAACACAATTATTTACCTTTAGTTGAAACAAGATTCTACAGAGCTAAAAACTGATATCTATCCAAAATTTTTAATAAACCATTATATATTGTAAAAATACTAGAGTCACAGAAAGAAATCATGTAAATGCTTAGTTTTTCAATTTCTTTATGGTTTTGCATTTTTACAAACACCTGGTATGCACTATGCAGTTCTACATTTCCCATCAAAATAAAATCAAAAATTCATTCTCTACATACGTAGCTAGAACCAAATATCTTTTTGACTGCCTTAAATAAACACTCTATACTTATATTATATCTATATATGCTCTCACCCATACTCCCACACAATCACATACATGTTTTGGATTGGATCTCTCATAGATCTCACACTATCTCAAAATTTTTGAGAATGCGGAGAGCTCTAAATTAAATAAGAAAATGATAAAGTAAGAGAAAGAAACCTAGGGCATATACATGGAGAAGAAGATAATGATATTCAAACTTGGTGCCTCTTCCACGTTCAACCTTCGATTTCTGATCTTCAACCTCTAACTTGATCCCTATAGTTTCAAAAACCCATAACTGACCTTTTGAGGATGAAGAGTGGATATAATTGTTCTGCCTGAAAACGTTGATATAAAAGCGCTAGTTCTTAAGTGCACACTTGTGAGGTCCAGAAGATAAAAGCCCTAGTTCTTCTTTGATATCGGGTACAAAAAACATTAAAATCACCAGCGTTTTGAGTGTGAGGAGTCGTAGACCCCCAATCACCGACTCCATGAAAGATAATGCGAGGTCTGATTTTTGGCGAAGGCAAGTTAATTGAATTTTTGGGGGATTGGGTTTAAAGTAGAAACTTGTGCAGGAAGATAACGAGGGAGACGAGGTAAAGTTCCAAAATGTCGACTGAAAGTTCTTTTAAATGCTATGTGTATGTTTTCTTCTTGTGTTAACTTTTTCTTTAGTTTATCCACCTACAAATGCGATAATTTCACCCCCAAAAGGATCAAAATTGATTAATTTTCAATCAAGGAATGAGATTCTGTGTGTGTAATGGGATTGCAACTACTTATAATGTTATGTTTTTAACTTTTAACATATTATACTTTATTTATTAGTTCTAATATGTTGTTGTATGTAAACCATTATCATTTTAAAGCTATAACTTTTGAACAATTTTTATAAAATAATTAAATTGTTAATTTAAATATAACCTTACAGGATCAATTTAAGTATAAATTTTAGTTCAACTTAAACAACCCAAAGAATATTTTGTAAATAGTTAAACGCGATAAATTGTTATGTCTTTCTAATAATGATTATAAGTTGGTTAATATGGTTAAATAAGTATAAAACCTAAAGTATAATCATAACTAAACTAAATTTCAATATTAAAATAATATTTTAACTTTGACTTATAAAGTTATGTCTTTAACATTTAACATATTATACTTAATTTATAAGATTTAATATGTTCTTGTATGTAAATGTCACACCCCAAAACCACGAACAACGGAAACGTTCAGGGGTGGAGGACGGCATGTACAGTATCACAACAGTGTAATATAATAAACAAGCAACAACATCATCCATTTCATTACAAGTAGAATTTTAATACATGTGTGTTCTTTCATTGTAGTAAGACACCAAAAATATACAATCAAAATAAAAGACGAGACTTGTCTGCTCCGTCTTCTCAAAACCTGGCCATCGTACCCGTCTACTGCTGACCTGAGAATACAAGTTATTTTGAAAGCGAGTATCAGCTTTAAAGCTGGTGAATTCATAAGTATTTAAGTGTCATTGTCTTGCTTATGAAAATATGTTATGAAGGCCATGTAAACCTTTAAATGAAAATGTTGAGGTAAGTATGAAATCCCTAGAAAAACCCTTATTTTCTATGAGTATGAAATGTAGTCTTCTACCAAGACCCGAATGTTTTGTTATGACAATGTAGTCTTCTACCAAGACCCGAATGTGTTGTTATGACAATGTAGTCTTCTACCAAGACCCGAATGTGTTGTTATGACAATGTAGTCTTCTACCAAGACCCGAATGTTTTGTTATGACAATGTAGTCTTCTACCAAGACCCGAATGTTTTGTAAGTAAAATGATAGTTTTCCTTTGGTTGTTTAGTACTAAAGTACTTAATCTAACTCATCGTTTATGTGAAGGTATCACAAAATAAAGTAAACAGGAAAAATCACTAATGTAAGTGTTATCCCGAGGAACTAGGCCTAACACGACGAATCCAACTGTTATCCCTAGGTACTAGGGCTAACATAATACATATAACCTAATGAACATCCGAAGATTGTCCGCTTGTCCTCTGTAGCAGCAGCAGGGCGGAGGAATGGTTAGTCCCTGTAAAGGTACTCCTAGTATAAGTAATAACCGTAGGCATCCGTAGATGTTCATCACCCACTGTTGCTAACAGATGGGTTCCGGAATGGTTAGTCCCGTACGTATATCCCGAGGTACTGGGGATACAGGCCCATCTAGGTATCCCGAGGTACTGGGGATAGGGTCCTGTCTAGATATCCCGAGGTACTAGGGATATGCAGGAAGATTTACACAGAAGGTACTAATAAATCATCCTCGAAATTCGAGATACAAGTATTCATGTTAATGTACACAGTTAAGTGTATCTACGTAAAGGTACTCATGTAATGCGTTCATGTAAGCGTGTTCATGTATCATGTAAGTATATGTAAACGTACTCATGTATCATGTAATCAAATGTAAAGGTACTCATGTATCAGGTAATGTACTGGTATAGACTCATGAATGAACTGACTCGTGTGTGATTCCTTGTAATAGGAATAATGTTTGGTTTCTTCTAACTATCCCTATGAGAATTAACTGGAAAGTAAGTGGTTGTTCAAGTAGATTTATGCACCCTCGATACACCAGGGTGTGGGAGACTGAACGAAGGATGAAAACTATAATCTCTAACATATAAATGAACATATGCGCATAAGTATAGTTTTATTCAAGAAGGTAAAATAATGGTTTTTCAAGATATCTAGGAGTTTTGAACAATAATTAAGAATGACTTGATGTCATTTTAATAAACATTTCAAAACTAATACTTTTGTTATCAAGGTATTTTAAGATAGAAAACCATTTCATGTAACACCTTTTGAAATATGTGAAATCTACTGAATGAAAACACAGTTATAAAATACATAAGATTGATTTAATAACATATTGTTTTCTACTTGTATTCCCCCCGCCCCCCATTACGTCATTTAAAATCATTTAAAACATTGATTAAGGGATATGAACTCACTTGTAGTTGGTGATTGGGATGAACTGAACGGTATAGGATTGCTAGGTGTCAAGCGAGGACTTGTACACACACTACGATCCTAATGAACATATAATCACACATATATGCACTAAATTAGTCTCAAATCACTAATTGATAATGTTAAGACATCCTAGACATAATAAACACTTTACAAAAGTGTTTTAAGCCCTAAGGATTGCATCTAAACTATTGTGGGACAAGGTACTTGTGTTTAGGGTTCCAAAGGACCCCATATATGAGTTTACTCCTCATATACTAACACACATGGAGTTTACGGTTGTAAACTCTTGAGTTTACGGCCGTAAACTCCCAACCATGGGGTATTTGTGTGTTTTGAAGTCCCAAATGATTTCTAGAATTATTCTAACTTGGTGGTTCCATCCTTGAAGGGGTTTAAGGCATTGAAACACTCCATTTAGGAGTTTACGGCCCTAAGGCCATTTCCTTTGGAGTTTACGGCCGTAAACTCCATTGGAATGGTGTTCTTGTTGTTTTCAAGCCTCATGCATTTGAAGGATAGGTTCTAGACATTTGTTTAAAGCAATTGGGGACCCTAGGCACACTTTGGTGGCCTTGTTGGGTGTTTATGGCCTAGGAGCATTACCAAGGCCATAAACTCACTTCAAGAGGTGATTTTGATGATTTTAAGTCTCTTGCACATGTGGTATAGGTTCTAGGCTTTTATTCCAAGCATATGAAGACATTAGGCACACTTTGGTGCCCTTCTTTCATGTTTACGACCCAAGAACCAAGTCTTGGCCATAAACTCACTTTGATAAGTGATTTTGATGTGCTTTGGTCCTTCAATTAAGTTGGAATCAATTTCATGTAAAGGTCTAGGGCTTTAGGTGTCTTAAAAACACCCTTTGGTCAATTTCTATGGAGTTTACGGCCTAAGATACACTTGGGTCGTAAACTCTCATTTGTTTGTGTTCTTTGATTGTTTTCTTGTCCTTAATACACCTACAATTGAGTCTAAGGCAGTAGCATAACACAAGGAACAAGCTAGGCTCGGTTTCGGGAGTTTACCGCCCAAGAACACCTTGGGGAGTAAACTCCTAGATCTAATGATTTAGCCATCTAAATCATGTTATATGCACATAATAAGCTTTCTAACACTACTAGAAAGAGTTACTCACGTTTTGGTATAAAAACCCGAAGATCCGTGAGAGAGAAAATGGCTTTTCTCTAGTTGGAAATGTGAATAATGAATGAATTTGGTTCAGAAATTTATTTATAGTCCTGAGATATTTTTGGTAGAAAATATTTTTATTCCTAAAATGATCTATAATATAATAGAGTGTTGGAATAATAGTGTTGCACAAATCCCCAGTGCACCCACTCTCCTGATATTTCCTGAAGTGTAAACCCTGAATTACTCAAACTTACGTGAAAAGTCTGAAAATTAACTGTGACTACTATAACTTCTATTGAAGTGATATAGTTTGTACACAATGGAAATTTCGGGTTGTCACATCATCCCCCCGTTAGAAGGAATTACTTCCCGAAATTAGAATTTAAGCAAATAATAAGTTACAAATAACTAAGCGAAAAGGTGAGGGTATTTCAGTTTCAACTGATCCTCACGTTCCCAAGTGAATTCCGGTCCACGCTTTGCGTTCCAGCGCACCTTCACTATCGGGATACGGCTCTGCTTTGTTTGCTTGATCTCTCGGTCCATGATCTCTACTGGTTCCTCCATGAAGTTGAGGCTCTCGTTGATCTCGATCTCGTCGATTGGAATAACAAGAGTCTCGTCGGATAGACACTTTTTCATGTTTGACACGTGGAAGGTAGGATGTACGTTATTGAGTTCTTGCGGTAGATTGAGTTTGTAAGCCACAGGGCCGATTCTTGCGAGAATTTCGAAAGGCCCTATGTATCTTGGAGTGAGCTTCACACGCTTTCCAAAGCGTATCAAGCTCTTCCAGGGTGAGACCTTCAGTAGGACTCGATCGCCCACCTGGAACTCCAATGGTTTCCTATGCTTGTCAGCGTAGCTTTTCTGTCGGTCTCTAGAGGCTTACAATCGTTCACGAATTTGAACGATCTTCTCTGTCGTTTCCCGAATGATCTACGGACCCGTGAGAGTGCTTTCGGGAATTCGTCCCTTAGCTAACTGGGTATCACCCACTTCAGCCTAGCACATAGGGGATCTGCACTTTCGGCCATAGAGGGCCTTGAATGGAGCTGCCTTTATGCTCGTATGATAACTATTGTTGTAGGAAAATTCAACAAGGGGTAAATGGATATCCCAAGCTTTTCCATAGTCAATCACACAGGCACGCAACATATCATCTAAGGTTTGGATAGTTCTCTCACTTTGCCTGTCGGTCTGTGGATGGTAGGTTGTACTCATATCCAGCCTAGTTCCTAGGGAACTTTGTAATGACTGCCAGAACCTCGAAGTGAATCTACTATCTCGGTCCGAGATGATAGATAAAGGAACACCGTGCAGTCTTACAATCTCCCTAATGTAAGTTCTGGTAAGTTTCTCCATCTTGTCTGTTTCTTTGATCGGTAGGAAGTGTGCAGACTTGGTCAGTCTATCGACGATGACCCATATGGAATCAAGTCCACCCATCGTCTTGGGCAACTTGGTTATGAAGTCCATAGTGATCCGCTCCCACTTCCATTTTGGTATCTCCGGTTGTTGTAGAAGACCGGAGGGTTTCTGGTATTCGACCTTGACCTTTGCGCAAGTAAGGCATTTACTCACGAAGGTAGCAATATCTGCTTTCATGTTAGGCCACCAGTATAACTTTTTAAGATCCAGATACATCTTATCTGAACCCGGGTGGACGGAATAACGAGTGTTGTGAGCTTCGTTCATGACCAAGTCTCTGAAGCCACCGTGTTTCGGTGTCCAGATCCAATCCATGAGGTATAAGGCTCCGCCACCCTTGACTTCCAAGTTCTTATCCATCCCTCTAAGGGATTCACCCACCACGTTTTCAGGTTTCAAAGCGTCGAGCTGAGCCTCCTTTATTTGCGTGGACAAGTGTGAACGGATAGTTAGAGTCAAAGATTTGACTCTACGACCAGTATATTCTTTCCAACTTAGGGCGTCGGCTACTACATTGGCTTTACCTGGATGATAACGAATTTCGCACTCGTAATCACTAAGTAGCTCGACCCACCGTCGTTGTCTCATGTTGAGCTCTTTCTGGTCGAAAATGTGTTGTAGACTCTTATGGTTCGTAAAGATCGTGCTTTTTGTACCGTACAGGTAATGTCGCCAGATCTTCAGAGCAAACACAATTGCTCCTAGTTCAAGATCGTGGGTTGTGTAGTTAACCTCATGTGTCTTCAGCTGTCTCAAGGCATAGGCGATGACTTTACCTTGCTGCATCAGAACACATCCGAGTCCTTGATTGGATGCATCGCAATAGACAGTGAAGTCTTTTATCCCTTCGGGAAGGGATAGTATCGGGGCGGTGCACAAGGCTCGTTTGAGCGTTTGGAATGCTCTTTCCTGTTTCTCTTCCCAATCGAAGGCCACGCCTTTCTGGGTCAGGGTTGTAAGAGGTTTCACTATGTTGGAGAAGTTCTGAATGAACCTGCGATAGTAGCCAGCTAGACCTAGAAATTAACGAATTTCAGTAGGTGTCTTTGGTGCTGACCAGTTCTCGATGGCCTTAATTTTGGAAGGGTCCACGTGTATTCCCTCTTCGCTAACAACATGGCCCAAGAATTTGACTCACCGAATCCAAAACTCGCACTTTGAGAACTTCGCGTAGAGCTTCTCCGATCGCAATGTTTCTAAGATTTTATGGAGATGTTGACTATGCTCCTCCTTACTTCGAGAGTAGATGAGTATGTCATCAATGAAGACGATGCCGAACTGATCCCAGTAAGGACGACACACCCTATTCATCAGATCCATGAATAATGCGGGTGCGTTAGTTAATCCGAACGGCATCACTACAAACTCGTAGTGCCCATAATGAGTTCGGAAGGCTGTCTTGGGAACATCCTCCTCTAACACTCGTAGTTGGTGATATCCGGATCGCAGATCTATCTTCGAGAAGTAGTTGGCTCCTTGAAGTTGATCAAATAAATCGTCAATGCGGGGCAAGGGATAACGATTTTTAATGGTAAGTTTGTTGAGTTCTCTATAGTCGATGCACATGCGAAACGATCCATCTTTCTTCTTGACGAACAAGTCCGGTGCTCCCCATGGTGAGAAGCTTGGTCGAATGAATCCCTTCTTGAGAAGTTCGTTAAGTTGACTAGAAAGTTCCTGCATTTCAGCTGGTGCCAGACGATAAGGAGATTTGGCTACGGGGGTAGCCCCTGGCACTAAGTCGATTCTGAACTTGACTTGGCGTTGTGGTGGTAAACCGGGAAGTTGTTCTGGGAATATGTCGGGAAAGTCGCGTACTTCTGGGATTTTCTGGATGTCTTTCAGTTCTTGACTGGTATCGACGACGTGTGCGAGGAATGCATGGTACTCCTTTCGCAAACACTTCTGGGCTTGAATGCACGAAATGATGCGAAGGCTCGTACTATGTTTGTCGTCGTAGATAAGTAAGGTTTTGTTGTTAGGAAGGTTAAGACGAACTGCTTTTTCGAAGCACAATATGTCGGCACGAAGAAGACTCAACCAATCCATACCGATGATAACGTCGAAACATTTAATTGGGACTGGCATGAGATCTATCTTGAAAGTATGGCCATCTAAAGTTAAAGTACAACCTACGTATATGCAGTTTGTACTCTCTGTTTTCCCATTAGCCATTTCTCCTGTGAATGAATTATCTAATGCACATGGTTTTTGTTTAAGCAGGTGTGCAAATTTGTGACTTACAAAACTTCTCTCGGCTCCACTATCGAAAAGTATGCAAGCATATGAGTTATCGAGGAGGAACGTAGCAGTAACTATCGTAGGATCAGCTACTACTTCCTCGTGGCCTAGGGCCATAACTCTTCCCACTCCTCCATCCATCCCTGCTTTAGGGCAGTTCCTCTTGTAGTGACCCACCTCGCCACAACCGTAACAAGTTTGGCCCATACCGGCATTAGGGACCTGGGCGGCTTGAGCTGTTGGAGCCTTGCAGTAACGGGCTGTATGCGCATTCCTATTGCAGTTAGTGCACTACATCTTCTTGCAAGGTCCGTGGTGGTGGTAGTTGCACTTGGTGCACTTCGGAAGAGTTCCAGCATAAGTTTTTGCTGGTAAGGGGTTCGCAGGGACAACAGGAGTCACTGTGGCAGCATTGATCGCCACAAGTTGTTGCTTATTGGAGGATCCTTGCGGAGCCCCTCTTTTCCTCTTATTCCACCCCTTCTTGTTGTAGTCGGGGTTGGACTTTTGTGGTATAGGTATAGGGATTGTTGCGTTCTGAGGTTTCCGGTGATCGATGAGAGATTGTGCCAGTTCCTTGGCGCCATCGAAGGTAATAGGCCTGGAAGCGATCACACTTGACTGGATCTGGGGCGACAGTCCCCAGATATACCTCTCTATCTTTTTGCTCTGGAGAGCAACCATGTCAGGGCATAAGTTTGCCAGATCACAGAACCTATTTTTGTAGGTCGTGATGTCGGATCCAACCATTTGTAGACCACAGAATTCTTGCTCGAGTTTTTGTATTTCGCCTCGAGGACAATATTCTTTCATCAGCATGTCTTTCAACTTTTCCCAGGCAATGGAATACGCCACCACCAAAGTTAGATAGTTAACATGGCTGTTCCACCATGTTAGTGCTCTGTCAGAGAAGGTACAAGCTGCAAACTTGACCTTGTTGCCCTCCTGGCAAGCACATATTTCAAAGATGGATTCCATCTTTTCAATCCATTGTCTCAACACTATAACACCCCCAGTTCCATTGAAGCTGTGGGTTTTGGTGTTAGTGAAGTCCTTGTAGGTGCATTCCCGAGGGTGTCCATGGCTTTCGCCGTGGTTCAAGGGTGGTGCACCTGTTCCTGATCCACTAGGGGCAGGAGCGTTGATTGCTGACACAGCAGCTGCAACTGCTGCTGTGAAAGCTGCCTGGAACATGTTGGCATCGAAAGGATTTGGTGGTGGAAGAGGTTCAGGTGGTGGTGGAGGTGGTGGTATTGGTGCTTCGCTGTTTGGGTTTCGCCTTGGATTCCTGCGTGGCAGCATCTTTAACTATACGTTTAAAAGATGACGAAATGGATAAGAATAAATGATTAATGAATGTGTCTCATGGACTAAATCCCCATAGCCCAACAACAGAAAGAATAGAATCACTAAATGAAGAAGATAGCATTTGGATAATAATTTCCATAAGATTAGATATCCGTCAATAATACTGGAATTACAGATGTAACAAGTTCGGGAAAAATGGCCTAGAAGTAGGCCTTGCATCAACCAAGATGGAAAATTTTGACAGAATTAAGACTAGATCAAGACCTAACAGGTCTAAGATTTATACAGATAGGAAATTAGACCAAAGTTTTACATAAACTAGGTTATATCCAAAAGATGAGTTTACGACATTCTATCGACGAAGAGAACTGCTAGCATGAGTCCTTGATCCCAACAGTAGACATTTAATGTCCCTTGTACGCCTGTCCGACCTTGCTTGCTGAGCTCGAAGTTCTCTAACTTCAGCTTGGGTTTCAACAAGTTCCCTCTGCAGATTTGCATTGCGGACCAAAGTCCTTTCATGAGCATACTCTAGTTGGCGAATGTTGACAGTGTTAACACCAGAGTTGGTGTCAACTTCCAAGACTTGATTAATAGTCGCCTGAGCCATTATCGTGTTCCGAGAAATCCTACGCACCATGATCGGTAGGACTCTATCAGCAGAACCCCCTTCAGTGAGGTTGTAGAAACTTCGGTCTCCATTGTAGGGAATGGGCTGACCCTATTCATGACTCCATGTAATCAAGTTAGCGGCCCACAGATGTGTGGGTCCTTGAAACACAGGGTGGGGGTTCAGGTTTGGGTTTTGAGCATTTGGGGGTAGGTTGTTGACTTCTGGCTCCGAGTCAGAACTATCAGAAAAACCTTCAGCATGGTGATCATCCAAAGGGACTGGGTGATCATCTTCTGGTTCTGCCTCTAGCCAACCAGCATTGCCTTGGTTTGGGAAGTACGGATCACCATGGTGAAATCCAGCCATTTTAATCTACGCGAGAAAAGGGATATAAGAAATAGCTAAAATAGACGATCTAACTAAGATAATTACAGTAAGATCAAATACCCATATGGTATTTCTTTAAGGTTGTGTTGGTAAGTTTTTAGACTTGTTGCCATATCACAACCATTCTTGGGCATATGCTAATCACTCCTCAGACCAGCATAGTTGATCAGGCTATGTCATTCCCAAGACTGACCATATATCCCCAGGCTTACTTGTGATGTTCAACAATCGTAATACTTTTGTTCTTGTCATTGTGACACTGATTTTAGTATGAATGCAGGCACGTATACTTGCTTAAATATTTTATTATTTAAAAGTATAACTCTGAGACAGAGTGTTTTAATCCCGATGTATTTATAGTTAGTATATCTTTTATGGGTTGATATACTATATTCACTATAAACAATGCTCTGATACCAATCTGTCACACCCCAAAACCACGAACGGCGGAAACGTTCAGGGGTAGAGGACGTCATGTACAGTATCACAAAAGTGTAATATAATAAACAAGCAACAACATCATCCATTTCATTACAAGTAGAATTTTAATACATGTGTGTTCTTTCATTGTAGTAAGACACCAAAAATATACCATCAAAATAAAAGACGAGACTTGTCTGCTCCGTCTTCTCAAAACATGGCCATCGTACCTGTCTACTGCTGACCTGAGAATACAAGTTATTTTGAAAGCGAGTATCAGCTTTAAAGCTGGTGAATTCATAAGTATTTAAGTGTCATTGTCTTGCTTATGAAAATCTGTTATGAAGTCCATGTAAACCTTTAAATGAAAATGTTGAGGTAAGTATGAAATCCCTAGAAAAACCCTTATTTTCTATAAGTATGAAATGTAGTCTTCTACCAAGACTCGAATGTTTTGTTATGACAACGTAGTCTTCTACCAAGACCCGAATGTGTTGTTATGACAATGTAGTCTTCTACCAAGACCCGAATGTGTTGTTATGACAATGTAGTCTTCTACCAAGACCCGAATGTTTTGTTATGACAATGTAGTCTTCTACCAAGACCCAAATGTGTTGTAAGTAAAATGATAGTTTTCCTTTGGTTGTTTAGTACTAAAGTGCTTAGTCTAACTCATCGTTTATGTGAAGGTATCACAAAATAAAGTAAACAGGGAAAATCACTAATGTAAGTGTTATCCCGAGGAACTAGGCCTAACACGACGAATCTATCTGTTATCCCGAGGTACTAGGGCTAACATAATACATATAACCTAATGAACATCCGAAGATTGTCCACTTGTCCTTTGTAGCAGCAGCAGGGCGGAGGAATGGTTAGTCCCTGTAAAGGTACTCCTAGTATAAGTAATAACCGTAGGCATCCGTAGATGTTCATCACCCACTGTTGCTAACAGATGGGTTCTGGAAAGGTTAGTCCCGTACGTATATGCCGAGGTACTGGGGATACAGGCCCATCTAGGTATCCCGAGGTACTGGGGATAGGGTCCTGTCTAGATATCCCGAGGTACTAGGGATATGCAGGAAGATTTACACAGAATGTACTAATAAATCATCCTCGAAATTCGAGATACAAGTATTCATGTTAATGTACACAGTTAAGTGTATCTACGTAAAGGTACTCATGTAATGCGTTCATGTAAGCGTGTTCATGTATCATGTAAGTATATGTAAACGTACTCATGTATCATGTAATCAAATGTAAAGGTACTCATGTATCATGTAATGTACTGGTATAGACTCATGAATGAACTGACTCTTGTGTGATTCCTTGTAATAGGAATAATGTTTGGTTTCTTCTAACTATCCCTATGATAATTAACTGGAAAGTAAGTGGTTGTTCAAGTAGATTTATGCACCCTCGATACACCAGGGTGTGGGAGACTGAACGAAGGATGGAAACTATAATCTCTAAAATATAAATGAACATATGCACATAAGTATAGTTTTATTCAAGAAGGTAAAATAATGGTTTTTCAAGATATCTAGGAGTTTTGAACAATAATTAAGAATGACTTGATGTCATTTTAATAAACATTTCAAAACTAATACTTTTGTTATCAAGGTATTTTAAGATAGAAAACCATTTAATGTAACACCTTTTGAAATATGTGAAATCTACTGAATGAAAACACAGTTATAAAATACATAAGATTGATTTAATAACATATTGTTTTCTACTTGTATTCCCCCCCCCCCATTAAGGCATTTAAAATCATTTAAAACATTGATTAAGGGGTATGAACTGAACGGTATAGGATTGCTAGGTGTCAAGCGAGGACTTGTACACACACTACGATCCTAATGAACATATAATCACACATATATGCACTAAATTAGTCTCAAATCACTAATTGATAATGTTAATACATCCTAGACATAATAAACACTTTACATAAGTGTTTTAAGCCCTAAGGATTGCATCTAAACTATTGTGGGACAAGGTACTTGTGTTTAGGGTTCCAAAGGACCCCATATATGAGTTTACTCCTCATATACTAACACACATGGAGTTTACGGTTGTAAACTCTTGAGTTTACGGCCGTAAACTCCCAACCATGGGGTATTTGTGTGTTTTGAAGTCCCAAATGATTTCTAGAATTATTCTAACTTGGTGGTTCCATCCTTGAAGGGGTTTAAGGCATAGAAACACTCCATTTAGGAGTTCACGGCCCTAAGGCCATTTCCTTTGGAGTTTACGGCCGTAAACTCCATTGGAATGGTGTTCTTGTTGTTTTCAAGCCTCATGCATTTGAAGGATAGGTTCTAGACATTTGTTTAAAGCAATTGGGGACCCTAGGCACACTTTGGTGCCCTTGTTGGGTGTTTACGGCCTAGGAGCATTACCAAGGCCATAAACTCACTTCAAGAGGTGATTTTAATGATTTTAAGTCTCTTGCACATGTGGTATAGGTTCTAGGCTTTTATTCCAAGCATATGAAGACATTAGGCACACTTTGGTGCCCTTCTTTCATGTTTACGACCCAAGAACCAAGTCTTGGCCGTAAACTCACTTTGATAAGTGATTTTGATGTGCTTTGGTCCTTCAATTAAGTGGGAATCAATTTCATGTAAAGGTCTAGGGCTTTAGGTGTCTTAAAAACACCCTTTGGTCCATTTCTATGGAGTTTATGGCCTAAGATACACTTGGGCCGTAAACTCTCATTTGTTTCTGTTCTTTGATTGTTTTCTTGTCCTTAATACACCTACAATTGAGTCTAAGGTAGTAGCATAACACAAGGAACAAGCTAGGCTCGGTTTCGGGAGTTTACCGCCCAAGAACACCTTGGGGAGTAAACTCCTAGATCTAATGATTTAGCCATCTAAATCATGTTATATGCACATAATAAGCTTTCTATCACTACTAGAAAGAGTTACTCACTTTTTGGTATAAAAACCTGAAGATCCGTGAGAGAGAAAATGGCTTTTCTCTAGTTGGAAATGTGAATAATGAATGAATTTGGTTCAGAAATCTATTTATAGTCCTGAGATATTTTTGGCAGAAAATATTGTTATTCCTGAAATGATCTCTAATATAATAGAGTGTTGGAATAATAGTGTTGCACAAAACCCCAGTGCACCCACTCTCCTGATATTTCCTGAAGTGTAAACCCTGAATTACTCAAACTTACGTGAAAAGTCTGAAAATTAACTGTGACTACTATAACTTCTATTGAAGTGATATAGTTTGTACATAATGGAAATTTCGGGTTGTCACATCAAACCATTATCCGTTTAAATCTATAACTTTTAAACAATTTGGACATAATATTTTAATTGTTAATTTAAATATAACATTATAGGGTCTACTTCAATATAAATTTCAGTTCCATTTAGAAAAATGAAAGAAAATTTTGTGGATAGTTAAAAGTGATAAATTATAGTGGTAAATGCAAAAACTAAATTATAATCTCAATTTAACTAAAATATTTCCTAAAGATATTTTTATAATCGTTTAAAATTTCAAATAAGTAGCTTAAAATAACTTACAATAACAATAGCTAAAAATAACTCTATATAAATGATTATATTCTGACCTTTAAAAAAAATTGTTTGAAGTTATAAATAATTACATTGACAGAAATTAAAACGTTACGCAAATAAATATTAAAAAATTAATTAATAATAAGAACAACTATAAATAACATTAAATCATATATTATATTTAAATTTATTCATGAGTAACATGCAGGGTAGAGGTCATTCAAACGATTGAGAATAAGCAATTTCAACAGATGTATATGTTATCATATAATTAAAAATAATCAATATATTATATCATCTTAGTATACGAATTATTATATCAAGTTTAAGAACATTATTGTTATATTTACCAAAACATATATTTGTAAAGATTTCAACTATATAGGTTCTTCTGCGCAACGTACGATCATTCACATAATCTATATCTATCTATCTATCTATCTATCTATCTATCTATCTATCTATATCTAGATATCTTATAGAGCTAGCATTTTTCCTTTCACCACATTCATTTGAAACTCTCATGTATTTTCTTTCACCACATTCGTTTAAAACTCCCATGACTTTTCAATTTCTTCTGAATAATGGTTATAAGTTGGATAATAAGATTAAATAAATATCAAAAATAAAGTGTAATCATGTACAAACTAAATTTCAATATTAAAAGAATATCTTTACTTCTAAAGTTATGTTTTTTTAACTTTTAACATATTATACTTAATTTATTAGCTTTAATAAATTGTTGGGTGTAAACCATTATCTTTTCAAAGCTACAACTTTTGAATAATTTGTATAAAATACTTAAATTATAAATTTAAATATAACATTACAAGACCAACTATAAATTTTAGTTTAACTTAAATAACCCAAATAATATTTTGTAAATAGTTAAAAGTGATAAATTGTAGTGTCTATTTAATAATGATTATAAATTGGTTAATAAGTTTAAATAAATATCAAACATAAATTGTAATAATAAATAAACTAAATTTCAACATTAAATTTTGATATTTATTTAACCATATTAACCAACTTATAATCATTATTAGAAAGACAATACAATTTATCATTTTTAACTATTTACAAAATATTTTTTGCGTTGTCTAAGTTACACTAAAATTTATATTTAAGTTGACCTTGTAATCTTATATTTAAATTAAAACTAATAAATTAAGTATAATATGTGAAAAGTTAAAAAAAACATTAGTTTATAAGTAAAAGTAAAGATATGATTTTAATATTGAAATTTAGTTTATATGTTATTACACTTTAGGTTTGATATTTATTTAAACTTATAACCAACTTATAATTATTATTAGAAAGAGATTGAAAAATCATGGGGGTTTAAAATGAATGTGCTGAAAAGAAGAATACATAGAAGTTTCAAGTGAATGTGGTGAAAGGAAAAATGTTTCCTTTATAATATAGTATGATCATTATCATTATATACTTATAAAGGAAGCATCTTTTCTTTCACCGCATTCATTTTAAACTCCCATGTTTTTTTTTCACCACATTCATTTGAAACTCCCATAACTTTTTCTTTCTAATAATGATTATAAGTTGGTTAATAAGGTTAAATAAATATCAAACCAAAAGTGTACTCATATATAAACTAAATTTAAATATTAAAAAAATATCTTTACTTCTACTTATAAAGTTATGTTTTTTAACTTTTAACATATTATACTTAATTTATTTGTTTTAATATATTGTTGAATGTAAACCATTATCATTTTAAAACTACAACTTTTGAACAATTTGTATAAAATACTTCAATTATTAATTTAAATATAACATTAAAGGGTCAACTAAAATATAAATTTTACTTTAACTTAAACAACACAAAGAATATTTTCTAAATAGTTAAAAGTGATAAATTGTAGTGTCTATCTAATAATGATTATAAGCTGGTTAATAAGGTTAAATAAATATCAAACCTAAAGTGTTGTAACATCCCAAAATACGACCCAAAAACTCTTGTTTAAATAGTAATAAAAATCATATACTGATTGTCATATCATAAAAACCATATGTCAAATATCTCAACTGATAATAAAATGTCGTGAAACAGCTGAATCAAATTAAACTACGAATCAAAACAAACTCCCAGGATAAAGACTGAAGTTGTGGTGTGTGCAATGCCATCATCCCGAGCTCTTCCCCTTACTTGCGGAAGTACCTGAAACCAAAACTGAAACTATAAGCACGAAGCTTAGTGAGCTCCCCCAAACTACCACATACCATACAATAACATATAAACACGTACTGGGTCTTGCCCACTGCATCGGGCCGAAGCCCAAAAACTACATCGGACCGTAGTCCAGAACTGACTGGGACCTTGTCCCCTGCATCGGACCGGTGTCCGGAACTAGCTGCATCAGACCGAAGTCCGGAACTGACTGCATCGGACCAAAGTCCAGAACTAGCTGCATCGGACCAAAGTCCAGAATTAGCTGCATCGGACCGAAGTCCGGAACTGAACGATCATAGCATAGCATAAACACATATCAATTAGCATAACACATATCATCTAGCATAAACACATATACTGCATACTGCATCGGACCGTAGTCCGGAACACATAACACATAATTCTATCTGAGTCACGAAGACATCAAACATACTAACAACTGCATAGGACCAAAGTCCGAAAACTACTGCTAACTTAAACGGGCCTGCATTGTGGCCTTAGACCCGTTCCTACTGGAAGGAAAACTCACCTCGTAGCCTAGCTGCTGAAAGGAATGCTCCGGAATCTGTCTGTTGCGGCTCCGGTTTCACCCCGGCTACAATATCCATGAGCACCATCAATCAAATACTGATAATAATACTGAGAGTAAAATGACTCTCCTACCCCTGGTCCAAGTCAACATAACAGTCGCAGACAACACTCAGTTGTTCTGACTCGTCGAGTTGGGTCGCCAACTCGTCGAGTCCTTACTCTTACTTTCTTGATTCCACTCGCTGCTAGTCGTCGAGTTTTGCCGCAAAATCGGCGAGTTCGTCTTCACTACTAATACTTTGACAATCTGCATCCGACTCGTCGAGTTATATGAACAACTCGTCGAGCTCTCCTTCATATGATGATCATTCTAGCTGTGACTCGCCGAGTTGTATGAACAACTCGTCTAGTCTGTTCTTGGAGTATAAAGATTGCCTTGGACTCGCCGAGTTAGGGCATTGACTCGCCGAGTCCTTCCGCGACTCGACTCGCCGAGTCAGAAGAACGACTCGCCGAGTCGTATGCATACAAGCATTATATACTCGATTCTGCTTGAAACCAGTCCATACCAATAATAGATCTGGGTTCCTGGGACTTGATTTACACGTAAAGTTTCCAACTTTACGTGTAAATAACATCAAATGAAGGTTTTAAGGTTCAAAGCACACTATAATAGTAGATCTAGAGCTTTCATGCAAAATGGATCCCTAAAGGTGTTAGATCTAAGCTTCTGGATTTCAAATCTAGCTAGATCCGAAGGCTAATCAACTTCATGAGTCGTCTATGCTTCTATTAAGCCAAGAAATGGTCCAAGAATGGCTTTAATGGCTTCGAAAAGGAGATTTAAGCATAGAAACAGAAAAGGGCCAAGATATACCTTACTTTCTTCTGAAATTCCTCAAGGATCTAGGATCTCCTTCTTCTCTTCTTGATCTACCTTCCTTTATCTCTCAAAATCTTCAAAGAACACACCAAAAACACACAAAATGTAAAGAGGGTTCTAGTGTTTCATGAAACATGTTCTGAGGGGTGATGGGGGCTGACTTGAGGCCCCAAAAGTTGTTTAAATAAGGTGCAAACCCTTGAAATTAGGGTTTCGTCCAGACTGGCGTACTCATCGAGTCCGGAATATAGACTCGCCGACTCGCCAACTTAAACGTGCTCGAATTTCCGACTCTACTCGACGAGTCCAGCTACAGACTCATCGAGTTCCCCTTAGAACTTGAAGAAAATAACAATAAGCAAAATATAAATATCATACCAGAATTGGGGTGTTACAACCCTTCCCCACTTGTCTCAGAATGCGTCCTCGAAGTCTGTTGCTGCTGAATCTAAGAACAACTCGGGGTAATGCCCCCGCATCTCCTCCTCGGACTCCCACGTCCACTCAGAACCCTTCCGGTGCTACTACTGTACCTTTACCAACTTAATCACCTTGTTCCTCTAGGTCTTCACCTTCCGATCCAAGATCGCGACTGGCTTCTCAACATAATTCAGGCTACTATCAACCTAAATATCCTCAATGGGCACTACTGCGGAGTTGTCCACCAAACACTTCCTCAACTGAGAAAAATGGAAAGTGTTGTGGATCTGGCTAAGCTCTGACGGAAGATCCAACTGATAAGCAACCCGACCCACCCGGGCCAAAACCCTGAAAGGAGCAATGAACCTGGGGCCCAGCTTGCCCTTCTTCCGAAACATGATAACACCCTTCCAGGGCGATATCATCAGGAGGACCATATCGCCCACCTGGAACTCCAAATCTGAACGCCTCCTATCGGCGTAACTCTTCTGCCGACTCTGCGCAGTCTGCAGTCTGCCACGAACCTGCTAGATCAATTATGTCGTCTTGAGCACCACTTCGGTGCTTCCAATAACTCGTTGACCAACCTCGTCCCAAAAAATCGGGGTCCTGCACTTCCTCCCATAGAGCATTTCGAAAGGAGGTCGATCGATACTCGCGTGGTAACTGTTGTTATACGAAAATTTCACTAACGAAAGATACGTATCCCAACTGCCACTGAAGTCTAGAACACATGCCCGCAGCATGTCCTCGAGAGTCTGAATCGTTCTCTCGCTCTGTCCGTCCGTCTGAGGATGGAAAGCGGTGCTAAAATGAAGACGAGTACCCATCTTGTCGTGAAACCGCTTCCCGAATCTGGAAGTAAAACGGACATCTCAGTCTGACACCATTGAAACAGGCACTCCATGACGTGCCACCACTTCCCTCACATAAATATCAGCTAATGCTTCTGCTGATATGCTCTCCTGGATCGGTATAAAATGAGCACTCTTCGTCAACCGATCCACAATAACCCATATAGAGTCCACTCAACGCGCAGTCATGGGAAGCTTTGTGATGAAATCCATGGTAATGTCTTCCCATTTCCACACCGGAATGTCTAACGGCTGCATCTTGCCGTGAGGTCTCTGGTGTTCTGCCTTAACCCTCATGCAGGTCAGGCACCTCTCCACATACCAAGCGACATCCCGCTTCATGCAGGGCTATCAATAATAGGGTCGAAGATCCCTATACATCTTCGTAGCCCCTGGATGAATGGAAAATCGAGACTTATGGGCCTCATCCATCAACACTTTCCGTACTCCGCCCCAGCACGACACCCAAACTCTCCCGTGAAGGGTCAACAATCCTCTACTATCATAGTCAAAAGAAACTACTCGACCCACGATCCTCTCACACTTCTGTCTCTCCTCCTTGAGGCCCTCTACTTGTGCCTCCTTAATTTGCTCCAATAATGGAGTAATCACCGTCATCCTCAAACAAATATCTCTGATCGGGGCTGTTACTGCCTTGCGGCTCAAGGCTTCGGCCACTACGTTGGCCTTCCTTGGGTGATAAAGGATCTTACTGTCGTAATCCTTCAACACATCTAACCATCGCCTCTGCCTCATGTTCAGATTCGGCTGATCCATGAGGTACCTCAAGCTCTTGTGATCCGTGTAAATGGTACATCGGACCCCATAAAGGTAATGTCTCCAAATCTTTAGGGTAAATACCACTGCCCCCAGATCTAAATCATGCGTAGGATAATTAGCCTCGTGAGGATTCAACTGTCTCGAGGCATAAGCTATCACACGGCCTCGCTGCATCAATACTGCTCCCATACCTGTGATCGAGGCATCACAGTAGACTACGAAATCCTCCACTCCCTCTGGCAGGGTAAGAATCGGTGCCTCGCACAATCTCTGCCTGAGGGTCTCAAACGCTACCTGCTTCTCAGGCCCCCAATGAAACGCTACCGACTTCTTGGTCAGTCGGGCGAGCGGTACTGCTATCTTGGAGAAATCCTGGATGAACCTCCGGTAATACCCTGCCAATCCGAGGAAACTCCGAATCTCGAATGGAGACTTCGGAACCTCCCACTGCATCACGGCCTCAATCTTGGCCGGATCTACCAGAATACCCTCTTGGTTAACGAGGTGACCAAGGAACTGCACCTCGCGCAACAAAAACTCACACTTGTAGAACTTCGCGAAAAGTCTCTCCTTCCTCAAAACCTCTATCACCTCTCTCAAGTGCTCCTCATGTTGCTCCTGAGTCTTGGAATACACCAAGATATCGTCTATGAATACTATCACAGACCGATCCAGCATCGGCCTGCACACGCGGTTCATGAGGTCCATGAACGCGGCCGGAGCGTTGGTGAGCCCAAACGGCATCACCACAAACTCATAATGACCAAACCTAGTCCTGAAGGCAGTCTTCTACACATCCTCGCCTCTGACCCGCATCTGGTGATATCCGGAACATAAATCAATCTTGGAGAACCAAGACGCTCCCTGAAGCTGATCAAACAAATCATCTATCCTCGGAAGTGGGTAACGGTTCTTCACCGTTACCTTAGTCAGCTCCCGGTAATCTATACACATACAGTGCGACCGGTCCTTTTTCTTCACGAATAAAATCGGTGCACCCCAGGGCCAACTGCTCGGCCTGATAAATCCCTTGTCTAGCAGTTCTTGCAGCTGCATAGACAACTCCTGCATCTCTGGGGGAGCCAACCGATACGGTGCCTTGGCTATCGGAGCCGCACCAGGGACTAGATCAATCCCGAACTCAACCTGTCTCTCAGGAGGTACCCCCGGCAATTCCTCCAGAAATACATCCGAGTAGTCTCGCACCACCGGAACATCATCAACTGTCATCTTGCCCTTCTCCCGGGCATCTGAAATATAGGCAATATAGCCGACACAACCCTGCTGAAAGTAGCGTCTTGCCCTCGTTGTTGAACACAGAACTGGCCCGCGCTGTGGCTTCTCTCCCTGAATCACTAACTCTCCCCCACTGGGAGTGCGAACCCTCACCAATTGTAGCTCACAATCTATCACCGCCCCATTAGGGCTCAGCCAATCCATGCCTACAATGACCTTATTCCCTCGCAAGGGAATTGGGACTAAGTCCACCGGAAACAGCTCATCGAATAACTGCGGAGAACACCCTCTGTGCACCCTTGCCACCCTAACGGTCCTATCAGCCGCTATCTCAACCTCAAGTGGACAATCTAGCTCCCCTGGAGCTCTACTAAACCTCTTGCTAGGTGCAAGAGAGACGAATGATCGGGTAGCTCCCAAATCAAACAATATTGTAGCTGTAATGCCGTTCACCGAGATCGACCCTATATAAAACATATAACCGTAAGAAACAATAAAGAAATAAATACTGAGATAAGGAAAAATAGATACCCGTCACCACATCAGGAGTCGCTCTTGCCTCCTCTGCTATCAGCTAAAAAGCCCTACTCTTCGCCACCGGCGTCTCGACTCGGCCCTGACGGCCATCTGAAATCCTCAAGGTAGCAAGAGCTGGTGCTGACACCTTCCCCGCTGCCGCTAAACTCGGACACTGGGACTTTTTATGTCCCCTCTGAATGCACTGGAAGCAAATCAGATCTGATGACGCAATGGTGGTGTTAGTGGTTGTACAATCTCTGCTCATATGTCCAGTCCAGCCGCACTTGTAGCAGCCGGTACTCCCACACTTGCCACACCGAGCGTGGCTCTGCTGACTCCTAACTCTATGATCTGAACCCTTGGGCTTTTTACCCAAATTCCTTGAACCTGGAGCCGCCTCCGGCTTCCTCTTTCTCTCCATCTCAAGGTCAATCTCCCTCTCTCGAGCCCTAGCAATCATGTCATCCAACGTCTTACAGCTGGATCGGCTCACGAACTGGCGGATATCACTCCACAGCATCTCATAATAATGGGATTTCTTCATTTCCTCATCAGCTGCGTACTGAGGAACAAGAAGAGCCCTCTCCCTAAACTTGGCGGTAATCTCCTCCACTGTCTCTGTAGTCTGGGTAAGATCCTGAAACTCGCGTGCTAACTGCTGCACCTCAATAACCGGTGCGAACTCGGCTCTGAATCCGGTAGTAAAATCTGCCCAGGTCATGGCATCCAAGGCTGCGTCATCCCCGATGGCATGACCAACCTCCTCCCACCAATCTCGTGCCCTGTCCTTCAGAAGACAGGAAGCCAATCTGACCTTGTCCCCCTCGGTACATCTGCTAGTGCGGAAGGCGTTGGCCACATCTGCCAACCATCTCGTGCTCGCTATGGGGTCCCGCGCCCTGTGGTAATCTGGAGCTCCACATGCACGGAACTCCCTAAAGGTAAGCGTACGTGACCTCATCATGGCCGCTACCTCAGCACGGAAAGTACTCAGTCTCTCATCCATCAACTCCAAGATACCCTCCTTGATCGAACCAAAGATCACAGGAGTCTGCTCAAGAATGGTGCGAGTAATCTCTGAAGAGAGAAACTCTCTGGTCTGCTCATCCATCTGCCCGGCCTCCGGGCCTGATCCTGATCCCACTCCAGCACCTGAACTGACGACTGCTGGTCTAAGGCGCAATACCACCATTCTGAAACACAACATAATAATCCTCAGGAACACTGATATATCTCGGGGAATCACTACCACCACAAGTTTCCCGGTCTCATCTCAGCTTTCCTTGATTTGAGTACGGATCCTCTGCTTCCAGTAGTACGGGCCCATACTACCTTCCACATCTATTCGTACTTTCCTCAAGTACTTCCTTGACTCCACCAAGTCACTATTACTGCTAATGATCTATGCTACTCTCATCCTAGGCTTGCCTAGGGAATTCTCTGACTATACCCGATCCAGTCATCAGCTGCTGAAAGCCTCCCTATGATGCCAATTAGCCCTCACCCAAATACCATCACATGCGGCGAGGCTCGGATAATCCTTCAAGTAAAGGACTCATCCCTACAACGGTTATACCCAGACAAGAGCTGCGCAATAGGGCCAAGTCTAGCACTCTGAGATTATTCAACCCTGTTCACATGTGACGTGACGCATTCACCTAATGGCTAACTCCCATCACTTAGAGTCCCACAAAGCACAAAGCAAGCAACATTCAAACATAGGAGACCACTCAAGCAATTCTATCCTTATAAAAGCGAAGCTGTACTAGCATACAATGTTATGCTCATATTATCAGGCATAACCTAAACAGGCTATCCTACTGCTGACTACTCTATGTTAGCATGCAATTCTTATAAGGATGAAACACCTAAAGCATACATATAAGGCATCCTCCTAGATCCTTAGTTCTATAATAGCATGTTGTTCTACTGAAACTGAAACTGATATTCACACATAACTTGTATGGGTAATTTGGGAGTACTTACTTGAGCTCGGTTGATCGCATGCACCACACCCCTTTTCTCTTTTCAAAGTTCTTATCTTTCTTTAAAAAATTCTTTTTACTTTTCTAAAACTCTTTTCTCTCGAAAAACATTTTACCATTTCCTTAGTTTGAGTTCAGACACACTTGGAAGTGTGCCCGAATCCCTCAAACCAAGGCTCTGATACCAACTTGTAACATCCCAAAATACGACCCAAAGTTTTTGTTTAAATAGTAATAAAAATCATATACTGATTGTCATATCATAAAAACCATACATCAAATATCTCAACTCATAATAAAATGTCGTGAAACAGCTGAATCAAAACAAATTACGAATCAAAACAAACTCCCAGGATAAAGACTGAAGTTGTGGTGTGTGCGATGCCATCATCCCGAGCTCTTCCCCTTACTTGCGGAAGTACCTGAAACCAAAACTGAAACTGTAAGCACGAAGTTCAGTGAGCTCCCCCAAACTACCACATACCATACAATAACATATAAACACGTACTAGGCCTTGCCCGCTGCATCGGGCCGAAGCCCAGAAACTGCATCGGACCGTAGTCCGGAACTGATTGGGACCTTGTCCCCTGCATCGGACCGGTGTCCGGAACTAGCTGCATCGGACCGAATTCCGGAACTGACTGCATCGGACCAAATTCCAGAACTAGTTGTATCGGACCGAAGTCCGGAACTGAACGATCATAGCATAGCATAAACACATATCAACTAGCATAACACATATCATCTAGCATAAACACATATACTGCATACTGCATCGGACCGTAGTCCGGAACACATAACACATAATTTTGTCTGAGTCACGAAGACATCAAACATACTAACAACTACATCTGACCAAAGTACGGAAACTACTACTAACTTAAATGGGCCGGCATTGTGGCCTTAGACCCATTCCTACTTGAAGGAAAACTCACCTTGTAGCCTAGTTGCTGAAAGGACTGCTCCGGAATCTGTCTGCTGCGGCTCCGGTTTCACCCCAGCTACAATATCCATGAGCACCATCAATCAACTACAGATAATAATACTGAGGGTAAAATAACTCTCCTACCCCTGGTCCAAGCAACCTGACTATCACAAACAACACTCAGTTGTCCTGACTCGTCGAGTTGGGTCGCCAACTCGTCGAGTCCTTACTCTTACTTTCTTGATTCCACTCGCTGCTACTCGTCGAGTTTTGGCGCAAACTCGGCGAGTTCCTCTTCACTACTAATACTCCGACAATATGCATCCGACTCGCCGAGTTGTATGAACAACTCGTTGAGTTCTCCTTCATCCGATGATCATTCTAGCTGCGACTCGCCGAGTTGCATGAACAACTCGTCGAGTCTGTTCTTGAAGTATGAAGATTGCCTTGGACTCACCGAGTCAGGGCATTGACTCGCCGAGTTCTTCCACGAATGAGTCTAACCCTCTAGCTCACCGAGTCCACCTCTCACTCACTGGTTCCACTCGACATAACTCGAAAAAGAAACACAGGGGACTCGCGACTCGACTCGCCGAGTTAGAAGAACGACTCGCCGAGTCGTATGCATGCAAACATTATATACTCGATTCTGCTTGAAACCAGCCCATATCAATAATAGATCTTGGTTCCTGGGACTTGATTTACACGTAAAGTTTCCAACTTTACATGTAAATAACATCAAATGAAGGTTTTAAGGTTCAAAGCACACTATAATAGTAGATCTAGAGCTTTCATGCAAAATGGATCCCTAAAGGTGTTAGATCTAAGCTTCTGGAGTTCAAATCTAGCTAGATCTGAAGGCTAATCAACTCCATGAGTCCTCTATGCTTCTATTAAGCCAAGAAATGGTCCAAGAATGGCTTTAATGGCTTCAAAAAGGAGATTTAATCATAGAAACAGAAAAGGGCCAAGATATACCTTACTTTCTTCTGAAATTCCTCAAGGATCTAGGATCTCCTTCTTCTCTTCTTGATCTACCTTCCTTTATCTCTCAAAATCTTCAAAGAACACACCAAAAACACACAAAATGTAAAGAGGGTTCTAGGGTTTCATGAAAGATGCTCTGAGGGGTGATGGGGGCTGACTTGAGGCCCCAAAAGTTGTTTAAATAGGTGCAAACCCTTGAAATTAGGGTTTCGTCCAGACTGGCGTACTCATCGAGTCCGGAATATAGACTCGCCGAGTCGCCAACTTAAACGTGCTCGAATTCCCGGCTCTACTCGACGAGTCCAGCTACCGACTCGTTGAGTTCCCATTAGAACTTGAAGAAAATAACAATAAGCAAAATATAAATATCATACCAGAATTAGGGTGATACAAGTGTAATCATAAATAAACTAACTTTCAATGTTAAAATATTATCTTTTACTTCTACTTATAAAGTTATGTCTTTAACTTTTAATATATTATATTTCATTTATTAGATTTAATATGTTGTTGCATGTAAACTATTTTCAGTTTAAAACTACAAGTTTTGAAAACTTTAGATAAAATACTTAAATTGTTAATTTAAATATAACATTACAGTGTGAACTTAAATATATATTTCAATTCCACTTAAAAAACCCAAAGAATATTTTGTGAATAGTTACAAGTGATAAATTCTAGAGCTAAATGCAAAAACTAAATTGTAATCTCAATTTAACTAAAATAATTCTTGCATATATTTTTATAATCATTAAAAGTTTTCAAATAAGTAGTTTAAAATAACCTACAATGACATTAACTAAAAATAACTCTATATAAATGATTATATTTTTACCATTAAAATGAAAAAATAATGGTTGATGTTTTAAATAATTATAATGATAGAAATTAAAACATTACGAAAGTAAATTTAAAAAAATTAATTAACAATAACAACAACTATAAATAACATTAAACCTTATATTATATTTAATATTGTTAATGAGTAACCCGCGGGTAGAAGTTGTGACAACCCGAAATTTCCATTTTGTACAAAATACCAAGTCAATAGAAAGTCAAACTCATTCCTACTATCATTCAGCACGATTTATAGTCCGTTTGAGAGTTCTGAGACTTGTACACTTAAGGAAGTGTTGGGGTTTATCTGCTGAATTTATAGTACAAAGACCTAGCCTTAAGCACATTAACCATGACTTCACGGCCACCACATGGGATTTTACGGCCATAAACTCCATGTTGGTCGTAAACTCACCTTGTATGGTGAAGATGAAGGCCATTTGTCCATTTCTTTCATTTCCTTAGCCCAAATCCTCTCAAGTACCATCCCGATCTTCGTCCCCGATCTTCAAAACTTGTAAGCTTCTTGCCCTAACTAGTTGATATCTTAGATGATCTAGTAATCTTACATGATTTCATCCGTGAAATCATTCCATTTTATAGATTTTCAAGATCCACCAAGAACACACACTCGTGTTCTTGGCCATTATCGACCATTTGAGCTCGTAGATTGTAAGTACTCTCGATCCAACTCATTTTACACCATCTTTATCATATTGAGAGCTTAGAAAACATAAGAAATCATGAGATTCAAGGAGTTTACGGCCAAGACATGTTCTTGGGCCGTAAACCCCTTTTTGAAGGTGCAAATGACACCCTAACACCTTAGTAAGCTTTGGTTAGTGACATAGAACCTTACCCCATGGAACTAAGGACCAAGATTCAAGAAATGGTACTCCTTACCATGAGTTTACAGCCGTAAAATCATGGGGGAGTGGTCCCAGGGCCGTGAACACAAAGCAAGGCCATTTTAGGACCTTAAACCCACCCAAACTCTTGTTTAAAGCTTTGGAGCACTTAACCAATTAAGACCTTAGATTTTTAAGCCCCATTTGGTGACCAATGGAGAGTTTACGGCCAGGAGTAAACTCCCCTGGGCCGTAAACTCCAATAAAGATGGTCATTGGACCATAAACTCCCGTATGAGGCTTTACACTCCTTTGTTGCAACCCGATAGCCTCCTAGCACTTGACCAAAGTGTTTTCCTCGCAATAGGATGTTCATACATGTTTAATTAGTGTTATAATCACTAATTGTTTACATACATATGTCTTCATATGAAATTAGGATCATTTTGTGTGTCTAAGTCTTCACTTGACACCAAGCACTTGTCCAACACTTCCTTCCGATCCGCTCACTGCAGGTGAGTTCATACCCCATGAATTAACCTTTTAAATGATTTTAAATGCTTTATGGGGGGAATACAAGTTAAATCATGCTAGTTATTATATCAATCACATGTGATTAATAACTAACATACAAATGAATTTACTATACGTTAGCTGTTTTACCAAACAAATTTCTTCAAAGGACTTTCTTAAATGTTTTTATATGTTTAAAACTCTTTATCAAACTATCTTACATTCTGTAAGTTTCCTTTTAAACTCAGTTACAAATGTATTTTCAAACAAAGGTTCCTTTATACTTAAACTGTCTTATCAAACAAAATACTTTCAAAGGTTTTACAAATCTTCTTTTATGCTTTTATATTATCAAATGCATGCCCATATATGTATAGTTATACCTTCGTTGATACTTGTACATTTCTAGTAACTATTATAGGTATAGTTAGGAGATACTACTTGCTATTCCTATAGCATGGAATTACACTAGAGTCAGTTCGTTCATGAGTCCATACGAATACATGTTGTTTGCAGAGATACACTTACTTGGATACACTTACATGATACTTTTACATAGATACAGAATCATGTCGCCAAAAAAAACGATCAGCCCATCAACCAAACACAAACTCTTCAGATTGATACAGCTACCTTTCAAGCTGCAGTCTCAGCTGCCGTGTCAGCTATTCTGACCCACCTTAACGCTAACAACGCGAATGTTAGCGGGATTGTTAACAACAATTCCAATTCAGGTAACAATCAAGTACCTCAACGAGCAACAAACTACCACGACACCCCGAGTCCCAAGAGCAAGAGTAACAAACGGAAGTGTTGGGCTAAATCTAAGGACAAATCGCTTCAAAGGGCGAACAAGAAACAACCACCAGTAACAATCTTCACAGCCACGACATCGGTACCTCCTACTACCATCCCTTCGGGTATCCCAATTGCCCCTAACCCAGCCAGACAGTATGCTGGAAACTTACCAAAGTGAAATAAGTGTAGCTTCCATCATCTAGGAGGATGTCATCTACCGCACTGCTTTAACTGCAACAAGGACGGGCATAGTACCCGCTGCTGCAGGATTCGGATCCAACACCTTACTTCAACCACCAATGTCGAAACCTCTCGGATATGCGATCTATGTGGCGTAATGGGACACTTCAATAGGGACTGCCCATCAGGGCAGAACGATGATGGGACAGGAGGAGTTTGACCTCAAAATGGAAAGAGGCAACGAAGAACCCTACTATAGTATTGGTTCACTTCCAATCGTTGGTATTTTGTTTTAAAACATGTTTAAAACTAGTGCAACTCGATTCTTATCTTTTGCGAGATCCCATTGGTTAAGGGACCCTCGTGCTACGTATACTTGTCTTTTGTAGTATACTTTGTTCGCAGTAGTATTCCTATAGTTACTTTAAAGTATTGTAACCCTGTTAAAAGTTGCACCGTCATATTTTATCTGCAACGCTTTTATGTTCAGATATAATGTCATTTACTTCTAAGTAAGTCCGACATTATCATACATCTTGAGTCAAATCGATCCACACAGTAACAGTTTCGTGCGTACATCTGTTTCTCCGAAACGTCTTTCTAGCGAAGCCGTCATTTCAGAACTCCGAAGTACTCATGCCAGAAGTACCTCATCTTCAAAGACCTCATCAGGACTTCCATTAGAAATCATTACTCTATGCCTTGCATAGATGAGGCAGTTGACCAACCGCAAGAAATGATGTACCTTGCAGAAATGGACCTAAGATCCGAATGTCACCAATTGCGAGTGTTAGTAAAGGATGTCCCAAGGAAAATCTTGCAAACTCGACACAGACACTACGATTCCGTAGTGATACCCCTCGGATAGGAACAATACGCCCGTAGTATTCATGAACTTAATGAATAGGGTACGCCATTCTTACTTGGATCAGTTCGTCACTTTCTTTTTAAATGACTTACTTATCTACTCTAGTAGTAAGAAGGAAATCATAAAGAGCATCTACAAAAAACCTTGGAAACATTACGATCAGAGAAGCTTTACGCAAAGTTCTCTAAATGCGAGTTTTTAGATTCGAAAAGTCGAATTCGTAAGACACATTGCCAGTAACGTGGGAATTCTTGAGGACTTTGCCGAAAATCAAAACAGCTGAGAATTTGTCAACACCGAGGATGCCGACAAGAATTCGCAAAATTCTAGGTCTCGTTGACCTACTGTCGAGATTTCATTCAGAACTCCTCGCGGATTAAGAAACCTCTTATGACTTTGACTCAGAAGGGAGTGGCCCTTGACTGGGAAGACAAGCAAGAGGAAGAAAACCTTGGAATTTCAAGTGAGAGGCCAAATCCTTTTGGAAATCTCACTCTTGGAACGCTTGATACCCTTCGGAAAGTGTGGTAAGCCAAATCTAGAATAGTTAGGACCTCCGAGATTCTTGCCAGAATCGGTCCTGTAACTCGCAAACCTAACCTACAACACGAACTCAGTAACGTACATTCTACCCTTCACGTCTCGAACTTGATACCGTACCTTTCCGTTAGGACTCTCGTAAGCCCACTCGACGAGATCGAGATCAACGAGATCCTCGCCTTTGTGGAAGAACCGTAGTGACCCTCGACCGAGTGGTCAAGAGGACGAAGCAACACCGTTGCCCATTAGTGAAGGTTCATTGGGATACCAACCGAGGACCCGATTTCACTTATGAGCATGAGAATCAATCGATTAGGAAGTATCCGCACCTCTTGAATCGATCATTCATACCTACTTCCTTACTTAAAATTCTAATTTCGGGACGAAATTCCCTCTAACAGGGGGATGATGTGACAACCCAAAATTTCCATTCTGTACAACATACCAAGTCAATAGAAATTCAAACTCATTCCTGCTATCATTCAGCACGATTAAGAGTCTGTTTGAGAGTTCTGAGCCTTGTACACTTAAGGAAGAAGTGTCGGGGTTTATCTGCTGAATTTATAATACAAAGACCTAGCCTTAAGCACATTAACCATGACTTCACGGCCACCTAATGGGATTTTACGGCCGTAAACTCCATGTCGGCCGTAAACTCACCTTATATGGTGAAGATGAAGGCCATTTGTCCATTTCTTACATTTCCTTGGCCCAAATCCTCTCAAGTACCATCCCGATCTTCGTCCCTGATCTTCAAAACTTGTAAGCTTCTTGCCCTAACTAGTTGATATCTTAGATGATCTAGTAATCTTACATGATTTCATCCTTGAAATCATTCCATTTTATAGATTTTCAAGATCCACCAAGAACACACACTCGTGTTCTTGGCCATTATCGACCATTTGAGCTCGTAGATTGTAAGTACTCTCAATCCAACTCATTTTACACCATCTTTATCATATTGAGAGCTTAGAAAACATAAGAAATCATGAGATTCAAGGAGTTTACGGCCAAGACATGTTCTTGGGCCGTAAACCCCTTTTTTAAGGTGCAAATGACACCCTAACACCTTAGTAAGCTTTGGTTAGTGACATAGAACCTTACCCCATGGAACTAAGGACCAAGATTCAAGAAATGGTACTCCTTAACATGAGTTTACGGCCGTAAAATCATGGGGGAGTGGTCCCAGGGCCGTGAACACAAAGCAAGGCCATTTTAGGACCTTAAACCCACCCAAACTCTTGTTTAAAGCTTTGGAGCACTTAACCAATTAAGACCTTAGATTTTTAAGCCCCATTTGGTGACCAATGGAGAGTTTACTGCTAGGAGTAAACTCCGCTGGGCCGTAAAATCCAATAAAGATGGTCATTGGACCATAAACTCCCGTATGAGGCTTTGCAACCCGATAGCCTCCTAGCACTTGACCAAAGTGTTTTCCTCGCAATAGGATGTTCATACATGTTTAATTAGTGTTATAATCACTAATTGTTTACATACATATGTCTTCATATGAAATTAGGATCATTTTGTGTGTCTAAGTCTTCACTTGACACCAAGCACTTGTCCAACACTTCCTTCCGATCCGCTCACTGCAGGTGAGTTCATACCCCATGAATTAACCTTTTAAATGATTTTAAATGCTTTATGGGGGGAATACAAGTTAAATCATGCTAGTTATTATATCAATCACATGTGATTAATAACTAACATACAAATGAATTTACTATACGTTAGCTGTTTTACCAAACAAATTTCTTCAAAGGACTTTCTTAAATGTTTTTATATGTTTAAAACTCTTTATCAAACTATCTTACATTCTGTAATTTTCCTTTTAAACTCAGTTACAAATGTATTTTCAAACAAAGGTTCCTTTATACTTAAACTGTCTTATCAAACAAAATACTTTCAAAGGTTTTACAAATCTTCTTTTATGCTTTTATATTATCAAATGCATGCCCATATATGTATAGTTATACCTTCGTTGATACTTGTACATTTCTAGTAACTATTATAGGTATAGTTAGGAGATACTACTTGCTATTCCTATAGCATGGAATTACACTAGAGTCAGTTCGTTCATGAGTCCATACGAATACATGTTGTTTGCAGAGATACACTTACTTGGATACACTTACATGATACTTTTACATAGATACAGAATCATGTCGCCAAAAAAAACGATCAGCCCATCAACCAAACACAAACTCTTCAGATTGATACAGCTACCTTTCAAGCTGCAGTCTCAGCTGCCGTGTCAGCTATTCTGACCCACCTTAACGCTAACAACGCGAATGTTAGCGGGATTGTTAACAACAATTCCAATTCAGGTAACAATCAAGTACCTCAACGAGCAACAAACTACCACGACACCCCGAGTCCCAAGAGCAAGAGTAACAAACGGAAGTGTTGGGCTAAATCTAAGGACAAATCGCTTCAAAGGGCGAACAAGAAACAACCACCAGTAACAATCTTCACAGCCACGACATCGGTACCTCCTACTACCATCCCTTCGGGTATCCCAATTGCCCCTAACCCAGCCAGACAGTATGCTGGAAACTTACCAAAGTGAAATAAGTGTAGCTTCCATCATCTAGGAGGATGTCATCTACCGCACTGCTTTAACTGCAACAAGGACGGGCATAGTACCCGCTGCTGCAGGATTCGGATCCAACACCTTACTTCAACCACCAATGTCGAAACCTCTCGGATATGCGATCTATGTGGCGTAATGGGACACTTCAATAGGGACTGCCCATCAGGGCAGAACGATGATGGGACAGGAGGAGTTTGACCTCAGAATGGAAAGAGGCAACGAAGAACCCTACTATAGTATTGGTTCACTTCCAATCGTTGGTATTTTGTTTTAAAACATGTTTAAAACTAGTGCAACTCGATTCTTATCTTTTGCGAGATCCCATTGGTTAAGGGACCCTCGTGCTACGTATACTTGTCTTTTGTAGTATACTTTGTTCGCAGTAGTATTCCTATAGTTACTTTAAAGTATTGTAACCCTGTTAAAAGTTGCACCGTCATATTTTATCTGCAACGCTTTTATGTTCAGATATAATGTCATTTACTTCTAAGTAAGTCCGACATTATCATACATCTTGAGTCAAATCGATCCACACAGTAACAGTTTCGTGCGTACATCTGTTTCTCCGAAACGTCTTTCTAGCGAAGCCGTCATTTCAGAACTCCGAAGTACTCATGCCAGAAGTACCTCATCTTCAAAGACCTCATCAGGACTTCCATTAGAAATCATTACTCTATGCCTTGCATAGATGAGGCAGTTGACCAACCGCAAGAAATGATGTACCTTGCAGAAATGGACCTAAGATCCGAATGTCACCAATTGCGAGTGTTAGTAAAGGATGTCCCAAGGAAAATCTTGCAAACTCGACACAGACACTACGATTCCGTAGTGATACCCCTCGGATAGGAACAATACGCCCGTAGTATTCATGAACTTAATGAATAGGGTACGCCATTCTTACTTGGATCAGTTCGTCACTTTCTTTTTAAATGACTTACTTATCTACTCTAGTAGTAAGAAGGAAATCATAAAGAGCATCTACAAAAAACCTTGGAAACATTACGATCAGAGAAGCTTTACGCAAAGTTCTCTAAATGCGAGCTTTTAGATTCGAAAAGTCGAATTCGTAAGACACATTGCCAGTAACGTGGGAGTTCTTGAGGACCTTGCCGAAAATCAAAACAGCTGAGAATTTGTCAACACCGAGGATGCCGACAAGAATTCGCAAAATTCTAGGTCTCGTTGACCTACTGTCGAGATTTCATTCAGAACTCCTCGCGGATTAAGAAACCTCTTATGACTTTGACTCAGAAGGGAGTGGCCCTTGACTGGGAAGACAAGCAAGAGGAAGAAAACCTTGGAATTTCAAGTGAGAGGCCAAATCCTTTTGGAAATCTCACTCTTGGAACGCTTGATACCCTTCGGAAAGTGTGGTAAGCCAAATCTAGAATAGTTAGGACCTCCGAGATTCTTGCCAGAATCGGTCCTGTAACTCGCAAACCTAACCTACAACACGAACTCAGTAACGTACATTCTACCCTTCACGTCTCGAACTTGATACCGTACCTTTCCGTTAGGACTCTCGTAAGCCCACTCGACGAGATCGAGATCAACGAGATCCTCGCCTTTGTGGAAGAACCGTAGTGACCCTCGACCGAGTGGTCAAGAGGACGAAGCAACACCGTCGCCCATTAGTGAAGGTTCATTGGGATACCAACCGAGGACCCGATTTCACTTATGAGCATGAGAATCAATCGATTAGGAAGTATCCGCACCTCTTGAATCGATCATTCATACCTACTTCCTTACTTAAAATTCTAATTTCGGGACGAAATTCCCTCTAACAGGGGGATGATGTGACAACCCAAAATTTCCATTCTGTACAACATACCAAGTCAATAGAAATTCAAACTCATTCCTGCTATCATTCAGCACGATTAAGAGTCTGTTTGAGAGTTCTGAGCCTTGTACACTTAAGGAAGAAGTGTCGGGGTTTATCTGCTGAATTTATAATACAAAGACCTAGCCTTAAGCACATTAACCATGACTTCACGGCCACCTAATGGGATTTTACGGCCGTAAACTCCATGTCGGCCGTAAACTCACCTTATATGGTGAAGATGAAGGCCATTTGTCCATTTCTTACATTTCCTTGGCCCAAATCCTCTCAAGTACCATCCCGATCTTCGTCCCTGATCTTCAAAACTTGTAAGCTTCTTGCCCTAACTAGTTGATATCTTAGATGATCTAGTAATCTTACATGATTTCATCCTTGAAATCATTCCATTTTATAGATTTTCAAGATCCACCAAGAACACACACTCGTGTTCTTGGCCATTATCGACCATTTGAGCTCGTAGATTGTAAGTACTCTCAATCCAACTCATTTTACACCATCTTTATCATATTGAGAGCTTAGAAAACATAAGAAATCATGAGATTCAAGGAGTTTACGGCCAAGACATGTTCTTGGGCCGTAAACCCCTTTTTTAAGGTGCAAATGACACCCTAACACCTTAGTAAGCTTTGGTTAGTGACATAGAACCTTACCCCATGGAACTAAGGACCAAGATTCAAGAAATGGTACTCCTTAACATGAGTTTACGGCCGTAAAATCATGGGGGAGTGGTCCCAGGGCCGTGAACACAAAGCAAGGCCATTTTAGGACCTTAAACCCACCCAAACTCTTGTTTAAAGCTTTGGAGCACTTAACCAATTAAGACCTTAGATTTTTAAGCCCCATTTGGTGACCAATGGAGAGTTTACTGCTAGGAGTAAACTCCGCTGGGCCGTAAAATCCAATAAAGATGGTCATTGGACCATAAACTCCCGTATGAGGCTTTGCAACCCGATAGCCTCCTAGCACTTGACCAAAGTGTTTTCCTCGCAATAGGATGTTCATACATGTTTAATTAGTGTTATAATCACTAATTGTTTACATACATATGTCTTCATATGAAATTAGGATCATTTTGTGTGTCTAAGTCTTCACTTGACACCAAGCACTTGTCCAACACTTCCTTCCGATCCGCTCACTGCAGGTGAGTTCATACCCCATGAATTAACCTTTTAAATGATTTTAAATGCTTTATGGGGGGAATACAAGTTGAATCATGCTAGTTATTATATCAATCACATGTGATTAATAACTAACATACAAATGAATTTACTATACGTTAGATGTTTTACCAAACAGATTTCTTCAAAGGACTTTCTTAAACGTTTTAATATATTTAAAACTCTTTATCAAACTGTCTTACATTCTGTAAGTTTCCTTTTAAACTCAGTTACAAATGTATTTTCAAACAAAGGTTCCTTTATACTTAAACTTTCTTATCAAACAAAATACTTTCAAAGGTTTTACAAATCTTCTTTTATGATTTTATATTATCAAATGCATGCCCATATATGTATAGGTATACCATCGTTGATACTTGTACATTTCTAGTAACTATTATAGGTATAGTTAGGAGATACTACTTGCTATTCCTATTACAAGGAATTACACTAGAGTCAGTTCATTCATAAGTCCATACGAATACATGTTGTTTGTAGAGATACGCTTACTTGGATACACTTACATGATACTTTTACATAGATACCTTGTTAAAAGCATGCCTGTATATGTATAGTTATATAAATAATGTTTAAAGGACTTAGGAAGGCTAACCTGCTTTATTTCCTTTTCCCCGTTGGGATGTGTTCTGGTAGGGTATCGGGTATCTGTCCGAAGGTCGTTTCAATATCAGTTATATATCATGTGTACATATATAGACATAATAATTCTAATCAGTCAGTTTAGTACCTTTGGGTAGCAAAGGTATACGTTCATATACACTTACATGGATACTTGTACCTAGATTCTATATGATGAGTTACTAGTACATATTATACGTGTAAATTAGTTCTGTCTATCCTAGTTCAATAGGATAATTAGGCGGGACTAACCATTCCGGAACCCACCTGTTAGAAACAGAGGTAATGAACGTCTACGGATGCTTACGGTTAATTCTTATATTAGGAGTACCTTTACGAGACTAACCATTCCTACACCCTGTTGTTGGATACACAGGATAATTAACATCTACGGATGCCTACGGTTAATACTTATATTAGGAGTACCTTTACCGGACTAACCATTCCTTAAACCTGCTGCCAGCTACAGAGGAAAATGAACAATCTACAGATGTTCAAGGTTAATACCTTTTCGGCAGTCACGATGTCAAGTTGATCCTAATACAAAAGGATAACACTTACATGGCTATATTTTTCCTATTACTTTTATTTTGTGATACATTCACATAAACGACGTGGTAGACTTTATATTGTTAATAGTAGTTATAGAGGGGAAAACCATCTTTGTTATAGCAAAACATTCGAGTCTTGGTAGAAGACTACTTTCCATACATTTGAATCTTAGTAGAAGACTACTCTCTAAACATTTGAGTCTTGGTAGAAGACTACTTTCTAAACATTTCAGTCTTGGTAGAAGACTACTTTCCATACATTTGAGTCTTGGTAGAAGACTACTTTGTAAACATTTGAGTCTTGGTAGAAGACTACTTTACTACTTTCTAAACATTTGAGTCTTGGTAGAAGACTACTTTCTAAACATTTGAGTCTTGGTACAAGACTACTTTCCATACATTTGAGCCTTGGCAGAAGAAGACTACTTTCTAAACATTTGAGTCTTGGTAGAAGACTACTTTCTAAACATTTGAGTCTTGGTAGAAGACTACTTTCTAAACATTTGATTCTTGGTAGAAGAATACTTTCAAAACATACGAGTCTTGGTAGAAGACTACTTTCAAAACATTCGGGTCTTAGTAGAAGGCTACTCTTTATACTAACAGAAATCAAAGGGATTTGCTAGGGTATTCAAACGCTTTCAATTGCTTTCAAACAGTTCATACTTATACAGTCTTTTTCCAAAGGTTTACAAGTCATTACTTTACAGTTTTACAAATCAAAGACACATTAATACTTATGAATTCACCAGCTTTTTGGCTGATACTCGCTTTCAAAATAACTTGTATTCTCAGGTCACAAATAGACAGGTACGATGACCAGGTTTTGTGAAGACGGAGAAATCAAAACTCCTATTTTATTTTGATTGTTCATTATGTTGTCTTATATTATGAAAGAACACTTGTAACTAAAATTATACTATTAATGCAATGGATGATGTTGTTGCTTGTTTACTACTTTGCATTGTTATGATACATTACACGACGTCCTCCGCCCCAGAACGTTTCCGCCGTTCTCAGTTTTGGGGTGTGACAGAAGTCATCCAAACGATTGAGATTATGCAATTATAATAGATGTATATATTATCATTTATTTCAGAATAATCAATATATTATATTAATTTATTATATGAATTATTATATCAAATTTAAAAACAATGTTATTGTTAATTCATGAGTAACTCGCAAATAGAAGTCATTCAAACGATTAAGATTGTATAGTTATAATAGATGTATATATTATCATCTAATTCAGAATAATCAATATATTATATTAATTTAGTATACGAATTATTATATCAAATTTAACAACAACGTTATTGTTATATTTTAAAAAACATATATTTGTAAAGATTTTAACGATATAGGTATTGTTGGACAACACGCGGGCATTCGCCTAGTGATACTATATTATAAAGGAAGAATTTTTCCTTTCACCACATTCATTTGAATCTCCCATGCATTTTTCCTTTCACCACATTCCTTTGAAACTCCCATGACTTTTCAATTTCTTTCTAATTAGAATTATAAGTTGGTTAATAAGGTTAAATAAATATCAAACCTATAGTGTAATCATATATAAACTAAATTTAAATATTAAAATAATATCTTACTTTTACTTATAAAGTTATGTTTTGTTAACTTTTAACATATTATACTTAATTTATTAGTTTTAATATATACAATTTTGGAACAATTTGTATAAAATACTTAAATTATAAATTTAAATATAACATTACAGGCTCAACTTATATATATATATATATATATATATATATATATATATATATATATATATATATATATACATATGTATGTATGTATGTACGCATGTATGTATGTATTTCTATTCTGCACAGTGCGACAAATTTACTTAAATTAAATTCATTTGAAATTATCACAACAACAAAAGAGTTTTTTTAATTTTTGTATACTTATGATTTCAAATATAAAGTTATTAATCACTACAACCCAAACGTTCTTGTAACTTAATTGGTAGTGACTTTTATTTTTCTCTCATTTATATATATTGTATTCGTATGAGTAATCTATATATATATATATATATATATATATATATATATATATATATATATATATATATATATATATATATATATATATATATAGTCATATCATCATATCATATGATATCATACTATATTATAAAAGAAGCATTTTTCCTTCACCACATTCATTTGAAACTCCCATGCATTTTTCCTTTCACCGCATTCATTTGAAGCTCCCATGACTTTTCAATTTCTTTCTACTAACAATTATAAGTTGGTTAATAAGGTTAAATAAATATCAAACCTAAAGTGTAATCATATATCAACTAAATTTTAATATTAAAATAATATCTTACTTCTACTTATAAAGTTATGTTTTGTTAACTTTTAACATATTATACTTAATGTGGCAACCTGAAACTTTCATCATATGTAATTGGTCCGCGTATTGTCTTTAAATCATGAATTCATCATCCTTTGTAAATCTTGTGGTTCCAAATGCGTGTTTTGGACATAATATAGTATAGTTATGGGTCTTAGGAGGTGTTGGGAAGTGTTTTGCATCATGAAATTGGATCAAACACACCAAAAGAGGTGTGTGCGGCCACACTCTTGTGTGTACGGCCACACACCCATGTGTGCGGCCGAACACCCAACCGCACACCCTCCAGCCTCACACCCAAACATATATATAGATGGATACCCTCTTCATTCATTCATTTGGATGCTCCTTACCCTCTCTCTACTTTCTCTCTCTAAAATCTTCAACCAAGAACACCTTGAAGGCCTCATATTTGTGATCTAGTTCATCTTCAAGCTTATTAGTGGTAAACACTTGAATCCCAAGTTTTAAAGCTCATCATATTCATAGTACCTAGAAGGTGTACGGCCGCACACCTTCATGAGGGGGGCAGCACACATTCAAATCTCCTTAGTGTGAAGAGCAAACACTTCATATGGACTTACAAGAGGAGTGTACGGCCGCACACTCCTGTGTATGGCCGCACACACACTCCGAACGACCACACACACACTCTGAACGGCGGCACACACACTCTGAACGGCCACACACACACCTTGAAAGGCGGCACACACTTGTGTGCAGCCTCACACACCCTTCTGGCCGCACACTCAATTTTAAGGCCATGCACTCACTCAAATGCCCACTTTTGGCCCTAAACTTGCATGAATCATTAAGTATGGATCATGAGACATTTGTACTCAGTAATGCCAAGCCCTAAGGATGTTTTTCCATCATGTTTAAGCATGAAACACCCTAGTTCTAACCCAATTATGTGTCATCACATGATTTATAGGGACCATTGGCATTCAGGGCATCCGTTGACACTCGAACCCTACGATAAACAGTGAGTTCATACCCCTTTAATGAACCTTTCAATTGTTTTAATGTTTTAGGGGGGGATACAAGTCAAATATACATGTTTATGAAAATTAATCACATGTGATTCATTATCCGTAACTCAAATCACATGTGATTTATCACTATGCCTTATAAAAGAACTTTGCGTTTTCAAAACTATTTTGGATAAATAAACTATTTTCTAAATCTTCCCTTTTGACAAGATTTTTATTAAATATATTTTCTTATAAAATGTAACCACACTAATATATTTATATAAGTAAGACTTGAAGGACTTAGGACCGATAGCTCGCCTTATTTCCTGTTCTTGTTTGATTGTGGGCTTAGGGTAGTTTTTATCCGTCCGACTGTCGTTGATTTCTTAATTATATATCATGTATATTGGTGTTGGGTACGAGCCTTTTCATTTCAATCGATGTCTACACTACTTAATTGCCAAGAATTACACACACTAAGTTAACTATAATGGGTATAGTTAAGGCCACTACTACTCGTTACTGCCACTACTTTACATACTATAATACACACTATCACGAGATGACTCACTAGTAAGAGAACTCACTACGAACTATACAAAAGACTACTACCCTACGACTCACTAGTAAGAGAACTCACTACGAACTATACAAAAGACTACTACACTATAATACAAGAGAAAGCACTAATCAGGGGATAACACACTAACTCACTACGAGATACGCTATTCGCTACATACTATGCCCAGAGTTTTCCGACAGGAAGACGACGCTACATGTATAGATCTATACGGGGCAGACACTATTACATCCCGACTGTTAACCTCAGTCCGAGCCGTGCAGGCCCAGGGATGCCGCTACTTCTCTACACTATGCATGACCGGGAAGGTCATGGGTTACTCTATTACTCACACTATCAGTAGCTTACAAGGAATACACTACATTCACACTAAAAGACAAACACTAAAGAATAAGTTAAAATCCCGAAGTAAATAAGTATCTATTTCTTATGGGAGTTTGCCCCACTTTCACCGATATCAGGCATAACTTTTCTTATTACACTACCTATTGGAGACTCACTAATATACCTTTACAACAAATGGTTTTAAATGAAAATAAGTACATGCAACTTAAAGGGTTTTACTTACAAGGTATTTTCTAGAAAATATAGGATTTTCTAGAGTTTTCTACTACTTACGAATGTAAACTGCAACTTTTCACACTATCTGCACTAATACACTTTATACAAAAATTTACACTAAAATCTTATGAACTCACCAGCTTTATGTTGATACTCGTTTTCAAAATAACTTGTATCCTCAGGTCCAAGATAGACAGGTACAGGTGCAGCATTTGTAGAAGGTGGAGCATAAAAGATCCATCTCTTATTTTTGTATTACTTTTGGTGTTTGATGAACATTACAGAACACACTTGTAACTAAACTCACTATGTAAATGAAATGGTTGCATGTTTCTTTTTTTTACTATTACACAATTGTGATGATACTATACATGACGTCCTCCACCCCGAAACGTATTCCGCCGTTACTGGTTTTGGGGTGTGATAGATTGGTATCAGAGCATTGTTTATAGTGAATCAAGTATATCAACCTATAAAAGATATACGAACTATAAACACTTTGGGACTAAAACACTCTGACCAAGAATATATATTGTTAAGTATCTAAAAGATTTAACTAAGTATATATATACACACATCTCTGTAAAACACAGGAGCCAGTATCACCCTAGAACAGAACAAAAGTATTAAGATTGTTGGATAGCACAATTGGGATTAGAGACATATAGTCACATTTGGGGGGATGTAGCCTGATCAACTACATTTTCCTTAGAGTGACTAACACGTGCCTAAGCTTGGTTGTGAAGTTGCAACAAGTCTAAAACTTACCAACACTACCACAATACCACTAGCATAAGAATACTATAGGAGTATTCTGTATCTCTAAAACATACATATGTGAGAACTAAAAAGGGTCGTTACTAGTGGAGCAATGGTTGCTAAATGGATACTTTCCGGTTACCTGTGATTAGGGCGTTATAGACTTAGAATCTATGATCTTTGCTTTACTTCCTGTTCCTTTTTTGGTTGTGGATTTAGAGTTAGGGTCACTTATTCGACGGACTATCCTGCCCCGGTCACATGTAATTAGTATGCATCATGCAAGTATTGGTCTAACTTGTGACAATCACATTATAAGTATTTTAGGTTAGTACGTCTATTAATCTTCTTTTCCCCTTTCTCGCATAGATAGCATGGCTGGCTTCCACCATCCCGGTGACCCGTACTATCCAAACCAGGGAAATGGGGGATGGCTTGATGAGGAGTCAGATGATGATCACCCGATCCCTTTGGATGATCATCATGTTGAAGGCTTCTCGGATAGCTCCAGCTCCAAACCAGAAGTTAACAACCTACCTCCTGAAGCTCCGAACCCCAACCCCTGTCCGGCATTTCAGGGTCCCACTCCCTTGTGGGTAATATCCCTGAACCGATGGAGCGAGGAACAGGGCCAGCCTTTACCTTACAATGGGGACCGAAGCTTCTACAACATAAGCGAAGGAGGATCAGCGGACCGAGTTCTGCCCATCATGGTCCGAAGGATTGCCAGGAATGTTGAGCAGGGCCAAGCAGCCATTGGTCGAGTTGTAGAATTGGATGCCAACTTGAATCTCAACACTGTTCGCATCCTTTAACTTGAAGAAGCCATGGACAGGACAAAGAGGACCAACGAGGCTCTGCAGCATCAGCTAGCTGCATCCCGAGCCGAAGTTAGGGAACTCCGAGTACATCAAAGGATTCATGATCGACACCTTCAGGAAGTTATGCATCGACTAGCGGATCTGAGGGTTCGCCCAACAAGTAAACGTCGCCAGTAGAATATATCTAGTTACCTCACTCTTTTGTCTAAAGGACTAGCCTTTTCTCTCAATGTTCCGTAGATCTCATGTCTGTAAACATTCCTAGCTCTAAAAAGTACCCTAACTAGACCTCTAAACTGCCAACATTTTTTTCCTATGGTTTGATGTAAGACCTTCTGTTAGGTCAATTTCTCCTGAACTTGTATTACATCATCAATACCAGTGTATTGGCAGCTAACTATTCTATTGCTATGACTCTCATTCTGATTTTTGGATTATGTTGAATTAATCCATGAAACACTCTATTCTTATTTCGCAATAGACTCTTACTATTGCTATCATTCCTATGATCTTCCAGTAAAATATGCCTCCACGAAAGCGTCCAAGCAGAGGAAGACCAGCAACTCAAACTAGTCCCCCACCACCTCCTCCTCCGCAGTTTGACCCAGTGCTGTTCCAAACAGCTGTGACCGCGGCTGTGACAGCAGCCATGGCTCAAATGAACTCCGGGTACGCGAGCGGTGGTAACTCTAGATTAGGTGAAGTCCATCAAAGAGTGCATGGATGCACTTATAAGGACTTCATGAACTATAAACCTACCTTCTTCGATGGTACCGGAGGAATTCTAGCGTTTTCCCAATGGTTCGAAAGAACCGAAGTTGTCTTTGAAATGTGCTCTTGTCCCGAAGAGAGCAAAATCAAGTTCGCAACTACCGCCCTCACTAACAGAGCCTTGACATGGTGGAATGGCCATGTCAGTGCACTCTCCTTGGTCACAGCCAATGCCATGGGCTGGGACACTCTAAAGGATCTCATGAGAAAGGAGTACTGCCCGAGGGGCGAAATTCAGAAACTTGAGGAGGAACTCTGGAACCTCAAGATGGTAGGGACCGACATAATGACTTACACGGCCAGGTTCTGCGACTTAGCAGCTATGTGTCCCAACATGATCCCATCCGAAAGCAAGAAGATTGAACAATACATCTAGGGTCTAGTGCCCCCATATCGAGGAAATGTTCTAGCCTCACGCCCTACCACCTTCGACAGTGCCAAGGAATTGGCCCAGAATCTGATCAACCATGAAGTCTCTTCCACTCCAGCAACATCAACCACAACTACCACTACACCACCTGATTCATCTGACAAAAAAAGCAAGCGATGGGATAAGAAGAAAGCCAAGAAAACTCAAACCTCCTCCAAGGACCAGCAAATCGTGGCGGTCCATCCTGCCACTACTCCAGCCACTCCTGCACTGCCAAAAGCTTATAGTGGGAATCTGACCAAGGGTCCCAAGTGTCCCAAATGCCCTTTCCACCACAACGGCCGCTGCCGTAAATTGCAGTGTTCCAACTGCGGTCGGAAGGGCCATACTGTGTGATTCTGCAAGGCCCCTCCCAAACCTATCTCACAAGTTTTCGGTTCGGGAGTAACCCCGACGTGTTATGGCTGCGATGAAGCTTGTCATTTCAAGAAGAACTGTCCGAAGACTGCGAATGCTGGGGGAACTGATAGGTTACTCGCTATTGGTCACAACGAGGCGGTAGCGGATCCCACAGTAGTCACGGGTAAGTTTCTTCTCAACAACTCTTATGCCTGTGTCTTATTCGATAGTGGTGCAGAAAGGAGCTTCATAAATCAAAACTTTAAACACTTACTCAAACAATCCCCTCAACCACTAAAATAAACATTCGTCGTAGAAATGGCTAACGGGGGAACTGAAAGCTCTAACGAAATCTACATATGTTGTACCCTCACGTTAGACGATCACTCATTTCCAATCGACCTCATACCAGTCTCAATCAAGAGTTTCGATGTCATTGTTGGTATGGACTGGTTGAGTCTTCATCGCGCTGATATCCTATGCTTCGATAAAGCCATTCTCCTGAACCTTCCAAATCACAAAACCCTATTGATCTATGGAGATAAACCCGGTACGAGCCTTCGTATCATCTCCAGTATTCGGGCTCGGAAATACTTGCGTAAGGAATGTCGCGCCTTTCTTGCTCACGTCGTCGACACAAGCCAGAAATCGAAAAATCCAAAAGACATTCCCGTTGTATGTGAATTCCCTGACGTTTTCCCAGAGGATCTTCTAGGTCTACCTCCCAAACTTCAGGTTGAGTTTAGGATCGACCTAGTCCCAGGAGCTACTCCCGTAGCTAAGTCACCTTATCGTTTAGCGCCTGCAGAGATGCAAGAACTATCCGGTCAACTTAACGAACTGCTCAGCAAGGGCTTTATAAGACCAAGCTTCTCACCCTAGGGAGCTTCGGTCTTGTTCGTAAAGAAGAAAGACGGATCATTCTGTATGTGCATCAATTATAGGGAGCTCAACAAACTCACTGTCAAAAATCGCTACCCTCTCCCTCGTATCGACGACCTATTCGACCAACTGCAAGGAGTGAGTTACTTCTCCAAGATTGATCATAGGTCCGAGTATCACCAGTTACGGGTGCTTGAGGAAGATGTTCCGAAGACAGCTTTCCGAACCCGTTACGGGCACTTCGAGTTCGTAGTGATGCCCTTTGGACTGACTAACGCTCCCGCAATATTCATGGACTTAATGAATAGGGTATGTTGTCCTTATCTAGATCAATTCATCATCGTCTTTATTGATGATATACTCTTCTACTCTCAGAGCGAGGAAGAACATAAGGATCACCTGCGACGAGTCCTGGAAACAATGCGATCAAAGAAGTTATATGCGAAGTTCTCTAAGTGCGAGTTTTGGATCCGAAGAGTTGAATTCTTAGGACACGTGGTAAGTGAAGAAGGAATCCACGTGGATCCCTCCAAAATTAAATCTATTGAGAACTGGTCAGCACCAAAGACGCCTACGGAGATTCGTCAATTTCTAGGCCTCGCTGGCTACTACCGCAGATTCATTCAAAACTTCTCTAGGATTGCGAAGCCTCTCACCATGTTGACCCAGAAGGGCATATCATTCAACTGGGAAGAGAAACAGGAGAAGGCATTCCAGACCCTGAAGCGAGCCCTATGCACCACACCAGTATTATCCCTTCCCGAAGGAACAGAAGACTTCGTGGTATACTACGATGCATCGAATCAGGGACTCGGCTGTGTCTTGATGCAATGAGGTAAAGTCATCGCTTATGCCTCAAGACAGCTAAAGACTCATGAGGTGAACTACACTACCCACGACCTTGAGCTAGGAGTGGTCGTCTTCGCACTAAAAATTTGGAGACACTACTTGTATGGAACGAAGAGCATAGTGTACACTGATCATAAAAGCCTCCAACACATACTGAACGAGAAAGAGCTCAACATGAGACAACGCCGATGGGTCGACCTACTCAACGATTACGACTGCGAAATTCAATATCACCCGAGGAAAGCCAACGTGGTAGCCGACGCCCTGAGTAGGAAAGAGTATTCTTGCCGAAGAACCAAGTCATTAACAATGACTATCCATTCGCATCTATCCGCACAGATCAAGGAGGCTCAGCTTGAAGCCTTAAAGCCTGAGAATGTGACGGGAGAATCCCTGCGCATAATGGATAAGAGTTTGGAGGTCAAGGGTGACGGAGTTTACTACCTTATGGACCGAATCTGGACTCCGCGCCACGAAGGTTTCAGAGAGGTAGTCATGAAGGAAGCTTACAACACTCAATACTCCGTCCACCCAGGTCCAGATAAGATGTATCTGGATCTCGAAAAGCTATACTGGTGGACTAACATGAAAGCGGAGATCGCTACCTTCGTGAGTAAGTGCCTTAGATGCGCGAAGGTCAAGGTCAAATATCAAAAGCCGTCGGGACTCCTCCAACAACCGGAGATACTGGAATGGAAGTGGGAGCAGATCACAATGGACTTTATAACCAAACTACCCAAGACAACGGGTGGGTTGGATACCATTTGGGTCATCGTCTACAGATTGACCAAGTCTGCACACTTCCTACCCATCAAGGAAACAGACAAGATGGAGAAGCTCACGAGAACATACCTTAAGGAAATAGTACGGCTGCATGGCGTCCCTATATCTATTATCTCAGACATATCTAGTAGATTTACCTCGAGATTTTGGCAATCACTACAAAAGGCTCTAGGGAAGAGGCTGGACATGAGCACAGCTTACCATCCGCAGACCGATGGACAAAGTGAGAGGACGATCCAAACCTTAGAAGATATGTTGCGAGCTTGTGTGATGGACTTCGGTAAATCGTGGGATACACACTTACCACTTGTGGGATTTTCCTACAATAATAGTTATCATACGAGCATCAAGGCAGCTCCATTCGAAGCCCTCTGCAGCCGAAAGTGCTGATCCCCTCTGTACTGGGCTGAGGTGGGTGACACTCAGTTAGCTAAAGAATGAGTTCCTGACAACGCTCTCACTGGTCCGGAGATCATTCGAGAAACGACCAAGAAGATTGTACAGATTCGTGAACGATTAAAAGCCGCTAGGGATCGACAGAAAAGCTACGCGGACAAACGAAGAAAACCCTTGGAGTTTCAGGTAGGAGAGCGAGTCCTTTTGAAGGTCTCGCCTTGGAAGGGCACGATACGCTTCGGAAAGCGTGGAAAGCTGAACCCAAGGTACATAGGGCGTTTCGAGATTCTTGCTAGAATCATCCCTGTAGCTTACAAACTCAACTTACCCCACGAGCTAAGTAACATACATCCTACCTTCCACGTCTCAAACTTGAAGAAATGCCTGTCCGACGAGACTCTCGTGATTCCCTTCGACGAGATCGAGGTCAATGAGAGCATCAACTTTGGGGAAGAGCCTGTGGAGAATATGGACCGAGAAGTGAAACGAACAAAACAAAGCCGCATCCCAATTATGAAGGTTCGGTGGAACGCCAAGCGGGGACCGGAATTCACTTGGGAGCACGAGGATCAAATGAAACTCAAATATCCCCATCTTTTTGCGTAGTAGTTCTATAATTACCCTCTATATGAAATTCTAAATTTCGGGACGAAATTCCCTCTAACAGGGGGATAATGTGGCAACCTGAAACTTTCATCCTATGTAATTGGTCCGCGTATTGTCTTTAAATCTTGAATTCATCATCCATTGTAAATCTTGTGGTTCCAAATACGTGTTTTGGACATAATATAGTCTAGTTATGGGTCTTAGGAGGTGTTAGGAAGTGTTTTGCATCATGAAATTGGATCAAACACACCAAAAGAGGTGTGTGCGGCCACACTCTTGTGTGTACGGCCACACACCCATGTGTGCGGCCGCACACCCAACCGCACACCCTCCAGCCTCACACCCAAACATATATATAGATGGATACCTTCTTCATTCATTCATTTGGATGCTCCTTACCCTCTCTCTACTTTCTCTCTCTAAAATCTTCAACCAAGAACACCTTGAAGGCCTCATATTTGTGATCTAGTTCATCTTCAAGCTTATTAGTGGTAAACACTTGAATCCTAAGTTTTAAAGCTCATCATATTCATCATATTCATAGCCCTAGAAGGTGTACGGCCGCACACCTTCATGAGAGGGGCAGCACACATTCAAATCTCCTTAGTGTGAAGAGCAAACACTGCATATGGACTCACAAGAGGAGTGTACGGCCGCACACTCCTGTGTACGGCCGCACACACACT